>NC_081194.1:76739190-77376065 GCF_902713425.1 Acipenser ruthenus
CAAGGAGGAGACTGATCGGAAAGGCTACCAAGAGGCCAATGGCAACTTTGCAAGAGCTACAGGCTTTTATGGCCAAGACTGGTCTAAGTGTGCATGTGACAACAATATCCCAAGCACTCCACAAATCTGGCCTGTATGGTAGGGTGGCAAGAAGGAAGCCATTACTCAAGAAAGCCCACCTTGAATCCCATTTGAAGTATGCAAAAAAAACACTCGGGAGATTCTGTAGCCATGTGGCAAAAAGCTTTGTGGTTTGACGAAACTAAAATTGAACTTTTTTGCCTAAATGCAAAGCGTTATGTTTGGTGCAAACCCAACACAGCGCATCACCCAAAGAACACCATCCCTACTGTGAAGCATGGTGGTGGCAGCATCATGTTATGGGGATGTTTCTCATCGCCAGTGACTGGGGCACTTGTCAGGATAGAAGGAAAAATGGATGGAGCGAAGTCCTTGAGGAAAACCTGCTGCCCTCTGCAAGAAAGCTGAAACTGGGACGGAAGTTCACCTTTCAGCATGACAATGATCCAAAGCTACACTGGAGTGGCTAAGGAACAAAAAGGTAAATGTCCTTGAGTGGCCCAGTCAGAGCCCCGACCTAAATCCAATCGAAAATTTGTGGCATGACTTGAAGATTGCTGTCCATCAACGTGTATATGAATATATATGTATTATATACAGTGTGTATTATATATATATACACACACATACACATACACACACACAGTGCCCTCCATAAGTATTGGGACAGTGAAGTCAAAATTGCTATTTTTGCTGTACACTCAAGCAATATGAAAATACGAGTGAAAGATTAATATGAGGCAAGAAGTACAGAATGTCACCTTTTATTTCTGGTGGTTTCAAGACATACGTGTTTTACCAGCTAAGAATAACAGCACTTTTAGAGTTCCATCCCCCCATTTTATGTGAGCATAAGTATTGGGACAATTCAACTTAAAGCAAATATAAGAAGTATGAAAGCTAGTATTTAGTTGCAAATCCCTTGCATGCAATAACAGCAGTGAGTCTGCGAGCCATTGACCTCACCAAACTCTTGGTATCGTCCTTTGAGATGCTTTGCCAAGCCTTTACTACAGCCATTTTCAGCTGTTGCTTGTTTTGGGGAGTTTCTGACTTCAGTCTCCTCTTCAGCAAGTGAAATGCATGTTCAATCGGATTTAAATCAGGAGATTGACTTGGCCAGTCTAAAACGTTCCACTTTTTTCCCCTGATGAACTCCTTGGTTGCGTTGGCAGTGTGTTTTGGGTCATTGTGCTGTTGCATTATGAAGCGCCGCCCAATGAGTCTGGTGGCATTTTCTTGTACATTGGTAGCCAAGATGCGTCTGTACACTTCTGAAGTCATTCTGCTGCTGCCATCATTCATTAGATCATCAATAAAGATGAGTGAGCCCGTTCCAGAGGCAGCCATGCATGCCCATGCCATGACACTACCTCCACCATGCTTCACAGATGAGGTGGTATGCTTTGGATCATCTGCATTTCCTTTTCTCTCCACACTTTTGCCTTCCCATCACTTTGATATAGGTTCATCGTTGTCTCATCTGTCCATAAAACTCTGTTCTAAAATTCTACTGGCTCATCTCTGTACTTTTTAGCAAATTCTAATCTGTCCTTTCTGTTTTTGGTGCTGATCAGAGGTTTGCATCTTGCAGTGCAGCCTTTGTAATTCTGCTGCCGAAGTCTTCTGCGAACAGTAGATTGTGACTCTTTCACCCCAGCATTCTGGAGGTTGTTGGTGATTTCACTGACACTTATTTTAGGGTTGTTTTTCACAGCTCTGGTCATTTTTCTGTCATCAACTGCTGTTGTTTTCCTTGGCCGATATATATATGTGGTTTATATACATAAACCACATATTTTCTTGTGATACTGCTTGTGAGGAAGTGTTATAACTTCACAAACCACCTGCAAATTGAAAGGATGTTTGATGTGCACCAAGCTGAAATTGTACTTGCAACAAGCAAAGTTATTCCCAATCAGCAGCTCTTTTAGTCCTGCATACAGAATACGCATCTTGCTACTTACACAGAGAAGTCATTCTGCCTTAAAATCTCCTTCAGTCTCTTCAAAAAGATTCTCTCACTTTCAGTAGAGGCAACAAATCCTCGATCTGGAAAATCAGACAAGTTATTATAGTATATGTATTAATGGTGGACTCCACTTCCCTCACTTAGTACCTTAACTTAATTTGTTAGCAAGGACTAAGATCACAGTGCATTTGCACCTTCAAGGACTGTGTTTATGTTCCAGATGCTTGATTATCTGAGCTATTAACAACTCCCCATACTACTGAATATACAGCTGTTACAGAGCTGATAAACACTTCAGAGGTGAAAACAAAAAACAGAGTTATCAAAGGTAAAGCTCCCCTGACTCCAAATCATAAGACACTAGGAGTTAAAAAGCTTTTGAACATGCTATTGTTATGGGTGACAATTTGTGAGAATAGCTTGTACGTTCAATAAACTGTTCTGCAATATAACAGCATTGATTAAGGTACACTCCAGTCCTGTAGGTGGCAGCAATAAGCCTCATATTTGGCTTTGCCAGCAATATTAAGGATATTTACTTTTAGGCCCTGACCACACTACATAACCGATCTCAAGAACCGTACTCAAAAACATTTTAATTAATCCAGCTCAAACTTCAGCGTCCACACTGAAGTACCGTTTCATGTTTAGTCGGGTGGAATGCGTACACATAATGCTATTAGAACAGTTCAGTTACAGTTCCTAGCAGCGCAATGAACATTGGAAACTAATACGATAGCATCCCACTATGCACTGTATTTTATTTTAAAACAATGTGTTATGCCCCATATTGCTAAGAAATAAAACAAGTATTTTGGAAAAAGTAAATGCAAACACACACACACACACACACACACACACACACACACACACACACACACGTAGGGCTTGAAGTTTTGGGGTTTTATTTTTAATCAGGTGACAAAATTTAGCCGATTCTGTTTCATAATTAAAAGCAGTTAATTGCAAAACAATCTTTGCTTTTACCTTCATATCTTGCCTGACCCTAATTGTGGTCCCTTTAATTTGATTTTAAACAGAGCTGACAAATTATGTGAATTGTTCTTCCCCAATCCTACTTTCAACTCGCATTTCATTTTTGCAGTTGCCCAATTTAACGTTGTGCTTTTGTTATTTTCTATACTAGTTTAACAGGGATGCCCTTACAGATTTTTTTAAGAATAAAAATGAATACCTAGTGTAGAGTGTACAAGTCAGTTGTCAATCTGAAATTTTTTTTGCTAAGCAGTCAGCATTTTTTTTGCTCATCTGCATCTCAGCCATCTACTTCTGAGTATGAGTACTACTGTGACCGAAGCAGCTGGAAGCAGTAGTAATGCACAAAAACGCAAATGAAAAATACGTTCTTATAATTTTGAATGGGAGATGAAGTATTTGTGGCTTATCGAGAAGGCAAGATGTAATGTGTCTGAAAGCTGCTGGGCAAAAAAAAAATAAACAAACCAAAACATATACGCACAGATGTACAGTTTTTCAAGACACAGTGATGCTGTTGCTGTTATTGGAATGAAGAAAAATATTAGAACGCACATAGATGAAGGCAACAAACAGTGCTTAGACTCCCGTCTCATTGTCATGCGAACAGTCTGTTAGTGTATATATATATATATTATATATATATATATATATATATATATATATATATATATATATATATATATATGTATTTATATGTATATCTATACACAGACAGATATTTTGTAAACTACTACATGCCATAGAGTTTAAACGTTCATAAAAATGTACCAAAATGCACATCCCTGGAGTTTATTAGCCTTTGTGTTCATTTATATTTGATGGATGGGATGCAAAATTTTGGGCATGTGTATTTCAGGAATGTATGAAAAGACAAGCTAGCGCGACCTCTGCAGGAGTTAAAAACATATTTCCCCCCACCCCCCCCCCCCCCCCCTAAAAAAAAAAAAAAAAAAAAAAAAAAAAAAAAAGGATTTTGCATTAGATCACTTGATCTTCAAAATAAGACAATAAAACCTGTAACAGCAGTATTATCGATCAAATCAAATAGCAACCATAATGCTGTTTTTAGCATTCAAAATATGTAACAGGCTGTGCTTACCTAGCTGTTACAGTTCTCATAAAAGGAAGAAATAGGAATTTTAGTATAGAGTCATTTCTTTATATTTGCCAAACAACAAGAACAATGGTGCTTTGAAGACAATGATGTACTTCAGGAATATGACAGCAGGTGGCAGAAGTGTGAGCTACTGTACAGAAATATGGGAAAACATAATGAGTTCCCTGAGCGGGGTTAGGACACAGCAACCAGTCTTCCAAACTCAGCCTCCCCCTAAAAAAATCAAGACCGATGAAAGATTACAAAGAGGCAACTCCAACCACCCCCAGCCCAGACAACAACCTCCACTGCGGTGGCTATTAAAAGCTGCAAACAGATTTCTAATCATAAATTTCACACGAATGCTGAAACCAACAAAACTTCAAAAAGGTGCGTCTGCTGTGACCGACCTTGTGAATCAGACACTTTGATTTGAGAGGATTCATTGTGATCCCGCCGCCGCTGTTTCTCATCCTCCCAAAAGTCTTGCAAACCAGGATTTCTGGTTTCTGCTGGAAAAAGAAGGAACGCATTTAATGCTTCTACCCATCATCAGCAGATTAATTGAACTATCAACCAAAAACACTTAAGTCTTCGTTGTCAACTACAGCGGAGAAAGATTCTATAAGGCAAGGCTGGCAGGAGGGAGCTGAAGTCTAATGAAAAGTGGTTTTGAGTGAACTGGGATTGGAGGAACCTTAGGTCACAAGTAACAGATTTTCCACTTGAAATGTAATACAATGCACCGTGTAGTCTCCAAAACTCAAAAGGGGGAATTACAGTATTGCATGCCTGGGTTATAATTGTTTTCTTTGAGGTTGCCTAGCAACCTAGAGGGCCAATTGCTTTTTAAAAATAAAGCAGTGAGCCAAGCAGAATCCTAAGAAGAGATACACGTTACAGCCGAGCAGGTTCAAGTTCATTTTTACATGTGTTTTCCAAATTTCTGGTAGCACTTATGTTTAAAAACTGTTTGTTTAATAGTATAAAAGTATGCTAAAATTATTATACAATGAGTGGCTACTTTAAGATGAACCATTGGGATAGAAAGTAGGCACATATGTCACCGTGCAATATGTCATTGACTGAGCAGTATATAAGGCCAGGACCAGTTAGCTATTCATTGGCCTTAAAATAGGTAAGCAAAGATCTTTGTTAGATTTGAAACTTGAAGCTAGCTGGATTATGTTTCCACAACTGAGAAAAATCAAGCACTGTCTAAACGGCAGCTACTCACCAGTCTTCTCGAACACAGAACCAGAACTGGGCACAGGGAGTTAAGCAGACTGATTTTAACCAAGTACACTTTATAAGAAACAATAAAAATACCCACGTTTGTTTTTCACCATTTCATTATACAGCATTTAATTTTTATTTATTTATTTATTTAAGAAAAACGAAATATACATAATCTAGACCAAACGGTAAAGGCTCCAAGGGTAACGTGATTTCCTTACTTTCAATTTCCAGGCGATTGAGGATATCCGCTGCCACAGCGTCTGCTTCCAGCTCACAAGTGCTCTGCTTCTCAACCCCCTCCAGGACCAAGGAGCTGCAACACAAGCACACTGGCTTGGATTTCCCACTTTCCCTTACAATGCCCAGCTGGAAATGACCCTTAGTGTAAGCTTACGGGACATGCAATATGGAAATAAATGTAATTTAAGAGTAAAAGGAAAATATGGAAACAGGTGTAACTGCAGAAAGTGTGGTTATAGCATCTTTAAATAAGTCATGACTTTACAGTGAAATACATGGACAGAAACAGACCAGCTTCAGCAAACAATGCTGTGTAACCAAGTCAAGCAGACACACACTTAGGCATCAGTGTTATGACTTGGGTATTATATCAACTGGGAAAAGCCCTTCCTATGAGAATTAGGTGTAAATATAACCCATTATAACGATTAGCACTTTAAATGGTGGAAGATTTTCTCACTACATGACTGTGATGATGTTACTGTAAGACCGACACCAGTTTTATCTCCCCACAGTGTTTAAATTCCATATCCTGTGATCAGCACGCCTCTGTAAACATGACAGACAGATCTCACGCACCTCGGTATGGCTTCCTCCTCCCATCGTACAAAGGCTCCCTCCAGGGAAGAATCTGAGAGCTGGACTTTTGGAGTTGAACGACTCCTCCACATGCTGCATTTTAATCTGAAACTGCTGTTAATGGAGCCATCTTTGGGGGTCCCTCCAGCGTCATCTGTGGGTATAACAAATGACAGAGAAAGGATGAGGAAGGAAGGAAGGAATATTGGTACCATAAATGCAGCTTCTGACTATGTGGTGTACAATGTAGGGGAGTGGCTGTAGAGCAGCGGTTTTCAAACTCTGGGGCGAGCCCCCCTCGGGGTGCCCGACGAGGTTATTAGGGGGGGTGCCAATACCTGACTGGAAAATACATTTTTCTGACTTCTTGGCGATTGTAAAAGCTCTGTGGTAAATGGCAGACTCAGTTGGCCTCCAGGATGATTGACTCAATAAACTACCCAGGTAGGGATCATGTTTAATCTGACCAACACCCTGTTAAATCTGACCAATCCATGTCTACAGAGCTTGTGTCGTTTCACACCTATCGTAGCTCAGCAACTCTATCGCCCAGCCCTCCTTTACTTGAAAGTACAGCGGCGGCGGGTTTTAATTAGTGCTGGGATGAACAAGGGATTTTCATGTTCGGATATTTGCTCATAATTTAAATATTCATTCTGATATTCGTTCGTTTTTCAAAAAGTAATAAAATGCAGGCAGTGACAGCATAGCAGCAGGGGGGCGTGGCGCCTGTGTTTGCCTTTATTTTACAGCAAGACCTTACAACACATTACATGTTAAAAACAGAAAAATATCACAGGAGTTAAGAAAAAGAAAAAAAGGCCACCGCACACTAGACCGACCCGATAAGACAACACGATTCCGTCGGTTTTGTGTGCGGTGTCGGTTTCAAACGCACACAAAACTGATCCGACGAAATCGGGTCGGTGTCTTACCGGGTCGGTCTAGTGTACGGTGGCCTTTACTTTACCCCAGTGAATTAATTACAAAACAAATGATGCCAGAAATAAAAGTTAAACGTTGTTTTGTTTATTCCCGAAATAAATAGTACATAAAAGTTGACAACGCATTTTATTTATTTATTCATTCCTTGTCATTGCGGTTTCTTCATAGTAAACAGTGGCCATCGACACGTTTTCATAAAGTAATAACGTTTACTGTGCCTTTTTGTATCTGAACAAGCAAACGAAAACTGAAATTTAACTTTAAACACTTCAAATAAAACAACGTAACAAAGTCACAACAATATATATACACTCTATATAAAAATCACTACTCAGCATTTTCAGGAAGTTGAGTACTGTTTTTTAAGCGAGGCATTTCAGTCCCATGAGATTCTGGTTCGCTCTACACCTGCAGTTTATAAATAGAAGGGATCTTAGCGTTTAGTTTTAAAATTACGTGTTTTTTTTTGTTCGTTTGTTTTTTACTGCGTGCAGAATGTAGAAAACGGACAAACGAGTGTGCAACATTTTATCAAATAAATATTTTATAAAGTTATAATAAAATTAAGCTGGACAAACATTACAATTCGTAATTGTATTAACATTAATAAAAGACGAGTCACTTATTAAAATGTTACACCCTAGTTTTCTCGTTCTTTATTCTGCTTTTAGGACTTGGGGGGGATTTAAAAGCTCATTTAGTTGTTTCACAGCAAAACGCCGTCAATTAAACTGACTGTAGTATTGTTAATACAGCATACCTTATTACACAAGCATAAACCAATTGAAATTTCAATTAGGACGTTACTACTGTACTAGTAAAACCAGACAGATCTAAACAAAAAGTTATACTGTAATAATAGTTCAATCAGTTTAATTTACGGGGTTTGGCTGTGAAAAAATTAAATTGGCTTTTAAATCCTCCACGTCCTTACTTTCTCATTTAAATTTGAAATGAAGAACGAGAATAAGTGACTGTATTGATGTTAATACAATCCATCATATATATATATATATATATATATATATATGATCTTTAATATATATATATATATATATATATATATATATATATATATATATATATATATATATATATATATATATATATCTTTATTAAAGATTAGTTGCTTATTTAAATGTTGCACCTTTGCCGCTGTCCTTGATGTACTATATCCTGGTAGCACCTACAGCACGCTCAATGCTACAATAGTGTAATAACACGGTGATTTCCATCGTTACTTATGGACTGTCCTGTTTGTTTGTCTTTTATGTTTCTGTATTGCATAATGTTTTGCTGTGTCACACCACTAGATAGCAAGCGGGGGGGGGGGGGGTAGGGGGGGGGGGGTGTATTTATTTTGTTTTGCTTTGGCGTGGTCCTTGATTGTTTATTTGTTCTGTGTTAATAAACTGCTGAATTCGAGCACGAAGCTACTGCCTGTGTGGAGCCTGCTTTCATTTTACACGCGACACTACAATATGTTATTTTAGGAAAAATCACATTTTTCTAAATATTGTATTGTTTACTAGAGGGGGGAGGGGGCACAGGAAAAACTAAATCTCTGAAGGGGGGCACAGCAAAAAAAGTTTGGGAACCCCGGCATTTCAAACACTATTACACAAACACACTTCTGTGATTTACCACTGTAACAGCAAAGCAGTGGTAAATCCATTCCTTTTAAAAAGGAAACTGCTTTCGACTGTGATTTTAAACAGTGATTTACAAAGAGAGAATGTTCATGATCTCGAGCCTGTGGGTTTGTTTGTAATTGCCTTGCATGTGACTTTTTTTTTCTTCTCTCACGCTCACTCTCTCTTCCCTTATCCCATTCAACAAACTGGAAGCCATCCAAGCCATTCACTGCTCAAGGCCTACAGGGTGGGATCATAGACTGATTAGCATCCCACTGACCTGGCCCACCAATAACAAGGATGTTCCGTAACCTGACACACAAAAATTCAGTGACACGCAGACAGACCTCGGAATTATTATATATGTGGGTGGCTTTTACTGACAGCTGTCCATGTTTCAACCTGAACAGTGCTATTGAATGGCAGTTTGACACAAGACATTACCTGGCTGCCCACTTCTCGTTTCAATGACCCTCACACTTGTCACATGGCTTTGAAAAGATTCAGGGGTTGTAGAAGGGAACAGCTATCTGTTGCCCTGCACATTTGGAGGTGGACTTTTCAGGGGAGGGTGGAATGGGACCAGAACTCCAGTCCTGCATGATTTACTCTGCTGTTTCTGTCCAAATTGGCTTTCCTTTAAGGGCTGACGTGTGCATATGCATCAATATCCAACCTAACACCTACAAAATATTACAAAATCGAACATGGTTTTTGAACACTGCAGCTATTGGTCTTTCAGTATTTTATTCAACAGCCCACAGACCAAACACTGTGGTTGTAAAGCTGACAGCAGTATCACAGTGCAAGTTCCTTCCTTGCATGTGTTTTTCTTGGCTTCCACACTTATTTGCTTTTCTTTGTCTTTCAGGCTTCCACTCCTTTTCTTGAGCCCTTTCTTATCTGAGTACTTATCATTGCCCCCCCCCCCCTCCCTCCCTCCCCCCCCATCGACCACCAACGGAACATGAAAACAGCCTCAGCAATAGACAGGCCAATGGGGCCCTGCCACAGCTGAACCTGCAAGGCTGCAATAGTAAGGAGTTAATTTCTAGGGCAGTTTTTGAGGAAACCTGGTTTGCTGTCAGGTTCCCAAGGCTAAGCAAGGCCAGCATGAATTGATCACTGTTTAACCCAAACGGATGCAGCTATTGAGACTCAAGTGAAAAGGTTTTTAACAGTGAGGAGCTTTTATGCACAGACTAAGGGAACACAGTGTTAGAAGCAGAAAAGCACATGAACTGTTCAAGTTTAAAACTTTGAAAGGGTTGAACTCTAGCTTAAAACAAAGGCTCACATAAGATTCCAGGCAGCATGCGTTACTGTGCAAGTTTATCCGACATAAAACACAGAAACATACTGCATTACGCAATTACATTTTAATAGCTATATTATACGATTCATTGTATTAAATGAATATTTTGTTGATGTAGTTTACTCTACTGCTGCTCAAACATAGTTATATATGCGTGCCTAAACTTATATTTAGCCTACACACACAACTAATTTTAAGTGGCCATTAAGTTTATGAGATTGAGAATTATTAACCCAAGCAGAACCCCCCATTAAGAAGTGTAAACACTGGTTTCTTTTTGAAGTGACCTGTTCTCTGGCTCTTCCTGAACTTGACGGCTCCGAGGTTGACCAGGTTCATGCCGTACAGGTTGTAATCGATGAAGAGCTGCAGGAGGTAGGGGATGTGCGCCTCATGGGGCTGGTAGATCTTGTTCATGATGGCTCCTCCTTGCAGTAGCTCACAAACCCTGAACAGAAACACAAGCATTAACCTCTGTCCTAAACGATGTGTGTTTTATTTGTCGTTTTAAATAAGCAACTTCTTTTTAGCTTTTGATTACAAAAATGCAAAAAACAGTATCCACGAACAATACTTTTAAAACTAAAGCACTGCGCATAATGGAACTGTGAAAAAAACGGCTTATCAAAAAGCAGGATAATCCAAAACGTGAATATACAATCCACTTC
Organism: Acipenser ruthenus; assembly: GCF_902713425.1. Classification (NCBI taxonomy): domain Eukaryota; kingdom Metazoa; phylum Chordata; class Actinopteri; order Acipenseriformes; family Acipenseridae; genus Acipenser; species Acipenser ruthenus. The sequence goes on from NC_081194.1 coordinate 76,749,959, forward strand.
GTATTGCTAAAATCATTTCAAAGTAAGTTGTACATCACTATCTGACTGGAGGCTCAGTGCTGGTTCAGTATATCTAGGCCATGTTGGGCTCCGTTACTCGGCGTGCGATGCAAGCTTGCAGATATAATTAAACCAGCCTGCAAGAACATTGTATCCCCTGCTTTCCAATGATTTTAATTTAAGTTGATGCAATAGATTTCCTAAGCTTTTACTCCAGTGCCAAACAAACATTTACAACAGAACCAGAAAAGTGTCTTTCTACTTTAGCATTTTGCTGCACAGATTTAGATTAAGCTTGCATGATTTTGGTATTGCAGTACTGTAGATTTCATCACCAGCCTTTAAAATGACACACACAGTACTGTACCTGATCCGAGATTAGAATTATATTTTCTGGACAGTCCATGCCAGACAGATGCCCTCCCCACTCACCACACATAGCCAAAAAACACTCAATTCCTGCTATGCCATTGGAATTCTGTTGTACGGTTTTTTTTAGGCAATCCAGGAAAACATTTAAAACTGAAATATATTCTACATGAATGCCATTTACAAACTATCATACCATTCCAGTGCATTTAAAACACACATAATTAAAATTAGGCACAAGTATTTGATACTCTACCTCTTGACCATCGAGGGATTGTAAAGGTACATCTTCATGAATAGTCTCTCCTTCGCATGGTATCCATAGAACGGCCTAGGAATAAGAAAAAGAGCATTGATTCCATCAAGGTAACTGCTCATACAATAGCAGCCTTCTCAGTGGGTGGGTAACGTATCACGCTACTGTACACCGTGATGCTCACATTCAAGTTCTATTAAAACAACACAAATAGCTTGCAGAGACTTTCTCAGTTGTAGATTGTCTCCAGTGTCCAAACAAATGTGATCGGATATCTGCACACTCACAAAAGATAGGTATCAAAGGTATACAGTACGTTTTACTCATTAGTGATTTGGTGGGGGGGGGGGGGGGGGGGGGTAAATTAGGATTGGACAATAATTACATTTTCAGTTATTGATTATTGGCTAAGAATTAAGTCATAGATTATGTTAAATCACTTTTTAAACTCCCAATGATTGTGACACTATCACATAGTTTTGTTTTTTTTCTGTCCGATTGTCACTTGTTGGCTTTTGGAAAATAAAGTAATACGCCAACCAATGTTCACTTTTCAGAGGGAGGACTGTATTGTAGCGAGTTTCCGATGGCCAGTTTAATTACATGGTACAGCGAGTTTCCGATGGCCAGTTTAATTACATCTTTTCATGAACAGATCAGTTGTCTATTGGAAGACAGAGGAGCAAAACATCGCAGTAGCAGTGCTTATTTTTCCTTTCAGCTCAATTACTGACGATAATACGACGGACAATAGTTTTTCACTGCAATAAATAATCAAGACAAACGATTGATAACATCACAATAAACGGATTCGTGTTTTATGAACTGGAAAGACACTTACATTCCAGACACCAGTGACACCTTGAATACATGCTGAACGCTGGAGGAAGGGTGTCCCATCGAAACATTAAGGGCTCTGTCGATGCTAAAGGCCACCTGCCGTAGGTAGCGCTCTGGCTGCTGCCCGTAGCCATCGTATGGAACATAGATGTAGGGAAATATGCCGTGTAAATGGAGACACGTCTTCTGGCCTGGAAAAACAGAGAACAAAAGGATTAATGAAGGGAGAACTGCTGCAGTCATTAGACACAGCACATCACCATGACAAAATATTTTAAAAGTACACTACATCACCCTCATCCTCAAATTTTTTCAAACGGTCCAATCGAACATAATTGAGTTCATCCTGTAACCACCTCTAGAGTATGCTCCCCCAGTTTTTTTATACAATTAAAAGACGAGAGACCCCCTTTATTCAATCTGTATATTTTCCAAAGTCGTTTAGTAAGTAAGGTTGCAGAGGGTTAAAACCTACAGTAATGGGGGCTCTCCTTTCAAGGAGCAAGTTGGAAAGTTTTGTGGTTGATTGTCACGCATGCAAAACCACTGGCTAGTTTCTATGTTTTTATTTTCCACACACACACACACTCCAAAATGCAGATTGAGGCCTCATATGCTATTAAATAATTTTCCACTAGCACACTAAACATGTACGTGTAAACAGAAAACCTCCACATCAAAACCTCGGGACACAACAACATTCTGTATTACTGTGTTCTTGATACTGTAGTGTAAAGAAGAATAGTTTGTGTACATAAAAGTACAATGCTGTTTATATATTAAAATACTCCCAAAATGACAACACTACCTACTGTAGATGGATATTACTACTGTATACCCCAGAGGGATACCTCAGTGCCCAAAACCCATCTACCAAAGCCCCCTAGACACATGTATATTTGTAAGGGAGCTTTTTTTTCAGAGCGAGAGAGAGAGAGCGAGAGAGAGAGAGAGCGAGAGCGAGAGAGAGCGAGAGAGAGAGGAGAGAGAGAGAGAGAGAGAGAGAGAGAGAGAGATGTAACCCAGCCTGGCTCCTTTGGGCTCAATTTCTGAGTTGTGGAGACACAGATTCAACGTAGGCTAATCTCGCTGATCTCCCAACACAGGTCAGAAAAAAGGGATGTTGCCAAGTAAGTATCAATATTGCTGTAAGACAGCAGGGTACTTCAGCAGGGTAAAATTATTCAGTATAAAAAAACAAAAAAACAAACAAACAAAAAAAAAAGAGGTTTATGGACTATAGCAGGCACATACTAGACATTAGGCCCCGTACATGTACTGTAATTGCTCCTTCAAGAGGCAGGCTTTTCTCTGCAACATCAACTCATTTGTCTTTGCACTCTCATTAGACTAGGTAACCCAATTTAACTTGGTCCTATTCTACCTATTCTTGGCATTTCTCTGGAGTGAAAGCTGCGGGAGTCAGCACTACAGCACCCAGAGGTCTGTCTAGACAACAATATTCCTGGGGGTCACACTGTTTGCTAAACTCCAAGCTTCTGAAGTTAAATTCAGATAGACCATTGGGGATACAACGTATGATACAGGCCTAAGCTGCTGCTGCACTGCAGCCCAGTCAAAATGTTTAAAATACAGAGTTCTTCCAAAATTAAGACATATCAAAAGAAACAAAATAAAGTCAGTAAACCTTACAAGTCTTTTTCAATGTCTTATTCTTTTTTTACACTTACATAGATTCTTAAAGCAAACCTCTACAGGTACTTACTCATCCTAGACTACAGAATACAGACATACTGTAGCTGCTGTATGAAAACAGATGCTGTATCAAACCAAAATCTGTCATGGAATGCAGTTTAAAAAAAATGAGGCCTCTAATCTACCGGACACATATTTATGCCTTTTTGGTTGCTTCCTAGTATCCCACAATCATGCACATTTACAACAAAATACCATGCATTTTTAGAATCTCTTTGCTACATTGTTCCATGCTTTAGCCCAACCTCAATAGGCCATGCTGTTGACTTGGTAATAAAGTCACAGTTTTTATTAGTCATTAAATGCAAAGCAGGTTGGTGTTCCGATTGTTTATTTGTTTTGAATCAGCAGTAGTGCAAGAACCGCTGCGATATTGTACTGCAAACACTGGATTTGGATCAGTATGGGGAAAGCCACTTGCTTGGGAGAAAGCTGCCTTTTCTGCTTAAACTCAATTTTCTTTTTCCAAAGCACTGTTTATGGCACCGCTGGTTCCTAGGCAACCGGGATATGCAGCAGAAATCAGATACACAGTAAACAACCACATTTCCTTATCAAAAAATTCCTGGTCAAAGAGATTACCGCAAAGTGACCTTCCCTCATTGCCAGCCACAGGTGGGGCTTGAGCTTATCACACCAACACACTGAATTTTATGAATGAATCAATACCCAGCCTGTTTGCTACAGTAGCCTACACTACTCTGCATTATGCGGCAAGGTCTGAAACTGGGGATGCAATGTGTTCATTTGCTTGAAGTGGTTTCTAGCAGATCAGTCCTCTGGTTTGTCTTTGTGAAAACAAAAAAAAAAAAACCACTGTGTTCAGATCCCATCAGGAACTTCAGGACCCCCAGAATTTCCACAGCTGACAGGTTGGATCAAAACTGGTGACTAAAAACCATGAAAAGTGGCAGCCGATGGAAATCTTTAGGACATCCTAGGTTGACTCTCTGAATTGTCTTACTATCATATGCAGTAGTACTGTAAAGAGCAATCTTTCATTGCTCTTTTATCACAGAACACAGTAACCGTTAGGCTAGCCAATACATCCTCAGCACACCGCATAATCAATAGAGCGCTGCAAACAGGTGCTATTTCCACTGCACTTTCATTCAGTTACAGTTGCTGGAGGCTTTGAGTGTGTGAGCAGCCATTTGAAGGAATAGCTAGGAAGCTTTTCAAACATTCTGCTGTTAATGTGAACTAAATAGCAGGGGGGGCAGTGGTGAATGATCCCAATCTAGATGCAATAATGCTCTTTTGTAACAATCCCTTAACTTGCCGCTTACCATAAAAACATCTCAATATATAAACCTGTTCTGACTGCAATCAAGAAACTGCCATTACTTCGTCATGAATTACAATTTTTAAAAAATTTTGGTGGAATATCAAACCATACCGGTACTGTTCAATATCAACAGGCAGAACAAACTATAGTGTTTTTTTTTTTGCTTGTTTTTAAGTCCAACATCCTTGATTCACTGTAACCTTCTGAAACCTGCAATGTCATTAGAATGGATTTATTTTACATTACCTGTCAAACACCACAAACTCACCACTTTCCAACTGGACATGAATGGTTAAAGTTGCAATCTATGTTTGTGATACTTTAAAATGTTTACTTGTTGGAATTATCCATTGTGGATATTCTGTGCAGAAGCTATACTGATCTTTCTACAGTTCCACAATTCACAAATACTGGGTCCAAATGAATGGCAGGGACATTTTAAACAGCTCTCTTTAATGTTGCATAGGCCTCTGTAAACACAAGGCTCAAAGCCAGCCTGTACATTACAGCATTTCACTGACACACATGAGCTTAGCCAGTCACCAAGGCATCTCCTGGAACACTGCCTATTGCAAAGAGAAAGAAACCAGCTGTCGGAGAGGAGCAGTGGATTATTATCAGCACAAGCAATACACATTTCTAAACTACTGTCAAGGTTTTAATACAGTACAAAAATATGGCAGCACATCTAAATTAATTAAGCTCTGTTCACAACTACAAAATGCTCAGCCTGTTGACAAAAGCCTTCACGGCAGAAGTATTGAAAATTTGCCAGGGATGCAATTTCCAAAGTCTTTATTTTTGGATGGAGCCCAAACTATCCCCTTAAATAAACATGGATCTGTAATGTTTGAGGGTAGACTAGAAAGCTTTGTCTTTATTTAGGCATGCAGAGAAGCTGCATAGAACACTAGGAAGAGGCACTGGCAGCGATAGGATTGTTGGCACAGCTGCTGGGGGCACACAGCTATTTTTGGCACCATTAGCACCGGGCTAGTAATGCTGCCAAGCTGAGACTTCTTTCAATACACAGGGAGCCCCAGCCCCTAAAGGATGCCAATTTTAGTAATTATTCAAGATGTTTACAAAAGTTATCATTTGAAAATGGGTAGCTTGCATCCTTTTACTGTGCTAGTAGAAAAAAACAACAAAACCCCTTTTAATGATAACATACATAAACAGACAGGGAATTTTTAAACAATTATATGTCATTCGATTGGTTTCTCAGCAATATACACACCTTAACAATGAGCAATCTTAACCTTGAACATTTAAGCAATCCAATGTTCAATTATAGAAAAGAAGGCTTCCACACTAATCTTGTTGAAACCACCTAGACATTTGCTCTGAATTTAAAACACTGAATATTAAATAAACATATACTTTATTATTACAAAGTACACACTAAGGCCTGCATCTGTATTTCACAAGCATATTCCTGATGTACTGTATGTTTGAACCTTTTGACAAAATACGAAATGTTGAATGCTTGGAAATCATTTAAACTCCACTGCTAAACACCCCTGAGGCGAAGATGCTTCTTAAGCTCTTGCTTCGAAAGAAATGTTTCCAACTTTCTGCAGCACATTCCAACCTGTGGCTCCAGCCAGCAGCTTACATCATCCAGAATGTAACTCTCTGAACTGACATCACAACACCAATTCCAAAACTTTGACAGTCTGGGGATTCCCTTGGACTCGAGTGCAGCACAGCACTCCTGTTAGGAGTCAGTGTGAAGTGATCATAGAAGGGAAAGACACCTACAGTACCCTGTAGCTTTAAACTCCATTTGCTAAATTGGATGAGACACGGACACCATCCGTATGAGATTTCCAGTAAACCAGATGTTTCACTACTAAGCTCATTCCAAGCCATAATGGGACAGCCATGGAAAATGTGTAAATAAGTCTGGGTTATAAACCACATTTCTACTAATGTGCCAGAGATGTGACTCAACAGCAAAGCTTTGAATCCTTGGTGGGGTGGAGGTGGGGTGGAGGTTCTTGTCACCAACCCTTTTGCCTTTTCCATTTTCACTGCAGATCAAATTAAGATCAGCTTGTGTAAAATATATTTAAGGCTAGACTTGAAAGATTTAAAAATATCTCCTTCAATCTTTATTTACCATACTTACACCTGTCCTTTTTCAACCGCAGGGTCTGCATGTTAAAACCTGAAATTGTGCAGTGAGCTGTAAACTAGGGTTGTGCAACTTTAATTTCAGTCCTCTTTGCAAAAAAGGACACTGAGTTACTGTAGTACTGTAGATGAAAAATCTCTATAGAAAAATCAGAGTTCTAAAAGGGGACAAGATTACAGCTGCACACTTTTATTATTATTATTATTATTTATTTCTTAGCAGACGCCCTTATCCAGGGCGACTTACAATCGCAAGCAAATACAAATACATTCAAGTGTTACAATACAAGTAATACAATAAGAGCAAGAAATACAATAATTTTTGTTCAAGTGTGACAAACCACAATTCAATAACACAGCAGATAATAGTGATAGTTACATCAGGATATGATTAAATAGTGATAGTTACATCAGGATATGATTAAATACAAAATACTACAGGTTAAACACTTGGCAGATTACAATATTCTGAAGTACAGGATTAAATGCAGTAAAATAGGGGGCAGATAAGAGCAAAATAAAGCACATTTAAATGAAGGGTGATAGTGTCCCAGGATACAAACAGAGGAGTTCTACAGGTGCTGTTTGAAGAGGTGAGTCTTAAGGAGGTGCCAGAATGTGGTCAGGGACTGGGCAGTCCTGACATCTGTAGGAAGGTCGTTCCACCACTGCGGAGCAAGGGTGGAGAAGGAGCGGGCTCGGGAGGTAGGGGAGCGTAGCGGAGGTAGAGCCAGTCTTCTAGTGCAGGCGGAGCAGAGAGGTCGAGTGGGGGTGTAGGGAGAGATGAGGGTCTGGAGGTAGCTGGGTGCAGTCTGGTCAAGGCATCTGTAGGCTAGTACAAGAGTCTTGAACTGGATGTGAGCGGTGATCGGGAGCCAGTGGAGTGAGCGGAGTAGTGGAGTAGCGTGGGCGAAGCGAGGCAGAGAGAACACCAGGCGGGCAGCAGAGTTCTGGATGAGCTGGAGCGGACAGGTGGCGGACGCAGGGAGGCCAGCCAGGAGGGAGTTGCAGTAGTCTAGGCGGGAGAGTACCAGGGCCTGGACTAGGAGCTGGGTAGCATAGTTGGTGAGGAAGGGTCGGATTCTTCGGATGTTGCTCAGGAAGAATAGGCAAGTGCGTGCCAGAGTGGAGATGTGCTGGGAATAAGAGAGGCAGGGGTCCAGGGTGACTCCAAGGTTCTTAGCGGCGGAAGAGGGAGAGAGTGTGGTAGATTCCAGAGGAACAGAGATAGAGAGATCAGAGGAGGGGGAGGAGGAGGGAAAGAAAAGGAGGTCAGATTTAGAGAGGTTGAGTTTGAGGTGATGCGAGTGCATCCAGGAGGAAATAGCAGACAGACAGGTAGAGATACGGGAGGAGATGGTGGAGTCAGAGGTGGGGAAGGAGAGGAAAAGCTGAGCATCATCAGCATAGAAATGGTATGAGAAACCATAGGATGCGATGAGGGGGCCCAGAGAGCAGGTGTAGAGAGAGAACAGGAGAGGACCCAAGACTGACCCTTGGGGGACTCCAGTTAAGAGTGGGTGAGGTGTGGAGGTTGCTCCACGCCAGGTTACCTGGTAAGTGCGGTTGGAGAGGTAGGAGGAGAACCAGGCCAGAGCAGTGCCAGAGATCCCCAGGTCAGCAAGAGATGATAGTAGAATAGAGTGATCAACAGTGTCAAAGGCAGCAGAGAGGTCGAGGAGAATTAGGACAGAGGAGAGAGAGGCAGCTCGGGCACACTTAAGTGAGTTGGTGACAGACAGGAGGGCGGTTTCAGTGGAGTGAGCAGATTCTTTTTAGAAGCAGTTTTTGAAAGAAGTAAAAGGGAGAATATGGAGCATTTCTAATGGAATAGTTATGGGTAAATAATGATCTAAATCAGTGGTACTCCTTTCTATCCATTCCAGCCCCAGACTTCGCCCCAACCATGTGTCCTTGATTATTGAATTAAGGAGTCCAGATCTAACAAGATCACCCACAGTTCTAAGAATCACATTACTTTACCATAGATGTGTTGTCCATATAGCTGTGATACATTTTAATATTCTAATTAAAATGTGAATGGACAAATCAGCTGCAGAAACCAAGAATATTTTTCACTGGAGAGCATACGCCGGGAGAAAAAGGGTTTATTTTATGAGCATCATATACTGTAGTGTTTCCTTCTGCAATACTGCAAGTTTTCTCTTTTCACCACAGCCATTCTTTTCAAATGAGGACATCAGCATTGTTGCAGGAGGGAGCGAGTTCTGGCTACTGTGATGCTCACGGCAAGACAAATTCTCTCTTTCCTGTAAACTTTCCTTGCGTAAACTTTGAGTATTGTAGTCGATTTATGACCCATGTCAATGCAGCCAAAACGAGACACAGCAAAGGTACTGTACAGAAATGCATACATGAGATACAGCAAAGGTACTATAAAGGAATGCATACATGAGATACAGCAAAGGTACTGTACAGGAATGCATACATGAGATACAGCAAAGGTACTGTACAGGAATGCATACATGAGATACAGCAAAGGTACTGTAAAGGAATGCATACATGAGATACAGCAAAGGTACTGTACAGGAATGCATACATGAGATACAGCAAAGGTACTGTAAAGGAATGCATATAAACACTGAAAACGGTTCTGTAACGCTCTTCAAGTCAATGGGACACAGAAACCATTTGAACACACATACAGTCCTGGCTTGCTGCTTACGAAACCTAGCAACACACAGACCGCAGACCTGTAACTCGTGGTACTGGAAGATAAACATGCGAGTGGTTTCTTTCACCCTGGGTAAAAGGACCTCACTACCTTAAAATGGGCCCCACTAGGAGGCTAGTACACAAAAAACCATTACCCCATTGAGTGGCTTCTTTTCACAGACCAGGCCTGATGAAATGCCATTCAGTAATTATTTTGGATAGATAACCGAATTAGAAGAAATACAGTATATGCATAAAACCGCCCATTTCAATTGACCACCAGCTGTATCCAGAAAGGCATTATTCAATTAATTTAAAAAGGCCTGCCTGTTCTGCTGAAAGACAGCAGGTAGAGAGCAGACACACATGAAAGCTGCAGCGCCCCCCACTAGTTCAATGTCAATACACAATAGGATACATGGCTGACTGTTTACTACGTGCATTCTCTCCAGTTACTCTTCTTTGGGCTCTTTCCTAGTAACACGTCTGTTTGGCTATCCAGTTTGTTAAAATTCACGAGAGGCACTTTAATGCTGAAAACACACAAGCTTTGTTCACTGGAAACAAAAGAAAAGACAATAAAAGAACTTGGTATCATTTCATCGCATTAACAAGCCCAGCAGCATCTTCCCTGTTTCGAGGTGCATGGAATTGATGGAGATTCTATTGGCACGACTCCCCGGCCTGAAAGCAGCAGACAAACCTCGTCCGTCACCAGCTGTTCTTTCAAAATTATCTTCACCCCTGACAGCAGGGTGTTAATGTCTAGTGTGGCTGTATACGTTTAAAAAACAACTCAAAACAGCATAGTGTACTTATGGCAGGTCAAGAGACAGATACACACACGCACACACATACGCGCACCCCCCCGCGCACCCCCCCCCCCCCAAAGCAGCAGCAGCAGGAGGTGGTTTCCACATTATTAAAATATAAAGAGTTTATCAGAGCCTAGAACATCCAGCGTACTGTACAAATGGAAGTGAGACAGAAGTGTGGCAGCACAGTTCAGAGGGCATAATTACAGTAGCAATCCCAGCACAGCAAAGCAGACTAGATGGTGTGAACAATTTAAATTGAACATCATTGAAAAATCTACACATTTGTGAGGAATTATGGAGAGCGTTGGCATAACAAAAAGACAATTAGTAGAAAAACGAAGTGCAGCACTTTGTCCACACCACTTCCCCTGTTACAACAGTGCATAACATTTCAGCTAATTGGTAAACGTACATTACAGCACTCACAAAGTGCCTGTTATGCAGTGAAGAAAGGAAAAGTAAAGAACAAAGTGTAGTTCACAGAACAGCAGCAGACTGCAGACCCGTTAACCAAGGAGCCTCCTGCCATGAACACCCATGAACCTTTTTCTGCGGTGTCACACATCAACATGTGAATCACAGGGCTGCACCACTAACCATGTAACTGGACGTGATCAGATAACCAGCACAGCAACACATAACAATAATACACCTGAAGCTGCCATGATAGACGACAGAATATTTAAATGTGTTGCTCCAATTCTGTTCTATTACAGGCAAAGTTATGACATATAGCAGATTCATCCTTCATTTACATTGTGATCTGGCTCCCTTGCCTTCTGTCTAAACCGGTCCAGAGATCACCCGTAAATGCTTTTCTTTCTCATTGACACCTGGGGAATGCGTGGGTATGTTCTCTATCCAAAATGGCTTTAGACAAATAGCACCTAATCCCGTCATTCCAATAACTACTGCACTCTGGCAGTCTGGACCTTGCACAGCTACTGTTACTACACCAGTCTCAGTCTATTTACACAAACAACTAAGGAAAATAAAACTGCACCACACCACTGGTGATCCCAGGACAACCAGTGGCAGTTTGCAGTTACAATGTATCCACTGGTCGACCACAACTGATTTAATGCCAATCTGTATTGTGGGTGGTGTGACAGGGAGACCATGTCTCTGGTTCTTGGGTGCATGTGTGCCTTTATGAAAGTAGCTGGGGCGCGTTGTTAAGGAAATAATTGAGCAGGTAGGTCACTCGTCACTGAGCTGACCGGGGGGTCCAGATTGGCTAGGGGGCGTGCCCAGGGAGGTTGCACGGAGTTCAAAAAGCATCTGCGCTAGCTCCAGGCTACTGCACGGCCATAGTCATACAGACGGGCGCTGAGCAAAAGATTGCTGTGTTTTGTTTAGCGTTGTGTTGCAGACTCGTATCAACCCGGGAGCTGAAGCTATGGAGCCAGCACTAACCCCGGGAGGACCTACCCCTGCACACAACCACAACCCAGGAGAGCATCCACGTCGCATGATTAACTACTACACAACCCTTCAACTGCAAGGCGGTGCTCATGAAGGCATTGCCTAGCCAAGGTTGTGTGAAGAGGCAGGAGTCGCTGTGACAAAGCTGGGACTCTGGGAGCTTGAACAGGAGCAAGACACAAAGCAAAGCTTTGAACAGTGGCCATATAAAGGCTGTGTGCATGTGCTGTAGGGGTGTGCTTGAGGTATAGAGGGGGATATAGCTGGATTTCTAAAAGTTCCTGGCTAGAGGGAAAACCAAACTGAATTACAAGAAGTCGTTTGCTACAGAAGTTTAAGACACAAACCACCGAAAATATTCCCCAATATTATTTTTTGTACAGCTTAAATTGGCTTCCTCTTGTTATTTGCTTTGAGTTATTTAGGTTTTAAGTAAATTACTCAAATTCAGGAGATTCCCCAGTTCAAATCCCAGCCCAGCCAGTGAGTCATTCTGTGATATTTGCCAAGCCGTTTGAACGCTTTCAGTCTGTGTCCCACCCAGCTGTGAAACTAGGCAGGCCCGGGACACCACAGGAATCAAGATGCCACATCCCAGCTTGACTTGAATATCAATGCAGGTTAATCATTTCTAAAAGAGATATCTGGGCCAAAACACAGGCTTCTACTGTACTTACGCTAATGCAAAGCTTTGTGAGGGAAAAAAAAAAGGATTCTGTGTTTCAGAAATCCTGATTGTCTAGGTCAGAGATAATTACATTTATTGGTGTGTGCTGGATGTACTAATATATCAGCTAAAATGTGAACATACAAACTAGGAACAGACTTTTATGCTTTAACTGAAGAAAATAAACATCAGCTACCCCATTTTGAAGCAAACAATATGCTGCTGTAGCTCATTTGTTAACCAGAGCCTACTTTTCATAAAGCCTTGTATTTAATTGTAGTGTATCCAGTACCAAACAAATAAATATTAATAATGCAACACTACTAATAAAACAACAACAGCTGTTGATAAGGTGTGTAATAAAGTATTTCATAGCATATATTGGTTGTGTATTGAACAGGTCAGCCATGGTGCTACTGCACTTTACAGTACAGTAAGTAGTTCAATGCCGGGGTCTAGTCTGTATACTGCAATCTGCAAAGCAAAACACAAAAGAATCCAGGCAATCTAGGACAAAGCACCAGGAGTGAGATAACAGACATACAATTAGATTGTAATCTCTTAATTACCAACTGTGTCACCAAGTTGCATTACTGGTATACTGTGAGGCCACTGCTGCTCAGAAGAGAGAAGCTTGGTGTGTATTTGGAATATTAAATAGATTTCAAATTTTAAAATGGATGGTTCACAGACCCCTACAGGGCACTACTGGTAATATTCTTCTTCAGGAATAGAGAGGAATTAGATTCCAAGTGCATTCTGTGGAGTTCATCATATTTAATAATACTATTGCAGGATTATAAAATGAAGGCCAGTGGATGTGGGAGGTATTATTCAGATTAGAATAGATAGTCTTCTGATTTTCTACCATACATAACAGGATCCAGAACAAACTGAAAATGGAGGAGACTTAAACATGTGGCCAGCAGTGTCCCTGGATCTCAAACCAACATGAACCGCTGCATGTTGAAACAATACCAAATGCATCACGGTGCCAAACTAGACATTTATTGATGCAGGAGGACGTTGCCACCTGATCTCTGCTTGGCTCAGATACAAACTGAGTCTTGCTGGGTAGACTTGCAATTTGTCCCTCATGTTCAAGATGTGCAAATACCTTAACCAACACAGCAAATGGGTGGTGTTTTTAGTGCTCGGAGAGCAAATCAAAAAATCTCATATACATTTTGCCTTAACTAGAAAGCAAAATAAAAAATAACCCAATGACACGGTTTAAAATCAGTGCAGAGGGACCCTAAACACACGATTCATATAAGACATTCCTCCGAGAATGAACTATTCTACTTGTAAGAAATGCCAGTATGTTGGAATCCATCTCAATTACAGGACTTAATAATTTAAGCTTGCATTATGCATATTACCTTCGCTGTTCACTTTATGCAGGAGGTGTGCTGGTGGGAGAACACAACGTGCAACATGTCTATGGCAGACACTGAGCTAATGCAACACTACGATATGAATTTCTGGTTCTGGTTCAAGGCTTTGATACCAAACGACAAGTCAGTTGGCCACATTGTATGTATTATTGCTATGGGAACAAAATGATGATGCCATCTGTCAAGAGGTGTTGGGTGTCCTTGTGAAAATACTGCATTCTTCTGCCTGTTATTAATGGTCAAGGTGACGGAACCCTTCCTTCAGACAAAAATCTGTGCTCACATTACAATAGCAGATAATACAGCTCTTCTGGGCCTTTAACTGTACGTTATTTATCATTTAGTGTAACTCCCCTGTCAAGTATCACTGCCCAGCAGCGAAAACTGACATTTTAAACACCATGTACAGGAATGTGACTAACAATAGGACTACAAAATCAGTAGTGTACAATCGGAGTGGCTCACATGGCTAAATTAACTCCCTGTCCTACTCCCAACAGAAGGATTTGCATAGGAGGCAGAGTGGTCCAGTGGTTAAAGTCCAGGGCTTGTAACCAGTAGGTCACCGTTTCAAATCCCAGCTCTGCCATTGACTGACTCACTGTGTGACCCTGAGAAAGTCACTTCACCTCCTTGTGCTCCATCCTGCGGATGAGATGTTAAATCAGTGTCCTATTGTAAGTGACTCTGCATATAATGCACAGTTCACAGCCTACCTCTGTAGAGCGTTTTGTGATGGTGGTCCACTATGAAAGGCGCTATATAAAAAATATATTATATATTTACAAACAGTCTTGTCTCATCCAGTCACTAGTGCCACATGTGAATGTTTTAATGAAGTGATTCATATATCCATTAAAAGGTCTAGTCTGTGTCACAAATTCCAAATAAAAACATACCTTTGAACACTGGCTATTCTTGCAGAATCAAGGCGCCCTGCATTCTGAACACTTAACAGCAGTGGTATACAGTGAACAGCCATGTGTTTTCTTCAACTGCCTAGTAATGGAAATTCAGACAGTTTGCTAGATTGGGTCACTTATAGATGCCTTTTTCGATTATCAAAATGTTGAATGATAGAAATCCCATTCATTAAAATGCAGCAATCACCCCTAAACACAAACGCCTATCCCATTCAATAAAGGCAGCAATACCCACTAAAACACACGACTATCCCATTCATTAACTTATCAATTGCGTGTTTTTTTTTCAATGGGCTACAAATGCATCACGAGAATGATGTGCACCTAGAACTGACCTCCCCCAGAACACAGGTTGAAAACCGAAGTGATATGAAAACACATCACAGGCATACTGGCTGCGTTTCCTTCTTCCTCAGATTTAATTATGAAATCCACAGACATACCTGCGGGTGTTGCCCCGAAGATGCGAACCACCGGCACTCTCTTCACATGATCTTCTCGGAACTCGGAATAACAAACGTCCAGGTCCTTCAAAGGATTAGCCATGTAGTAATCAGCCGTGACTATTCGGACGGCAAACATGATTGCCAACGGGTAGTGTTGCTGCGACTACTAAATACGATAAACTCAAAACAACACGTACAGATACGGACATGCAGTTAAAGCTGGTGTTTTTCCTTTGTCCTAGTGATAGACAGAGATAAGAAATCCTTTTTTTATAGTATTATTTATTTCGTTGCTATATTATTGCAAAACAAAATCTCAGCTGTTTAGTGTCGGGGTGCACGTAGCTTTTCCCCGTATTGATATCTGAGAAACATCAAGATGCATAATCCGGGCTGCAGTAGTTGTAACCATAAATGGCAGGTTATGGTGCCTGGTGCTTGTTCTGTCTCGCTTTTTAGCAGATCGTGAGTTTAGCACCGATTTTCGAAGGAATTATGTGTGCACCAAGCTCTGCTTAGCATGCCAGACCAGATTCCAGCCACCACTACTCCTCTCCACGTATCACGTGTACTGCTGGCTAAGTAATCGCTTCACCTTGGGGGGATTCAGATCACTGTATGAAAAACAAAATGAATCCAAACGTGTCTTGTGTGGAAATCCTTTCAGTTTTGACCGTGTCCTCCCAGTAAGCGATTAAATACATAGTTGTTCCCCCACCCTCTCTATGTAATATGAGCACAGCCCTCTTGAGTAACCATAATCAACACCATTCCTCTCTATGAAACCCTCCTCTCTCCTCCTCCACAAGCTCCCGACCCACTGCAGCTCCAACCACAACACCATTGCAGGTCAAGGGGCCTCGAAGTCGGAAGTACCACCCGAATCCGTCACATTTCTACTATTGGCTCACATCAGTGACCTACATTCAAAGAGACTGACGCTCTCACAAATTATCAAAACAAACGGGCTTTACTTTGCGCATTTTTATTTTACTGTGCTCTGATTGGAGGGACTAGACTTTAAGCCCCTATATGATTGGACCGAAGTGTCCAGAATTATGACGACACTGAAAAAATACACACACCGTGCCGGTTTCTAGGAGCTTTGGTTGGTGGTGCATCGCGCGCGCCGCGCTTCTGCTGTGGGGCAGGTCTTTTTGTTTGCAAAACATTAGGGAACTTGAGCAATTGGCCGTTATGTATTCCAGGATCAAAATACTGTATTGTGACACCCCATTTTGACACGTTTATGATATGGTCGAGAAATGGTTTGTGAGTAAAGAAACAGAAGAAATACTACAAAAGACTTTGAACGGTGTATATGTTTGTAGTCTGTTATTAAATAAATCAGGCATTGATTAGTGTTGCTGTGTCAGGTGTTACTGTATCACACAATATCCGCTCTTATTTTGTGGTGCCTACCGCAGAGGCAGTGTGTAGTTGTCTTATTTGTCGTATCGAGTGTTACTGTAGCTTATCACAAAAGCAGGGTTTTTTTTTAGGCGCCTGGTTTATTAACTGTTACTGATTGATGTCACATGTAGCACTGGGATATTAACAAAACAGAACCATACTGCTGCTGTCTAAAAAAACATTATATTATGAATGGTCAAATACATCATACAGTGCCTAATTTAATAACTAATGTAAATAATGTGTTGTGTGTTTATAGATAACGCTGACCAGCATGTATGTGCATGTTTTGTGGCTTGTGATCGGTTATGGTACAAAGGGGTATGTCTTGAGAACCGTTCGCCTAAATGTGACTAAACTTTGCATGAATTCGTCATGTAGAGCACAAGAGAGAGAGAGATAAAAAAAAAAAACTTATTTGTATTCACCATGGTAACTTGCATTTTAATCGCATATATTTTTTTGCTTCAGTGCATTAAGTCTGAGTTTGTTCTGAAAGCCTGGCAGTGATAAAATGAACCAGTTTGCTCATACAACAGCAAATGATAAATGTAGATGCAGCATCCTGGTGTATCTTATTTCTCAGAGAACAGGCTTTGTCTAGACAGGTATACTCAATATAAACACTGCATTCCCTAGAACATAAATTACCTTTTCACTTAATAGTACAGTAAATATGGATCTGTCAGAACAAAAAGTATTCAAGCAGCAAATGTATTTCCTAAGAATTGATCTTGGCACAAACTACCACGTTTCTTCTCGAAAAAGTGAAATGGTTCATAAACCAGTATTTGTATCTCCCAACTGTTGTATCATGTTAGTGGGTGATCACAGAAAAGTATCTAAACACCAGCGGTTTTCTCACAGATGGATGAATTGTGTACAGGTAACCACAAAACAAATACTTCTGTATTTTTTTTCTTAATCTTTTCAAATCTTCTTGTTATTGTGTAGTGAAAGTAGCTCTGAAAAACTACAGGCAAAAAAAAAAAATGACAGAAAAATCACAAGAAACTTACTGTGTTGTGTTAACGAGGACATTGACTGACAACTGCTGCTCACGTGACAAAGCATGTCTCCAAAGAATCCCATGATAAACCTCTTGATGGAGTGGCAGCTTGAAAGGTGTACAGCTGGATGGGGCCCTGGATATGCCAATATACAGTGGCTCTCAAAAGCATTCACCCCCCTTGGACTTTTCCACATTTTATTGTGTTACAACATGGAATCAAAATGGATTTAATTAGGAGTTTTTGCCACTGATAAACACAAAAAAAGTCCATAATGTCAAAGTGAAAAATAAAATCTACAAATTGTTCTAAATTAATTACAAATACAAAACAGAAAATAATTGATTGCATAAGTATTCACCCCCTTGAGTCAATATTTGGTAGAGGCACCTTTGGCAGCAATTACAGCCATGAGTCTATTTGGATAAGTCTCTACCAGCTTTGCACATCTGGACACTGCAATTACTGCCTATTCTTCTTTGCAAAATTGCTCAAGCTCCGTCAAGTTGGATGGGGACCTTTGGTGAACAGCAATTTTCAACTCTTTCCACATATTCTCAATTGGATTGAGGTCTGGGCTTTGACTGGGCCACTCCAGGACATTGACCTTTTTGTTTTTAAGCTACTCCAGTGTGGCTTTGGCTGTATGTTTGGGGTCATTGTCCTGCTGGATGATTAATCTTCTCCCAAGTCCCAGGTCTCTTGCAGACTTCAGCAGGTTTTCCTCCAGGATTTCTCTGTACTTTGCTGCATCCATTTTGCCCTCTATCTTCACAAGCTTTCCAGGCCCTAACACAGAGAAGCATCCCCATAGCATGATGCTGCCACCACCATGCTTCACGGTAGGGATGGTGTTCTCAGGATGATGTGCGGTGTTAGGCTTGTGCCAAACATAGCGCTTAGCATTGATGCCAAAAGCTCTATTTGTGTCTCATCAGACCATAGAATCTTCTTCCTCTTGGTCTCAGTCTCCCACATGCCTTCTGGCAAACTCTAGCCGAGATTTGATGTGAGTTTTTCTCAACAGTGGCCTTCTTTTTGCCACTCCCATAAAGGCCAGTTTTGTGAAGCACCCGGGCTATTGTTGCCGTATGCAGTGTCTCCCAGCTCAGCCGTGGAAGGCTGTAACTCCTGTGAAATGTTCTTATATCCTACCCAATTGGTGCTTTTGAAGAACCTTATTCCAGATTTGCTTTGAATGTTCCTTCATCTTCATGATGTAGCTTTTGTTAGGAAATGTACTAACCAACTGTAGGCCCTCCCAGAGACAGGTGTATTTAACTTGAAATCATGTGAAACACCTTAATTGCACACAGGTGGACTCTATTCAACTAATTATGTGACTTCTAAAGACAATTGGTTGCACCAGAGCTTATTTAGGTGTGTCATAGCAAAGCAGGTGAATACTTATGCAATCAATTATTTTCTGTTTTATATTTGTAATTAACTCCTAATTAAATCCATTTTGATTCCATGTTGTAACACAATAAAATGTGGAAAAGTCCAAGTGGGGTGAATACTTTTGAGAGCCACTGTATGGGTGATATTTCTACTAGACTGGAGTACCATGTAATATGATGACTACGGTAGCCCATGATTTTGGTTATTTAAAAAAAAAAAAAAATAACCCAATGTTTAGTGATGTAATTATTCACTATTTGCAAGCAGTCATATTTGAGGTACCAATAACATGTGAAGTATGACAGTAAAAACAAGGACATGTTTTTGTTGCACAAATAGCTTTACAACCAGATGATAATAATAAACATAGTGAGTATAAGTAATTTAGTAAGACATTTACACTGTAAAGTGCTGCTGAAATCCAAGGCTGTACACTAGCTTGGGGTAGGAACTAGAACAGGTCCTGCCTGCGTAAAATGTTTATACAGTAGACTGTTGTAGACGACTTTGTATTTATGTAATTGGCATCTTTCCCATGTTTGCAGTTCACTTGAGGATGCCCGTATATCTTTATGCCTCATTCTTCCCTCCAGCAACCAGTCGGATTGTTTGCTATACAAGTGTTTGAAGCCTCATTAGGATTTAACAAGTAGAGCTTGAGTTAGTGAACAGAATACAATGCCACTGTATAGTATCAGCACAATATAGCCTTCAATATGTGCTTGCTAATCATGTCGGTACTGCACTGTGAAAAAGTACATTCAGGTTCACTAAATTTGGCCAAGCAGTTCTGAAAATATTCCCTTCACGAGCCTAGAATATATGCTTGTTTAAATGTATCCACTTTTTAAACTTTAGCTCAGTAAAGTGATGCTGTAGAAATATTTATGCATAAAATGTGATTTCCCCATTTTTAGTCTCAGAACATAATTAAGAGTTGTTCGTACCAAAGTGTATGTTGGTTCACATTCATTTGACATTTGAGCGTTATTTGGAGTTCTCCTTCTATACAAAACCAAAAAGATTCAAAAACTAAACCCTGAAAGCATATCAGTACTCTGCAGCATTTGATATGTGCTGCTATTGGGTCTAACTTCAGAATCGGCAGCTGTCTCAGATGGTCATACTAGATCATCTATCAAAGAGTAAAAGCTCCAGTTTACAGTACCTGCAAAAATCAAACAGCTGTATTTCCAGTTATTTCATTCATTGTGTGATGTCATATCTCCTCAGTGCCACATTGCTACTTAGCAATCCTTGCACATCTCAGCCTCTGCAAAACCAGCAAGACGGTGTAGTGAATGTACTCTGTCTCCGTTTTGAAATGTCTGCTATTTAAAAAAATGTACTGCCTTGGGCCAGACTACATCATCCTGCATTGCACCCCCGAAGCCTGCTGAGGCCACGTTCAGCTCTGAAAGGCGATGTATGTGGACTCATTCCAGGACTGCAGATTAGGGTTCATCTGTTTGCTTGCATTCCCCTGTAGGAGACAAGACACTTTGCATGAAAATGGTACTGTATGCTACACTGGCGTGTACTTCCAGGGCTTCATAGCTAACATTCAGTAATTTTTAAGGCATTTCCCACTGCAAGTTTAACCAAATAGTGTTTTTGTGAACATAAAATGCATTCTCCAATGATAGTAACGTGTAATGTTAAACGAGTGCTGTGAAATGTTCATATTTATTGCACTATATATTCCCTCTAATGAAAGCTGTGGGTACCGGACATTGAGAAATATTTTGGTATTAGTTTTGGTCTTATCTAACAAGCAGAATGTCACATGGACGCAATGTGACACACATATTAGGGCAGAGGTCAAGGTTCAGTTCAACCCGTAAATATGAAGTCTTTGTCTAAAATGGTTTCAATAGGGCTGCTAATTATCAAAAGGACCTCTGTCTAAAATTCCACAGCTGTGGCCAAAAGTTTTGCATCACCATATAGAATTAACTGATTTTGCTTCAGAAAGTCAAATGAAACCTGCTGAATAATGTTACATTAACAACTTGAATTACATACTGCTTTGTAGTTTTCTATATACTTAATGAAAAATGTGACATTTCAAAATCTAACATAAAATAGTGTACTACTATGACTTCCGGTATACTTTTCTAGTTTCTTTGATTACATGGTGTTAAGATCTAAATTAGGTTCATATAGTTTTTTTTTTTTTTTTTTAATTGTCTCAATCCTAAAATTCTAGGTGATGCAAAACTTTTGGCTGTAGTTGTACCCTTGAGAAAATGTGTATTTATAGAGTAGATGTGGTTTTGCATTGTGGCTTATCTGTGGGAACAGTTCTGTAAATAATGCACCTTATTTGTATCCAAGATAAGGGTTCTATTGAAATATGGTAGACTTCCAGCAATTGTTTTTTTTTTTTTCTCTTATAGTTTACTTACATTATGTAAACCGTTTTTACTACTTTGGTATCTCTGTTTAATCACAAGGTCTGGTATGCATGTATGTTTTGATTGCGGGCAGAGTAATTTATAGATATGCCACTTGCTACACAAGCCTGTTGTAAATGATAGGATTCCATATTACAATAAGGAATGTCTCAGCTTCAGCAGTTGATTAAATGTACATAGAGTACATTATTTACATGAATTGTAAGTACTAGCCTGAGTGCACACTGCTCAACCAACTGTAACACAAAGCAACCCCAAAAAGAAACACGAATGTAGGGACTTCATTTATCATGCATCACAACTTAATCTTCCAAACCACATTGCTGTAAGCATAAACCTGTATACTGTGGCTAACTAACACTGCGAGTACACACACGCACACACACACACACACACACACATATATAAAATGGAGCCAATCCCAACGTTGCTAATGCCAATGAGACCCGGCCTTTAAGCTGTGTTTTTAGAACACGCTCCAATCAAGACAAAAACCTTGTGTTTACATGATTATTAAGAAAAAAAAGATTGATGTTGACATTCCACAGAGCGCGTGCAGGAAAGGAGTAGTTACACTAGCAGAACCTGTGGTGGAAGATTCAGATTATGCCGACAGCTCCTCAGTTATTTATAAATCACTGGAAAATGGAAATGGAAGCTCATTCAGTCAATTTCACACTGCACATTTCACACCATTTGTCTCTATACCCCTTTGTGCCTCATCATCAGTAAAACCTGGTTAAGCACTCCATGCTATAGATCTTTTCTGTGCAACCCTTTCATATCCTGCAGCTTTAACACAGATACATATTTTCTAGTTGAAAAACAGAAAACATACAGAGAAAACAACATCATTTGTATGCATCGATTTTCCCCCAATCCTGACACAAAAATAAATTTTTCCTGGTGTATAACTTGAATGGTTTGTGAGCATATAGATTCTACTGAAATCTGGACAGATGCTAAATTCAGTACATTACAGCAAGCAAACCAATCAAGCAAACAGATAAACAGGTGTAATCTATATACAGGTAAGTACCATTTCAACCAGAATGGACACATTGCCACCTAGTGGTCAAATATTATTTAGCCCTGACAGTTTAAGGCAACATTTTGCATTCAGTGTTTTGTTCTGTTTAATATCCCATTATGTGAGTCAACAGAATCCTATACCATATATTGTTTATAATATATAGTTAACTAAGAATAATGTAAACAGTATAGCTCATTTTAATGTGACATCGTTTCCATCAAACTATCTAACACAAATATATTTTAGACGGCTGTATCACATCAATATCACGGTCTAATGCACGTACTTACAAAAAACTGGGCTGTAGCATGCGTACCCATGCTTTATCATGCGTTCGCTATGCTGTAATATACTTTTCTTCAATGCCTTTACTATGATGAACTTCTATAAGGGGCATCTGGAATAGGCAGGTACCTAGAAGAGTCTGGTCCACCACCATAACAACACAAATATATATATATATATATATATATATATATATATATATATATATATAGTATGTTGCTTGCACAGAGGTTATTGCAAGTCATTTCCTTGTAGTAAAGGCAGCACACTGACCATTGATAAAGACCTAGGTGCGGCTACAAAAAAAAACATTCTAGAAAATAAACCTAAGAGCCAGAACACCGCATGAGTAAATATCCCCCAGTATTTCTGTACCCCTACCATGTGCTCTGTTAACGACAACAGCATTCCATTTGTAAAAAGCTTTTAATGCAAGAGACACCTCAGAAAACTGTAAACTGTAAACACAGAAGCTACTGTTACAGAACACAGACCTAAACAGCAGCAAAGAGATACAATCAGGCAAGGAAGGTGTTGTATCCCGAGTGAGGTGTGAGGGACAGCACTGAGGCTTGTTAAGGAGTCACGCTGGTTTGATCTGGCAGGTGGGTAGCTTCCCCACGTGGGGGGGGGGGGGTGCAGGCAATGTATTCCACCTTAGCAGGAGCCGCTTCTCATCCAGGGGCCACCTGTAGATGTGTGTACTCCATAACCAGCCAGGGAGGTGCTCCTACAAGCACACAAACACATCGGAGGCATTTAAAGACAAGAACAAAAGGCTTCAAATACAGTTTCATAGCAGGTTACCCCCTTACCTTTTAATGCTGTTTGCAATCACCCTGTGGTTCTTATTCAGATGCTAAAATACTGTTGTTTTTTTATTTGATAAGGCTGTGTTGAGGTGCTTTGGACTGAGTTTAGAAGTGGTTCTTCAGTTATATCTGCCAGCCACAGACATGTGTACGCTAGATCAGCCAGACTGTCTTTATGTTAGGAAACGCCAGCGCCATCTAATGAACATCAACTCGTGTTTCTTTTTGTTTTGCAGGCCATACAGAGTAGGTCTTCACAAGATATCATTGGTGCTTTACTAACAGAAAGACAGTGGCCGATCTAGCCTATGTTACATACAGAATATCTTTCGATGCAACTAGAGCTGAGGGAATAATATGACAAATGCATTGTAAAGCATGGTGAAAGTGTAGTGGAAGTATGGTATGCATGCAAGGTAAATAAAATCTGTATATCGTAAAGCAGCGACGCAGTGTTGCCAACTTCACAAAGCAGGAAGTCGCCAGAGAAACCTCACATTCTAAAGTCACCAAAAATGTCGCTAGACGATTTATCACTCCTCTCGGAATTGCTTAACCATTAAGAGTAAACATAAACACTATTAAATGTATTAATGATGGCTGATCATTTTTAAACGTGTTATATTTGTATGGATTATCTACCCAAACAGAATCAGTTTGATGTAATTGACTAACATTAACTTTATTGTAACATTATGCATCACTTATCACGGATTTAGTACATTATGTGTGTTTAAATAATTGATGTCGTTCTCTTCCGTTAACAAGGGGCAGCTGTAGTTTTAGTCGTTATTTACATTATGATTAGCAGGTCACTCGCGATCTCTTTGGTCCACAGTCGCAACCAGTTCCGCAGCAACTTTTCAAAGCTGTGCTGTGCAGGATCTACAGATTTCTGCAGGTGGAGTTGAGGGACGTCACGCAGCAGCCCTCGAAGAACGCGCATCTCCGCGATTCTGTCCAGAACTGTGGAAACCTGCGCTACAAGAACGCCACCACTGCACTACTTCAGGACGGGAGAAGCGTGGTGTATTGAGCTGCTTGTGACTGATGTTGTGATGATACAAGTTGGCGACTTCTTTTCCTGAAAATCATTGTTGTCGGCAGTGAAAGTCACTAGATTTGTCGCTAGTCGCTTTGACAATGTTTTTGTCACTAGGAGAACCCAAAAGTAGCAAGATCTAGCGACAAAATCGCTAAGTTGGCAACACTGCAGCGACAGCGAACCTATGGCACGGGCCTGGCCAAAGTGGCGCCTAGTGAGCAGCTATCTGCTTTTTTTTTTTTTTGCCCGCCAACTAACAGAGCTGAGTGGCCCTTTGGAAAGCCAGTCAGTTTGATTTGCTAGGATGGCCCCGCCCTCAAGTAACTGAACACTGCTTACTGTAGCCGTTATTATCTGCGCGTTCATGGTTGGTTGTTAATGCTGGTGAGATGCTTTATTCAGACACTCGCGGACACGCGGGGAGGAAGGGATCGTTAGCCTGACGCTTGTGGCATTTTGCTGACAGTCATCTCCTGTACTAAATGGAGAAATGACCACAATCTTTCATACTTCACACAAGGGGTCGGGGGTCTGCGATCCTAAAACAGGTCGGAATTACATAATCCGAGCCCTTTCGGGTTACGTCTTTTCTAAAAAGATGTACAACTTTCTGCACGTGCCTCTGCAGTCTGCAGGTTTCACTGGCGGCAACACGTGTATTTTTGCATTGAATTTAAAGCAAAGGTCCTACTCTGTTTTGATTGTCAAACCTTTTCCTTGTCATAAATACCGAAAATATATCTCACTGTCACATACTTGTATCTCAAACTATGTATTAATTGTTTGATGCATTCTATTTTTTTAAATAGTATTTTAATCTTCAAACTATGGGGAAATGTGTCAGAATGTGTTACCCCTCTTCATACTGTGGGGAAAAGCAGGTTGTAAATGCTCAAAAAAAAAAAAAACCTTTCCAATTAAATTATGCCTCTATTATGTACAGTACATTTGTGGATGCTCCTTCTTTTCAAGGTAGTTTGACACCACAGCAATATTTTTCTAAAAAAAGAAAAGAAAAAATAAACAATGCCATACAAAGTATATTATCACCTATTAGTCTTTTAAATAGTTATTTTACAAAATGTAAAAGCAGTAGATATGTCTTAAGTAAAATATAGCACCTCCCTGTCTGCAAATACTAAACTAGAACAATCTGCATTACAATAATCCAGTAATCCCAAAAGCACGTATTGTAACTGTTAATGTGGGTTTTAACCACCAGGGGGAGCCCTTCTATCAATTAACATACATGAGGATGAGAAATATACTGTGTGCTTTGGAAAGAGACACATGATCAAATGCATGTCCACCGAATGAAAGACAATACGAAAAAAATAATTGTAGTATGAATGATAAATTAATTGAGCAGGCAATATTCCCTACAAAACAGCTTGTCCCAATCATTTACCCTAAAATATAATTCTCTCGTATGTTTATTACACTGATATATAGTTTAGTCTTCTGTTTTATGTTTAAACTTGGTGAGTCACCATGATTTAGCTAACATTTCCAACAAATAAATCTGTGAAAAAATACATGTAACTTCAATCCATTTTTTTTTTTTAAACAGATTTTGGTAAAGGTGCAATCAATTGCGATGTGATGTGTTTTAATTCTCAAACGAGTACACTTACCATTAATTATACATACTTTTTTTTTACAAACCATTAATTATACTTTTTTATTTTTGCCAACGTAAACTGGAAAAAGACAATTTCTCTAAAAAGAAAAAAAATGACGAACAAGACAAAATTAGTCCACCGCAAAGTTGCAGAAGTAAAAAAAATGTACACGACCCAATGTATTGCATATAATAAATATTCACATAATCATTTCTTAATGGTGGAAAATATGATAAATTCAAATTAAAAAGATGTAAAAGACGAAAACTGCATAACGTACCAGATTTCAACGAGCGCGTCCCTGCTTTCTAAGCGGAAGTTGTTTAGGCATGCGCAAGCAAGCGCAGTGCCCGGCTACGTACCACTTTTTATCCGCGTACCTGAAAATAACACCACACCGGTATATCTGAAGCTAACATGCAAGCCCACGCTCATTGATGCGTTTGATTTGGCATTGCTGCGGAGCTGCCTTAATTACACTCCTACTTTTAACAATGTGTTTGTTAACATTTATGTATTTAGCTAAATCTGGGCTTTCTTTTGGGTTAACTCTAGGAAAAAAATAAGCCATTTACATTAAATCCCGGAAAAAACACATTAGTGCATTCCATAAATGGAAGCCGCCATTTCGGCTCTGTTCACTGCAGTTTCACTGACACTCGCCACTTCATAATTTCTCTGGTTCTGCAAGTCCTAGAGCGATCGTCAACAGCTCATTTGAAAGGCAAGAACTTGGACTAATTAGCTGTCATTTGTGTATTTATTTAAAATGTTTTATCATTTCATTATTATTATTTTTTGACAGAACTGCCCCTTTCTTTAGTCATAGTCGCTCCCACCTTGCCGACTCTCCGCACCCCACACTGTGCGCACCATTGACTTACAGGCACGCTAGATAGAGGCCTGTATGACAAGCTATCATTTGCATTGCTTTTGAACCACTTACCATTGTGTGGGTGTATTTGGTGTGCAATCTGTGACCCTCTGAACTGCTCCAAGCCTGTTCCCACTATGTCTTGCTTACACTTTGGGCTCACAGCTACAATTATCACCACCAAGCTCTACAATACAGTGGAAATTGAACAGGTGTGTTATATTGACTTCCTCCTCTGCTACTCAACCCAACAGATCCTTAATAAAGCGGAAATACACTAAAACAGACAAAGTATAATTGCTGGCCAGATGATTTTCTCAGCCGTCTGGATTGCAATGATACCCTCATCCATTGGAAGTTCTCTGTTGACCCCTTTAGTAAGTAAAGTTTATTTGTTAATGGGGGTTGAAGTGCACCCCTAGTGGTCTTTTTTTCTGTACTGGCCTTATTACAGAAATCCCACCTTGCTCAAAGTTGATTATTATTATTTATTTATTTATTTATTAGCAGACGCCCTTATCCAGGGCGACTTACAATTGTTACAAGATATCACATTATTTTTTACATACAGTTACCCATTTATACAGTTGGGTTTTTACTGGAGCAATCTAGGTAAAGTACCTTGCTCAAGGGTACAGCAGCAGAGTCCCCCACCTGGGATTGAACCCACGACCCTCCGGTCAAGATTCCAGAGCCCTAACCACTACTCCACACTGCAGCTACTTTATCAGTGATAAAGGAATAATATCTGTTTTTTTTAACACACCAAATATCCATAAACAGTAGTAAAGTATATATAAGAACATATGATGGGATAATACACAGATATACTCAGAGAATACAAATATTTAGTAACTAATACAGTTGTAAAAACTGCTAAGAACTATATTCTGGGCATTAGTTGATTAATCGGTAGACTAACCAATCCACATTTTTAATAAAGGTAATGATCTTATAGCGGTTGTCCTGCAATAGAATCTATAAAAAAAAAAAAAAAAAAAAAAAAAAGCCCAGTGGGAATTTAGTCTTTTAAAAGCCTTTTTATTATTAAATTTTTTTTAGTAAATGTAACAAATTTTCACAGAACAACTCTTCATTCGGGCCACTGTCAGTTACATACCTGAAAACATAAGACAGCTGGGCTGCGTTTATCATTACAGCTACGTACTTGGCTTCCTTTTCCCCTTTTTATCGCATCTAGCAAAACCTGAGACACCGACGAGATAAAGTCGTTCTGAATCTTGTTAGAGGTATCCGAGAATACTGTGGCTATTGACAAGTGATTGCTTAACATGCTGTCGTAGAAAGTATCAGAGAAAGTAATTCCACATAATTACCTCTATATGAGGAATTGGTGTCTTCATTGTGCCCTCTGAAAGCCAGTTCTTGCTTGCTCATTGTGATGTATTTTATCCCTACATTTCTGCTCATCCAGTTGAACATCAGTCCGGGTTTGTCCGAAGGTTTTGAGTGTTACAGTGGCTCACAAGTGACTTTGGGAAAGCTCATGTTTTTGTGCTGACTTGGTTAGACATCCTAGATTGCTGTAGCCAGAGCTGTTCCTGTACTGAACAAAAGACAGTTCCAGCAGTATTATTTTTTTTTAATTGACAGCTACCGGTAAGCTACGGATACCTCTAATAATTTAAATGTTGGAAGTGGTGAGTATATCCCTTCCCTTCCTGTGTCGGTTTGGGTATTTGTGGTATATACTTCCTTTTTTTTTTAACAATCTAAATTTTTTTCTATGAAAATTGATTCATAACCAAATTGACTACGATGCCTCTGTTGTCTGATGAATTTATTTTTTATTTGTAAAAAGTAAATCGAAATATTACTTCGACGTTCTCAATATAATTCTCGATAGCGCTGTATAATAAGCAATATCTCGCAAAATTCAGCTATTCTTACACCACTTAGGCCTAGCATATTTATGTCCCGCCTCTGCTCACTCATGATTGCACAGCTGCAAAACCAGGGCAGATCTTTGACTCTCCCATTGGTTAAACTTACTCAAGACCATCAGCCGATTAAATTGTAAAAAAAAAATGAATCTGCGATCAACTCTTTAGTTGATTAATCGGTCCGATTAATCTGTTTATCGGAACAGCCCTAGTTTGTACACAAATCTTCTGCAGCTATTACGGTACAATGCAGGGTATATTATTGAAGGAAACTGTTTAGAGCTGAACTTTGAACTTCTTGCTGAAATCCGTTAACTTTGCACTTTATTATTCTTATTGCTTCCTGTTAGATCAAAGCACTCAAGCAACATCATGGAGCTATATAACTAGGTACGCACAGGATTACTGCTTTGAAGCATAAAACAATAACACATTAAGATCTGTAAGTAGCTTCATATTTTATTTCCTATGTTTTTTTTTTTTTACAGTCTCCTTATAATCTTACGTTTTTATGATGTTTGCAGTTATCCTGTATGATTCTTATTGCAAGTACTCAACGACACTATTTTTGTATCTGCGATAAGGTCTGCTCTTCAGTTCTAGTTGTCTGTCATAAAGATATGTGTAACAATGGCTAGAGTGCAGGGGGGTGATGTGGGTTTTGCTGAATCCAAGCCGTTCACAGACTTTGCAGAACACCTTGAATTCAAAGTTGCGCCCTTGATCCGAGTGGAGTTCCTGGGGGACCCAGAATCTAGAGATAGAACCCTTCACTGAGGGTGTCTGCCACTGTCTGTGCCTCATGGTTTGGCAACGCATATGCTTCTGGTCACATGGTGAAGTAATCCACCACTGCTAACACAAACCAGTTCCCTGTTTTGGATGTGGGGGAAAGGACCCAGGACATCGATAGCGACTCGCTCCATTGGCCCGCCAACATGGTACAGTTATAAGGGGACGTGAGACTGCTCCTTTACAATATATATATATATATATATATATATATATATATATATATATATATATATATATATATATATGTAAAACTGGCTTCAAGAGAACAAACTACATAGGAGTTATTGTGGTATATTTCCTCTCAATACTTAGCCAATACCATTAATTGGCCCAGTAAGCCTGAAAAGTTGCAATATAAAAAAAAAGTATAGGGTGTTAAAAGCCCTTTCATAAAAGGATGCGTGAATGTTTCTTAACTTTATTTGATCCTTCGTCAGTGGCACCCCAGTGTGTTTAAAATGAACATACAGTATTATACAGTTTGAAGAAATTCAGAAGGAGAAGGTCAAGGAGAAAACACAAATGGATTAATTCGCTATTCCAAGCTAATAACATCTGTTTGTTAGTGGCTGCTCTTAAGAGCCTGCCTTGTAAGAAGCTTCATTAATATGTTATATTAAAAAATGCTGTAGCTGTAATTGATAGAATTCAACAGCTGCAGTAACAAGTTGTTTACTCTGTAAATACTTTTGAGGCAACCAGATAAGAAGCAATAGAAAGTAAATACAATACTTGGTTAGAATGAAGAAACCCGCTTCAGTGAAGGGTGAAGTCAATCATTCACCAGGGCTTTATTAGCAGTTGAAATAACCACAAAACAAAAACACATTTAAACAAAAGAAACTGCAGCAAGAGCTAAGAGCTGATGCATACACACAGATCAGCCTCAGCTGAAGCCCTGAATTAAACAGTGACAAAAGGATACTCCAAATATTTGCTGCAGAAATGACGACAGCAGGCCATTAACAGAATAAACAGTGTTGAGACAAGCCTTGTTCTTCCACAGTATGCTGTCAATCACAGTGTATTTGTACAGGGATGGAGCACTCTCCAAAGATGGGATCAAACTCTCCTGAAACCTGGATTAGGCCCATTAAGCCATAACTGCGGGCTGCAACATCTAAGCACATGAGCCCAAGTACACAGAGTGTTTGAATCCAGAAATGCAGCTCTTTGGAGTTCAGCCTATTTCAAGGGCCTTCAGTTTTCATAGATTCACACTGGATTTGCCAGAACTAGTGGAGAGGTTATGGTATAACTAAAATTATATTCGTAATATAAAAACACTTAGAAGCATTAGCAACAATTTCACGTTATAGCTTGATTGCTCTGATAAGAATGGTTCAAGGCTAACTATCTACAGAAGCATTAGCTGTCTGAATTCATTTCATAGTCACAGTGTAGAAAATCTGAAACATCATGTTCATTCTAACCTCCCACGTCCTTTATGGTTGAAAGACAAGATGATCAAAAAAAAAGAAATCAATTCCTGTTTAACATGGAAAGTCCCATTGACAATTTACAATCCCAGAATGACATTTCAACATTGTACAACAAGCTGCATTAAGACATAAAGGTACATGCACTTAAATACAAGACAACAGTTTGTTGAGAGGTATTTCATTACTTCTGTTTACAAAAAAAATGCTTTCCAATATTATTAGTGCTGATCGCTACATCATATTCAGTTTTATGAGATTTTTAGATCCATTTGGCTAAAAGCATTAGTTGCTTAAAGTTATTTGCTCGTTTGCGTTTGCAATCTTTCCTATTGATTATTCCATCACCTAATTGTTAGAATAATACTATCTTGTTTATTAAAGCCTTATATATATATAAAGAGAGAGAGAGAGAGAGAGAGTGAGTTGTAGTCAAAAGTTTACATACCCCAATGGAAATGTATCAATTTTTAGAAATTTCTCGAGAACAAAGAATTATAGAATTATAGGAAAAATCTTTTGTAGCAAGTTTTGCGTTTGTAGATGAAGAAAAAAAGTCACAAGAAATAAATGTCTACAATTATTTATTTCAGCATTTTTTTTTTGCAAAACTCAATAATTCAAAAGTATTCATACCCTGACAAGGAAAATGAAATTAATTTACTGCCCTTTAAACCAAGTTTTGTAGCAGAGGATTTGAGATGATTAGCCAATATCTTTTGGTATGCTATGGAATCCATTTTACCATGTATTGGAACTAAATGTCCTGTGCCATTAGAGGAAAAACAGCCCCATATAAGGATATTAGCACCTCCATGCTTGCCAGTAGGTATAGTGTTCTTTTCTTTGCACGCCTCACCAGACTTTCTCCAAACATAATGACTATCAGCGTGACCAAAAAGCTTGATTTTTGTTTCATCACTCACAAAACCTTTGACCAGAACTAATATCCATCATTCAAATGCCATTTTGCAAAATTTAAGCGATTGTCCTTGTGACATTTTCCTGATTGTTTTTTTCCTTTCCCTGCGACCATTGAAACGTTCACCATACAATACTCGAGCTATGGTTGAAATGGAGACCCCTGTCCCAGTTGCAGCCAATTCACTTTGAATATATTTGGCAGTCAATCTCGGATTGTTATTAACCTTCCTCCCAATTCTTCTACTTGTTCTTGGTGAAAGAACCTTCTTTCTTCCAGACTGAGGGAGCGTTGTGACAAAACCATGAGTCTTGTACTTCTTGATAATAGAAACAATAGTTGAAATTAGGATACTCAGATAATTGAAAATCTTCTTGTATCCTTCTCCAGCTTTATGACAATAAATAATGTTCTGTCTAAGGTCTTCAGACTTATTGGTAATGACAGCAATCATCCTATGCTTAACCCTTTTGTTCAGCTACAATCCAGCATTTTCTAGAATTAGGTTCTGCATTATCATATTGAAATTTCTAGCGCCTTGTAGACAATACTATCATAGCATCAGAGTGTATGAATACTTTTGAAATAGCATTTTTGGAGTTTTGCTTAAATAAATAATTGTAGACATCTAAGTCTTGTAACTTTTTTTTTCCTCATCCACAAAAGCAATTTGCTACAAAAGAAGTATGTGCGTGTGCGTGTGCGTGTGCGTGTGCGTGCGTGGTTGAAAGGAGGTATAGGTGCAGTGTACAAAAATGACACACCATATAAAAATACTTTTAACATCCAACAGTTCTATATTTTTCACATGGCAGATAGAAAGAAGAATGTGAAAGGAGGAAACTGGAACTGTCACAAGTTGGGCAATGTGTTAGTTTGGTGTGATGCATAAAGTTGACAATGTTAGTAGAACTTTGAGAATAGCTGACACTTATATATTTTTTTACCTTAATACCAGAAATATATCATTTTTTTCCCTTTGTTTTCCACCACAAAAAGCTCATTTTTTTGCTGACCCAACACTACACAGTAGTATATGTTGAGTGTAAAGTTCTTTGTATTTCTGCTAGCGAGGCAGTCTCGTAGTGTTAGCTCAGTGCAATGAAGTCCAACTCTGTTTTGCATTTGTTTTGGAAAAACAATCTTCCTCAGTTTTTATTTCTTCTAAATGCTAGTTTACCTAAACGTAGTTATGTTGTATTATTACGGATGACTGTTTAATGTAGCATGAATATCTTCAGTTTCGGGTAGTTAGGCAACATGAATTAGTAGGGGGCTCTGTTTTGTCTACACATGCTAGTTATGTACAACATCGACGGGATCCCTGGAGCGATGCATTTTGCTACCCGTTACCGAAAAGACTTTCATGGTTGTCTGGGTGAAATGGGAGCCCAGCTCTTTCGCTCTTGTGTTGGGTTTCAGCAGGTTCCGCAGTTCCTGCCTGAACCCCTTGCTCACCATGCAGTACAAGAGGAAGTTGGTGGTGGAGTTCAGATTTTGCAGCATGATCGCAATGTCGCCGAAGACATTGATAGACAGGTTGTAGTCATCTCTGTTGAAATCTGGGTAGTTGTATGCAGTCCTCAGGATGCAGTAGGTCACGAAGCGAGGGAGGCACAAGGCAACAAAAGTAAAAGAGACTGTGAAGAGAAGTAGGATGGTCCTTCTGACCATGCCTTTGGTGGTGACCCCTTTGATGATCCTCTGCTGTTCCTTGGTAAACATCTTGCTGGCCTGGGTGAGATGGTATCCAATGAGAGAGTTGAAAACAATGATGAGGGTGAAAGGGATGCCCCCAGAGATGAAGGTGTTGATCCAGACCACCAAGGTGGAGAACATAGTGTTTTCATAGAAGCACCTTGGTAAGGTGATGTTCTCTCCATCAGTTGTGTAGTTAAACATTGTGACACTGTTGATCCAGTAGTCTGGAATTGCCACCAGGTGACAGAGCAGAACCACAGCCAGAATTATCCTCACAGTGGCTTTGGAGTGAGAGAAGTGCATTTTGACCTTTGTCATCCTCAGGACGAGGTAGCGTTCTATGGTGAAAACCACCACGATCCAGGTAGAGCTGAACAAGGAGCCATACTCAAGGAAGGTGAGGATCCCACACCAAGGGTAAGCATGCCAGAAAGGGTGATCTAGGAGAAAGGATAGGGACAGGTCCAGAAGTGCCACCCACAGCAGGTAAAAGCAATCTACAATGGCCAAGGCACTAAGGTAGATTATAGCTGTTTCTGACATCTCACATTTGCGAAACCTGATCATATAGAAGGTGAAGAGGTTGACTGGGGGGGAAAAAAAGAGAAGAATGATCAGGACTTGTTATTCTTTTAAATCCTTTTAATATCAATTCAAAGTGATTTACAACAACACATTGCAATAATAAAAAACATACACCCAATATTATATATTGTGCTATATACTTCATATGTGGGAACATTTCAGTAGTGTCCAGCAACTTACTTACGTGTACACCTTCTATCTGGTGTATTTGTATTTGTTTGCTTACTTACTAAATATCTGATTACCATGAATAAATAACTGTCCCCTCCTGACATGCAGAATGGTTTGAAAGGACATTCTCAATACTTGCTGGCTAGGTAATAGAAGGCTCTTCTTTCTTATAGAATATAAAATCAATACTAAAACATACCTGGAATCCCTATACCAGATAGTATGGGGTAAAAAAACTTCTGAAATGTGACTAGCAGATTTGTACTTGGCATCATCCAGGCTTTTCAGTAGCCTCAGGCAGAGACATAATCAATACATTCCTAAAACATTAAGAAAACAGGATTAAATCTGATCTGTAGGGTAGTTTCTGGTATTATTACTAGAATGAGAGCCCAAGGACAACTATGCTGCTGCCAGTGTTATTTTGCACTGTAAATAAAGTTTATTGTGCTTGTAGACAGTCTGAAAAAAAAAAAACTGTGATGGGGAAACATGATATTTAATTTGTGAACAATCTCAGTTTTGTTATATTTCTGCTCATGCTTGCAGGATAATGAATAAAGTAGCGATTCCCTCAGGACACAGTAGATTGGAACAGATATCCTTGGGAACAACCTTAATATATCATGTGTGTGCGAGCTTGCAGAGCTCTGTGTTGTATATGTTTCCTTGGATATTTGGATGTTTGTTTCCTTGAATGCTTGTGATTCATATAACTTCTGAACAACTTGTTGGAATACATACACTGCTGTGCAAAAGTCTTAGACATGTTGCATTTTTCTACTCTGATACATTATGAGCATAAACAATTTACTCAAAGCCTCCACTAATGTTTTCTACTATCATAACAACCTTGACTTGCATAAAGAAGGAAAAACATTGAGTGAAATAGCTTGCATCACTCGATTTTCAAGGTGTGGTATCCAAAGCATAATCAACAAGTACAGAGAAACATCATCTGTAATTGACAAACCCAGGACTGGAAGACCCAGAAAGCTGTCTAACAAGGATGAGCAATACTTGAAGATAATAGCCTTAATGAATAGAAAGAAGACAAGTGTTGAATTGACAACAGAACTGGCAGAAGGCACAGGTGTCATTGTCCATCCATCAACAGTCCAAAGCACCTTAGTTCCATAGTCCAATTTCTGTGTTCTTGTGCATATTTTAGCCTTTTAGTCTTGTTCCCCTTTCTTAACAGAAGTATTCTTACAGCAACACATCCTTTTAAGTTGATTTCAAGAGTGATCTTCGTACTGTTGATGGATGGACAACAACACCTGTGCCTTCTGCCAGTTCTGGTGTCAATTCAACACTTGTCTTCTTTCTATTCCTTAAGGATATTATCTTCAAGTATTGCTCATCCTTGTTAGACAACCTTTTGGGTCTTCCAGTCCTGGGTTTGTCAATCACAGATGATATTTCTCTGTACTGTTGATTATGCTTCGGATACCACACCTTGAAAATCAAGTGATGCAAGCTATTTCACTCAATGTTTTTCCTTCTTTATGCAAGTCAAGGTTGTTATAATAGTAGAAAACACTAGTGGAGGATTTGAGTAAATTGTTGATGCTCATAATGCATCAGAGTAAAAAAATGCAATAAGAAATTGTGGCAAAGTGCCCCGCCCCTGTGTGCATTTGTGTGATCTGTGTTGTATGTTGCGTGCGTGTGTGTGTTAATGTTGGTGTATAGATTGGTACACGGGATATAAACGGGTCTGTGTTTCACGTATATTTAAAGTGTAGATTTGTATTTAGGCACGAGGAGAGCACAAATCACTTCACGTGCTGGTTAAATGTAATATGTGAGCACGGGGTTGCACAGAATTAATTCACGTGCTGGGATTCAAGTGAATGATTAATTAGTAGTTGAATCCCAGCACAACAGTATATATAGATGCACATTTTCACTCAGTCGTGGTTGGTGTTCGGTGAGTGGAGAACGGGAGAGAGAGGAGAAACTAGAAAGTGAAAGAAAGAGAGAACGTAAATATTGCTTTACTCACCGTGTTTGTTCGTCCCTGTTTGTTAGTGTGTGTTCGTTTTTGTTTGTCTCTTTATTTTGGCGCAAGTGCCGTGTCCAGTGTTTTTGTGTTTCAAACCTTTTTATTTTCTGTTTATTAAATGCTGAGCGCGATCACGCGCCCAGCTTATACCAAACCACATCTCTCTGTTTATTTACTTCCTGTTTCTGGTCTGACGCCACCCACTCTGGCCGTCTTTGTGACACGTGGTGTCATCGTGGGATAACAGCGCCTCCAAGCGTCAGACCAGGAGAGGGGGTTTTGTGTTTAAAAAAAAAAAAAAAAAAAAAAAAAACCACAGGACTGGTTTCAAAAAAAAAAAAAAAAAAGTGAAAATGGAAGGCTGGAGAGACGGCTGCTGGGACCTGGAGGACCTCCTCGGGGGCCTCGAGGACCAAGGCTGGTGCATGGTCTGTGGAGTCTACGGACACACGGTGGCGATCTGCCCCTTCCAAGGTGAGGAGGAGGAGGAACCAGATAAAGAGGTGAAGGACAGGGAGGAGGAGTGCCGCCTAAGGGCCAGGCATCCACGGCGATGTAACAAGCCATCGCCGGGGTGCCTCCTCTGCGACCAGGATCACCTGTTCGCCCACTGTCCCTTCCGCAGCTATGGGGAGGAGCCTGAGCGTCCACAGACCAAGCGGGAGGAGCCTGAGCGTCCACAGCCCAAATGGGAGGAGCCTGAACGTCCTACGCCTGAGTGGGAGGAGCCCGAACGTCCTACGCCTGAGTGGGAGGAGCCCGAACGTCCTACGCCTGAGTGGGAGGAGCCCGAACGTCCTACGCCTGAGTGGGAGGAGCCCGAACGTCCTACGCCTGAGTGGGAGGAGCCCGAACGTCCTACGCCTGAGTGGGGGGAGCCCGAACGTCCACAGCCCAAGAGGGGGGAGTCGGTGCGTCCACAGCCCAAAAGGGAGGAGTCGGTGCGTCCACAGCCCAAAAGGGAGGAGTCGGTGCGTCCACAGCCCAAAGGGAGGCAAGTCGGGGCTTCCACAGCCCTGGGACCCAAGCCACCAGCAGAGGGAAAATGCCTGCTGGTTCAGCCCCAAGGGCCGGAAGGGGAGGAGTTACAGGCCCAACCCCCTGGAAATTTTTGGGGGGGAGAGGGGCAGGAGGCTGGTGTCCCCCAGCAGCCTCTATTCATGCTGCTGAAGGCAGCACGGCGCGCACCAGCCCAGCCGCCACAGCGGAGGGAGCCAGCGCCGCCAGGAGCAGAGGAGCTGCCTCTGCCTCCGCCACCTCCACCGCTTCCTCCACTAGGAGCAGAGGAGCAGGAG
The DNA here is from genome assembly GCF_902713425.1 of Acipenser ruthenus. Taxonomy (NCBI): domain Eukaryota; kingdom Metazoa; phylum Chordata; class Actinopteri; order Acipenseriformes; family Acipenseridae; genus Acipenser; species Acipenser ruthenus. The sequence goes on from NC_081194.1 coordinate 76,787,651, forward strand.
CTGCCTCTGCCTCCACCACCACCAGGAGCAGAGGAGCAGGAGCTGCCTCTGCCTCCGCCACCTCCACCGCTTCCTCCACTAGGAGCAGAGGAGCAGGAGCTGCCTCTGCCTCCACCACCGCCAGGAGCAGAGGAGCAGGAGCTGCCTCTGCCTCCACCACCTCCAGGAGCAGAGGAGCAGGAGCTGCCTCTGCCTCCACCACCTCCAGGAGCAGAGGAGCAGGAGCTGCCTCTGCCTCCACCACCTCCAGGAGCAGAGGAGCTGGAGCTGCCTCTGCCTCCACCACCGCCAGGAGCAGAGGAGCTGGAGCTGCCTCTGCCTCCACCACCTCCAGGAGCAGAGGAGCTGGAGCTGCCTCTGCCTCCACCACCGCCAGGAGCAGAGGAGCTGGAGCTGCCTCTGCCTCCGCCACCGCCCGGAGCAGAGGAGCAGGAGCTGCCTCTGCTGCCCGTACCTCCGCAGGGAGTACGGTGGCCGGAGCCCCAGAAAGGGGAGCTGCCGGCCACGAAGAAGGGGGACGAGGTCTGGAGACCACTTTCCCCAGCAGCAGTTTCGCTGCAGGAGTTCTTGTGGCCGGAGCCCCACAGGAGGGAGCTGCCGGCTACGAAGAAGGGGGAGGTCGGGGGACCACCTGCCCCCGCAGCTTTTTCGCTGCAGGATGGGACCAACAGGCTGTCAGCCGTGCCACTACCGGCAGGGGTGCTGACAGCATTGCCAGCCAAGGGCCCACTGAAGCCTCCCTTCCCAGCCCGAGACTTTGTTCTGGACTGCTGGGTTTTTAAGGGGGGAGGTGGCCGTTGAGGCCATGTGTGCTGCGCACAAGGGGGGGTATATGTGGCAAAGTGCCCCGCCCCTGTGTGCATTTGTGTGATCTGTGTTGTATGTTGCGTGCGTGTGTGTGTTAATGTTGGTGTATAGATTGGTACACGGGATATAAACGGGTCTGTGTTTCACGTATATTTAAAGTGTAGATTTGTATTTAGGCACGAGGAGAGCACAAATCACTTCACGTGCTGGTTAAATGTAATATGTGAGCACGGGGTTGCACAGAATTAATTCACGTGCTGGGATTCAAGTGAATGATTAATTAGTAGTTGAATCCCAGCACAACAGTATATATAGATGCACATTTTCACTCAGTCGTGGTTGGTGTTCGGTGAGTGGAGAACGGGAGAGAGAGGAGAAACTAGAAAGTGAAAGAAAGAGAGAACGTAAATATTGCTTTACTCACCGTGTTTGTTCGTCCCTGTTTGTTAGTGTGTGTTCGTTTTTGTTTGTCTCTTTATTTTGGCGCAAGTGCCGTGTCCAGTGTTTTTGTGTTTCAAACCTTTTTATTTTCTGTTTATTAAATGCTGAGCGCGATCACGCGCCCAGCTTATACCAAACCACATCTCTCTGTTTATTTACTTCCTGTTTCTGGTCTGACGCCACCCACTCTGGCCGTCTTTGTGACAGAAATATATATATATATACATATATATATATATATATATATATATATATATATATATATATATATATATATATATATATATATATATATATATATAGCCTTCATAATGGTGGTGGAACATGCACAGCTGTTACATCAACAAAGCCATCCCCAATGATACTGAAATCATCTTCTCACTGGTCATTAATTAATCTATGAACATAATCAATTGCTGTGTTGGGTAAACACCCTTCCATTTATTCTGATTGTTTTATTATGTTTGCCTTTTGTGAACTGCGCTTCATTATTTCTACAGTAAGCCATTGCAATCGGAACATTTTGAAAAGCCTATCCACTGTGCTGCCGAGAATGTGTATCAATTTTATAAAAAGGTAAAACGTAAAGAACAACATTTGTTTTAAACATTAAATCCCCCTGGTTTGCACTATCTACAACTTCACCACACAGACATCCTGCATGAAAGAGGCTTCACAACAGTGAAGATGGATGATTATAAAAGGATTGGATGAAACATTAGAAACCTCCATCATACTGTGTGGAGCCCCGGTGGCAGCCAGGGCACCATTGATTCAATGTGACAAATCTGAAAGGCATTTGAATTGTCGTGAAAGAACACATGCCATTCCTGAGTGTTGCCTCTTATCCCTGGGGGTGGAAACATGAGGCAGTCTGGTCTCCAGAATGGCCCATAGAGACATAAGCAGTGTGTGCAGTCTGAGTACCTGCTACCTGCTCTTTATCAAAGTCTGCAAGATGTGCTGTCTTGCCCATTGTGTGATTTTGTATTAGTTTTTTTCCCATTTTCCATGATTCCTTAATGTTCTTAGTCTCTATGCTTGGCACATATAAAGCATCCTTAAATAAACCAAGAAATGTGTTACTTTTAACACATTTAGTACCATTATGAATGGGCCTCTCTTTATATTTTAATAAATTTAGTAACATTATTAATGGCCACTCTTTTAACACATTTAGTAACATTATTAATGGGTCTCTCTTTATATTTTAATACATTTAGTACCATTATGAATGGACCTATCTTTATATTTTAACACATTTAGTAACATTATTAATGGGCCCCTCTTTTAACACATTTAGTAACATTATTAATGGGCCCCTCTTTTACCGTGCTTGGAATTTTCAATTCTTCACCTGTTTACGTTTTCAGAAATTCAGGATATGCAGCTATTTCCAATCCAACTCAATAGGTAAAGTGCTGCATCCTGGGACCCTTACTGTAGGACACATGGTCTGATTGGAGCTGGATGATAAGGGAATACATACTTTTCATTTATTGTGTTGTCTTTGAGATATATGCATACTCCAAATTGAAGTATAAAATAAAAATGAAAAAAAAACAAGCATCTCTTCAGCAGAAGAAAAGGGGTGCAATGCTAATATTAAAAACCTTGTAAGCCCTCCTTAAAGAGCTTTAGATTTCTGCTATTAACCTTTCAAGTGAAATGGCTTCTTGCTTCCTCTTCAATATGTATACATGCTCCAGAGTGGCGCATCCAGTAAAGGCGCTCTGCGTGTAGTGCAGGATGCACCCTATAGCCTGGAGATTGCAGGTTTGAATCCAGGATATGTTATTGCCGACCGTGACCGGGGGTTCCTAGGGCGTACAATTGGCCGAGCACCACCCGGGTAGGGAGGGTTTAGGTCGGCAGGGGAGTCCACGGTTCACCACGCACCAGCAACCTCTGTTGCAGATAGGGCGCCTCCAGTTCTGCAGTGGAGCCATCAGATCTGTGTTGTCCTCCAGCACTATAGGTCTGTGGCATTGCTGTGGATCTGCTGTGCGAAAAATGACGGATTGGCAGGAACACGTTTAGGAGGATGTGTGTTTCAGCCTCTGTTTCCTGAGTCGCCAGGAGGTTGCAGCGGTGAACCGGGATACAAATAATGATTGGGCATTGCAAACTGGGGAGAAAACCGGGGTAAAAAAAACCATTGGAAACGACTAAATTAAAAAAAACAAACTAAAAACTTGTATACGTGGTGACATGTGACCATTTAAAAAAAAAAAAAAAAAATAAAACACGGCCCGATATTATAGTTGGATTGCTCTTATGGTCCAAAGATCAAACAGAATTTGCAAATCCTGTTTTTTTTTAAGAAAATGGTTGCTTTTTCTCTTACATTGCATTGTTTTCTATTCATTGTATTTTTTAAGCCTGTGATTCAACTTGAAAAATGAATTTCATTAATAACCAAGATACTGTGTTTATTGTAATGATTTTATAAGTAATTACAGATTTCAATAAGCTCTTAGAGTGGCTACTGTTATTATTGTTACTTATCTTTAATAGTTACTATTATTATTATTATTAGTTATACAAAAATAACAAAAACGATATAGCTATACTTTTATAATTGTAAACAATCTAATTTAATTGGATTTATGCAAGATATATATGTATTGTGAATGCTATTATAAAAGGTACTGTATACAATACTATATTATATATGTACAGTTTAATACAATAACATTCATTTTTTCTAATTATAAAAACAAATTAAAACATACAATGTATTTAGTAATCACTAGAACATGATTTCAAACAAATATCTAAACACAGAAGTAATCTATCAATTTCAATAATCCTATCTTTCTAATTATCCATTTAGAGAAGTTTCAACAGTATTTATTTAAAAACCTACAAAATACTTTCCCAGCCTATCTGGAAAACTATACATCACTGAATAGTTTTAGGTGCAGGATTTCAGAACATTCACCTACCTTTGCAATATAAAATGTTCACATCTCTATTTTCCCCTCGACGAATACATCAAGCAGCAGGTAGTAAAACACATCTTTATACTAGGTGGTGTGTTGGTCACTGAGGGGAAAAATGATTACTCGGAACAGTAAGTGCCTCTGTGTAGATTAGGGTTAGGATTACTGTGGGGAGGGATTTCATAAAAGCAATTGCCAAAATCTTTAAATACACATAAGGTACACACCTGTCTTATTTAGAGTTACTCCCACATTTAAAATATATAACTTCCCTATACATTTAGTTAAAAGAGCCAACCTCCCAATGTTTAACATGCCTTTATATATATATATATATATATATATATATATATATATATATATATATATATATATATATATAGTTGTAGTCAAAAAGTTTACATACCCCAATGGAAATTTATAATTTCTAGACATTTCTCGAAAACAACGAATTTTAGGAAAAATCTTTTGAAGCAAAAGTTTTGCTTTTGTGGATGAGGAAAAAAAGTTACAAGAAATAGATGTCTACAATTATTTATTTAAGCAAAACTCCAAAAATGCTATTTCAAAAGTATTCATTCCCTCTGATGCTATGATAGTATTGTCTACAAGGTGTTAGAAATTTCAATATGATAATGCAGAACCTAATTCTAGAAAATGCTGGATTGTAGCTGAACAAAAGGGTTAGGCATAGGATGATTGCTGTCATTACCAATAAGCCTGAAGACCTTAGACAGAACATTATTTATTGTCATAAAGCTGGAGAAGGATACAAAAAGATTTCCAAGCATTTGAGTATCCCAATTTCAACTATTGTTTCTATTTTCAAGCACAAGACTCATGGTACTGTCACAACGCTCCCTCGGTCTGGAAGAAGGAAGGTTCTTTCACCAAGAACAAGTAGAAGAATTGTGAGGAAGGTTAATAACAATCCGAGATTGACTGCCAAAGATATTCAAAGTGAATTGGCTGCAACTAGGACAGGGGTTTCCATTTCAACCACAGCTCGAGTATTGCATGGTAAAGGTCTCAATAGTCGCAGGGAAAGGAAAAAAACAATCAGGAAAATGTCACAAGGACAATCGCTTAAAGTTTGCAAAACGGCATTTGAATGATGGATAGGAGTTCTGGTCAAAGGTTTTGTGGAGTGATGAAACAAAAATCAAGCTATTTGGTCACGCCGATAGTCGTTACGTTTGGAGAAAGTCTGGTGAGGCGCACAAAGAAAAGAACACCATATCTACTGTCAAGCATGGAGGTGGTAATATCTTTCTATGGGGCTGTTTTTCCTTTAATGGCACAGGAAATTTAGTTCCACTACATGGTAAAATGGATTCCATAGCATACCAAAAGATATTGGCCAAGCATTTGAAACCCTCCGCTACAAAACTTGGTTTACAGGACAACTGGATGTTCCAACACAACAACCATCCAAAGCACACATCAAAATGTACTTCAGAATGGTTAAAGAAGAATGAAATCAAGGTTCTGGAATGGTAGTCAACGTCAAGTCATTCTCAATCTAAGTCCGATTGAGAATCTTTGCTATGAGTAGAAGAAGGCTGTGCACAAGAGAATTCCTCAGAATTTGAATGAACTGGAACAATTTTGCATTGAAGAATGGTCAAAAATCACTAAAGAATCATGGCAAAAGTTAATTGACAAATATCCTAATCGTTTGAAATTATTATTATTATTATTATTTATTTCTTAGCAGACGCCCTTATCCAGGGCGACTTACAATCGTAAGCAAATACATTTCAAGTGTTACAATACAAATAATACAATAAGAGCAAGAAATACAATAACTTTTGTTCAACTTTTGTTTTGAAAGACCTTATTATTGCTAACGGTGCCTCAACTAGCTATTAATTTAATTTTCCTTGTCAGGGTATAAATAGTTTTGAATTAATAATTGTAGACATCTACTTTTTTTCCTCATTCACAAAAGCAAAACTTTTGCTACAAAAGATTTTTTCTAGAACTATTTGTTTTCGAAAAATTTCTAGAAATTATAAATTTCCACTGGGGTATGTAAACTTTTGACTACAACTGTAATTATATATATATATATATAATTACATATATATATATATATGTAACAAGTAATGGGTTAACAACTTACAGCTGTTCTGCAGCAATGGAAGTAAATTAAGCCTTGAAAGTTGATGCTAACAATTCCTGCAGGTGTCCCAACTTTTGTTGATTACTTACAAACCCTCTGTCTGTATAAAAGCAGTGTTGGAACAGACTGTGTTACTACACCCTCTTAAGCATTATTTGGACAGTATTGTACTGCAGGAAGTAGTATATTGCTCTCATAATGGCGAGAAAGAGGCAATTAACAAAGGAAGACAGACAGACCATTATAACCCTTAAAAGTGTAGGTCTTTCCTTTAGAGAAATTGCAAAGAAAGCCAAGGTGTCAGTGAGTACAGTTTCCTACACCATCAAAAGGCACTTGGAAACTGGAGGAAACTCTGACAGGAAGAGGTCTGGCAGACCCAAAGCCACAACAGAAGACAAGTTTCTTAGAGTCAACAGCTTGCATGATAGGCGGCTCACAGGACAACAGCTTCAAGCACAGCTTAACACTGGTAGAAGTAAGCAAGTCTCAGTTTCAACTGTGAAGAGAAGACTTTGAGCTGCAGGTTTGACAGGTCGAGTGGCAGTAAGAAAGCCATTGCTAAGATGGCAAAATAAGAAAAAGAGGCTTGCCTGGGCCATGAAGCACCACCAGTGCACTACTGAAGACTGGAAGAAGGTCTTATGGACCAATGAATCAAAATTTGAAATCTTCGGTTCATCACGCAAGGTTTTTGTACGCCATCGAGTAGGTGAAAGGATGGTTCCTCGGTGTGTGACACCAACTGTCAAACATGGAGGAGGAAGCGTGATGGTCTGGGGCTCTTTTGCTGGATCCAGAGTCGACGACTTGCACAGAGTGAGTGGCACCCTGAACCAAAACTGCTACCACAGCATTTTGCAGCGCCATGCAATACCCTCTGGTATACGCCTAGTTGGTCAGGGGTTCATCCTACAGCAAGATAATGACCCAAAACATACCTCCAGGCTATGTCAGAACTACCTTAGAAGAAAAGAACAAGAAGGTAGGCTTCAAATCATGGAATGGCCAGCACAGTCTCCAGACTTAAACCCCATCGAGCTGGTTTGGGATGAACTGGACAGAAGGGTGAAAGCAAAGCAACCTACAAGTGCAACACATTTGTGGGAACTTCTGCAAGAGTGTTGGGAAGAACTTTCCGAACAATATTTGATTTCCATTGTAGAAAGAATGCCACAAGTGTGTTCGGCTGTTATATCTGCAAAAGGTGGCTACTTTGATGAGTAAAAAATTTAGATTAAATTTTGTTAAACAAAACGATTCCATGGTTTCTTTTTTTTATCTCAAATTGTTTATTTGTTCTATGCTTTAATTTCAGAGTACATTGAAACATTAAACTGCGTAAATTTCAATAAAAACTGGAAAAATTGAGGTGTTCTAAAACTTTTGTGTGTGTGTATATATATATATATATATATATATATATATATATATATATATATAATTAACATTGGACATGGATTCTCTTCTCTTTCTTTATCTTTGGTAATGCTGAATCACTGTTGTCTAAAGCAGGGCTTGCCAATGGTTGGCTATTGATTCATAAATGGTTAATTGAGCTAAAAAATATAACTCTTCTGAATGATGCTATTTAAGCTTTTTAATGGGCTTGAAAAGAAAACAGCTGAATCTGTAGTTGTAGGTCAATGTACTGTGCAGTCAAAATACCGCATATTGAGGTTGTGTTCTGAACAAGCACAGTGATGAATGAGCAGAAAACTACTGCAGCAGTGTTCTAGTGTATTTTCTATTATTAAATCAGCTATTACACACACACTATATATATATATATATATATATATATATATATATATATATATATATATATATATATATATATATATATACACACACACACAAGTAGAAGCCTTTGGGCGACTTTCACGCAATTTGATTGGCTATTGGAATGCTGAAATGTGAAGATCATAACTGGTTAAATACCAGCATGCTGCACCCACAAAAACACATTGAGATTCAAAACAGGCACAACCCATTTGCCTGTTGGACCGTTCTGTAGTGAAAAAGTGACAGACCACATCTTGTTTCCAGGAACAGAGGAACTGAAGCCTGTTTCTGAGAATTAGCCAGGGGAGAGGCTATTACCCCAGCTCTTGAAAAATGTCATTGGCCACAGAGTGGACCGGACCTCGGTTTAACGACTTGCCTGAAGGATGGCACCCCCTGCAGCACAGTGTCCTTTATCACCATACCAGGGTACTGCTTGAGCTCTGACTCCAATTGCACGTCCTGCAGCACCTGGTTTTACATGGAGCACCGGGCTCCAACCTCGCTTACCTTCTGAGAACTGACACAAACAGATGCCACTAACAGCTCACCAAGGCGACTGCACGTTGACAGCTACTTAACAGGAGGCTGCTTAATAAAGATGCAGCAGTGTTTTAGTGTATTTGTACTATTTAATCATCTTTCACTAGTGTTGAAGAGTAAGAGGGGGTGACTGCTTAGTACAAGTCTTACTGTGCAAGCCATGCTTTTTATACAGTCATCAAGTCCTTTTCATCTGAAGTGTTTTATCTATGCCTCTTGGTTCCAACCGTACACACATGTACCCAACAGAAGTGAGGTACAAACTTCCCAGTTGATACCTTCCCAGTGGTGCAGGGGAGAAAACAAGATTTATTCAGGGAACAATTATATATTTTTTAACACAGCACACAGAGTTGTAAATGCTGTGCCTCTAGTAATCCTGCTTTATCCCACTCTTTTAATTCACGTACGCTGTTTCAACATATAGAAACATAATTTAGACATGATATTATTATGTCTGACCACCCTTGACGTAAAACTACAGGAAACTAAGGGCCCAATTCAATTACATTTAAAATGATAGGTACATTGACATAGAATCCAGTTAATAGCAAATCGGCTGGTGATCCGTGTTTCAATCGGCTGGTGATCCGTGTTTCAATCGGCTGGTGATCCGTGTTTCAATCGGCTGGTGATCCGTGTTTCAATCGGCTGGTGATGCGTGTTTCAATCGGCTGGTGATGCGTGTTTCAATCGGCTGGTGATGCGTGTTTCAATCGGCTGGTGATCCGTGTTTCAATCGGCTGGTGATCCGTGTTTCAATTGGATTTGTTGTTGATTTTCAGAGTTTCCCCCTTGTTCCTGGTTCTTGCTGTGTGTTTGGAAAAGTAGGAAGAGTAGGAAAACATATGCTGCTAAAAGAAAGATTTGGCTAAAAAGGCAATGTTTGTCCAGAATAAACAATAATGTTTACCAATTTGGGCACAACTGTCTATTTCCACACTTTATTCTGACTATCATTAGTCTAGATGGGATTTTGGCTCCTATATTTTTTATACGGTACCACATTGTACCATGTACCATACAGTCAGATAGAACCTTGGCTCACAGCCTTATTTAAAAGCATTTGGATTAATCATTCTAATCATAGTAGCAGAAACTTTTTTTTGTCTTTGCTAAACAGTTTTGTTTGAACTCCAGGAAAGCACAACCCTAACCTTTGTGAACTTGTCCTATACACTGTAACATGTAAACCAACAAGTTGTGGAAAAGGTAGAAAAGTACATGAACATGTAAATACTTTTCTAGGCAAAATGCTTTTCTACTTTTTTAGAGGCAAAATACTTCTCTACTAACCTTAAGATGTTCTCTCCAGCTGCCAGTACTGCAGATGATTTCTGAAAATCTTCACAGAGGTTCAAGTTATCCCTCCTCAAGATTAGTGTTTATCCAAACAAAAAGGCACCAGGTTCATTTTGCATTTCAATTGCAGCATCCAGATCCATTATATGTCTCCATTATCCAATCCATGTACACATGCACGATTAACCTGGATCTTCAGTGAGTAAACAAGCAAACAATTCATCTCCAGATGAATCGGTTATCATGCAGTAAAGTGGGTGGTATTAAGGTGTAACAGCTGCTTCTGCAGTGATTTGTGGATTATTGTGTATTTTATACTAACTGCATGTCTCTAGGTATGACCACATTTCTTAGGTCTCTTTCAGAACTTAAAGTATGTTCAAACAATGTTTCAGGAGTGAAGCCCATGTAATAACCATCATTTTCATTCTCTAAAGAAAATGGAAATGATTTCGCTTTGGTGAAAATTGCTTGATAGAATTTGGAAAGCGAGCAATTGTCTCTTGTTATCTTTCTAGAGAATAGGGCTCAGGTGGAATTATTTAAACGTTACACAAAGCATGTTTTTGTGGAATCATGAATTATGAATGGCAATGCTTACTGTCACATATAAATACATAAAAAGTGATTTTGCATTAAGGCTTGAAAGTTTAAAATGATAAACGGAAATAAAAAAATTAAAAATAATTACCAACCATACAATTAACTATTTTACAAGGATCAAACCGCTAAAAATGCAGGTTTATAGCCCAATAAGGTCATTTCCCCATGGTGCATCTTTTCTGATTGAATGCAGGTCAGCATGGCCACACATCATTGTGACTGCTGTAATAAAGACATTGCAAACACAGAGTATAACCTGGCTCTAGATTCTCAATAGGCAGTTTCTCAGTGATGTGTCTTGGGTTTCACCATCTTGCTGTGCTGCTGCAGTGCTTGGTAAGATTCCTGTGGGCTGACCCACTCTTTTATTATTGACAAAGCAAGACTATGGATTGCACAGTAAGTAACATCAATGGAAGCATTTTAAAAATAGAAAAAGAAACTTGAGCTAATGTATTCCTTACCTCATGTTCTGCTCAACAGTGACGCATCTACTTGCTCTACAAATCACTCAACTCAGGGGAAAAAAAAGATTGTTAAATAGGTCTATTTCCATGGTTATATATTCAGTAGCCCAAACAATTAGAGACTAGAACTCGCGATTCTTATAACATCCACACCAGGTTTCATCCAAACTGGATGAGCAGTTGAGAAAATAATTCTAAGTGGTTTCATAGGATTTTTCATCAGACTACACAGGAACAGAGTGTATGTATTAGCTTATATAGTCCACTGTGACTCAAGATGCTACATAGCAAATCAGCAACTATACAAGACAATTATTATTATCTCAAATGAGACTTTATTTTTTTCTGTAGCCATCTATTGTTAAACCCACAAATGCTGTATAGAAAGCCTTAAGAAGAGATGCCTTTTGTGAAATTAAACTGAACCGTGTAAAATGTTTATTGTTACCTTGTTTTTAAATGACAGTTATTGAGTTAACAAAAGCAATGTTTTTACAAAAAAGAAAAAAAAGAAGGAAAAAAAACAAGCAAGCAAATAAAAATTATAAAAATAGATAGGAATAGATACCAGGAAAGTTACTGGCATTTTAAAACCATAATGTAGGATTTAGGAAAACAAACAATAAAAAAACAGGAACAACTCAATACAAGTGAACTATTGTATTTGGTTAAATATTTATAAATGTAACAAAACTTTGATCTGATAAACATGGTCAGTTGAACATAAAAAGAAGCCAAGTGGTTTTCCAATGGAGAGGTGCTATATTTGCTGTTTTAGAAAGGTGTGCATAGTAACACAGTGATTGAAGCAGACACAGACAGGATCATGACTATCACTGATTGCAAGGAGCATAGCTTGTAAACACTTCTTTTTTTTTTGTTATGTATAAAATTAAGTAAAGCACGAACACAAGACAAGTTGGAATGATTCAAAACGTTACTCTATGTACAAGGCATGATACGATGATTAAATGCAATCACACATCTTTTAAATAGACCTCATATCAGTTCAGTATACATACTTGCGGTGGAGAGAAGTACTCTTCCACCATTCCAGTTAAAATGGCAGCACTGTTACCATTCGGTATGGTTTGATCTTTTTAAGGGAGAGATGTTGAAAACGCATCATTTTTACACATTTGGTTGTAATAACATAAATGTAGTTATTTTTTAACATTGTTACAATGTTAGCTATACATCTATGGACTTTAGAAAGGAAATAGTTTTAAACAAAAACAAAACAAAAATTAAAAGCAGTGCAATATTATTTGAGGACGTTGTCATGCTTGACACAAGCCAATAACACACTTGCGCCAAAGTCTGCACATTACTGACTCGACAATAAAATAAAAGAAACAATAAAACATGGGATTTTTTCTTTTAAATTGCAGTAAAGCATCCTAGAATAGCAGGGTTTGTTTTTTAAAACTGGGAATTGAGGCAACTGCATGCCTTAAACAGCATCATATTATAATACTTTAGTTAAAAGCAAGAGTTTACTAAAAGCCAAGGAAGAGCAGTGGATTCTTTATACATCAAGACTCGAAGTCTAGACAAATGTACATTAATTGTTTAGATAAAAAAAACAGGACCAAAAAGGGATAAGTAAACAAGCAATTACTATTTACATTGAATAGACATTTCATCTTTATAATTCCTTCATATTCCCCAGCCCCTCCCAAAGAAAAGTACCCACACCTCTTTGTCAACCAGTTCTTAAGTTATTCTCATTTAAATAGAGTATTTCAGGTGTTTAAAGACAGTGGCAATGGTTGAAATCACTGGAAGCTGTACATGTCTCAGGTACTGGGCATTGCCCCTTTTTTAGGCAAAAAGTCAGAAGCTACAAGGGATGCACCTGAAGAGCACAGTCTGTAAGCAAACAAACAAGGGGGGAGTCAGGGGGCTTTAGAGGTTGTCTCCAGGCTGGTACTGGGGCTCGGTCGCAGTGAAGTAGTCTTCCAGGAAGGCCTGCAGATATTCAAAGGTGTGTCTCTCTTCAGGGTCCTTCTTCCAACACTGGACCATGAGCTCGTGGAGTGAGCTGGGGCAGTCTTGGGGACAGGGCATCCTGTATCCTCGCTCCACCTGCTCCAGCACCTCGCGGTTATTCATTCCTGCGCAAACAAGAAGCAGCTTGATTTCATATTGAACTGTAATGGTTACATGTAGGTAAATTCAGCGCATATAGTCAATATGAATGGGGGGGGGGGGCCCAACCAGTACTGAATGCAAGTGTTATCATCTACAGTGTGAAGCCGGTTCGTCCCTCAACGCAGTGCAATGGAAACGTTTGCAGAAAACCATGACCATAATGCACAATTCAGCAGGTCATGCTGCACTGGGCTGGCAGACAAGTGAAACGTATGGGCGACAGGAAACAGATGTGCTACAGTGGCCCAAATCACAAAAACTGGTCAAGACTCGTGTGTTTCCACTGCAGCAGTGCACTGGGAACTATGTGTTGTGGGTTTTGGTAGCAGGTCACTCTAATTTTTGTCTAGGCAGTGTACACTTTACACGCAGTTATATAGAATGCCAGAAGAAAACAAAACGCTAGGGAAACGCTAGTAAGATATACAGGAGATATCAGTGTGGTACTGTAATTATCTGTCTCACGTCAGATGTGGTAACCCACAAACCAGAGAAGCATTCATTCTGCTGCAGGACAGTGTTCTCAGTATCACTATTTGTGGAGTCAAGTACATTCTGTGAAGCACTTTCAGGAATTGAGTATATATAGTGTATTACAGTTTATGCTTAGCTTTGAGTTATGCAATGCGAAGGGTGATACACACACACACACACACACACACACACACACACACACACACATTACATAGTAGCTGTTCTATTCTAGAGGACAGAAAGATGCTCTCGCACATAACTTTGACAATTCATTTCAAGCAATGATAGATATTTTAAATAAAGATAATAATAATAAAAAAAGAAAAAAGTGACTGTCCATAATTACCATGTAAATAACAAAGATGAATAACTTTTCTGTAAATGCTTCTTAACCCTACCTCCTCATTCATATGCTGATGTTGCTACTGGCACAATTCTTAGTGACTTCTGTGAATGAATGAGCTGAAATTGTACATTAACAATCTGAGTGTGAAATACATACTAACATACAGCGCCTTTGTTATCTACTTCTCTGGATACAGGGCAAATAAAAGTGAAACATTATTAACAAAGATGATTTTAAAAATGTACCTGGGTAAGGTACTCGTCCTTTTGTCACTAATTCTGTAAGGAGAATTCCAAACGACCAGACATCTGACTTAATTGTGAACTTGCCGTAGAGGGCAGCCTCTGGAGCGGTCCATTTTATCGGAAACTTTGCACCTAAAATGAACACAGAGAACATCACAACCATGCCATGTGAAATAGGACAAGTAAATCGAAACTTATGTCATACTGTATATGAGTTATTTCTTGATTCATGTAATGTATTATTTATAAATATACATACATTTTCATTTATGTATAAAAATACCATAACCTACAGGTACTGTAAAAGCAGTTAACAAAAATAATCCCTACAGGATATTATTTTACAGAAAGGTTGAGTCTGGAAACAAAAGTCACATCACCTTAGTCACCAACACAAACATCAAGAACCGGGTTTCAGCATTTCACTCCTGGAGTGAATGAGCAAAGAGACCTAGATAAAGTGAATGCGCTACCTTGTCGAGCAGTGTACTCATTGTCTTCTATCAGTCTTGCCAACCCAAAATCAGCAATCTTGCACACTAAATTGTCCCCCACCAGGATATTGGCGGATCGCAGATCTCGATGGATGTAATTCATTCTCTCAATGTAAGCCATGCCAGCAGCAACCTGGAATAGGAGGAACTCATTTCATGTTTTAAAATCTTTCCCTATTTAGAAACATTGAATACCCAGGACTATTCCACTGCGGGCAAACTGAAGGCAAATTGCTGGCTCCATAATAAAACATATGATGCAGACAGTTTGCCTACATTGGAGAATTGAACCCCTTGTGCCAAAGTTATGTTTTAAGTGATTTTGACTGTTTTAGCCTGATTTTGACATAATTCATATGATCTTTAACATTTTTGTAATGCAGCAGTGCTCTTTATTACATTTTAAAAGATCATATCTGGCACTACTCTAGGTAAAGAAAGTTCTCAGTTTGCTTGCTTTGCCTTCCAGGAAGTCTGTTGCACGTCATTGTACTTCAGTGCTGTCTTTGGAAGCAAAGCATGTCCGTCATTGGCAGCTGGTTGGTTACAGGAAAGACGGAGCGGGGAACAACTCTACCCTCCAGGTGAAAGTGAGGCATGCTAACAGATATTTACTTAGCCGAGTGTAGCACCAGATATCACGCTTTTAGAATTCAATTACTGTAGTTTTGTTTTTTTAAAATACTACACATTTGAAACTATATGGTGAATAAATGCGCTTGCCACGGAACATTCAGGGAATTGTTTTGTTAACTGCAATCACTTTGAAGCCACTCGAAGTATAGCATTTCTTTTTGGAAATGTCCCAGTCTTTCATGGAAGGCTTTTCAATCAGAAAGTTAAGAACTCACCTGTCCTGCCATGTCCACTAGGTTTGGCAACTTCAGTGCCCTCCCTTCTCCGTCTTTCAAGAAATCTAACAAACTTCCTGAAATAAAGATGTTCACTTTGTGACTACCGTACTTGAAAACCAGTTAGAGTGGATTACATTGTATGATGAGCAGATGTAAAAACTTTGTTTTGGGATGGCATTTTATTCAATATAATTAAACGAGGCTTTCTCCTCTTGTATCTCTGTCACCTCTACCACTCATCCATAGTGTAGTCTTGTTTCATTGTGCTGAATTCAGACACACCTTTAGCCCAGTACTTGCCTGACTGCATTCTCTCATTCACTGTCATTCATGCAAATCTGTCCTCTGCTACATCCGCCCTTTCATTATTATTGCTGCCGTTTGCTTTGTATTACATTACACTCGCATGCATCACCATCAGGCTGTGAGAGTCCATGTGATCTCATGCCTCAACCAGCATTGGGCTAGTTACAGATAGTCCAGTTTAAATGTAGTACTTCATGTCATAATAGTCATATGTACTGTTGCATTCCAATGTGTCAAAATGTCACCCTGTGTCCTCGTCTATCTAAACAATTGCCTTGGAAGCTGGGGTGGAGTCACAAGTAACAACAGTCACAGTCCAGCCAACACGCTTCATCAGGAATATTTTAAAACAAGGAAAAAAATTAGGTCTCGTCCGTCTGATAAACTTTCCAATGTATCAAGTTGCTATGGCCGTTGCTGCTCTTTGCACCCTGTCTGCTTGTGTTGTTTACAGTGACTTAAAATGAACACCAGTATGCTTGTTTAGAAGCTTCCTGTTTTATGACTTGCTACTGGCTACTGGCTACTCATGAATCACACACACGACCAGAACTTCACAGACTGCCAGTTGAGGTCTGACCTCAGATCTGTACATGCAGAACCCAATTTGCAGTTTCTGCTTGGGAGAGAGCCTGAGGACTGAATGATCAGGTCAGGATTCCAGCTCCCAGAGTGCAATGCTGTTCTGCTACACATTACATTTCTCCATGACGATTTCAGAATCATTTTCCCATCCTGTTCACTTTATCAAACAGACAATGCCTTATTGTGGTGAGATGGAATATTTTCATCTGTGTTACTGTCATGTGCACAGGGATCAGTATTAGGTCCTCTGCTATTTCTAATCTACATTAATGACTTAGATTCTGGTACAGTAAGCAAACTTGTTAAATTTGCAGAAGACACAAAAATAGGAGGAGTGGCAAACACTGTTGCAGCAGCAAAGGTCATCCAAAATGATCTAGACAGCATTCAGAACTGGGCAGACACAAGGCAAACGACATTTAATAGAGAAAAGTGTAAGGTATTGCATGCAGGCAATAAAAATGTGCATTATAAATATCATATGGGAGATAGTGAAATTGAAGAAGGAATCTATGAAAAAGACCTAGGAGTTTATGTTGACTCAGAAATGTCTTCATCTAGACAATGTGGGGAAGCTATAAAAAAGGCTAACAAGATGCTCAGATATATAGTGAAAAGAGTTTAATTTAAATCAAGGGAAGTAATGTTAAAACTTTACAATGCATTAGTAAGACCTCATCTAGAATATTGTGTTCAGTTCTGGTCACCTCACTACAAAAAGGACATTGCTGCCCTAGAAAGTGTGCATAGAAGAGCGACCAGAATTATCCCATGTTTAAAAGGCATGTGTTATGCAGACAGGCTAAAAGAATTGAATCTGTTCAGTCTTGAACAAAGAAGACTACGCGGCAATTTGATTCAAGCAACAAGGATGAGTGGTCACAAGTGGAGATTAGATAAAGGGGCATTCAGAACAGAAAATACGAGGCACTTTTTTACACAGAGAATTGTGGGAATCTGGAACCAACTCCCCAGTAATGTTGTTGAAGCTGACACCCTGGGATCCTTCAAGAAGCTGCTTGATGAGATTCTGGGATCAATAAGCTACTAACAACCAAATGAGCAAGATGGGCCGAATGGCCTCCTCTCGTTTGTAAACTTTCTTATGTTCTTATGTGTGGCGCAACTCTGTGTCACACAGCAAGAGTGGAATATATAAATAACCTCATATTGATCTAACACTAAAGTGCAGAGCCCTGTCACGTATTTCCGTGCAGTGCCTGGTGAGAATAAGCCTTAATGATGATCTAAAAGCATGATTCACTTACCTAAGCCTGTCAAATGCATTCTGCTTCATCTAACTGATGTTCTTGTCATAGTGCTGATTGGGGCATCTAATCCTCCAAGTACAGCCAGTTCTGTATGTCAATTTGTCTGTGCCATAAAGCAATGCAATGCAAACTTGCTGTGATCTTTTCATACTACAGTAATTGCTTGGTATAAGTCCTTCTTTATTTGTATTACAATGTTTACTATACTAAGTTGCAGTTGGCTTTAAAGGTTATATACACTTAGCAAGGGCAGCATTTGGTGTAATCCCATTTTAAATCATAAACCCTTAAGTGATTTTTTGCAGATAAAATCAAATCCATTGTCCAAATGCTTGACAGAGAACTTCAAAGCATTGTTAACTGGAAAAACAGCCCATATTCAAATGTTATCAGGTCAGATATTTAGAGCCTCTGGCTTTTTCATTTTATTATTTTTTGCCAGGTCTAATGTTTTGCTGGTATAATACAAATGCATAAAAGTATACGAACAATGCAGTTTGGTTTTTGTGGTTCATTTCCATAAATTTTACCCTTGTTTTTCCATCCTGTTTAAAATTCCCAATTTGAAGGTTGCCTCACTCCTGCAACAGTAAGAGACCTGCTGTAACTCAAGCAGAGCAGCAAACATTTCCAAGCTGCTGAAGCTTTGTGGGCACCCGACTTCCATGAGGTGAACAACTTTAACATTCAATATAGTAAGAGACCCTAACAAACATGGTCATATTCAAGATACTAAGAGACCTTAACAAACATGGTCATATTCAAGATACTAAGGGACCTTAACAAACACTGTCATATTCAAGATACTAAGGGACCTTAACAAACATGGTCATATTCAAGATACTAAGAGACCTTAACAAACATGGTCATATTCAAGATACTAAGAGACCTTAACAAACATGGTCATATTCAAGATAGTAAGAGACCCTAACAAACATGGTCATATTCAAGATAGTAAGAGACCTTAACAAACATGGTCATATTCAAGATACTAAGAGACCTTAACAAACATGGTCATATTCAAGATACTAAGAGACCTTAACAAACACGGTCATATTCAAGACACTAAGAGACCTTAACAAACACGGTCATATTCAAGATACTAAGAGACCTTAACAAACATGGTCATATTCCAGATACTAAGAGACCTTAACAAACATGGTCATATTCAAGATACTAAGAGACCTTAACAAACACGGTCATATTCAAGATACTAAGAGACCTTAACAAACATGGTCATATTCAAGACACTAAGAGACCTTAACAAACATGGTCATATTCAAGACACTAAGAGACCTTAACAAACATGGTCATATTCAAGACACTAAGAGACCTTAACAAACACGGTCATATTCAAGATACTAAGAGACCTTAACAAACATGGTCATATTCAAGATAGTAAGAGACCCTAACAAACATGGTCATATTCAAGATACTAAGAGACCTTAACAAACATGGTCATATTCAAGACACTAAGAGACCTTAACAAACACGGTCATATTCAAGATACTAAGAGACCTTAACAAACATGGTCATATTCCAGATACTAAGAGACCTTAACAAACATGGTCATATTCAAGATACTAAGAGACCTTAACAAACACGGTCATATTCAAGATACTAAGAGACCTTAACAAACATGGTCATATTCAAGATACTAAGAGACGCCAACAAACATGGTCATATTCAAGATACTAAGAGACCTTAACAAACATGGTCATATTCAAGATACTAAGAGACCTTAACAAACACGGTCATATTCAAGATACTAAGAGACCTTAACAAACATGGTCATATTCAAGATACTAAGAGACCTTAACAAACATGGTCATATTCAAGATACTAAGAGACCTTAACAAACACGGTCATATTCAAGATACTAAGAGACCTTAACAAACATGGTCATATTCAAGATAGTAAGAGACCCTAACAAACATGGTCATATTCAAGATACTAAGAGACCTTAACAAACATGGTCATATTCAAGACACTAAGAGACCTTAACAAACATGGTCATATTCAAGATACTAAGAGACCTTAACAAACATGGTCATATTCAAGATACTAAGAGACCTTAACAAACATGGTCATATTCAAGATACTAAGAGACCTTAACAAACACGGTCATATTCAAGATACTAAGAGACCTTAACAAACATGGTCATATTCAAGATAGTAAGAGACCCTAACAAACATGGTCATATTCAAGATACTAAGAGACCTTAACAAACATGGTCATATTCAAGACACTAAGAGACCTTAACAAACACTGTCATATTCAAGATACTAAGAGACCTTAACAAACACGGTCATATTCCAGATACTAAGAGACCTTAACAAACATGGTCATATTCAAGACACTAAGAGACCTTAACAAACACTGTCATATTCAAGATACTAAGAGACCTTAACAAACACGGTCATATTCCAGATACTAAGAGACCTTAACAAACATGGTCATATTCAAGATACTAAGAGACCTTAACAAACACGGTCATATTCCAGATACTAAGAGACCTTAACAAACACGGTCATATTCAAGATACTAAGAGACCTTAACAAACATGGTCATATTCAAGATACTAAGAGACCTTAACAAACATGGTCATATTCAAGATAGTAAGAGACGCCAACAAACATGGTCAAATTCAAGATAGTAAGAGACCTTAACAAACATGGTCATATTCAAGACACTAAGAGACCCTAACAAACATGGTCATATTCAAGATACTAAGAGACCTTAACAAACACGGTCATATTCAAGATACTAAGAGACCTTAACAAACATGGTCATATTCCAGATAGTAAGAGACCCTAACAAACATGGTCATATTCAAGATACTAAGAGACCTTAACAAACATGGTCATATTCAAGATACTAAGAGACCTTAACAAACATGGTCATATTCAAGATACTAAGAGACCTTAACAAACATGGTCATATTCAAGATAGTAAGAGACCTTAACAAACATGGTCATATTCAAGATAGTAAGAGACCCTAACAAACATGGTCATATTCAAGATAGTAAGAGACCCTAACAAACATGGTCATATTCAAGATACTAAGAGACCTTAACAAACATGGTCATATTCAAGATAGTAAGAGACCCTAACAAACATGGTCATATTCAAGATAGTAAGAGACCCTAACAAACATGGTCATATTCAAGATACTAAGAGACCTTAACAAACATGGTCATATTCAAGACACTAAGAGACCTTAACAAACATGGTCATATTCAAGACACTAAGAGACCTTAACAAACATGGTCAT
This sequence comes from Acipenser ruthenus, assembly GCF_902713425.1. Taxonomy (NCBI): domain Eukaryota; kingdom Metazoa; phylum Chordata; class Actinopteri; order Acipenseriformes; family Acipenseridae; genus Acipenser; species Acipenser ruthenus. The sequence goes on from NC_081194.1 coordinate 76,808,673, forward strand.
ATTCCAGATACTAAGAGACCTTAACAAACATGGTCATATTCAAGATACTAAGAGACCTTAACAAACACGGTCATATTCAAGATACTAAGAGACCTTAACAAACACGGTCATATTCAAGATACTAAGAGACCTTAACAAACACGGTCATATTCAAGATACTAAGAGACCTTAACAAACATGGTCATATTCAAGATACTAAGAGACCTTAACAAACACGGTCATATTCAAGATACTAAGAGACCTTAACAAACACGGTCATATTCAAGATACTAAGAGACCTTAACAAACACGGTCAAATTCAAGATAGTAAGAGACCTTAACAAACACGGTCATATTCAAGATACTAAGAGACCTTAACAAACATGGTCATATTCAAGATACTAAGAGACCTTAACAAACACGGTCATATTCAAGATACTAAGAGACCTTAACAAACATGGTCATATTCAAGATACTAAGAGACCTTAACAAACACGGTCATATTCAAGATACTAAGAGACCTTAACAAACATGGTCATATTCAAGATACTAAGAGACCTTAACAAACACGGTCATATTCAAGATACTAAGAGACCTTAACAAACACGGTTCATGGTCTTCAGTGCAATTTGTTAGGTTTACAGAACTAGTAAACAGCTGTGAGTCCCTATATTAACTTTCACAATTGCTGGCTGGTTTGTAACAATTTGCTTTCAACCTTGCACAAATTTGACTTCAGAGTAAACCTCCCCTGATCAGCCAAGCCCTCTCTTTGTTATATGTACAATGCATGCTACATCGGCTAGTAAAGGGTATGAGTATGGTAATAGTGGGGTGCAAGTGAACATCTCTACTCCTATTACTACTCCTCCTCTTTGTGCTTTTAAGAGCAGTCCTCAATCATTATAGAGTTATCTTTGGTTACTTTGGCTAATCCCTGGAATTCATAGTCTCGTAATATACATTATGCCAATATTAAACACTTTACATTCTTGTGTTCAAAAGTATACATTTTCTGTCACTTTAACTTGTACTGGGAGGTTAAGGATTAATACCTCACTATTTACAGCAAAACATATCTTGTTGGTAACTAGAACTGTAGTTTAGTTAGATGTTGTAAAAAAAAAAACCTAGGTTACTAAAACTGAAGCTGCAGAAATGAGGTAAACCAATCCCGCAGCTACTGTAGTTTCAGATATCCTGTCATTCTAGAATTCTTGAGTACAGGATGGCACATTTTTTAATGTGTAACCAGCATGCACTACATTAATATTATAAAGTGTTCTGGTTGTAGGACTCTTATCAGTGGGAATAGCATCCTATTAACCAGGGCACTGCAATAATGAATGAGCACAGGACTACTGAGGATCAGTGACGTCTCACTGTGTCCCCCGGCGCACACTGACCTTTGCACATGTACTCGGTGACGATGTAGATGGGCTCCTCGGACACCACGGCATAGAGCTGCACCAGCTTGTCGTGCCGCAGCTTCTTCATGATCTGAGCCTCTTCCAGGAAGGACTCTGGAGACATGGTGCCAGGCTTCAGGGTCTTCACAGCTACTTTAGTGGTGCCGTTCCAGGTGCCTGTCATCGTGTAAAACACAGCAATCAGCAACCCAGGACAGCCTCGAGTCTCCACCCAGCACCGTTAAACACTCAGTACTGTTGAATTTAGAAATAATCAAGAAACTCAATAAATCAAAATGCAAACGTCTTCGAAGACGTTGAAAAAGACTTAGAAATGTCTCTCATTGGATTTATTACATTTCGTTTAGTATTTCTAGACTCTTTACTTCAACATAAATTGAACCAAGATATGCAATGAACTTAAGGCCTGTCCATTTAACCTTACAGGTATGGCTGTAATATTATTATTTTTAGTACTAATAGTAGCAGTAGTGTTCATATTTAAAGTGACATTTCAATTAAACTGATACCCTAACTTGTTTGTAATGTACTCTATAGGTTATATTTAAAACATGTGCTTCCATCATAAGGGTTGCATGCATTTCCAGTTTAAAAAGAAGCACCAGTTAAAGAGTTTCCAGAGTAAATCAATTCAAAGTGCTTTATTTTTTTGCAACCCCCTCAGTTTTGAAATGGACACACCCATAGTTCATGCTTACTGAGCACGTGCATATATTGGTACATTTCTATTGAACAGTCTGTATGTATTTTAATATGTGAAAAGAAAAGCATTTTTCACAGTTGTTTGTTTTACTGTTTGGTACTATTATAAAAGATGAAGTGAAGACAACGCTGCCGTAATTGAAATGTAAGCCTGGGGTTAGAGGCGCTGGATCCATTAAAGGATTTAGTACTGTATGCTAACAATGTTAGTTCCTGAAACTACGCCAGTGGGGTGCTGTTCGGGTCATGCTGCTGGACACAGAGGCAGGGCAGTGACATCTCTACTGACGTTGTATTGCCACAGACATTCTAAGAATGTTGTGAGGTCCAAATTATTCTTTATTTTATATCTGCAACAGGGAGGATTCAGCTACTGTATAACCAGTTTGATTATTTCAAGCTAAACAAAGTATATATGTATATAACTGTGTGCAGTGGAATTATACCTCCTTTCAAATAAACACACACATATATATATATATATATATATATATATATATATATATATATATATATATATATTATGCACTTTCTTCCAGGTTCTTCACTCTTTTTTCACAGCAAATACAGATATCCAGAATAACCATAACCATACAATAGTTATTTTTTTTTTACTGTATGGTGCTTTTTCTTAACGAGTGCGAGTGGTTACCTGTAGGTATTATCTGTGCAGAAGTAATAGTTTCTGCAGTTCACATAACCTGCACATTCAGGTCAGGTCACAGTGATGGTGGTGTCAAATTGAGAAAGAAGACTTTAGTAAAGTAAACCTCTATAAACAATGGAATTTGTCTTACCATACCACACATCAGCAAAACATCCCGCCCCCAGTTTCTTTTCCAAAGGAATTGATTCTCTTGCAACTTCCCATGCATCTTTAGTCAGTCCAACTGTTTGTGGTGTATTATTCGGGCACACAGCGATTAAATTAAAGCACAAACCATCAGCTTTGTCTATAAAGAATGAAGGTAAGGCAAAAAAGGATTTATGATCAATAAATGAAACATGCGCAGAGGAAGATGGAAGGTGAGTCACCTGAAGTGCCATGACTTCTCTTTCGTACGTATCCATGTAAAACAGTATGAACCTTGGCATGACCCCTCTGATCAGTGATGGCAGGTGTCGGTTGTGTTTAAAGTTTAGTGTCTCTTGAGCCCCACCTTCCATCTTGCCTCTGATTAGTGTATTGTAGTGTTTCATCTCCATACCCATCCAAACTTCCCCAAACTGCCCATTCCCGAGCCTCTTTATCAACTGCAGGGACTCCCGAGGGATCTCCCACACGTCTTTGGTTTTGACAGACAGGTCAGCCAGCCTCGGCATGCCTTTATGGCAGGGCACCACTAAGCGACAGCACAGACCCGCAGCTCGCTCTGAGAGTGGACACAAGCACATAGAAGCGGAGAGCGCTTTATAGAGAGACACAGAAAACATACAGCAAACAGCTAGAGCAAAAGTCAGCATTGGACAATTTGGACGACACATCATTTAACAGAGAAAATTACAAAGAACTGCCAGTTCCTGAACCAGAACAGAATCAAAATAAATAAACATTGTTCCAACTTTACATAATACCAAACCGGAAGGGGCAGAAATGCCAAGATTTAGTAGTGAAGTTAGCATTTACGGTAAGCAAACAGGATAACGACAATAATCTTATGATAATTAGGCTGCATCACAGAACAGAATGCCATGAAGACATTCTGTCATCCATCCATCACCAACATTAGAAGCCTGCAATGTTTCACAGCAATGCAGAATCCTTTATCAAGTATGAAATCTCAAATGACTCCATTCGTTTTTAGCTCTGCATTGTTTTTTCAAGCTGAGCTTTATCAGTTATCAAAATTGTCTTTTAAAAATGGCACACCACAATAAAGTTTGTCATGGATGACAGCACAGCATGGGATTATAGTTCTGAAGGACTGCAGGGACTGGGCATAAAGACTGTTGAGGAGGCCACACTGCACGATTGCCATCAGCAGAGAGTCATACTAGTTACTTTGAAAATTAAACACAGAATTCAAATTGTGATTGCAGGTGGTGATGAGATTCACCTTTCCTGTAGAAATACATTTAAATGTTATCATCACATTACCTTGACAATCATTACTATGCTTGTAACACATACAATAAGTACTGCAGTCATTTAAATGCAAAGACACAAGCACGTATTACATTGTATGTAGTTTTAATTTTAGTTCAGTGAAGTTCCTCCATATCTCCTGGCTGGATATCTTTTGAGCTGGTTGTATCTGGGTTAAATGTATCGTAAAAGCATCAATTTTATGACCTATCTGCACTAAAATAGATCAATATTCAAACGGGCAATGCAAGAAGCCATTAATGCAATTGCACATGGATTACAAATGGGATTTTACTGCACCGGTTTCACATATATTTTTATATCACACCCAATGCAGACATGACCATATCTCTTGTTGCTATATTAACAGTATTGCACCATCGCCTTTAATCAATTATGCACTGGCAACCATGACTATAGTCAATCATCCGCTCTGAAAACCTTATTTTACTGTATACTCAAATGGGCTTTATTCATATTTACCATTTGTCTTAATTGCATTGGCGCCCTTGAGACAAGTCAGGTATATCAGATTCAGATTTTCTAATTGAACACAAAAAGATGATCCTTCAAGTTTCAGATCACATTTCGCATTAATAGGATCACATTTAACTTCAAGTTAAAATCTCATTATTGGCACAACTTTTCAACAAGATTGTAATGCTTAAATATTCACGGCCAATTATGGATTAACCCTTGTTCAAATATTTTAAGCCATTACAAAATACACTGTTTTATTTAACTGTTGTAAAGTTTTTTAATGCCAAGTGCCTTTCTGTTTGTACAATACAGCAACCCTACACAGTATTAAAAAATATTAATAAGAAGTAAAAGTAACTTCCAATAAGTGCTTTTTTATTGTCACATTAGCTTATTATTAGTAATGCTTTAAATGTCTCATGCTGTTGGAAATCACACAAGACTTGAATCCTATCCTTTCTGATTAAGGGCCTGTTCACTAGAGGTTTGTACTCTAAACCCAGCAAACAAAATTGAAAAGTCAAGTTAGCTGTAGGTCTGCTATTGAAAATACCTGTCCTGACAATGCCACTTTAAAACAGTGTCATTACACATCATGATCGCGGTGTCTCAAGAAAAGCTTTTCTGGTCAGGAGATACAAATTGTAAAGTCCAATAGCGTTGATCCTGTTCATTTCAGTGACTCAGACCTACCTGAATAGTGGTGCACCAGCTGCTGAAGCGTTTCAAACTGGGCTCGGGTTGTGATGTAATACCCACCACTGTCTAACTTCCGAATTTTATAGTGTTTAACATGATCTCCTTTAATGTCATCCCAGTCACGTATGGAGAGGGAAAAGGCACCTGAACTCAGAAAAAAAAAAAAAAACATTTAAATGCAGGCGGATGTACATTAATGTAAAGCAAATCTATAGATTCTAATGGGTTTAGAACATTATTGCTTCTACATTGTCCTCTTTATCTGTTAACCGCAGTAGTCAGTGATACTTCTCTAAAAATCAATAAAAAGTACCATGAGGTGCATGCTGATGAGCGACAGGATAGCAGCAACAGGACAATCAGTAAGAGTGGATCAATATAGGTTTTGAATGTTTCCCTGCTTTGGTTCATATTTTAGACTGACCAACAAAAATACCCAACATATGTTTCAGTGGGGTCTATTCAATTAATGTAAATGGTGACTGATCTAAAAACCACTCTCCTCATAGGCTTAGTTCAGAAATGTGAATTGTCTCAATAGCTGTTTTAAATCCGCCATCGTGGATACCACTTGGTAAGTAGTCCCTGGTTAATTGCACTGTACATGAGTAAATGCAGAGTGTTGTGTTAACAATGTGATCATCTCAGATATGTGTTTTGATCACAGCCCCTCCTACACGTTTCATAATCCCTGCTTGCATTTTGTACCTCCATGCATGTTTGCGCTTGATCACATGGATATGGTCAGAGAAGTGACCCAAAAGATTGCCTTTGCATTTGCTACCTCTTTTATGTGAAGGACTGTTTGTCACAGTGAAGCTCAGTTTAATGTTGTAGCAATGTGTTGTGCTTATCTCTCATTACCTTTGGTGGTCTCACTCTCTCGGATGAGAAAGGTACCTCTGGGGTTTCCACTGGATAAGAGCTGTCTCTCGGCATCTTTACGGCCAAGTTTACCGAAGTACCACCTGTGACGGGACAAAGCACATTACAACACGACCAAAAAACAATGACAAAACAAATGTATCCCATGTCCCACTGCAGGGTCTGTGTTCAGGAGCAGGAGCTTGGTGGTCTCATCTGGTCCTTGGTTGTGTCTTATTATTGATTGCAGTGGCATCCCAGTAACAACCGGACACCCTGCAGATACCTGCAATCCAACTGCTTTCTCCAAAGTCGCAGGTTGTTTTGTGAAAATGTACTCCAGTTATTGCAGCAGTGTTACTGGCGATAGTGGACTTATCTTATGGATAAATAACACAGTGAAAATCATATGGAAGACGGGCTCCCGAGTGGCGCATCCAGTAAAAGCACTCGCTAGAGTGCAGGATGCGCTCTATAGCCTGGACGTCGCCGGTTCGAGTCCAGGCTATTCCACAGCCGACCGTGGACGGGAGCTCCCAGGGGGTGGCGCTCAATTGGCCAAGCGTTGTCCGGGGGGAGGGAGGGTTAGGTTGGCCAGGGTGTCCTCACCGCGCACCAGCGACCCCTGTAGTCTGGCCCGGCGCCTGCGGGCTTGCCTGTAAGCTGCCCAGAGCTGCGTTGTCCTCCGACGCTGTAGCTCTGAGGCGGCTGCACGGTGAGTCTGCAGAGTGTAAAAGAAGCGGGCGGCTGACGGCACACGCTTCGGAGGACAGCGTGTGTTCATCTTCGCCCCTCCCGAGTCAGCGCAGGGGTGGTAGCGGTGAGCTGAGCCTAAAAATAACTGGGCATTTCAAATTGGGGAGAAAATAATAAAAAATTAATTGGCAACGACTAAATTTAAAAAAAAAAAAAAAAAAAAAAAAAAGAAAATCATATGGATACTACACCAAAAATCAACAACTCATGGAAAAAGTAATTTGTAAAAAAAAAAAAAGAAAAAAGAAAAGAAACTATTTTACTTTATAATGAATGTGTTTATCCTTCTATATAATTTAATAACAGACATCTGATAACTTTGTATTAACTCAATCCACTGCAGTCAGATCTGTGTACAGTACCATGCACATTTCTTTCCAGCTTAGCTAACAGTGGGTTCTGGCTTACATTACAAAGCCACCTCAGTGTTTGGAACATCTGACAATTGCAGCTCAAGTGAGGTTTTGGATCGTGTGAGGGTGCCAGCTAAGGCGGGGGCTGCGATTCCAGCCTTTCGACAGAGCTATTAAAAAGAAGGCTACAGAATACCCTTTGCAAGTTCACCAGAATGGTAAAATGTAAGTGTGCATAATTTGAAAAGCAGTTCTATACATCTATGCAAAACTCCAAAATGACAAATAGAAAGCCAGTCAGATGCACCGACAGACAGCCTCCATATACCTTGAGATAACAATACATTATAGAACTTCTACTAAAGAAGGTCCTGAGCAATTGGATAAGCAGCTCTCTAACATACACGAGTGCTGTAGAGCTGTATACTTAAACAAGAGCAGGTAATATTAGCAATATATATATATATATATATATATATATATATATATATATATATATATATATATATATATATACAGACGTGCTCAAATTTGTTGGTACCCTTACAGCTCATTGAAATAATGCTTCATTCCTCCTGAAAAGTGATGAAATTAAAAGCTATTTTATCATGTATACTTGCATGCCTTTGGTATGTCATAGAATAAAGCAAAGAAGCTGTGAAAAGAGATGAATTATTGCTTATTCTACAAAGATATTCTAAAATGGCCTGGACACATTTGTTGGTACCCCTTAGAAAAGATAATAAATAATTGGATTATAGTGATATTTCGAACTAAATTTGTTTCTTTAATTAGTATCACACATGTCTCCAATCTTGTAATCAGTCATTCAGCCTATTTAAATGGAGAAAAGTAGTCACTGTGCTGTTTGGTATCATTGTGTGCACCACACTGAACATGGGCCAGAGAAAGCAAAGGAGAGAGTTGTCTGAGGAGATCAGAAAGAAAATAATAGACAAGCATGGTAAAGGCTACAAGACCATCTCCAAGCAGCTTGATGTTCCTGTGACAACAGTTGCAAATATTAAGAAGTTTAAGATCCATGGAACTGTAGCCAACCTCCCTGGGCGCGGCCGCAAGAGGAAAATCGACCCCAGATTGAACAGAAGGATAGTGCGAATGGTAGAAAAAGAACCAAGGATAACTGCCAAAGAGATACAAGCTGAACTCCAAGGTGAAGGTACGTCAGTTTCTGATTGCACCATCCGTCGCTTTTTGAGCGAAAGTGGGCTCCATGGAAGAAGACCCAGGAGGACTCCACTTTTGACAGAAAAACATAAAAAAGCCAGACTGGAATTTGCTAAAATGCATATTGACAAGCCACAATCCTTCTGGGAGAATGTCCTTTGGACAGATGAGTCAAAACTGGAGCTTTTTGGCAAGTCACATCAGCTCTATGTTCACAGACGAAAAAATGAAGCTTTCAAAGAAAAGAACACCATACCTAGAGTGAAACATGGAGGAGACTCGGTTATGTTTTGGGGCTGCTTTGCTGCGCCTGGCACAGGGTGCCTTGAATCTGTGCAGGGCACAATGAAATCTCAAGACTATCAAGGCATTCTGGAGCGAAACGTACTGCCCAGTGTCAGAAAGCTCTGTCTCAGTCGCAGGTCATGGGTCCTCCAACAGGATAATGACCCAAAACACACAGCTAAAAGCACCCAAGAATGGATAAGAACAAAACACTGGACTATTCTGAAGTGGCCTACTATGAGTCCTGATCTGAATCCTATCGAACATCTATGGAAAGAGCTGAAACTTGCAGTCTGGAGAAGGCACCCATCAAACCTGAGACAGCTGGAGCAGTTTGCTCAGGAAGAGTGGGCCAAATTACCTGTTAACAGGTGCAGAAGTCTCATTGAGAGCTACAGAAAACGTCTGATTGCAGTGATTGCCTCTAAAGGTTGTGCAACAAAATATTAGGTTAGCGGTCCCATCATTTTTGTCCATGCCATTTTCATTTGTTTTATTATTTACAATATTATGTTGAATAAAAAATCAAAAGCAAAGTCTGATTTCTATTAAATATGGAATAAACAATGGTGGATGCCAATTACTTTTGTCAGTTTCAAGTTATTTCAGAGAAAATTGTGCATTCTTCGTTTTTTGTGGACGGGTACCAACAAATTTGAGCACGTCTGTATATATATATATATATATATATATATATACACACATTCATGAAGGCAATATTTGCACACAAGCCATTCGAAAAAAAGGCATAATACCACAGTAGTGACGTCAAAAAGTGATAATTCCTCTAGAGGAAAATATACTTGAACTTTGACCCATTCAACTCCTCGAGACCATCACTTTCAATTCAAACACAAAATGTCTCATTTTCAATCACTTGACAACATCAACAGTACAGAAATGTTCATTAATGATCAACAAAATGAGAATACGTAAAAAAAAAAAAAATGATGTAAAGCTGGTACATTCGTATCTCAGAGAAACTGGAGAGGAACGGGGAATTAAAACTAGATAAAGGCAATCATCCAAATAAAGCTAAAGCACTGATGGATAAACAATTCCATCTAGTGTTGCGGTGACAGTTTATAAATTACTTGACCTTGGAATTATTTTCCTGTAACTCACTGAAGCCCCTCTATTATATACACACACACACACACACACACACACACACACACACACACACACACACACATATATATTTCAAGCTCTGAACATCAAGGAATCATGGATCACTGTACATTTGCAGTGTGTTCACAAGTGGTGCAAGCATACATATTGTTTGGTTATTATCTTACCTTGAAGTGGTATACATTGCTTATTTCATGTATTAAATCTGACTACAGCAAATATGTTCACTGAGATCGGGTTAAGAAATAGGTAAGCAGAATGCTCTTTATTCATTCAAAGCTCCAAGGGCTTCAGTGAAACAGAAGGCGCAGCAGACCCCAAAGGTCTAAGTCTGTTTCAAAATGATCTGCTTTGGCAATGGGCCTTTCCACTTGCTTATGGTACACTAACTGAAAACAAGACACAATATCGTAACATGTTGTAAACGTTCCAAATTCATGACCTAACATTCCCCACCCAGCAATCTTGGGGGAAGAAAATGTAAAACACAGCCAAATTTTCACTAAGTACAGCCTTAAGCTGAAGAGAAGAGCTGATTCCCTTATTTCAGGAATATTCCTGTACTCCAATTCACCCCCATAGGACTCATAAGAACTGTTAGATTAGCTCCCCTTGCCCCTCCCCCTAAAAACAACACATAATAAAATGACATCAACGTTAATGTCACTTTTCCATTTGTAGGGATTAGCAGGGAAACAAAACTTACTCCTCGGCTTGGATAGAGTCCACTGGAGCCACATAATTGCTGGGAATGTAGCCGGTTCCTCCTGTCGTCAAAGACCGGGCCTCCCACCAGTCCCCTTCACTGAGAAACAGAAAGAAGCATATTGAATGACAGCGAAGTGCTACAGTAGCAAACGCAGGTGGATAAATCCAATATGTTTCACACGGTATCTACTGTTTATATGCAGACACAACTAATGGTGTTAAAGAAATGTCACTGCAGTGGCCTGCTGAAGCTCTTGGTGCTGGGCGCAGCCATGGCATTGTATTCATGCTTTTTTCTTTGTTCATAAAACTTGCACCACAGATTTGAAACTGTTAGCCAAGGAGTTACGAATCTGCCCCCTTTTATTTTTTCACAGTTAAGACCATGTTGTTTTATGTTTAACAGCAGAGCTGGAGGGGTTCCTGCAGATCTATTACCAGGATGTCAGTGCCAGTTGTGGCAGGTGCTGGTGGTGGTGTGAGAGGCACTATAGGAATGCAAGCTGTAACTGTTCTGAAGCTTCACAAGTCTTTTTACTACTACTGTCATTATGTGCTCCAGTGTCAAATGGGCTCCAATGATACCTCCTGGAATAGTCTAACCAATACACCCTAGCGAACACCGATATTGAACATTAAAGTATTTCATATCAAGTTCTTAGTATTCAACTTCTTTCTGGTTTAACTTCCTATTATGTGTTTGCTGTATGTTTCTCTACTGTTTATTTCTCTATTGTTATTCATAATGTTTACCAAGTATTCTGTCAAAAAGTGCTTCTGAAAGGATTAGAAGGGCTGATTTCGGGCAAGAACGGTGATGAAGCGTATTGGCGTTGTGCTCATTGCTCAATTCAAAGGCAGAACTAGCGTACAGATGGAATTTTATTTGAAATGCAAAATTCCAACATTCTGCAACTGTCTTAAATTAACATAAAAAAGCTGTCTATGGGGATTTCATCTGAAAAAAAAATATTAATAATTATTTACTAAAAACATATTTATTGTGTGTATGTGTTTAGTGTTTAAATGCACATCAGTAAATTATATACAATAGTCTATTTCTTCTCACTTTATTCTTAGCATGAAAATTCTGCTTTCTGAAAACAAAATGGCAGTCTGTGTTTGATGGCTCATGGCTGCCTGCCACCTCAGCAACACACTGCATGGGTTCTGGTCCAGACATTTTTGATCTTACAGTCCTTCTAGCCCAAAGACAAGTATGTTTTTTTTTTTTATTAGAAGATATTATTTGGTGTGATAAAATACTTCAAAAAACCCTCAAGCAAACCCAAAACTATATGTTACTGATTAGCTTGAAAACAACCCCCAGAATAGCATAGATTATTTGTTTACACATGTAACAAGATACAAAAACACACCACATAAGCAATGAATTATAAAAAATTGGTTTTGTGTTAACATTTTTGATTAATGTTATGGCAACTCCAGCAGATGGCAGCATCACACAAAGAAGATGGTGCCAAGACTGCTGTAGGTGGGCATGCCGAAAGACAGCACATTTAGGTGTAAATGATGGAACAGTGTGTGGAAACCCAAGCTATAACAACAAGAGCTACCGCTGTTCTGTGGGTCAATAGATGAAAGACTTGCAATACAAGTATAAAACAATTTGTCCCCATACTCACGTGCTGTTCAGTATCTGAAACTTCTCTCCTTTCCTGAAGCTAAGATCATCCTCAGTTCTGGCTTCATAGTCATAAAGTGCCACAAACAGAGTAACCCCTAAAACAAACAGAAGGAGGAACAAGTGTATTATTCAGTTACTTAAACTACAGCTTAAAACATTTTATCTGTGGGGTTTTGCATACGTCACTCAGAGAACTATAGAAACACGCAATGGTGGGATATGTAGCAATACTGAAACATGGTATTTCTGTCTCCCAATGTCTTCACTTGTTATCTGTCTCATATTTTCACTCTATATGTTAAGCACCTTTCTTTGGTTTCCTTTTCTGAAACACACACAAAGAGGACAATCGACTGCTCCTTTAAAACTGCAGCAAGCTAAGAAGTTCCTGGCACAAGCGCAAAGTCTCATGAGCCTTAACAAAAGGTTTTTAATGACCTGCCCTGTCAATGCAGCTGCACTGTAAACCTGAAGAAAAGATACAGTCGGGTATTCATACTCCTAGTGAGAGGCCATCTAAGTGGCAGCCCACAGCAGTGATGGTATTATTTCCCTATTGTAGGCATGGGCGGATTGTCAGATGTTCTAAACACTGGGGTGGCTTTGTAATGTAAGCCAGGACCCAATGTTAGCTAAGCTGGAAAGAAACGTGTATAGTACTGTACACAAATGATATGGGACACAGTGCTTGCAAGAGGAGCTAAACTTTCCGTAGCACTCAAAACATGAGACAAAGTAGCTCTGTGCTTGGGTGTTGAGGACTGTGTTCGGGAAATGGAAATACACAGTCAGGCAAACCACTGTTAACTGTGTGTAGCATGTCAGAAGCATATCAGAAGGAGTTTGTATTTTTATTATGATGAATAATTTAGTAGCAGAAAATCCCATCTGTTACTTCTGTTCTGTTTACAATATGTATTTTATATTCAAAATAAAAACGGGTTACTCACTGTACATTTACTTAAATATAGGTGATATTCTTCCAGTTATGTTAAGCAGGGAGTAGTGACTAGTAATTTGGAATTGTTTTATTGTATTATTGTAGGATGGAGTATTTAGGTCTCTGTATTAGTGCTCGCGCTATTGAGATTTACCAGTGCTAGCCCTGCGGGGCGTAAAGTGAATAGACTAACTAAACTAAAGGACTCGTAAAATGTCATCTTGCCATTCTCTTACTGTAAGGAAAAGATTGCTATTGTGAGGTCACCACTCATCAGTAAAACTGAGTGCAAGAATGTCTTCAACACAGAATTCTCCCTCGCATTGTGGAGCCCCCAGAGTCCGTGTACCGTACCTGTCCCGCCCCGCGAGCGCAAGGTCCCAGTGTGAGAGGAGGAGTTCACACCCCCGAAGACAGTCACCCCCTGTGCGACGGGCGCGTGGAAATTGTTGAAGTTAGGAATTGCCGTGGCGCCGAAGCCGGGGTAGTGCTGGGGTGTGGGGTCGGCGCCATAGCGATAGCCTGTGCTCGGGGTTCCACTGGTGTCCCTGTCGCCTGTTAGTTTTGCTGCTTCTTTATCCTTGCATTGCACACAGCCCATTATCTAAATTCTGCAAAGAAAAGAAAACAATGTATGTAACATATAATAACAATATATAGTAACACATAATAGGAGGCAGTACTTTTGACAAAGCGAGTCACAACGTATGCAGTAAAATATCCAAGTTTTACTTTCTAAGATATAGTCTTTAACAGATTAGTCAACCAGGGATCAGTATGTCATCACAACCTACATTCATGGCAACCTACATTCATGGCACGTGGTACTGTATACCAGTGGAAGCTCCATACAGCAGGAAAGGGAGGCAGTGCCTCCTCAAAATGTACTGATTTTCATCAGAGGAGAGAAGCCTCCGTTACAAACTCCTATCTGCTATATAACCACACACAGTACTAGCAATGGCATATGACGTAGTCCGATACCTGATTTTAATTGGAGGAGCAACTTAAATCCTCCCGCCCCCTGCTGAAGCAGTGCTTAGTATGCGCGATTATGAGTGAAGTGGAATGAGATTTTGACCAGAAAAAAAATAAATCCATCACGACGGTAGGAACATTTAAAAAACATCTGGGGAACTGCATCACTGTTCGATAACGTGGAAAATCCCTTGACTGTTTAGGCCCATTAAACCAAAGTTAAATGTGGAGGCACTTTTCTTGACAAGCGTGGATTACGTCAGTTAAATTGTAATTTTCTTCTGCGTTTCTGCTGATTGGAAACACCTTTCAATGTATTTCTACTATTCCCAGAAGACACTGCGCGCCCATATGCCCATTGCATTGTGACACTGATAGCGTCAGTGAAGTGAGATATATTTTCAAAGTTTCATATTATGATACCACTTGCTTTCTCTGGGAACAAATCTAGTTGTTGGTTTAGTTTTCTCTGTTAGTGTTTGTTGGCAGTCGTATTTATATTATTTTAGCCTTTCCCCAGCAGTATTTGTTTATTTTCCCCAGCGCAAGCAAACTCGTTCACTCTCTTTTTGCCTATACGGTATATAATTATTTTGTTGGTCATTTATTTAAGTTTAGCAAATTAAGTCAAGTCGATAGGATGTGCTTGATTTTTTTTCTGCCTTAACAACTTTGTTTAGAAAATATTGTATGCAAAGTACGTTGGTGATGCGGTCTTGAAATCTAAATGCTATATTCATGTTGTATACAGTGCGTTTTTAAAACATATGCTGGCAGTGTGTAACAGTTAAAGGGTAGATAAGGACCTTTTTATTTTATTGTGTTACATGTTCCCATGTGATGCTACAACTATTTACATAGCGTTTAAAAGGGACCAAAAACAAAGTACACAGAAAGAGTACTTGGAACTGCAAACACAAGTCAAAATGGAAGTTAGAAAGGCCAAGAGAGAGATAGAAATCAATATTGCTAAGGGGGCTAAAACCAATTCCAAAATGTTTTTCCAATATTATAACAGCAAGAGAACATTCAAAGAGGAGGTTAAATGTCTAAGAGACACAAATGGCAAAATCATAGATGAAGAAAAAAAATAGCAAATCTATTAAATGATTACTTTTCACAATTTTTTACAAAGGAGGACATGGACAACATGCCCCACATGTCGACCTGTTCCTATCCAATTTTAAATAACTTTAGCATAACAGAGGCAGAAGTGTTAAAGGGACTAGCATCTCTTAAAATAAACAAATCCCCTGGGCCAGATGTGATCCTCCCAATAGTACTCAAGGAAATGAAAAAAGTTATTCACAAACCGCTAACCAAGATCATGCAACAGTCTCTTGACACAGGGGTTGTACCGACAGACTGGAAAATTGCAAACGTAATACCGATCCACAAAAAGGGAGACAAAACCGAACCAGGTAACTACAGACAAATAACCTTGACTTCTATTATATGTAAACTTATGGAAACTATAATAAGATCTAAAATGGAAAATTACCTATATGGTAACAATATCCTGTGAGACAGTCAGCATGGTTTTAGGAAAGGGAGATCGTATCTAACTAACCTGCTTGACTTTTTTGAGGATGCAACATTGACAATGGATAATTGCAAAGCATACAACATGGTTTATTTAGATTTCCAGAAAGCTTTTGACAAAGTCTCGCATAAAAGATTAAATCTCAGACTGAACGCAGTAGGGATTCAAGGAAATGCATGCACATGGATTAGGGAGTGGTTAACATGTAGAAAACAAAAAGTACTGATTGGAGGAGAAACCTCAAAATGGAGCGAGGTAACCAGTGGAGTACCACAGGGATCAGTATTAGGTCCTCTGCTATTCCTAATCTACATTAATGATTTAGATTTTGGTATAGTAAGCAAACTTGTTAAATTTGCAGAAGACACAAAAATAGGAGGAGTGGCAAACACTGTTGCAGCAGCAAAGGTCATTCAAAATGATTCAGACAGGATTCAGAACTGGGCAGACACATCGCAAATGACATTTAATAGAGAAAAGTGTAAAGTATTGCATGCAGGCAATAAAAATATGCATTAAAAATATCATATGGGAGATACTGAAATTGAAGAAGGGAACTGTGAAAAAGACCTAGGAGTTTATGTTGACTCAAAAATGTCTTCATCTAGACAATGTAGGGAAGCTATAAAAAAGGCCAACAAGATACTCAGATATATTGTGAGAAGTGTTGATTTTGAATCAAGGGAAGTAATGTTAAAACTTTACAATGCATTAGTAAGACCGCATCTAGAATATTGTGTTCAGTTCTGGTCACCTCGTTACAAAAAGGATATTGCTGCTCTAGAAAGAGTGCAAAGAAGAGCAACCAGAATTATCCTGGTTTTAAAAGGCATGTTGTATGCAGACAGGCTAAAAGAATTGAATCTATTCAGTCTTGAACAAAGAAGACTACGCGGCGATCTGATTCAAACATTCAAAATCCTAAAAGGTATAGACGAACCAGGGGACTTTTTTGACCTGAAAAAAGAAACAAGGACCAGGGGTCACAAATGGAGATTAGATAAAGGGGCATTCAGAACAGAAGATAGGAGGCACTTTTTTACACAGAGAATTGTGAGGGTCTGGAACCAAATCCCCAGTAATGTTGTTGAAGCTGACACCCTGGGATCCTTCAAGAAGCTGCTTGATGAGATTCTGGGATTAATAAGCTACTAACAACCCAACGAGCAAGATGGGCTGAATGGCCTCCTCTCGTTTGTAAACTTTCTTATGTTCTTAAAGTGTGTGTATTGTTTTATTTTATTTTTTTTTCATTTTGACCACTTTTTAAACTTTTAAATTGCATTCCCTGCCTCAAGATGGCTTCCCATCTCAGAACTACATTTCCCATCATCCTCCTGCTCACATATGTAAGTGGGCGCGTTAAGTAAGTGAGCCGCTCAGAATGAGAAAGTTCAGAAAGCATACTGAGCAGATTTAAATGACTTAACGCTCTGCTCCACGAGAGCGCTGAGCGACTGTTAAAAATGGCAAATACCACGCTGAGTTCGGCGCTCTGTTTGGACTGAACCTCATATCTGGCTGTGTTTAATACCGACAATACCGACATTAATAATGAAAATTATGAATAATATGAATAGTACAAGCCTAATAATAATACATTAATAACTATAAAACAGCTCTACATTTAAAAAAAAATGAAATTAAATGATACAAATTCGAAAACAACAATTTTCACCATCTTATTTAGCCAATTAATACACAACTTCATAAGTCGAAACCAGTTCATCGTTCTTGACAAACGTATTTGTCAATCCTGCCTGTCATCTCGAATTGTTTCCTGCAGGTGGCCATTCCGTCCGCTCACTCTGATCACTGATGAAAAATGCTCAGGAGCGGCTCTGAGCGGCTCAGCGGGAGCGGAACTGAGTGAGTCGTTAAGTTGATTCTTTTACTGAGCCGCTCACTTACTTAACGCACCCACTGAGATGATTTACCAGTAAACAGGAGGATGATAGGAAATGTAGTTCTGAGGGGTCCATGCTGGTATATGGGAAGCCATCTTGAGGCAGGGAATGCAATTTAAAAGTGGCCAAAATGTAAAAGAAAAAAAAAAAGAAAAAAGAAAACAATACACACACCTTACGTAAACAGTTGTAGCAACACATGGAACATGTAACACAATAAAATGAAAAGGTCCTTATGTACCCTTGGCTTATTTTAGAATAAACTTAGTACACATGCAAACTAACAACACACAAGTACACATGGCTTCAAATGCACACTAGCCAAGCATCCAGTCCTGGGTTTCCAAACTACCTTCTACCTGGCACCTGGTCATTTTAATAATATATGTAAACCAAGGAGGTTCTTAAACCCTGGGCTGTGTGCAGGGCGAGTTTGAGATTCAACCCTGACTACAGTATTCAGAGGTGATTGAATGAAATCCAGTGGATATTGGTCCTTTTTTAAATTGCACTTTGTTCAAAGTCTAAAATGCCAAACTTGGATTTGAAACAGCTGAAATAAGATTAATGGAATGTCAAAATAAGTAGTTCTGGGGGGGCTTCTGAGTGGCGCATCCAGTAAAGGCGCTCCGCGCAGGATGTGCCCTATAACCTGGAGATCGCAGGTTCGAATCCAGGCTATGTCACAGCCGACCATGACCGGGAGTTCCTAGGGGGCGGCGCACAATTGGCTGAGCGCTGCCCGGGTAGGGAGGGCTTAGGTCGGCAGGGGAATCCACGGCTCACCGCGCATCAGCGACCCCTGTGGCCGATAGGGCGTCTGTGGTTCTGCAGTAGAGCCGCCAGATCTGTGTTGTCCTCCGGCACTATAGGTCTGGTGGCATTGCTGTGGATCTGCAGTGCGAAAAATGACGGCTTGGCAGGAGCACGTTTCGGAGGATGCGTGTTCCAGCCGCCGTTTCCCGAGTCGGCGGGGGGGTTGCGAGCGGTGAGCCAAGGATACAGATAATAATTGGGCATACTAAATTGGGGAGAAAAACCGGGGTAAAAAATTGGCGATGACTAAATTGAAAAAAAAAAAAAAAAAAAAAAGTAGTTTTGATGTCTTACCACTAGAGGACACAATAGAAAGAAACACACAGCATTGTCACGTCAAAATTCTTGATCCACAGTTTAGGAAATTCCTGGAGGATTATTTTTAGGTAAGCTGTTCATTATACTCAAAGTCTCTGAAAGCATGCACATTCTTAAAAGATTCATAAAGAGAATCATACTAACTGCCTGAAATTCTTATAGTGAAACTGTGACGTCTTCAACCAACTGCAAACAGAACTCTGAATTTATATTTTTATATTTGAATTACAATTGTATGTAAACACATTTAGGAATGCAGAAATGTTTATTACATGTTACATATGTTCAGTAGACCAGCTATTTCTTTCTTTTTGTTTCACCCACAAAAATCCTTCAATCATTTTGTTTGAGAACCACATGAAAACGTATATTCCCCGAAGATGGAAGTTTGCGAGAGCCTTTGGTCCAAGATTCTTTTCCGCCACACCCACTTTACAAAATCCTTTTCCTGACAACAGTAAATCACTTTCCTTTGCCAAATAAAACTCTGGGTGTTGGTGGCTCTGTAGGAAACACATTCACCTCACGGCTGCAAGGTCACAGGTGTGATTCCTGCCAGGGACAAAACCAGCACATGCTGCATTTACCATCACCCAAGCACAGAGTGAGAAGAGCTGTTAGAGGAAGCTTCAGAAGACTTTGAAATCCCTCCACAGGCAGTGATAGGGGGTGAGGCTCTTCACAAACAATTACTCTCCAGGCACAGAGTGAGAAGAGCTGTTAGAGGAAGCTTCAGAAGACTTTGAAATCCCTCCACAGGCAGTGATAGGGGGTGAGGCTCTTCACAAACAATTACTCTCCAGGCACAGAGTGAGAAGAGCTGTTAGAGGAAGCTTCAGAAGACTTTGAAATCCCTCCACAGGCAGTGATAGGGGGTGAGGCTCTTCACAAACAATTACTCTCCAGGCACAGAGTGAGAAGAGCTGTTAGAGGAAGCTTCAGAAGACTTTGAAATCCCTCCACAGGCAGTGATAGGGGGTGAGGCTCTTCACAAACAATTACTCTCCAGGCACAGAGTGAGAAGAGCTGTTAGAGGAAGCTTCAGAAGACTTTGAAATCCCTCCACAGGCAGTGATAGGGGGTGAGGCTCTTCACAAACAATTACTCTCCAGGCACAGAGTGAGAAGAGCTGTTAGAGGAAGCTTCAGAAGACTTTGAAATCCCTCCACAGGCAGTGATAGGGGGTGAGGCTCTTCACAAACAATT
This sequence comes from Acipenser ruthenus, assembly GCF_902713425.1. Lineage (NCBI taxonomy): Eukaryota > Metazoa > Chordata > Actinopteri > Acipenseriformes > Acipenseridae > Acipenser > Acipenser ruthenus. The sequence goes on from NC_081194.1 coordinate 76,828,690, forward strand.
ACTCTCCAGGCACAGAGTGAGAAGAGCTGTTAGAGGAAGCTTCAGAAGACTTTGAAATCCCTCCACAGGCAGTGATAGGGGGTGAGGCTCTTCACAAACAATTACTCTCCAGGCACAGAGTGAGAAGAGCTGTTAGAGGAGACTTCAGAAGACTTTGAAATCCCTCCAAAGGCAGTGATAGGGGATGAGCCTCTTCACAAACAATTACTCTCCAGGCACAAGAGCAACGCTGTACAAACAGGTGCACCTTTTAAATGCAGAGTAAGAGTCTACTGCTTAAAACAATAAGGAAAAATATGGGTCAGGTGTTAGTCCCCTTTTTACCGCTGCATCCTGCTTTTCTTCAAATGCTGTTCATGGAAAGTTTCCTTCAGACCTAACTGTGCCCATATTAGACATAAAGGGTCTATTCCATTTACTATCTAAATACGGCCACTGTTTAAATAGTACAAATAAGCCCAATCCTGGCGTTTTACTTACTTTTAAATATAACAGTACACTGAAGAGACCCGCACACACTCTTAGTCTCTGTGTACAATCCAACTTTCTGTACTGTAAGCAACTGAGGACGTACTTTTCTGTAACAGCTGAATGAATATTTCTCTAAACAAAATATACGGATTCACTGAAGATGATGTGATTTTTATCTCTGGTAAGTGAATAAGATATGTTGTCATCTCATCTGACCATCCTACCTGTGAAATCACAAAATCAATCAAAATGATCATTGGTTGTGCTCTGAACTAAATTGTTTTTTCAATCCAGTATTTCAGAGTGATTACAGACAACAAATGTGGGGCAAAAGCTGTCTCAATAATGCACAGACAAAATTCCAATTATTCATTAACACAGTCTGAGTTCTCAAATGCATGTAAGAATAACAGCAGTGGTGTAGTCATAGTTATGAAACCACATTTATATGTCTGGGTTAAAAATCCATAACTGGAAAGAATCTACTATCAGAAAAGCTATTAAAAAAAACACATCTCAACCCTTTGTACTGTACTTCCACATGGCACATGTACACAAAAGAATGAACTGCATGAATGAAGGATGCCACGCTGTAAGCAGTAAACTACTGTACAGCCAGCCACTGAGAAAGTGAGTAATGCAGCAAATAGTCTGTAGTTTACAAAAATAGCCTGGAGATCTGAGAAGCCAGGGGAAGACGCCAGTTCAAAACACAGCACAGTCTGTATTGTATAATAAGGAGTCTAAAATGTCAGAATATCTGAGTGTGAAAGTGACTAAGGGGTATCGCCTTACTGCTGAGCATCTGCACTGTCCACAGAACAATCTGATCAAGAGCTCTTACCCATCAATCACTGCTGAATATAGCATCTGACTCTCAGATGTGACGCACCTACCTCCTGGCTCCCAGAAAGCTTTCATTACACATATGTAAGGCATTAAAAAAAAAAAAAACATTAATAATGCATGTTAGAACGATAGATATGCCCACAAGGACAGCAGAGTATAAATATAAACATGTCTGAACACTTTCCTCCTCTGGAGCTACTAACACGTGTCCAAACCCACTCAAACTCACAATTAGTATTATTTTTGTCATTGGAGATGTTTGTCGTGAGAGCATATTATAATAGAGAGAGAGGAGATTCTTATAATTGTTTAGTTCAGGTGTCTGTACTTTGAAGTCAAGAAGCAGTCCTCCGGAGCAAGACGTTGTAATCATTAGTCATTAGCTAGATGTAGTAATAATGAGGTCCATACAACACACTTCAATGGGCAGATACTAGGCTATAGCTAATACACTGTATGTATCTTCTGCATGAATTGGTAATCATGGAAGAAGGGGCATGTTCTGTAACCTTTCATTCCTCCAACCAATCACGATCCAGAAGTCATTGAGATGCAGGTCACCATGGCATTACATAGATCAGCGGTTCTCAAACCTTTTGGGCTGCCCCCCCTTCCTCTGTGGTACAGTTTACTGATTGTGACCAACGCTTACTACATAGTAAGCTGATAAACAACGTACATCAACAGATGGCAGCAGGCTTCATCCAAAAATACGCAAGCTTAAAAGTCACCAGTAATTCATTACAGCATTTACAGTAATTCGTTATAGCATCTACAATGTAACTGCAGCAACTTGGAGAACAACAAAGAAGGCCTTCTAATCAGTTACAGTATTTATCGTTCTTATATGGCCCTTAATTTTAAGAACTAGTAAACTTATATGATAAGCATTTGATATCTCTCAGTTTTAAAACTATGGTTCACAACATAACACAGTGGAACGATCACAGTACTACCATGCAGTAATTGTAGGGCAGTATTGCCACGTGTGAAACCTTTAACAATAAAGCCAAAACAAAAATGCTTTTATTTGCTTCGAAATCATTTCAAACTGGTTAATGGACTAGAAGCACTGGCAAAATCAGCTCAGTTTTATACGGTGCAAAACGTTTTAATGTTTTGTTTTGTTTCTGGACTTTGCGATACCTGCACGATGCCTGCATTAATAGTCATATTGACAATAACACACAAACAATTTTGGCTGTTACTTAATTAAAAAAGAACACATAAATGCTTAACACAGTAGCAGTTTCTGATTGCATCATCAATTCCACATTTTTTAAATCCATTGATGAAAATGTCCAGTCTACTTTTAATGTTTTCAAGCAAACTGGCTTTGTCGCTGCAATTCTCATATCCACTTTGATATCTGACACATTATTTCTCTTGTCCAGCACTTCTTTAATCTGTTCTGTATACCAGTCTGACAGAGGGCAGGATCGCTACGAGTACTGTCTGGAGCCCTCTGATTGGTGGAAGTATTATAGGCGATCCAATCAAAACAGCCATTAAAGCCCAAATAAAGTGTCCACCTGTTATACGATATAGCGTGGGTTAAGATGTGCGCTGTACACCCCCCAGTTTGAGAACTGCTGACCTAGATTATGAAGCCATCAAGAAATTGTAATAATGATCGGCCCATATCATGCTTTAGTTTAAAAGCACTGATCCATACAACAATGATCAAGTCTGGTGGAGCCCACAGTGATGAAAGTGGCGAGACAGTTTAGGACAGTTTAACTGCACGATTATTTCCAATAAAGAGGAAGAATGCAGGGTGTAGCTTTGCGTTGCTGACGTCTTTTGAGAAGAAAAGTTAAAAGTGCATCCAGGAACAAAGACCTGAGAAATTGCTTCCAAAATGGTGACACAAGACATTTCCTGGAGGTCTTTTCATCAGCTCAGGCAGCAAGTTCTAAGGATTTGTTTCTTCTTCATTGAAACAAATGACGAAAAAAAAACAAAAAGAAAAAATAAGATTGCTGTTATTTTTGACAGATACTGTACAGAACACGTCAGCCACATGAAGCAGTTCCTTTCAGTTTATTTAACCTTGCTAGCATTCAGCCCACCAGTGTTACTGTAGCAGCAGACTGAAAAACAGAAATGGCAACAAGCAAATATTTATTATTATCATTTTGTTTATTTAGCAGACGCCTTTATCCAAGGCGACTTACAGAGACTAGGGTGTGTGAACTATGCATCAGCTGCAGAGTCACTTACAATAAATATCTGCCATCAGTACTAGTCCAGTAATATTCATATTCAATGACTACCCTAGAATAACAAACAACTGATCAAATATGAGCCTTTTTCACAGTATTATTATTAGCAGTAGTGTTTGTCTTCTTCTTTGTGACATTGCCTGACCTGGCCCAGTTAACAGCCAAGTAGCTTCTGGTCTAACACTATGAAGACCGACCCCTGATTAAGCAAAGCACAGTGTTAATAGCCTTGAAGAAAAGCCTGGTAATTACTGTACCGTTAATGATTGCATTACTCATCTGATATCATTCCTATTGCGCTTCGTCTGTGAAAGGCCTGGTTTAATTTTATTCATTAGCAGCTCCGAGGAAGTGGAAGTGATCGTTCCATCCGGGCTGCAGCGTCGGAGATTGACTGCACTTGCTGTGCTTATCTAAAGAGCAGTTGTTCTGGTAGATCTGGCCCGCTGCCTAGAGGTCGCAGGGTCAGCTGGCAGATCTGTGAAGAAGCCCTTTAGCACAAAGCTGCTGTTTGAGCAGTAGTACTCTCAAAAACTCCCCCAACGCAGCGGCTGCAAAAGGGGGTAGGCTCACCCTCCCGCTTTCAACAAAACACCACTTTGCCACTCTTTCTGATTTATTTGAAGAGCAGCTTATGCCACATAATGTGGGATGTTATTGCTCACTCTTCTTTGAACGGCTCTTCGTGGAAACAGTAGATCTGTTTTCACCCGGCTGGTATGTCACATTTGAATCCAGAAAGAGGGAAGAATGCGTTGTTGTACTTGATTCAAGGCCTCCATGACAGATGTGTTCTTGATTCTTTTTAATTAAAGAGTGACAGAGAACCTACAGCAGAGAATTGTTTTCCTTGTGCTGCAGAAGCCCTTCCAGTGCTGTAAATTTCATGAAGTGGGCTCCTGCCACACATTGGGAGCACAGCCTGTGATATCTGCTCTCCATTATCTTGTTTGTGGTACCTTTTACAACACAGAGCCACTGAGACGCTGGCTTGCTGCTGCTCAGAATTCCCTAATTAAAAAGCAGGCAGGGACCATTTTATTCCCCACAGCAAATTATTCATTTTCTAATGCTGCTCCTTTGGGATGCATATAAGCAGTGCATTCTACTGTAATCTGAAAGAATGACATTTGATGGGACTTAGTTTTTCCATTCTATTTGCATTGGAAATGTTAATTATTATAACTGTTCTATTATATCTTTAATTTAGCGTTGAACATTTCCAAATTGATGTGCTAAAGAATATGTGATTTTGTAGCGGAAGTCAACTTAGCATTTCTTGATGAATGAACTTGTTTCCTTCATGTTTCCTTTGTGTTTGCCTGAAAAAAGTTCATCCCTCTTGTAATATACAGTGTGCAGTTTTCTTTTTGCTGCATGTTGAATTACAAGCCGTGATTTGTATGGAACTGCATTATGATTTGAAAAAAAAAATACTGTGGATAAATATCAGGATCAAGCTGAAAACAAAACATGAAAGAAACACATGCTGTACAAGACCAAGAATTATTTGCAACTGCAAAAATATGCAAGATACTGTTGATTTTACATTGAGTGGTTTTTCTTGGAAGGAATTTATTAAAGTGGGTCAGGTTGGCAGTGCATAATCAGCATGTTGAAACATCTGGTGGGCTAGCAGTGACACAATTACGCCATAATGGTTCAACTTTCTCGCAGACAGGAGGCTAAGGACAGCGTAACAGTGTAGCAGACAGGAAGAGGCGACAGTGCTGCGGCAGTGAAGGGCTCTATCCTGAGGGCATTTTGTTTTCAAGCTCCCCTAGCTGTAGGCCAACAAGGATTCCTTCCCATCCTGTCATCATCAGGCCGTCTAAATGTGTCTGCATCCAGGCACTAATCTGGAAACAACGTCAGCATTATTTTACAAGGTCAATCTTCCTCCCACAGAGAATAAACCAGTTCTACAGTGCCTTCTCGCACACCGCTTCCTGTTGGATGAGGGTCTGGAGCAACTGTGGCAAGACAATGGTATTGGTTAGCCAGTTAGTCACAACCCAGAGAAACTGCTGTCCACTGTCACTTGTGCATCATGTTACTCACACTTTCAGGTTCTCTGCTGGTGTACGCACTCTTGACACTAGATTCGTAGGTCAACCCATTGCAGTGCTGAGATCCTTACTCTTTTAAGAGTTAGGTGTTAAATTACCACAAATGGACAAAACAGAATTAAAATTACAAAATGTATGTTTTGCTTAAATAATAATAATAATAATAATAATAATAATAATAATAATAATAATAATAATAAAATGTTATTCTATATAAATTAGGCAATATGGAAGCTGAAGCAGGGAATCTCAGTTCAATATTACAACATTTAGTGGGTATAACGCTATACACAGCTTACATCTCTTATTTACTGAAGTCAGCTGTGACCGGCAAATGAAACAACGACCCTCTGGTTCAGACACCCTAAAGCTAACAAATAAGCCCTTCTAATGCCAACCTCCCACAGGGCAAAAGCATTCTCAATTATTAAAACAAAATCTGACCAGCAAACAACCCCAGCTTCTATCCCCCAGGACCCCCAATCCAACATTCACAATACACACGCATGCACACACACACACACACACACACACACACACACACACACACACACACACACGCACACACACACTTAATCATTCAAAGGAACACTCAAGCACATGACTTTCTCTTTTTAGAAACATGATTTGAGTTTAGAGGTTATAGTGCTAGGGAGTGGCAGTCTTTATACTGTATCCTGCGCTCAGATCCTGGCTCAGCAACCTTGTGTGAAAGTTTAAGGCAGCTTATATTCTTTGGCTTCAGCGGTATAATAACACTGTAGAAGTAGGAACCAACTAGTTATTGCTAAGGTTAACTGTTCAAATATATTGTCAATGTATATGATATGCAGAGAATACAGTGCTTATTGCTAAAGCCCTGTACTCCATTTTAAATGCAGTGTACTGTATATGCCAAGTAACCGTAACATATACATTAAACGTAATCAATTCAGTTAATTCTGTGTATGGTAAATTCTTTAAAAAAAATTAAAAATAAAAATAAGGTTATGGTTGGAAATGTTAAAGAATAATATCAATATGCCTTGTCCTGATTCAAAAGTACTGAATGTCATTGCATGGTCTAGTTTGTCTTGCAGTCACACCATGTATGGAACCAGTTAACATACCGACACCAGTTGTGAATCACTATTTTGATAAAGTCAGCCTACATTTTTGCCACTTAACCGCCACGTCATTAAAAGTGGTCATTTTGAAACACTGATCTGGGTCTGGGTGGAATTGGAATCTTAAGAAGCTGCCTCGTTCAAGCAGCCCTGTGTGATGTTAAATAAGAGATAACATCAAGTGCTGCTTTAACTCAGTGGAGAAACGTGTGGGTGTTGGATGATCTTAATTCCCCTGCAGTGAAGATAAAAAAATTTCCCCTAAGAGGTTCTAATGGTTATTACTTGGTTAGATGTGGTAAGGGCTTTTTCTTTTTTTTTTTGTTTTCTTCATGAATCAATCAACTGTACAGTTATCAAAAGCATCAATTTACACACAGTTTGTCACACAAAACCTCTTAACTGAAACAATAACAGTAAAAGCACAAAACAAAAAATCACCTTCAGTCACTGTAATATCTCTCCTTTCAGAAGACTTGAATGTACTGTAGGGCTTGTGGGAATAGGCTGGTTTCCCATCTAACGTTACAATACATTCCCTTACCTGGCATTGAACGTGGTTGAAATGGTTTAGGATCACAATCCATGCCATGTGGGCATCGAAGGAAGAGGCCCTCTATGCATGCTTGTTTTTAAGGACCACTTTCCAGCTTATTACAAAAAATTTGCTAAGAAAACAAACAGTCAGTCTACCAGTCTGTGAGACGGAAGCAGCTGTTGAAAAATTAGGAAACTGGTAGAGGCTGATGTCAAATAATACAATTATTATCTATCCTGATTATTCTCTAGTAACACAGTTAGTACATACTTTTTCTCTTAGTACTGTAAACCGGAATCTGACAACACACAGTATCTGCATTACTAGTAATAAGACGATAGAAGATGGATAACTATTCAAATACATTTGTTTTGTTCCAGTGCAAAGTTTGCAACATTTTGTCTTTCACTAAAGGGTAGACTAAACAGCTGATGTTATGAAACTGTAAAAAGCCAAACAAAAAACAGCAACAACTTACACAATTTCAAAACGCTAAATCATAAATTCTGAGGTAAAACTTAGAAAAAAATGATACAGGTGGACAAATATTTCAACCAAACCACATGAAACCAAACCACATGTGAACTGCGCAGCATGTATATTTGCAGACCCCTCAAGACTATTATTGTACACTACAGAGCAGCAACTTGATCTCCAATGTTTATTTTATAGTACACAAGACAGAGCCCAGACCTAAAGGCTCTATAAAATGTATAATATGTCACAGGAAGTATATCTCAAGGAAGTGATGTTAAGCATTTGTATTTACATTGTTGTAATTTCCTATGCTGCTGTGAGGCTTAAAGTGCTTGTTACAAATGACACTGCTGTTATTCAAGGTCAAGCTGACCTTACACCTCCAACACATTCAATATAGTGAACAAAAATACCCAAATAGTAATAGATGGTCAAATCCTTTGATCCTCTAGCTGTCCATGAATAAAGTGTTTTTTTTTTTTTACACATACATACATGCATGCAGAATTTACACTTCTCTGAATTGGGGCTAGTGCACTGAACCTATGGAGCACGTAACTCTTGTGTGAGGGTAATTATAAAGCGAATTCTACCTCACACAAAGTTTAAGCACAGTAGAGGGCTGCAACGAAGGGTACATTTTGACTGAAGGTTCAGAACACATTACTGAAGGAAGGTTTGAACCGTCGATGGTACTAATTTGCATACTTTACTGGTGACGTCACCATAGCTACTTGTTTATATTTGATTGAAATCCTATTTTACCGGTAATCCATATAAATGAAATAAAACATTCACATGTAGTTTAAAAATATGGTATATAGAACAGTAACAAATACACATTTATTTACATGTAATTGATGCTGCTTGCGATAAGCTTGCATTGCAGCAGCACCTTATTGTGGGCAATTAAAAAAACTGCAGCTGATTTAGGCAAAACAAAGCTTTATTTAACAGTCACCGTTCCAAGCAGGTTATCAGTCACAGTCACATTTTACTACTACTAAAAATATTAATAATATGGGCTCCCGAGTGGCGCATCCAGTAAAAGCCCTCGCTAGTGCAGGATGCACTCTATAACCTGGACGTCGCCGGTTCGAGTCCAGGCTATTCCACAGCCGACCGTGGACGGGAGCTCCGAGGGGGCGGCGCTCAATTGGCCGAGCGTCGCCCGGGGGGAGGGAGGGTTAGGTCGGCCAGGGTGTCCTCGGCTCACCGCGCACCAGCGACCCCTGTAGTCTGGCCGGGCGCCTGCGGGCTTGCCTGTAAGCTACCCAGAGCTGTGTTGTCCTCCGACGCTGTAGCTCTGAGGCGGCTGCACGGTGAGTTTGCAGTGTGTAAAGAAGCGGGCGGCTGATGGCACACGCTTCGGAGGACAGCGTGTGTTCATCTTCGCCCCTCCCGAGTCAGCGCAGGGGTGGTAGCGGTGAGCTGGGCTCTGAATAAGGTGACCATATGGCTCTGTATTCAGCGGGACAGTTTGGGACAGTTCAGGCTTTTCAACTCAAAACCCAATGGACTCTTGACCGGAGGGTCGTGGGTTCAATCCCAGGTGGGGGACACTGCTGCTGTACCCTTGAGCAAGGTACTTTACCTAAATTGCTCCAGTAAAAACCCAACTGTATAAATGGGTAATTGTATGTAAAAATAATGTGATATCTTGTAACAATTGTAAGTCGCCCTGCATAAGAAATAAATAATAATAATAATAATTAAAATAGATCTACTGTATTTGTATTCTCCAGCAGACCTTGACCTTGTCATTCATAACCTCCTGCTATTGTGAGCAGTCCAGCAGTGGGAAATGCATGTTCTGTTCAGTGTGACAGCGTGGGGAGAAGTTATCTAGGAGTCCGGAAGCTTGTGGGCCTGCAAACTGCCTTCAGGGAATGTAAACAAAAAGAACAGCCTTTATGATGTGTGACAGGCTCAGTTCTGGATAAAAACTGAACCAAAATGTTTCTCTTAGTTCATGTCTTGGTGGTACGCCTTCTCAGGGATGGGCCGACTCGATAGTAGGACGAAACAGGAAGTCGTCCATCTTGGTGAAAGGGCATAGCTGTAAGACTACTGTGTGCGCAGCGACTGGATAGAGAGTGGTGCCGTACTGATCAATGGGAGAAGTTTAGCAGTAAGGGGATGCAGCTACGCGAGTACGGCCCCGTACGCGGACACAAAACAAAGCCGGATTGTTGTTGTTTTGTTTTATATTTTGGCAGACGAACACCACGGGAGCTGAAGCTACGGAGCCAGCACTACCACCCCACCTCAACTGTTATAGCACCACGGAGCACAGGCACTGCACCCTGGAACTGTATTTATTGTTTTATTGTTTTTGGGCCCTCAAGCCCACTGTTTACCCCGACAAGGCCCAGGCTCTTTATTTGGGAAAACGTGATAAGACATTTTGAAAAACTGCTCAGTATCACCAAAAGAAAAATGCACACAAAAATCAATCTTTTCCCACTGCAAAGATCTCGGAAGAGCACAGCCTCAGAGTCCAAAATGACTGATCTGTTTAGCTGTTAGTCTGCTTACAGTATTAGCCTTTGATGTGTCTGATAACCTTATGTATTGTATGGAATTCAGAATTTGCTCTGTCATGCAGTGTTCTTTACATGCTCTCCATTTATATTGCAGGAAAGCATGACAGAAAGGAGAGGGAGAGAGAGAGAGAGATCGATTGACATACATTTATTTAAAAGCTATTTTACTGGATGCTTCACTATGGAACACCATCTCATTCTCAATAATGCGCTCTTGGCAGCCACAGGTAGAAGTGACATATTAAAAAATATATATTTTCTATTATCAAGAACTACAAGACTCATGGTACCGTCACAACGCTCCCTTGATCTGGAAGAAAGAAGTTGTTGTGAGAGTTGTGAGAAAGGTTAATAACAAGAGTTGTGAGAAAGGTTAATAACAATCCGAGATTGACTGCCAAAGATATTCAAAGTGAACTGGCTGTAAATGGGTCTGGGGTTTCCATTTCAACCATAGGTCGAGTATACGGACACCCTGAAGGGCCTTATTACATTTATAATCCAGGTTAAACAGTGGATTTGAAAAAAAAAAATAGCATAAATCATGTTTAGGGCAAACAATTATTATTATTATTATTTTTTTATTAAATATCCTTACACCAATAAAGTAGTCCCATTTATAACTTTAAACTACACACTAAGTTAAGCCGAGTAAATTAATTTTATTGGAACATGCAAAAGAAAGTACATCTGTATTTTTTGTATTGTGGACATTGCCATTGAAAAGATACACCAGGGGACGGAGTTGAGATGGCACTGAGTTACTTTCAAGGTATGTGCCAGAGAGGGGTGGATAATGTGCAGAAGTGTCTTTTTGTGTTTTTTTGTAGCATTTACAAATGCTAAAAATACACTATTTTAAGTGATAAAGTCGGGGTAACTGAGTATAAAGGCAGCGATTTATTTATGTATTTGCTATCTTCCAGTTCATTGAATTGTTCTTCATCCAAATCGACATGTCTACTTACTACTTTGGGATTTTTTGCAGGTAACTGGTCACTCAGTTTCATAGTTACAGCTGTGCATCTGTAACTGTAAAAGCATGATGGTTACCGTCCGATACTTTAAATTCTGTGAGGCATCGCATTGATTTTGGGTATGTGACAAGGCTCCAACTGTCCGTATCTATCCACGGACAGCTGGAACCTTGCTTTACCAATCACATTGCTTGTTTCATGTTCCATTGCCAGCCCTGGATTATATATATATATATATATATATATATATATATATATATATATATATATATATATATATATATATATATATATATATATGACACACACACACACACAATTCCGGTGTATAAATTGCATTAGAAAAGGTGGCAGTACTGCAGATAGATGCCGATTGCTTTGACAGTAAACAAAAGCTGATTCGAGCAGTAGTTATATTTTAAATGATGCTCTTTAAAAAAATAAAAATAAAAATGGACAAAACTGCAGTCTAGAAAAAGTAAAAAACACAGGGTAAAGAATTCCGCACTAATTCATTTCACTGGATGGCTGCAGCCTAAATCCAGCCTTCAGACATCTGCCAGCCCATGGATGCTATTTATCTTTATATTACCATATTTAATATCTAACCATTACATCTATTTTCAGTACCTGCGGCGTATATGAACAAAATGTAATTATAATATATCAATATTACAATCCCTCTTGAAATCAATTTTCAAAAATACATACATTTAAAAGAATGTCACCGACAGTTTCTATGTCATACATTTGGAAGTGACAATACAGTTTCAACACAGATATTCATACAGGTAATCTACCTGTGCTCTATGCAGCTTCTGAGAAGAAAAAGAGGAAAGGAAGTGATGTTGTTAAAAAGGTAGGCTACTTCTAATATCAAACTGAGAAATGTGAGGTAAAAATTAAAAAAAAGTGGTTACAATGCTGACTTTTGTTACAAATATTGCAATGAATATACACAATTCTGAGTGGTATGAAAGTTACCCAATTAGATTATTGAAATGAACAATCAGGTCAGAGGTTAAAACAAAGGGGCTTTCAAAGAGTTCATTTTTACTGGACAGTAATGGAAAATAAAAGCATGCGACAGAACTGCTGAGCACATCATGCCTTTATCCAACAGAACAATCCTAATGGCCTACTGCTATGCTAAAAGAAGCATACTAAATTCAATGATAAACATACAGGGAAAATGTCCATGCACCTAGTGTCTACATTATTAAAAGAATAAGGTTCACCTTTATTTTGTAATTATTACCACAGCAGCATTGCTGATTCTATTTTATTAAGTACAAAAAGCAGACTGACGTCTATCTACAGGCAGGAATTCTTACTTAGTAATAGAGCAGGGAGGATGTGGTTAACCTACTTGCACTGTGGCTTGTAAAAGAAGTTTCCACCAGCTACTTCACATGAAGCTTTGTCTTTACTAGAGCTTCATGGCAGCCAGTGTACTCTGTAGAGCTTCACTGCAGCTTGCTCAGGTCCTTCACAGGAAGTTAGGGAATTGGAACCTTCAGAATTACTCCATGAAAATGCGATGCCTGTGATAAGTCATCAATATAAGACTTGTCGTTTCACCAAGATTGTGGTGGTGATACGTCTACCAGATTTCTACCCCAATACACATACATCTGAAGTCTTGGTTTTGCTGTCATCAAGTCTGTTATCAATTGAAAAAAATAATAAAAACTTTGGTTTCCTGTAACCCGATTTACGAGTTATGTACACAAAACAGCAGCTACCAGTGTAGGTTTGGGAATGGTTTGATGACCAATCAGAAATGTTTCCAGTTCCTTTGCTTAACAAACGTACAAAACTTCACAGCAATTGTTATTTCACTGGAAAATGAAACCTAAATTTTAATACTTTCTATGCTCATGGGAAAACAAAAGAAACAATTACGCCACCAACAATCAAGATTACTCAATAAAAAGAAAAAGAAATTAAAGAAAATGCATTTTAAAAAAGACAGCGGTGTTTTCTTTCTTTTAATGATCTAATCCTGCTATAACATTTGTTCCAAATATATAAACAACATGTTTTAAATGTCTGACAGTATCATCTTTAATCAAATGTGTGAACTGCAATTTCAAACAGCTTCTACTCACCCACTCAACACTCAATTCTCCATGCAGCAACAATATTAGTGACAGTTCTTTCTCCTGATCTTTAATTTGCATGTGCAAAACATTTGCATTAACAAATTGGTATTTTGGGGTGCTTAAATGTGAGGGCAAAAGTGTTTCTAGTTATAGATGGACTATTCTTGTTCTGCTAGTTAACCCCAGCTCGCGGTAGGCTTTACCATACCTCTTGGTGCTTTAGAGCATCGTTCCCAAAAGTGGGGGTCACGACCCAAATATGGGTCGCAAAACAATCAAAATAAATATAACGTTCAGTGCACACTGTTAAGATTTAGTTTCACTATACAACTTCTTATGCTTATATTCAAAATAAATATAATTTGCATACAATCATTAGCAGTAATGATGTAAACAATGTATTGTTTTATCACCAGTCTTCTGCTTTAAATATGAACCAAAAAATAAAGTATAAGGAGGACATTTTTATGTGCGTTTACTTGTGATTTTGAAAACAGTTGTTAAAATGGATGAAAAACGAAAACATGTTTAATACTACTTGTAGCTCAAAGAAACAAAACAAAAAAAACCTTGCCGCTACCATCTTATATTAACTTTGTTTTTTCACGTGTCATTTGTGGTGAAGTTCTGGCTCACGAAAGCTAAGGCGTTGGCATCTTGAGACGCGGCATCCAGATTGTGTTGGGTAATGACACGAGTTTATCCACAAGAAAGCTGCTCAATTAGCTAAACATCAAGGCGTTCATAAAAAAAAAAATCAGTCTCTGTCTCAGAGAAGGAGATGAATGTATCAATGCATATTGAAAAAAAAAATGCACAACTTACTGTTTGTATGTTTGCAATACTTGATGTTAAAATACCAAATAGTGATTAATTTGGGGTCTTGGGTTCATTATTCCTGTTTTCATTTGGGTCTTTTTTTCTTTAATAATTATTATAGCAGAAGTACAAGGGCACTTTGTTGGTTACCTAGCTTTACCATTAGACCCTAGACCCTGCTGTAATCGACAGGCAGTCTCTGATACAATCACTTCATTGACAAATCAATACAATTCCCAATGACAAAACATGTCAAAACAAGGCTGACCCGACGCAGAGTTTGTCAATACCTTTGTTTACGTGTTTGTGTATTCCCAGTTGCTTACGAAACAATGCAAGACAAACAATGACACAGAAAGCTGGTAATAATTTTAGCAGAACAGCTTCCTGGAAAAAGTGATAAGACAGCCCAGCTGGTTTCTGGTGCGTCACACATTTATTGCACATTAACTCCACTCATAACTATTGTCTACTTTTTCTATGCCTTAGAAAACATACTCAATATATACTTAATAGGTGAGAGAGGTTCAGAAGTTACTGCAATGTTAACTGACAACACAGCAGTCTCATCGATTGTTGGAGCAATTTTGTCTGTTACCAAAACAAATTTCTTTGAGTAAAATCAAATGATGAACAGATAACCCACCCAGTCATTCTGCATTGGTAGTAAAATACTTTGCTGTGATCAAGCAGGCTTCCGTTATTTGTGACCTGTTTTTAAACCATCTCTACCACATATTCAACTGCAAGACAATACAAGATGGTTACTGAAGCAAATCATAATGTGATCAGGGCATCAGAAGGCACCACAAACATGCAGAGCTACAGCTGCACAGATGTTGTGATCTTCAAGAGGTGGCTTTTATTTGGTTTCTAATGGAAAGTTATTGCCTACACATTTGTCACTGTCACAATAATAAAAACGTTGCTATTATTGACCACAATGACAAATGAAAAAAATTGATCTGTTCACCGAAGTATTTATATTATTTAATCCTTTAGATCCCAGAAGGACCGTGGCCAACTTAGGCACTCTGTGGTACCCAAAGGGTTAATACCCTTCAGCTCTTTTGTACAGGATCAAAGAGCATGACATTTTAACAACAATGCCATCACAAAGCAACTCTAGAACCCCACCCCTTCTCATAATGCTTCGTTAACCTTGAAGACCTTTCCAGCTGCTCTTTTAATACAGCACCACAAACCACACAAACCAAACCCAAGCAGGAGGTCACCTGATGTCCCCATCACCATCTCTACAAAACTGCTGGTAGTGGTCAAGCAGTGTTGCTCTGTCAGCAGATATAACTTTCTGTATACTGTGTGTATATTTTATTGCCACTTCTACACAAGCCTCTTCATTGGTGCTCACCACTGAAAAACATATACGGTTTGGGTTGGCCAGCAGCTGGAGAGCAGCTGCCACAGCTGTGCAGCTTACAGGACTCAATACCATGTTCAGCACTGACTCATTTAGCTGCTCCAGTCCCATCAAATCCATTCTTCAGTATACCTATATACTACTTCCCATTTTGAAATGTAGCACGAAATCAGCATTACACTTAAAATCAGTAGGCTGGTACAAGTGGGAGTTTGTGTGAACAAAAACAAAGTATCCCGCTATGGAGTCTATAACAGGGCCAGGAGCCCTGTACATGAAAAGGGGGCGGGGCAAAGCCCTGCCATAAAATGTGGGGTTTTTGTATTTGTTTATTTTAGAACGGGGTACCCCTCCGCCCCTGTGCAATTTATTATTTTGTATTTGAGTTGTTGTTGTGGTGGTGGTATTATTATTATTATTATTATTATTATTATTATTATTATTATTATTATTATTATTTATAAATGTAACGGCTGAGCCATATATTTTGTATTGTTTTGCAGCGTGGATGGGAAGCCCCATCCACATTAAAAACCTTGTGGTAATGTGTGGCTGTCAGCCAGTGCATTGTTAAACTAGCCGGCAGTCACACGCAATTCATAAACTCGTGCAGAAAATTTTAGTACATATGCCACGGTATATAAATCTGCAGCGCTCTCAATTGAGGGCGGGTGTACAGAGGAGAGTACAGGAGAGTGCGGGAGAGAGGAGAAGTTAAAAATTATACAGGATCAGTGACAGCATCTGCCCAGCCTGACCTGTGTGTTTTGTGTTTGTGATTTGTTTTGGTTTATCTTTTTATTTTGCTCTGTGAGCAGTGTGTGTGTTTTTTTGTTAAACCTTTTGTTTTTGTTATTGTTTAAATAAACGGCGCACGCCACGCCTTTTGTCCTGCAGTACTGCGTTTATTTTCTTCCTGCATCTGGCCTGACGTCCCCACTCAGCCATCTCTGTCACAGGGTCTCTCATAATTCCAGTCTTATGATCTGTCACACCACTACTGTATATGTCTTATGAATAAACCTGTCATTTGAAAAAATGCATAGGCATTAGCAAATAGAAGGATGAAGAATTACAAAATCTGCCTGAGATGCAGCAGCTGAAACTTGTTATCTACTTGCTTGGAATTAATTTGAAGTTATACTGTATAATTTATTGTTTGAAGTTGATATTGCTAGATGAAATATTAAAAAGTGAGCCAGTAGATTAAAAAGACCAGTTTAATACAGGTCAAGTGTACAGTTCCGTTTCTATAACTTCAATGAAGCACAAAGCCTGTCTAATGACATTTTATATAATTTGTAAATTCAAGTTATGTTGTCTTTCCCTTCCCATCTGCTCCTGCAGTGCTGTGGGATTACAGCTCAGCGGAATTGCATTTCCTGGAGTTGATACTGCTGGTAGCAAATTTCAAAGCGGAAGAGCTTTGGCTAATTTGATCCCAGTGGCCCACTCAAGACTCTCATACAGTAGAGCTACATTTTCACACCTAATCCAAATGCAAAATTTCAAAATATCTCCATAGCCTTTCCAAAATGATCAGTCCGAGCAGTTACTGAGGCTACAATGTCTAGCAAGTGTTCTGATCTTACAAGGAGTCTATCACAAA
This sequence comes from Acipenser ruthenus, assembly GCF_902713425.1. Classification (NCBI taxonomy): domain Eukaryota; kingdom Metazoa; phylum Chordata; class Actinopteri; order Acipenseriformes; family Acipenseridae; genus Acipenser; species Acipenser ruthenus. The sequence continues at coordinate 76,845,862 of NC_081194.1, forward strand.
CAATGCTTGTCCAGATGGCCAGCAGTCTTAGAATGGATTTCTATATGACCATTGAGGCGAGCCTAGCTACTGTGAAGGCAGATCAACAAACAATTCACTCTCCTACAATGTGGAATGACGTCTTGTGGTCTCATGTGAAAATACACTTCTGATAAGGAATTTGCAGTTCACAGCATTATCTTTCCACAAGAAAAAGGCTGTAGAGCTACTGTATAAACAGGAAGCCTTTTCTTGTGTAGCACAATGAGATTAGTGTCTGTGTGCTCCACAACTCTTGTTACTCATCTCCAGGTAAAGCTGCACAATCAGAAGTTAACACGATCGTGCAAGGCTTGAAGTCCAAGATAATGAGGTGATTGCTGTTCTGAACACTTTGTGGCAGAGTATTATTCTGTAAGCTACAGACTTTCCCTGACAATAAGCTTCTCCAAACGACAGGGGTGGCTAACCAAAGCAAAGCCCACTGTCCACTGGCTACTGAAAGAAAACTGCAACCAAACGGAACAAGATATAGTTTCAAATGCGGAAGGGTGGAATGACACTCTTCTGGCTTTTCCAAACTACAACAGGATAATTAAAATCCCAGGCACCTCAGAATCAGCTTTGAGTGAATAACTTTACCACACTTGAGGAAAGTCCTGAACCCTTTTTTAGTCACATACAGTATTCTCCCATCCTCTTAACTTCTGTGTCTCATAAGGCTCCCCTTTTTCCTGTTCTACTCATCATTATGTTTTCTAGGGATGGCAGCTTGTGGCTCCCTTATCCAAGGCGACTTACAGTCGTAAACAAAAATAATTTTTTTCACAAATACATTAATTCATTGTGACCTAGACTATAGATGAAAATAAATAAATACTGGGGCTCTTATGTCTAAATATAAACACAGTGCCATAAATGAATTTCATACATCAGACCAAATTTTTAAAAAATAAATAAATAAATACATTGGACTAACCTTTCAATAATAATAAAACCATGCATGGATTTAAGAAATAATAACAGATCATCTTGTGCAAGGTTCATGCATTTGATCACAGATGGCAGATGCAAATATAAATCCTTTATTGCCACTATGTTTGTTCAATTAGTGCAATTGCTATTTTTTTATGGTTCCTGCCCACCAGGTACATTCTGTAATTTGATGAATGGTATATTATATGGTATACATGTTGGAACCTTCATTTCAGCACTCTGGTTTACTATCAGTGATTAAGAAAAGATAACGCACATGGAACAAGCTAGTTAAAGCACAGTGTGTTTCTGTACATGTTCAGATTATCAACATTCCTACACTGTATTCACTTGTTACTTTTAAGATACAAAGATAATATATTGTTTAAGATATGTTCTACTATGTAGGCACACAGTATCCTGTAGTTGATGACTCTTTGGGCCGTTCTTGAACATACTGCTGCACCCCCAATCTTTCCTGAAAGAGTTCAAGGCATTAACTATTTGGGATACATTAAAGTTTCTCTAATAACACTTGTGTAGTTACAATGACACAACATGTTCAATTACCAAATTATTATTTTTAAGTTACTTGTGTCTTTTAATTACACAGCATTTGTATGCAAGGTTGTTTACTTACAATGTAATTACTATGTTACCAGACATGTAATTACAGTATAGTTAGAGACACTAAATGTAAAGTGTTTTTTTTTTTTTTTTGTCCTGTATGTATCAATGGCAGGATTGCAAATACCTGCAATCTCCCAGTTAATTAGTCTACTCTTCAAAGCTAGAGACTGGTTTCTATAACAAGTTACAATAAAAAAATACATTGTAGAATATCTGTTTGTTACAGACATTTTGCTCTACTGACTGCATTGATGAATGTCACATTTTACCTACATGTGCACAGCAGAAGTGTGAACATCCGTTTAGTCTAAAAATCAGCATTGTGTGCTTTTCTGCTGTTAACATGCAGTGTTCAGACCTTTTGTTAACCTTCATTCCTGTTCTTGTGTCAACAGCACACTATTAATAGGCACATACAATTCTGTAAACACCGTTCTGAAAAAGCTGTGGTTTGCAAACAAACAAACATTCTCCATACCTGCTGTACACTGGCAGATATTTCAAGAAAATAAAACCCTTAAGGGGTTTATTTCAAGAAAATAAACCGCTTAAGCTGCACTTCTATTAACATATCTGGGAAAAAAAGCAGTCAAGTACTGTACTTTAAGCCATCATTGGGGTTTAATGGGTCTGCAGTGCACATTCAGCACCGCCCTGTGTTTCCATGGTTTTAATTTCATTAATGCACTGTGGTGTATTCTGTCATGAAAAGCATTCCTTCTAGGCATCAAACAGGCTTCTCTCCAGCACGTCTGCCACATTAAACCCAGTTACCCACCAACAATTTAAATGACAGTGATGTGTTTCTAAAAAGAACCAAACAAAAAAAGAAATAAAAACATGCAGACAGCTAAATGGACTAGCCACCAAAAAGGATGGGACGGTTTAGACAACAAAACAAGCTGAATCCAACAAAACAAAACAAAACAAAAAAAAGTATTGGAGTATAATTTTCTGTTCCGAGTCATGATAGCCTGGTAACTCAATAGTTTAAAGGCTCTCACATGTGCCTTACAGCTGGTACACCAGTAAGAACTACCATATAGAACAAATGAGGTATTTCTTAAATCCATTAGGGGCAGTGAGGTGCAGCGGGACAAGTTAGACTCTGGTGTACCGTCTGTACCTAGAGAGAAGGCCACATTGAAAGTCACCAGTTTGTGACGACTGAAGCAGAAAAAGATATGCAAAGCTATAAACGAAAAAGAAGAATACATTAGTTTAGATAACTAAGATTTCAGGCCCGTACCAAGTTGCTCCCTATATGCTAATAAGCTGCTATTTGTTTCTTTACGGCCGACACAACTTTACAACATTCGTATATTCTTCATTCTTGGGAACCAGAAAAGCTCCAGAGAATAACTCAAAATATTTCATGAGTGATGATCTTTCTTTCAAGCAAGCTTCAGAGCTTGTAAAGTGAACTGTGTGGTAAGAGTTCCTCCTGAAATTTCATGAGATCTAAATTTAAATACATTTGCACTTGCTTCGAAACAGAGCCCTACAGTATATATTTAGAAAAATGGTATATATACAGTATATAGAATAAGAAAATATAGTACAAATGTATTGATTATTTTACAGAAAAGGTCATATTAATAAAGTACGAGATTATTTTTGTCATGTACAGAAAAAAAATGTATATAAGTGCACATATATTTTATATTGTACAACAATGCAAGAGCAGAAGTTAAACCAGACAGCTGAATCACAGATCACTCACTGATCTCAATCTTCTGTTTCTTGACTACTGAGTTTAGTTTCCAGACCAAAAAAAAAAAAAAAAAAAAAAAAAATCCAAAACACCACATTGCTTGTCCGAGGACTGAAAACAACAGTCAAACACTGTTAGACACAGCTTCTGATCAAGATGTATTCCAAGGTTACCAGCAACTCAGAAGACCACCTGATTTTAATGGATGGAACTTATAACATTTCTGGTTAAGGTTGCCTGATGTTCAGAAAAGATAAAATTACCAGAAGTTGTGCGTTCATCACTCTCAGGGTTCGTTCGCCTTTCTGACCATTACAAACAACTTTTACAAACAACTTTTACAAACAACTTTTACAAACAACTTTTTTCAATGAATTACTTCTCACAGGGAGTTACCTGGTAGTTACCAGTGTCCAAAGTTAATCACATTCTGGTTTAAATAATTGCTGATTAATTGAAGCATTTACCCAACATCCCAGGAGCAGACATTATTGCCATTATTTAAGACTTTTTCCAAGTATTAAATCAGCCACCTGAAAAATACATTTAATAAGAAACGATTTGCACAATTATTGCTCCATATGCAGTACAGTCTAGATACATTCACATTATGATTAATCTGTAACTACAGCTACCAGTTAAACTGGCCGGTGTAAATTCTGCATTCTTTTCACTGAAGTACGTAAACAGTAATTATGCTGCCTGTACTTACCTCAAGTTCCAGTGTATCAGGATCTTATTTGCACCACATTGCTTTGTGCACAACTATAACTGAAGCCCTGTGGGGAGAAAACACAGTTCATTATTCATTAGGTTTTGAATAAAATATGATCATCAAGCAAAGGCAATGTGCACTTCACTCCCAATGAGAGCCTTTGAAAAATGCTCAAAACAGCACTAACATTTTGGCAGCAATGTGACGTTATTGTGACTACAGGAGAAGGGGGAGAAGTTTTCTTAAAGTACCTTTTTATTGTGAGCTAAGCAAGCCAAGCAAGCTCTGATAAAATCAAAGTAATCCAGACGAATCACTGCTCTCATTCTCTTAACTAGATAGGATTGGTTCTTCTGTAAAATGTAAGGCTTATCTTTCAAGTTATTCTAAAGTGTCAATATGTCTTTTTCGTCCTCGTTTTATATTGCGTTAGGGAATCTCTTTCCTAAATCTAAAGCTATCTAAAGCTTTTTTTCCTCTATCTAAAGCTTTTTTTTTCTTTTTTTATAAATTTAGTCATTGCCAATTATTTTTTATTATTTTCTCCCAATTTGGAATCGCCAATTATTTTATTATGCTCAGCTCACCGCTACCACCAGTGCGCTGACTCGGGAGGGCGAAGACGAACACACGCTGTCCTCCGAAGCATGTGCCGTCAGTCGACCGCTTTTTTTCACACTGCGGACTCACCATGCAGCCACCCAAGAGCTACAGCGCAGCTCTCGGGCAGCTTACAGGCAAGCCCGCAGGCGCCCGGCCAGACTACAGGGGTAGCTGGTGTGCGGTGAGCTGAGGACACCCTGGCCGACCTAACCCTCCCTCCCCCCGGGCGGCGCTCAGCCAATTGAGCGCCACCCCCTGGAAGCTCCCGTCCTCGGTCAGCAAAGGAATAGCCTGGACTCGAACTCGCGATATCCAGACTATAGGGCACATCCTGCACTCCACTTGGAGTGCCTTTACTGGATGCGCCACTCGGAAGCCCCGATATCTAAACCTTTTTTGAAAAGCTTGAGAATTAGTTGATGGAATGAACACCTTTTTGTGCATGTACCATATAGACTGAAGGGGTGCTCCAGACACTGACTGATTTTGGGGGAAGATAGCCCAAAGGGAAAGGTCCAGGGGATGGTATACATTGCCTTATCAACTTTAAGAAGGGGCAGAAAGGCGCGACCAAGACTTCATCCCACTCACACCAGGAATTTTACTGCTGTGACAGTGGGTATAACAAGACCTCCAATAAAAAGCTAAACACATTGTTTTGTTCAGAAAAAAAACTTTTGTTTTTAAATTACAGTGAAACCCTTTTACTACCACTTCAGAGAGACTGCGCTTAAAAGGTTAAAGACTAAGCCTGTTATTTATCCTCGGAGCACGGAAATGCTACATTACTGAAGACAGTTTGATACTTTAGCTTTTCTCCAGTGTGACTCACCTCTGACACAAACTGGGGAAGGAAGAAAGGGTGTGACTAAACAAGAAAGCAACTTTAGAAAAGCACCACACACTGCCATTAATATAAAACCAGAGCAAGGCTGCTGGCACAACAGCAGCAGCATTGCAGAATTAATGGGATTTCATTTCTCTTAGAACTAAATTTACATCCTATTACACCAGGTCCCTAGTGGTCGATCCATCTGCACTGGTCGTATGACCCACCTACGCCACCAAAAACGTAACCTTCAAATGGGTGTGCTGTGCTATGCACTGAATGCATTCCACAATACAGAATGATAACAGAGTTCTTGCAGAAAGAATCCAGTGGGGATAGGTGACTGAGTGAGTTGACAATGGGATAGGATGCCAGAGTCATATCTGATTTCAACCCAGCTCAGCAGTGATCAAAAGCAGTTTGAATCTGTTGCTGTTATTTCTACTAATCTGCATATTAAAAGAAAAAAAAAACTCCAGCACAGCTGGATGATTGCACCTTCATGGGCCTTTGAGTATGGGTTGATAAACAGCCATACAAACACCCCCAGAATCGAATACACTCAATTTATGTTCAATAATGTTAATCCCAAGTTTCATCACAATTATACAGTATGGAAAAATATAAAGGGCGACATACAAATGACTGCCTTCCTTGTATCCCTGTTGCTGGGATACGGGGTATGGCAATAATGTGGGTAACATACAGTACACACAGTGGGATGCTGTCAGGACAGTGCCAAGTAAACCGTCAGTCAAATGACATTACATTGCCTCACTTGCGTACAGTGTACTTGCTTATACTATGAAACATACTACTCTAATTATTATTTGTTCATTTGTCTGATGCCTTTATCCAAGATGACTTACAGGGTTTACTAGAGGTTTTTTAAGAGTCTAGGGGTTTCCTGAAGGGGATGTGATCAGCCAATAAGAGATCTGCATTTCCCCCGCATAAGTCTAAAACAACGATCATACACTAGAAAAAAAACAAACAGTTGAGGGTATTCTCCATTTCAGTTGAAGGTCTTGAGGGAGTTTAACCAATAGGCGAGTCGAAGAATGTCTTTTTTTTAGACAGGCGACCAATCAGGAGTGAGCAGAGACGGGCCATAAATCTCCCAGGGAATTCTCTGCCTTACTTGAAGGCCCTACTTTAGCAACCAATGGGAAAGTCAAAGCTCTGATAGCTGACCAATCATTAGTGATCAACCCCAAAACATGAATATTCCTTGACACTGCAGTTAGGAGGATAGCTGGATTTCACACAATATTGCTTATAAATATACATTGATAAATACAAATACCTTTACAAAATCTAAGTATTTTGAATTTTATTTTACACTAAAATAAAAATAAAATGTGAGAAAATGGAGACATCATAGTCGATTTGGTTACGAATCCTTTTTCAAGGAGAACTTTCTCTGAAAAATTGGAGATTGTTAAAAAAGGGAGATATACACCACAGATCCCCGAGCTGACACAGGAAGGGAACGGATATACAGCACTTTCAGAATTCAAATTATGAATGGTATCTGTGGCTAACAGGTAGCTGCCACTTAAAAAAAGGAGGGGGGTGGGCGGGGGGGTTGTGACGACTCTGCTACCCCAGTCCATTTTGTCATGGCACGCCACTGACAGTAGGCATATAGTACTGTCAAAAGGCAGAAAGAAAAGAGATCTTAGCCTGACAAGATACAAGAAAAAAGAGGACTAAAGAGGAGGTAGCCATCACTTCTCTTATAATATACATCTCATAATGAAGGCCTACAGACTAAAACAGTGCTTCAAGACGACAGTTTTTTCCCCAAACATGTTTAATTTTTCACATCCCTGTGATGCTCACTGTTGAAGTGCACCCCCTTCCTTTTCTGCTACATGTGACACAGTCGATTAGAAGAAAATATAACCTGATTATTTTGTGTGAAGATTTCCCACATGGATACACACTCACAACTAAAAGAAGAAACAGACCCTTTTTCAGTAATAGAGCTATAAAAGAAATCTAAGACTTTCCTATAATGTGAGTTGAGTGAACGCGACACTGTACAAGCAATTTGCCCCAGCATATTTTACACCAAACTTCATCAAAGGCTGACAGCCCATTAAGATTGTTACACACGTGTTGTAAATTACACCTTTATGTTGCACCATTAACATCTGTGCTACAACTTTCAACATATAATAAATCTTAATTTCCCACAGAACACAACACTATCATTACACTCAAAGGAGATGCACTATACTATAGTTGTGTACTCAAGGCGTTTTGCCACTGTGAGACAGGAATGTGGCTCCTCTGTGTTTCACTGTCACCTTGAGTTACATAAAAAATGAAGATAAATTAGATTTACAAGTGTGTCAGTGTTTTATGAATCTAAATCCTGGTGATTTGCATATGAACCCTGCATAGAAACACTTGTAGGTTGTAATTACTGGATCATACCAATCTAAACAGCAATCTTCTGCTTGCACATGGAAGCGCCCTGTTATACGGTATGGTATCTATCAGATATATAAAATGTATGAGCCAAAAGTGGAAGGAGGTTATGTGACAACAGTATTGTCATGCAACACTGTTTGTTAAATATTGTTATAACTAGGATGTATCTGTCTGTTTTGTTAGCTTTTAAATTTGTGACAACAATGCATATGCAATACTAGTTTTCAGTCTTCAAATAAAAGCAGTAAAACAAACAAAAAAAGGCTCTTATTGTTCTCATAGACTTTGGGTTAAGGAACTGTGAAAATAATCTGAGAAGTTCTCAGATTGTGGATTGTGTCCACACCCTACAAATTTTTTTGTTATTTTTTTATAAATAGATATACATTGTAACATTTGTTAGTCTTCAATAACAGACTACATGCATGGCCAGGACTTTCTGGATACAGCGGCGTCTGTGTGTTACGATAGAGCCGTCATCAGAAAGATCTTGGACTTGCTAGCGACATTGATGATTTATCAGTGTAACAAATCCTGCCAACTTTTTAAAGTGGTTTCAAGGGACAGTTTTCCATGCAAATAAAGATGGCAATGGTCGAAAACTTGCCATAGTGGCGCTTTACATTACACAAAAACCAGCACATTTTTCATCCAGTTTGGAAAAGGTACTGATGCACAATTACAGTAAGCTGTTTGAACAGCAGATGCAGATACATAAGAACATAAGAAAGTTTACAAACGAGAGGCCATTTGGCCCATCTTGCTCGTTTGGTTGTTAGTAGCTTATTGATCCCAGAATTTCATCAAGCAGCTTCTTGAAGGATCCCAGGGTGCCAGCTTCAACAACATTACTGGCGAGTTGGTTCCAGACCCTCACAATTCTCTGTGTAAAAAAGTGCTTCCTATTTTCTGTTCTGAATGCCCCTTTATCTAATCTCCATTTGTGACCCCTGGTCCTTGTTTCTTTTTTCAGGTCAAAAAAGTCCCCTGGGTCGACATTGTCTATACCTTTTAGAATTTTGAATGCTTGAATCAGATCGCCGCATAGTCCTCTTTGTTCAAGACTGAATAGATACAATTCTTTTAGCCTGTCTGCATACGACATACCTTTTAAACTCAGGATAATTCTGGTCGCTCTTCTTTGCACTCTTTCTAGAGCAGCAATATCCCTTTTGTAACGAGGTGACCAGAACTGAATATAATATTCTAGATGAGGTCTTACTAATGCATTGTAAAGTTTTAACATTGCTTCCCTTGATTTAAATTCAACACTTTTCACAATATATACAAGCATCTTGTTGGCCTTTTTTTATTGCTTCCCCACATTGTCTAGATGAAGACATTTCGGAGTCAACATAAACTCCTAGGTCTTTTTCATAGATTCCTTCTTCAACTTCAGTATCTCCCATATGATATTTATAATGCACATTTTTATTGCCTGCATGCAGTACCTTACACTTTTCTCTATTAAATGTCATTTGCCATGTCTCTGCCCAGTTCTGAATGCTGTCTAGATCATTTTGAATGACCTTTGCTGCTTCAACAGTGTTTGCCACTCCTCCCATTTTTGTGTCGTCTGCAAATTTAATGAGTTTGCTTACTATACCAGAATCTAAATCATTAATGTAGATTAGGAATAGCAGAGGACCTAATACTGATCCCTGTGGTACTCCACTGGTTACCTCGCTCCATTCTGAGGTTTCTCCTCTAATCAGTACTTTCTGTTTTCTACATGTTAACCACTCCCTAATCCATGTGCATGCATTTTTGACTCCCTACTGCGTTCAGTTTGAGAATTAATCTTTTATGCGGGACTTTGTCAAAAGCTTTCTGGAAATCTAAATAAACCATGTCATATGCTTTGCAATTATCCATTGTTGATGTTGCATCCTCAAAAAAATCAAGCAGGTCAGTTAGACACGATCTCCCTTTCTTAAAACCATGCTGACTGCCTCCCACGTTACTGTTACCATATAGGTAATTTTCCATTTTGGATCTTATTATAGTTTCCATAAGTTTACATATAATAGAAGTCAGGCTTATTGGTTTGTAGTTACCTGGATTGGTTTTGTCTCCCTTTTTGTGGATCGGTATTACGTTTGCAATTCTCCAGTCTGTCGGTACAACCCCTGTGTCAAGAGGCATAATCTTGGTTAGTGGTTTGTAAATAACTTCTTTCATTTCTTTGAGTACTATTGGGAAGATCTCATCTGGCCCAGGGGATTTATTTATTTTAAGAGCTCCTAGTCCCTTTAACACTTCTGCCTCTGTTATGCTAAAGTTATTTAAAACTGGACAGGAACAGGTCGACATGTGGGGCATGTTGTCCGTATCCTCCTTTGTAAAGTAATAATTTAATATATTTGCTATTTTTTTCTCTTAGACATTTAACCTCCTCTTTGAATGTTCTCTTGCTGTTATAATATTGGAAAAACATTTTGGAATTGGTTTTAGCCTCCTTAGCAAAGTTAATTTCTATTTCTCTCTTGGCCTTTCTAACTTCTGACTTGTGTTTGCAGTTCTAAGTACTCTTTCTGTGTACTTTGTTTTTGGTCCCTTTTAAAAGCTCTGTAAAGTGCCTTTTTTTGCTGAATATTTTTTTTAATTGAACTATTAAACCATTTTGGCCACTTTGTTTTAGATTTAGATTTGTCTACTTTTGCGATAAATGCACTCACTGGAATCACAATTACTTTATTTATGTTGGGTGGACTGCCAGAACAGGCCTATTCCTGGGCATGCTAAAAGATAAGCAAGCTGGCGGAGAGTGAAAAAATAATTACAGGAATCAGTAGTCTGTATCATGCTGAATGACAGGCTGCTGTATACAGTACAGTGCCTGAGTTTTTATTGCAGTAGGTTCATTCCGTATGATTTTGCATAAAGATCACATGACAGTATAAGTATAACAAATGACCGTTGACCCTCCAGCATCCAATTTTTCCAAACAGTAACAGCTCAAAGACTAGCAGTAATACCATGCCAGGTTATTCTACATGAATATCAAAGCTAACCAGGGATCTTAGAAGGCCCGCTGCTGCCCATAAGCAGGAAAGAGACGGAACACACGCTACTGCAGCAGTCAATAAAAATGTCTGACACCCTGCAGATGCCACTACAGGTTTAATAGGTCAAATTAAATAACTACCCACTTGGATGAAGGATTCATTGATTTAAACAAAGAATTGGCCAAATTTGTCCAACCCTTGCCTGACAGCATAATTAGAGATTCTCTTCTTGGGTGCAATGCGAGTCTAATTAGTAATTAGCACAGAATATACAAGGTGTACCTAATTAAGCTCAGCTGTGCCCAGTTAAGCTCAAACTAAAAGCTAGAATGGCTACACTACCAGGGTTCGACATTAACCACGGCCACGTGGCAATTGGTGTAGGTGCCCTTCTCAATTGCCGCAATGCCCATCAAAATGCATGTCTATTCACGGCTATTATGGCTGCAGTGCCTTTTTGCTACAGCAACTAGAGATGCCTGAACATACCAAATTGCTGTATTGGTGATGCCCATTAAATTATATATTGTTCCTGGTAGAATAATAAATACATGCACTAATTACAGCTGTAAATGCATTCATCTGCTAAATAAGCAATGCATAAAAAATAAAAAATAAAAAAAACTCCTGAACCAGTGGACCGCCGCCACTGATTACACTGGCAAAGTGTCAGGGCAAAGTTATTAATTACAAACTAAGCTGAAAGGTTAGGTTTCGGTTTGAACATAGAGAAACATAATAAAGGGCACCTACTGAAATGTTAAACAGCTTGGAACTGTAATCTATGGACCTAAACATGAATGCACACTATACGGTCCTGCAGCAGGAACAGTTATTAAACACAAAGCACTCTGCGGCCTGTTCCTATACCGTGCAGTATCTGAATGACTGAAAGGAAAAGACTTTGAAGTTCAAGCACCAGATGCTGTACAGCAGGCCTGCCAGCTTACAGAACATTATCTTAATTCAAAGCGAAATTCTCTTGGCACAGTTCAGTTGTACTCCTTCAGTCCAACTGGTCCCACTGAAGTACAGGCAGAATATTCCACACATGGAAAAATCGACCTGCAGAATGCTGCTGCTCGTTGTAGTACTTTACTGATCAGCTACTCATATTCACGGGGATAGAACCCTGCATCTCACCTGAAATGACATGTCAGTCCTCATTTCAACAATAACGTTTTATTTGATGGTTTTAGAAAAACAAAAAGTAGACTCACACCCAAGCAGCATAGCCGAGGTGCCGGAGAACGGAGCAAAGCTTAAATCAACGAAGAAAAAAAAAAAGGGAAGCCGCACACTCAAACATACTCCTTAACGTTTACAAAATGTACTGAGAAAGAAACCAACGTTTAGGCTGCAAAGCCTTCGTCAGGGTTTTAAAATCTTGTGGCTTTCTTGAGAAGGACACATGCAAAATGAAAGCATATCAAAAGACAGATAAATATTGAAAATGTTTTTTTTTATATATATATATCAAAACCATAAATAAAATTATATTCTATGGTTTTTACCTTTCATTGCAGTATAAAAAAAAATATATATATATTTGAAACAAGAACACCCACTTGATGTTGTCACTTCTTTTCTTTGACACAGGACAACACCTAACCTGCAGCTGTATAGCCTGTATACCACCAGCAGCTGCAGGAACACGTTGAGCTAGTCACACACACACACACACAGACACACACACACACACACACACACAACAGAGGCTATGGGGCGTCACAGATGTTAAACAACACATGATTGCTACAAAGCTCTTCTGCTGTTGTTGCAGGCAAATGTCAAGGCAGTCATCGATGTTGTCTAATTAATCTTGCCTTTTTTAAAGCATCAGTTAATAAAGGAATAATGCACGGCAGTGCATGTGTTGTGCTGGGATAACATCACGCCTCGGGTGGCTGGGCATGATGCTGCAGGCCGAAAACATCCAACACCTGAGAAGTGATGTTATCCCAGCACAACACACAACCTGGAGTGCATTATTCCTATTATATAATGGCGTACACTGTAAAAAACAGCAAATAAGACTCATTTCATGTTTAAAAGTAATTTTAATTAGACAAATGACATTAAACATTCTGCCTCATAAAATAGTTCCTGTTTTCCATTTACAACTGTAGTAAAGTAGTAACTATGATATTCTAATAGATACACTAAAGTGTTATTTCTGTTTAAAGTGAGTTAAGTTTTTTATGTATGCCATGAACACATTGTTGGCAGAGTTTAATATCCTGAGGCCCCACACTACCCTCCCACCCCACCCTCGTTAAAAAAATGACTTACATTTTCCCACTCAAACCATTTTCAAGCGAGGGGGGTGTGACAGAGACCAAATGAATCCTAGTCAACAATCTCCCTCCCGACCTGTGAGGGTGCTGTATAACAGGAACAGTGTGCCCCGGGCTGGATGGTTTGGCAGTTAATTCCAGGGTCATTTGAAAGTTGGCCAACCAGAAAGGGGGCGGAGTCACAATACCAGAAGTCATCGCCTTAATGCGGTAGGCGACGTGTCAGTCATGGATTGGAGGATACGTGATTGCACTCACTACCGAAGGGGGCGTGACTGAAGATATATCAGGGGATGTGGCCAAGCAATCTGTTCCTTTGTTATATTTGTGAAAAGACCTGCAGAAGACTAAACCTGGGAGCTGTCGCTAATCAGCCAGCATCAAACCCAGACTGCACTGCACTGCACTACTGTTTCACTGTTACTGTATAAAAAACCACTTGCACTAGGAGCACTCACTATTGGACTTGTGATTGTGTGTGTATAAAGTGTGTGTCATTAATAGCATTATTATTATTTCGGGACTGAACCCCGTGGTTTACCTGCGCTATACACATCGTTGTGTAGAGCCAGGTGTTATTATTTAAGGTTGCCAAACAAGCAGCCCAGCACAAATAAAGAGCTGTTTTTCACCGTGAACTGTGCTGTATTTGTTATTACTGAGCACTGCATCACCTCTACACCTGCACACTGCAAACCACTTTGCCACTGGGGTGTCAATTGTTATGAAATAAAAATGTAAAATTGTGAACAGTATTTACTGCTTACAGTGATATACATATACATTCTAAGGTGCTGTAAATAATACAAATGGAAGATAAAATATGTAAGGTCATAATAATGGGCCCCCATAGTTTTCTGGGGTCTCTGGGCCTGGGCCCCGTAGGCCCGTCCCTTAATATGGCCCTGGTCATAGAACTGTATTAAGGTGACAGTTTTCAAGTCCATATTTGTGTTACTCTCACTCACCCAGTCATAAAAAACTGTGACTGCCCAGCTGGTTTGTCATTTCAAGGATGCTTTATTTCTGTCAGATTCTATCTAGTCCCTCAGAGTCTATCTCTAGGTGTCTTTTTAAATGTTTCTTTCTCTCATTGAGAGGTGCTGTCTGGTCTCCTGGCTGCTCTGTGTTTGAAGGCTCTTTGCCAAACGTGGTTTCCATAGTTGTCATGTTGTTTAAGGTAAAAGTATCAAGAAAGGTAGTTGTTAAATTCTCTCAATATTCTTTTATCCTCCAATGCTGTCAATGAATTTTAACGACCACGGATTGAAGGTCTTAGCTTTGTGTGTCAGGGTTTAATTGACAGAGCAAACACTATTCTTTTTTTTTCACTCTTTACAGCAATTGCATCAGCACTGCAGAGTAATAACTCTACAGAAAACTGGGACGCAAAAAAGAAATCTGCAACATGTATATAAGGCTCTTTGAAACAGAGATAACGTACAAAGATGTGGAAATGGTACACCCACACACTTTCCATGCTCACATTGGAATGGTTTGTTGTAGACAAGATGAGTCACATATGAAATGACATGTGGTCCAAATCCTCTTTGTCAATAGAAGAAACATACTGTACCTGCATTTTAAAATCAACAGTACTTTTAACACAACGGCTCTCCGTAATAATGCGTTCTGTTCATATGAGAAGCCTGAAATTCAACACATGGAAAGTATGTGTAACGTTGAAACAGAAAAAAAGCTTCAATATAGCAGTAAACAAAATCGGCAGTTCCGTATATTCAGAGAGCTAACAGAATAATGAAATCCCTACGATATCTTTATACAGTAAGTAAAATGCTAAGCATGTCCTTACCCAGTTCTGTCACATAACCTCTTCTCTATATGCTGTATATGTACTGTAACCATGTGACAAGTATTTCATGTAATGTACACAGACCAAGATATAACTGATAGTCATCAGGGACACTTATTCAGACCTAGTCAGCATGTACTACAATGTAGCTGCAAGTGAATTTAATCATAATCTGGTCTGTTCTGTTTCAAATAATGCAGTGCTCTAAAATGCACTGGAAGCAGAGTCCTCTGTGGTATGTACTGTAGGACACAGCAGATTCCAGCTTGAGCATCACAGCGTGGGTGCCAGGAGGAATGGTTTCTGCAGAGTTCAGATAATATAGGAAAAACCACATCCTGCTGCTCATGGAACAGTTTTCTGGAAGAAACACTTTCTTATAGTAAACATAATATCCCACTAGGAATTTAAATTGTAGAGCAGTCTACATTTTATAATAATAACAATAATAACAATAATAACAATAATAATAATAATAATAATAATAATAATAATAATAATAATAAAGCACAGAGGACTGCAATGTTTAAACTATCAAGGTCTTTTAGAGCTAGGAAATGAAAAGCAATGGAGACCATCCAATCTTTAGACTCCCTAGTGCGGATAAAAGCCATCAGTGCAAATACGGATAGATGAATAGAAAATGGAAACTTTCACTTACCTCTAACATCTCATTCACGGCACATAGATTTTATGTGCTAAATTTGCTTACATCAGCCAAAAGAGCACTAATAAAGCCAGCAAGGAATGAAGCCAAACGACCAAACATCAGAGGCAGTCGTTAGTCCTCAAAGTGACAGACACAGGCTAAAGAGGTGCCACTCCATCTTAATTCAATCAGAGGAGAGGAGGCAAGGTCAATGCAAACTCTGGAATGAAAACGCTGACTGCTGGGTTTACTGTACTGCTCACACAACCACACGTACCTGTTCAGATACAAAGTCCCTTTCTACATAAAGCACTGCTACGTTTCTATAGGTTACCACCAAATTAAACCTCCGAGTTGAATCGTAGTTACTGGGAATAGAAAATGACTTAAATTGAACACTCGTATCTGGCATCTACAGGAAGTGTGACACCAGTGCTATTCTGCTGCTTCCATCCTGTGCTGCCGACTGCAATATTTTCAGGCTTTTGCTATACACTACCTGTACTGCAGATTAGCAATTAGCAGTCAACAGTGAAACAGAGCCTCAAAGGAATCCTGGTGTCAAAGGCCTATTCACCCTTGAGTAAAAAAACTCCCAGTGCTTGGTACTGTAGTAGGCACCAGCTCCCATTATCTACAGAAATAGGGCAGGGTGTGTGGAGTAGTGGTTAGGGCTCTGGACTCTTGACCGGACGGTCGTGGGTTCAATCCCTGGTGGGGACACTGCTGCTGTACCCTTGAGCAAGGTACTTTACCTAGCTTGCTCCAGTAAAAAATCCAACTGTATAAATGGGTAATTGTATGTAAAAATAATGTGATATCTTGTAAAAATTGTAAGTCGCCCTGGATAAGGGCGTCAGCTAAGAAATAAATAATAATAATGTGTGTAATTTGATAAGTCATGATAGAGCTACATGGAGTCTGCAAAATAAGTGTTCATGTTGAAGTGATTACAGAATGCAGGCTGCACTGAGTACTTATTTCTTCACTTTTCAAATTTCCACAGGAAGCACACTTCTTGCTGATTGCTCCACCTGAACTCCTGTATCACAAAACTCAGGGCCTTTGCTACCGGACGAATCACCAAGATCCCAGTACTGGATAGGATGCATCTTTCTCAATAGTTTTACATCTGAAGTTTTTTTTTATTAGAAAGTTAAATACAAAATGACTTCAATAAAAGTGAGAGGAAGTCAATGTTGCAACAACTACCCGGTATCTCCACCTCACATATAATCTTCAGTTGCCCCCATTTGTGTATGCATTTCATGAATGATCAATTAAGGTACAGTATCATTGATCCAAGATCTGAAAATAAAAAAAAAGATTTGTATTCGACTCATTTGAATCATTCACACTCTGAACATTCATCAATGCAACCTTGTTGCTAATGAATGTAATGTTTGTCTAATGCAGGGCTAGAAGTTAACTTTAAGGCAGTAGTGAGGATTTACTATTCAAGTAATAATTATATATAAAAAATAATTTTAAAAATAAACACCTACCTACTGTTTTAAATAGACTGAAAAACCCAAAGTATCACATAGTAGGCCTATATTTAAATCAGAAAGTATTTATTGAAAACCACCTTATGCTCAACTAAGTAATGAAAGAATGCAACCATATCTGTCATCTAAGCATTTGATATGCCATCAGTACGGTTACCCAGGTTATATTTCATCGGTGCAAATTAAGTGGTACGAAATCTTCAGTTGTTGACTGAGATTTCGGTAACTAACAAATCATACACACCTATAAAGCGATTTAAAAAAAAAGGTATTCACACACACAATATAGATATATAGATATATACTGAGCATCAAAAGAAACTTATCACTTATATTTGGATAAAATTCACTGACTTTTTATTGTGCTGATTAACAATTCACATCACGAAGATGCTGCAAAATGATCTGTCGATCTTGGGCAGGTGTTGTGCTTCTTGGTCTCCCAGTTCGTGGCCTGTCATTGACAGAGTGTGTCTGGTTATACCATCTTGCCAGGTTTGAAATTGCTGGCTGTGAGCACCCAAGACGACGAGCCACAGTACGCTGCCCTAGTCCAGCCTCCAACATGCCAATTGCACGAAGGCGCTGCTCTCGTGACAGACATGGCATATTGTTTTTTTTTCTGTGATTTTCTTTATTGCTTTTTCATTCAAGCTTACAATAAAACAGCTGAAATCACTCCATATCCAGTGTCCAATCAACTGTCTCACTAATTAGGTGATTAAGTACATACGCTTCAGTCATAGTCACTCAAGCGTGTCATGGTCAAGGATGAATGATCGAGTGATTAAAAAGAAACCAAAAACATTTAGTCCATCATTTATATACCTTATTTTTTTTGCTTTTTTTATAAACGTGTTATAATAGTGATAAGTTTCTTTTGATGCTCTCTCTCTCATATATACACCCACACACACACACACACACACACACACACACCTCATTATACTGCGGATTTGGATATATCGCAGTCCTGGAGTTGGCTCCCCATTTTAACAGTCCAACTGCACATACCTTAGCTGCAACACACATAGGCAATTTCACTTGAATTACTGTTTGTTTTATTTTGTACAGTGGTATCGGTGCTATGCTTTAGTGCGAGAGGTCACAAGTTTGCGCCCACCCTCCGCCTGTGTGTGGATTGCCTTTCCCTGTGTGATGCGCCTGCCTGCGGGAACTGAGGTTCGCTACAATATATATAAAGGTAAAGCACACGTTTATCTAGTTAAACAGGAGAAGTAAGTAAGGTAGTGATAATCTATTATAAAAAGAAAACAGACAGATAAATGAATGTACCTCAAGATTGTACTTTGTCTATTATTCGTACTGATAAAAAAAGGAAGCCGTTACTTGGATCATGGTAACGTTATAGCTCTTAAAAAATCACAATGTTTTTACAATTATTTAATTTTACTTTCATACCTTGAAATTGTATCCACGTTGTGATTTATGACAGTATGTGTACTCCACTGTCCAATACGATTTGCATTGTGCGCCTCACATGTATCTACGTGGGGTGGAACAAACTTCAGTCATCTACAAATCAGGAAGCTTTATTAGCAATGGTTTCCCGCTTTATGAAAGATAACATATGTGTTTAAAAAACTAATACCGGTAATTATGTACGTGTTCACTCAGGGTCGGTCATATAAACTGCAGCGTAAGGTATCAGAAAAATGCTATTGCATAAAAAAAAAAAAAGCTACCAAATATATGTTAATGTCGAGCTTTGTCTAAAGCCTATTGACTTAATTCTTACTGAATAATCACTCAAGTCTAGATCACCTTTAATTCAATATACATTTTACTAAAACAAAAACTTTACTCTAGCGTTCCCTCAGAGCTTTAGAAACAGTAAAACACTAAATGTTTTACTGTGTTTTAGATAAATGTAATGGAGACCCTAATATATTTGTTGCACATCTGGCAGTAGTGGCTATCAAATTTTAGTAATATAATAATAATAATAATAATAATAATAATAATAATTACAGTTTAACCCTCTGAGACACAAAATCTCGCTTGAAGGGATGCCCTTGGCAACTGCAGCATTTACTCAAACATACTCATCAGTCAAAACAATTTATTTTGCACATAAAAAAGGATACACAAGCCATTCTTGTCGTATTCAATCATGCTTGTATGGTGGGCAGGTATCCAGATCACAAAGCCACTAATACTGTAATCCCCATTGGGGGCAAGCCCAGCAGAGGATGGACACAGCAAAACATTTTTTTTTTTTTTGTAATCTCATAAAATCTGGGTTCAGTACCTTTTATCTCAGGGTTCCTTTTTTTCTCCTGAAACCTTCCCCAGGGAGACTGTTCGAAGGAGGCCATGGGTAACAATAAGCGTCGCTTGAGTGAATCAGAAATGTAGGCATGTTGCATTAAGAGGGCTGAGAGTGGGAAGACTGTGGCTTGCAAATACACATGAATGGAAGGAAAGTTAAGCAACTGGGTTATATTTTTCAGGTTTCCAGTAAACTAGAAGAGTGACACAATAGGGTATATTCAATAGCTCGGAACAGTTGTCAGACTTAAATTCTGTACTATCTCCGTTTAAATATTAAAATCAGATCAAACCTGTCATTTTACATACAATTAAAAAGATAAAAATACACAACGATTGTGGTACTTAAGCACCACCCCATTTAGATCAATTGAAACAGATGATGTTGTGTTTTAGGGGCTGTTAACCCACCTGGACCTCCTATGTGAATTTGTCTTTGACCGAGTCTGCATAAGAACAGGAGTTAACATCATTAAATTAAACCCATAATCCATTCTCCCCTGTCAGGTATCTGTCACACTCCCAAGCATGTCCAAACACACCCTGCTATAGTCCAGCCTGCAAGCTTCACAGACCACATTGAAACAGCTTTGCTAACAGTGGAGTTCTAACAGGTAAGAGAAGCTCAACTCCAATATGTGTGCAGCATCTGCAGTAGTGGACGCCTGTTCCATTAATAGTGCTGTCCCTTCACAGGCATTTCAAAATAAAATAAATGTACTACAAATGACCTGGAAGGTTCAACTGCATAACTGCTAAAGGGAGTAGTGAAAATGTTACTGAAGCTAATAAAAGGAGTAGACAAATGTATTTAAACCCTTCGGGTCTACATCTTCAATGCGACTTTTTAATATAAAAACACAAAGTGGTAATGGCTCTACTGGCATCAAGATTTAAGGCGGTCCCTGTTGTATTATGCAGGAATGCTATTTACAGCACTCGCGTGACAAAAATCTCTTGCGCTAAAGTACTTTTAAAAATTAAATACAATCCAGTAGGGACAAGAACAACAGCCGTCAAACCGAAAGAGAATTCATTCGGCTTGTTGGAACTAAAGCTCGATACTGAAAGCAGCGTCTTTACTTTTTCCACAGTTTTGTAATATATTATACTATTCACGCTCTAAAATTAATGCAGTTATGGGGTCTATAGAAACGGTTGTCTTTCTGACATGTTTTTGCAGGGTGTTAGAAAAAAATAGGACAGGGAGCTCATCTTTGCTTTCCTCTTTCAATTAACTGCGCATGCTGAAAATCTGAAAAGCAGGGCAGTCAGGAAAATATAACGATGGTTGACGATGCTTTGTTTTTCGATTTCTTCATTCTGAAGCAGGATTTCCTTCAGTGTTTAGCAAACTGCCTGTCTAAATGTCAGCAGCTGTGAGTAGGAGGAGGAGAAGGCTGTGTTCTGAATATTCACAACTAGAAATGGGAGTTTTCTGTGAACAAAAACATGGCATCCCAGGTAGCATACTTGAAGGTGCAGGTCATATCAGCTCTAGTGGTTTGGGAACATGAAGTAAAAAGGAAACGTGGAAGATTAATCATCGATAAATGTCCAGAGGTTAAAAACACTGTTAAAAGGTTAATTTCTACTGCGCACCACTTGTAATGGAATTGTATTGACAGGATCACAGAATACAGCTTACAAAACATAGTCTGAAAGCGAGTGGTTTGTATAATGAATATGATCAAAGGTTAAAGGCATGTGGCATTGCACAGACAATATGAAGCTGCCAGCTGAAAGGGTTTATAAGATATTAGCAGTAGTAGGTGCAGCGACGGGCTCCTCCTCACAGTGACCCTTGATCCTTACAAACATTACAGGTGGTCTCCTTATTCCTCCCATTAGTTTCAGGGCATCGACTGTGTTACCATTCAACCATGCTCATACATTTAGCTCTTACAGTACTTCTTTAATCTGACCGTCAGATTAATCAGGATATCCATGGAGACAGTCACCTCGTGCACTAGTTCGGCACGTGGTGAATTTTTAAATCCCATCACTGTCGTCAGCAGAAGCTTTTCTATTTTTTTCCACCTGGCTGTCAGTCAGCAACTAAAATGTACTATCAGAATTTAAGTGCAAAGTATTTGACTCTGCTATACCCTGAGCAGTCAGTGCACTACAGGATGTCTCCTTTTTATTCCTCCCATCATGCAATCCTCTCGTTACATCATGTCTAACAAACATGGGGAAGTACTGAAGAGCGTGAGATAGCAGGGGAATGTAGTGCAGGGCAAGGTGGGGCAGGGCATGTGGCCGTCAACATAACCTTTGAAGCGAGAGCATTTGTGTACAAACTTGATACCACTGTAGTTAGAATAAAATATGAATTGCATTAAAGGAAGACGGGTGGATTGCTAAAGGAACATGCAGGTCTAGGCTTTCTCCTGGAGTCACCAGTTTAGATCTAGGCCTAAGCAGCAGGACTCTTCTTTGAGGAGGCCCTGGCCCAGTCCAAGTCTCAGCACACTCAAAATTCAAAACCAACATTACATATTAATGGAAGGAACGCCTGTGTAAGCACAGCTAAAAACACTAGTTTATGGCACTGTTGATAGAATAATTCAAATGCATTGGTGTCCTATTGATTGCCAGAATTGGACTAGGGATTGGACTAGGGATTGAACTAGCTCAAGTGTGGGGATGATCATTTAAATAGCAAGCGTCATATTCTGCTTCCTTGACTAGGTACTAATCTGAATTAAAAACACTTCTTATAATTCATTTTTTAGATTTACCAATGTCCTAATTAACCAATACTGAAACACATAGGCCACCCCCCTTCTGAAGGACAAGCTCAATCTTTAAGACACCATTTCTGCCCATTTCAGTGCTGGGTTTGTTAAAAAAAAAACTAGGAGAGGTCAAAACTATCATTATGGAAAAAGCCTGTTTGAATTCTCACCAATCAATTCAAATTGAAACTCACACAAGTCACATCACCAGAGATGAACAATGGAAACTATTTCACTTCAGGTCCATCAGTGGGCACACACCAGCAACCCCACTTTGCAATGACGTGTTTACTGATGGTTCTCTACAGTTTAAACCCACCGAGTCCACATCAACAGAGTAGGTAGGAGGCAAGACTTTGAGCTTCAGGAACCACTCAATACTTTAGAGATTCCTGATCAATACAAATAACTGGTTATTCCAGGCTGGTCACATGGTTTCATTCAGAAACAGCAATGAAGCTCATCTACAGCAGGGCTTGCAAAGACTGTGCATTAAACAACACAGGCCTTGACCATTTAAGACTGTTCTATAGTGTGACCATCCTTGTTTTATAATTGACTCTCAAGAATTGTTTTGTAAGACTATGCTATTGGCAATCTGGTCCACTTTGAAATTGTACCCTTAAAAGGCAGAGGTTATCAAGGTACTTACAGTTTAGAAAAAAAATAAACAACAATACAGGATTCAGATAACACCTGGTTTATAAATAGAAAACATTAAGTAAAAGCCCTGTTTCACGGAGACAACAGCTGAAACTAGTGTAGAATTAACTTACACATTTAGATTTTACCATGGAATTTCTAATTGAGTGTTTAAGTTATGGAAGGACCAACTATCTTCAGTAAAGAATCCTTGAAAACCAGGGTGTTTTATAACATGTATGCCAATTAAAAAGATTAAAACTAAAATAAAAACATTTTCAGGGTTTTTTTTTTAATGTTATGAAACACATGTATAAAGACACTAATGTTGTAGGGGGGAGTTACATATGAATTTATACAATTTTTTCAGTTTTCTCCTGTTTTTCCCCCCACTATTATATCATGCATTTCCCATAGATTACCCTGGTTTACCATGTTTTTAAATATGCTTTACCATATCTCTGTTTTACAACCTTACCTACTGTATGCGTTACCACGTTTTCACTGTGCTGAAAAATAGCACACAGCAAACCCTTTTCAGAATGTGTCTGATGTCAGCATCATCACACAGCAAACCCTTTTCAGAATGTGTCTGATGTCAGCATCATCACACAGCAAACCCTTTTCAGAATGTGTCTGATGTCAGCATCATCACACAGCAAACCCTTTTCAGAATGTGTCTGATGTCAGCATCATCACACAGCAAACCCTTTTCAGAATGTGTCTGATGTCAGCATCATCACACAGCAAACCCTTTTCAGAATGTGTCTGATGTCAGCATCATCACACAGCAAACCCTTTTCAGAATGTGTCTGATGTCAGCATCATCACACAGCAAACCCTTTTCAGAATGTGTCTGATGTCAGCATCATCACACAGCATGACATCAATATAAAGATATGCACATCATACACATTTTAAATATTTCATCAATTGAAAATAAATCTTTACTATACAACTGGTCCCAAATGACCTATATAAATAACTTGTATTGTACTGTGTTTAATACCAATAGATTTGTTAAATAAGCCACCTAAGGCACAGCACATTTTAAAGGAACAAGACTAATCAAAACACTAATCAAAACAGTGTGCTGAAAGAAATCGAAGGACATGCTCTTACAGTAATTAAGCATTAATCTGCCTGTGAATGTGAACTCTTGAGATATAGTTTAGCATGGTAGCAGTAGCAGTGGTGGCCCCAAAAACTGGGGAGGCATAAAATACTGGCAGCGGGTCTGACTTTTTTGCTAGTGTTTTTACATTTGAAATGACGCTATTCAATACAAATGCTGCAATTTACCTAAACACTTCTGTTTATTTACTATACACCAACAAAGCAAAGCGCTAATAACTGATTATGCAATCGTAAAAACAGGCAATACTACCAACACGGAAACATGGAGAAACCTTTCACAAAACTGGTACAAACTGTTATATTATTTATGTGTTGCACTCCACTGTAAAAAAACACACTACCCTCCAATAAGTATTGGGACACCTACAGTACTTTGAACCTGAATTCAGTCCAATACTGCATTCCTAACATGAAGCTAAAGAAAGACAAGTTTTAAAACTATTTGCAGTTAAAAAATAAAAAATAAATAGACATCAATTTAAAACTGATCAATTAAAAAAAAAAGAAAAAACCTTTTTAATGCCATTTGCGGTTAACTTCAAAGTTGTTGGGGTTTTTTTTGGCAGTGGCTATTGACAACAGGTTTCTGCATAGAACTGAAAATACAGTGAATAGTTTGTTACAAAAAGAAACAGTATATTTTAAAAGGTTCCTCCAGCATTAAAAAAAACAAAAAAAAACTATTTCTTCCCCTTCTGCCGAAAGCCACATCCTTGAGAGAGAGCCTATAGCTTCAGTTAGTAACTTCAAAACCATGCAAGATAATTACTTACTGAATCGTGGTGCAGTGCAACACCTTTGTAAAAGAGAAATCAGTATTTGAATTCATGTATTTTATATACTGCATACATGTACGAATAGGTGCTATGCCCGTGTTGACGGTAATCATGGGTGAACAACAGACTCATTTATTTGAAACCCCCCTTTGCTTCTAAACGGACATGTTTTAATGTCAATATGAAATATGCTAATGCAATTTAAAGCTTTTATAAAGAAATCACTGATCATTAAAAACAAAAATTACAACATTGTTACATCATGTAAAACATATGCAACTAATTTACTGAAATTGTTTATATTGTAGCGTACACGAGGGAAGGCAGCAGCAGGGCTGGTAGGTGACGTAATCACACATGGAGACATACCCGATATACCCTCGTTGTTCTTTTGTACAGCGGTATCGGTGCTCTGCTTTAGTGCGAGAGGTCCCGGGTTCGCGCCCGCCCTCCACCTGTGTGTGGATTGTCTCACCCTGTCTGATGCGCCTGCCTGCGTTAACCGAGATCCCTACAATATTGATAGAAACACCAGTTACTGAGACTTAGAAAGATTTCTGACCAATATTTGACTTTTTTTTTTTTTTAGGTCCCAGCCAATACTATGCTAGAAAATAATGTTGTTTATTTTCTTAGAAGCGGCCCCAGCTGCCAGTGCATACCTTTTTTTAAAGCACTTGTTTGTTTTTTTTCAGACAGCAACCATCAATTTTACACTGAGTTTAAATTAGATTGGATCTGTTTACATTGTTCCTGGAAATACCCAGAAAACCTGCTTCCCACTATACAGAGTGAACACTGCCCAGACAAATACTGTACATAAAACATGTTTAAAAAAGGGTTCCTCTTAAAAAAACATATTTTATGATCCATTTACCTAATTTGATAAAATGAAAAATCAATTTGTGGCAGTTTCCTTGTTTTGAATAGTTTACAGCCAACTGCTGCTAATACTTGCATAATGAAGCAAATAAAATTACATTAATTATTTTGTGGTCTTCAGAAAATGTAAAATTTATAAAACTTATAACAAATAAATAATTCATTTTATTAGTGCAAAGACCTCTACAGATGTTACAATTATATTTGCTTGAATCCTAACATTAGGCTGTGTTTTGACAAAACCAAAGCAGAATATCTCTTTTGAACTGATACGTTTCATTTGACCCACATATTTAAAAAACAGAAAAATCCCACAAAATCATCCTGATTCATGACGTCAGGCTTTGCACAGTCCATGAGAACACCAACATGAACAGGAAGTGATGCGGTGAGGTTTGATGGCTGTGAGGAAGGATGTAACGGATCTGCAGGATGCAGGGCTCCATTTATCTCAAGTGACCCTCATTAAAAGGGATAGCTTTTATTTAGGCACTTTATTTAGGGACTTTTTATTAACACTGTAAATGGTAGTAATCACGTTTTGATTTAATGTTAGTTTGTTTTGATTTTATCACCTTGTTTTAAAGCACGTTTATTTTGTATTCGAGAGATTGGATTTTGTCGTGGATGTGAACCCGGGTTTATCTGGTGTGGTTGGACGCACAGCCAGCAGGAGCAGAGAAGGAATTAGACTTGTTTGTGTTTGGCGGTGGGTTGGGGAGAAAAATGACTGAAACAGCCGCCGACATTTACAGCGAGGCTCCTGCTGTGCTTCCTGTCTCCCTCCGTGTGTGTGTGTGTGTGTGTTTAACTGTTTTAGATTTAGTATTTTTAAAAGACATTGGGGGTTTTAGAGGAGTGCTGGAGACGGGGGGCTTTAAAGGATTGGTTTTATTGTTGTTTTTAATAAGCCCCGTCTCCGTTATCGTATTGAGCAGCCCTGCACTTTGTTCTTGAATTGTAATGCTTTATTTATTGTTTTTATTGAACAGTACAAACCCCATGCCGTGACTGTGTATTCTAGACTTGTCCTATTTGTTAAATATAGTTAAGCACCTGTATTTAATAACACGATGTTCGTTGCCCTGCATATTGTTGTGCTCTTAGTTTATTTCCGTCTGCTATTTTTCCTGACTGATCGAAAAGAACGAGTGCACCTCCCGGGTGCTACATCAAATCTAAATTCGTGTTCGGCCCAGCTAAAAATACCTCCCTCTTATGTATTTAATAGAACAGAAATAATTAAGTCGAGACAAAAGAAAGCTGAAATAGTTATTTATTTTTTTGTCTCTGCATTTTGTTTTTAAGATGCATTGTTCCATAAGGTTGTATTGGTCCATATTTAAATATTTTAAAAATGTAATATCTCTATTGGCGATGTAATATATAACCCCCTATTGCTGCAAGGGCTAAATGCAGCATGCTTATTTGGCACACATTGCAAAGTAGTGACAGAGTGGTTTTAAGGAAGAGGACGTTTTTTTTTCTTGGAATGTAAACAAACTGAACTGTCAACAAGGGCTTTCATTGAGCGCACAGAAGGTTAACGAGTGCAGGAAAAATGTCATTGTATTCTAGTAGGCATAACTATTATACATACAAGATAACATCCACTCAACAATGTTGGCCATTCATTCAAATAGCAAAACGTAGTTGCAATCCAAGTTATGGTTAACTGGCGCTTTAAAAAGGTCTTGCAGCCGGATTTGAATCAAATGCAATCCCTGATAGTAAGTGGTGGTAAAACAATGTTGCAGCATGCGTTTATTTGTAACACAAGAGAAATCGGAGACATCGCCGTTTGCAACACAAATGCTACATGTAATTAAAATAAACAATGGCTCATGGAATTCCACGTGGGAGACGTAGAAACAATCCACTTATTGGTCAAGTCGTGTACAGCAAGACTACCTCTGCCCAGGCAGAGTTGGAAAAAAATACGGTTTGCTGCCTTAGTATTCGCAGACACAGCACACTGATTTAATTCACTTGTATCACAAATACTGTACTTTAATTCGGCCTTGTCTGACTGAAAGAGCACAGGCTTCCACTCATGCAGCCTTAACGGCAATGCACAATGCACACTGTACAAATGCAATATAAAACCAAACGTTTTGAAGCACATCAACACACACTGCAGGACACAGAAGATGCATGTTTATTTATTTTTTCCGATTCCCAAACTAATGATGAAGCAATCCGATGTTTCAAATAACGACTAGTATTGCTCATTTCTGTTTATTAGTTTTTGTTCCATCAAAACAAATAAATAGATTTTCCGAATCTAAAGAAATCTTGGTAATTATGTATGCTAGTTTTCCCTGAAATAAAAAAAAGCGTCTTACCTGAAGTGCGGCTGGTTAATTCATATCCCCTCTAAAAGCAGCTTCTTTCTTTCTTCGTTTTATGTTATATATGTATGTGTGTGTGTGTGTGTGTGTTAAGATCGTATGATGTTAAAAATTACGTTCCCACTGATTATTCTTCTCTGTCGCTGAGCTTAACGGATGATGGCGCAGCTGCAGCAAATTCACAATGAACTAACGGGACCAACCCAGTAATAGACAACGTCTGCAACCAATTGAAGGGTAAAGCGGACTCTCACAAGCCAATCGTCTTCCATTGCTGGAAAGAGGGGCGGGAGATTGATTGGTAAATAGGTTAGGTGGCGTCTCTGGTGACCTGGGCTGATAGTATAGAGCGGCAGGAGTTGCTTATAGCTGTGTGTCATACGGTATTGAAAGTCTGATGGCAAAAAGAGGTAGGCGTGAATGCGTAAGATGGGATGTTATGTTGCAGTGTTCTGTGAAACAAGAAGAATAATTTGCATTCTGCTTATGCACTGTTTTTAATAGAGCTATATAATGTGTCATTATTTTCTATGTTGTAGTTTGCTGCACAACGCGATAGGAAAAACACACCTTTGGGACGTCCATCTGTCTAGTGCTAGACTACATCAACACTACATCAATTTCCACTACATCAATTTCCCATTCACATCTGTGTTTACATGGGTGAATATTCCCAGGCCACAGCAGCGATCGATCTGCTGCTGTGTCTTCCAGCGCTGGTGATGTCATGTTTCAGCCATCTCCAGTGTAAATCGTGAGCTACGCCAGGTCGCATAACCAGATGTTGAGCGTGCTGTCATCGTCAGCACACGTTGTTAACACAGAATCTGTACTTCACCTCCTCGGTCATTTTACCTCACTTCAATGTCTTTGAGACCGTTCCTCGTGAAAAATCAGTCATTTCTATTTTGCAGCCCAATATATTTATATCCCACTTTGAAAGGGCTGACTGCTTTATCTAACTTTGCTGTTCTCAAATAACATTGCAGATTATTGGCATCCTCTACTGGATCTAACTCTAAAATGCAGTGTAATTCAAACCAGTTGTCATTGATATTTCATCGAAGAAGCACGAGAAAGTGATGTGTAATAACAACTCCCAGACACTAACATGTAGCTTTCCTGTGGCTTTTTATAATCGAAAGGGAAACCACTTAAAGTTGTATAAGCACAGGTATAAGAAGGACTAAAAGCAGCGTCAATTAAAATTCACCATGGGCTACTTTTATTATTATTTATGATAAACTAAATAAACTTTATTTTTAAGTGTCTTTGTTATTTCCCTATGACAAAACAACATTGTTCGTATTTTTAGTGGAATCTGCAAAAAATTGCATACACATATTTAACAATTGATTGAAACACTGTACACGTAATACATTAGAAAGAAAAAAATATTAATTCTCCCAAAATAATTTCAGCGATATGGCTTCCAAATTATAAAGCAGTATATACTATATACTATTATTACATGATCTAATACTAATGTTTTAAAAATCCATGTGTATTAATATTTAAGGGAATATACATTTTCTGAATATTCAATTTTGTGTCAGATTAATATCATATTTTATTTATGAGAAATTATCACATGGGGCAACTGCATATGCTGCCCCCCTACCAATTGAAAATCTCTATACAATACCAATGCTTGACGGAACAAAAATTACAGCTGCACCCCCTTGTGGCCATACATAATAGGATATTAAACAGGAAGGAAGTTAACATTTAAAAGCAAGTGGATGCGATATAAAATACTATATATTACTTTCATTGAATTCACAGGTACTTGATAAGTTTTCATTTAAAAAAAGGAAACTTTCTATCCAGTCACAGTTGCAAAAGGGAAGAGTAATAGGCACACACCTCTGCTCAAGAATGGTCTTCCCACCACAACAACGGAATGTTAATAAAACCAAGCATACAAGCCAGACCTGAATAAATAATGATTTTCATACTAGGGGATATTAAACCGGTTAGAAAACCTGCATTCATTTTAATTGCATGTAGACATAACCTCTTGAATGTTTTGCCTTATACTTTTCAAAAAGTTTTTCGTCTCTAATTTTAAAGAAACACCACTGATGGCTTTCGTAGACCTGATTAGCACTAATCTGGGAGGAAATGATTAGGGAAGGTTCAGTGTAGGATCATTGCTAACCAGGGTTAGTGTAACCAGTCACACAACTTGGATTGTCCAGGTTTCCATTTGGGATACACACACAGGTTTCAGGGACACCAAACCCCACAAGCATCCATCTGCATCAGCTTCCATACATAAAACAATAGCAACAACAAAAAGCCAATGTACTGTAGTATAAAAATGTAGGATGAAATGATTGCAGACTGCTTGGCCCAGGACCTCGTCTGCTTCTGGTCTGGCAGGAGTCGCTCTCAATTGATGTACGACCTCCAACGCTGGTGAGAGGTCAGCTAAGGTGGGCTGATGGAGAACCATTTACCCCAAGAAGGGAGATACAAGGGAGATACAATTGCAAGGAGGAGGCAGGGTAGAAAGACTTTCAGAACATTTTGTGAAAGGTAGGCTTGGACTTAACCAATAGGATTCGTTTAGTGGGCTGAGCCTCACTCCTACATTTACGACTTTCAATACAATTAGTTGTCAATAATAATAATAATAATAATAATAATAATAATATACACTTAAATAATTACATTAACAGTCTCCCTATGGTTATGGTGATATGTTTTGGGTGGCCCTTGTTTTTGTGCTGTGCCTCAGAGCTCCATTGGTTTTATATTCCTGTTCATCCCAGAGGGGATCATTGCAGTATTAGCCACAAGACTGATGTCACCGCACCTGTTGTGGTTTTGCCTTCACAATGAGATGCTGCATTGCCTTGGAAGACGACCAAATGCTGCAGTAGTGAATCACTCTTGCAGTCCAGCACAGAAGAGTTAGTGTTGTGGGGTGGTGCCAATAGTATTGGGATCTGTAAAAGATTTAGACTATCATATGTGGGAAGCATCACAGCAGTGGTCTGGCCATTGAGGGCTATTTTCAATGAAGACATTTTATTTGCATCTAATCAATTAATATCTTAAAGTGTATTGTCATCAACATTCCGTCTTAATCCATGAATCCGGCTTTCAGTCAACTCGCTAACAAAAACTCATTAAGGAAAAAACATGAGCAATGATGTGATTGAGAGTCACAGCCTTTCAAATGCTAGTATCACATTAAAATAAATAGTCCAACATGTATGTGTGGATGCTATTTAAAGATGTTATAGCTAATACATTAATTCCACAAATCTTACCAGTTGTGCACTTACATTTGTGTTACCAACAAGAAAATAAAAATGTCAAAAGTAAGTGAACTCCTGTGAAATTCTTATTATTCACAAAAACGACGACTGCACTTATTGCACAATATAAACTATAAAGGATTCAGATCTGTTTAACTTGAACATTGCACTTGCAATTACATCAGGCTTTTTTCTGTTATATATTTATTGCTCAAAGTTTTGCTTGAGGCTTGGAACTGTTCCATGCTACAATGCAGCTCGGACTGCATTACAAAAAGAAAGCATTTATACAATCAACAGTATACCTATTAGTTACAGATGGACTCATAAAGGTATAGTCCTTATATTTTAAAATCCCTTTTCCTATCCTTCATTAGCCGTTTCCATATACTGTAAACCGTAACCATTAATCATTATGTAGTTGAATGTTTCAAATTGATTTTTTATTTCACTCTGAAGTTACAACACTAGACCAGCCTTCTCCTGCACGATGGTCCACTGACGGGTATTTAAAAACCTCCTGTGATGACTTGCTGTGTGTGGGGGTACATAAACCAAGCCTGGTGTATTTCAAAGAAAACTCCCATGTGCTTACCACCTTGCGTTGCTACTATTAGCATTTAAAGACATGTAAAGACATGCACAACCTTTAAAACAGCTGCTTCTGACTTGACCTACAGGTTTTGGAGTAATACTGATATCTACTGTACCTTTCCATACTATGTATCTATTTACTGTAAAATATATATCATGCAACAAAAAGCAGCACTATACTTAAAAATACTTCAGATACAGTGTAGTATAGAATATATGTTGAGAATTGATGGAATTTTAGTGAAGTGTGCTTCAAGCTCCGTTTGTGTAATAAGTCAGCTAGTAGGTCACCAGAGATTCATGTTGCTAGTCAATCACAATGATCGGTTGGTCTACATTGATAATTACAGGTACATAAATACAGTAGTTACAACATGTATCTATATACGGTATAATGTGTATTCTTTTCCTTTTCAAAGCTGTAGCTTTAATTGGTGTATCAAAAGATGTAATTATGAATTACGAATGTCAAATGTCAAAAATCGCTGATAATGGAGAACACAAACTTCAAACAATTTAAAAAGAAAAAAATTCACCACCCCCATGTTTTAGTTTTTTATGATGTGTCAACTGTCGCTCTGAGAAAGAGTTATGGATTTTGGAGTGAGTAAGGAATGAATTCATGCATAATGAAACAGCCAGCTCATTGTAAACCACAGAAAGGTACATTTACTACAGTATGACAGCCGTAATAGAACAGATGTTTCCTGCACTGTATAGCCTGTGCAGTAACCGTCTAGTAAAGCTGAACTCCTTGTGCATCAGATTAAATCATGTTATGTTACTTTAATTATTCTTGCACTCATCGACAGGAATAAGCACACCAAAAGACATGCTATCTCTGTCAGAGGTGTTATGTATAGAAGTGTATCAGTTTGAAAAAATCTTGCTTGAATTTTAGAGATATACAGGAACTTACAATAACAATGAGTAATTGGCACAGATAATTACTGCAGAGGAGTGCAGCTGTTGCTTGGGCTTTCTGTTGCCGGCTGTCTTCTCTGCCAGTTGGTGTCTTACTTTCTAGCAGCCAGTGATTCATGCATGTCCTGATCTGTGCCAAGACACAAGGGCACATAATCCACAGTTATATGGGTCAAGGGTTGGAAAACATCTGTCAACTATCATGTTGTACAGATGTAAATGAGCCCAGTAATAACAATATAAACCTTGCTGATCATCTCAGCGAATCAGGTTCCGAGTAGAGTGGTCATCATCCTATGGTAGATTCCCTCTAAAATCTAACAGGACTTTAGAATCCTGTTCGGTATGCACAGTTAAAATGTACCACTACACGACCATTTCAGCACAGTTCAAATGTACTACTACACAACCATTTCAGCATGGTTCAAATGTACCACTACACGACCATTTCAGCACAGTTCAAGACAATTCCATTGGTCTTAGAAGGGCTAATTGCAAAACAGACTTAGCTTAATCTTAACTGTGGTTTGACAGGTACTAAAGCTATAAAAAAAAAAGCATGAACCTGGCACTCCCTCAACAAGTGATAACCAAGGCTTTAAAATATATATATTTTTTTATCTCTTAGTGGTTTTTACACCTTTTAGCGGAAAAAGGTTTGTGAAACTTAGATTTTTTTTTTTTATTTATTATGAGAACAGAATTGACTTCTTACCACTCATTACAGGATTGCCAGGCTGAAAATGGATTTTGCCTGACAAAGTTGTTTGCTTCATTCAAAATTATTTTTAGCCTTTTCATTTTATCCATGACTGAACAATAAACCAGTTGACTTCAACGAATACAGCAGCACTTCAATTTTTGCATGTGGAAGTTGGAAGGGACACAAGAAAGTTTGGAAGCTTTAAATTAAATTTTATTTATTCTCTTCCATTCCCCCCTCACACCATGTTTGCAGTCCTTATCACTCGTTCTGAATTCTGCTGCTCCAATATTGAGTTTCACAATCCTACTGGAACTACGGACTCTTTTTAAAAATGACTTCCTGATTTTAAAGAAATCGCTTGATGAGATGACCTTTGAACTTTACTTCACCTTCTACATGTTGTTGTTGGTGGGGCGTTCCCTCATGCCAGCAAACCAGCTAAATGGTGTCTGTGGTGTGGTTCATTGGAAACATTCTTTTTGAGTTAGTGATATAATAGGATAAGCATGGACCACAGATACATTAAGCATACAGTTTACCAACTTATCGTGGGGCACGTTACTAAAAAAGTTATTACTCGTTACTTCAGAAAAAAACTAATATAATGTTCTTACTTAGTACTTAATAAAAAAGTAGTGAGTTATATTATTACTTGCTATATTTATTTCTCTTGTCCTCCAAAACAGTTGTTGTGACTATTGTTACTATTTAATTGTATGTCTGGCAATGCATTTATTAAATGTGTCAAACAGGTTTTACATTTTTTCGGTAGTATAACAAACAAACAACGCTTAATAATGTACTGGCTATAGCAAATAGTAAATTGTAATCATTTCAATACATGCGACTTTGGGGAAGTCATAAGGAGTGAAAAAAAACAAAAAACTGAAGTTACATAAAGGCTTTTTATGAGAGAACAGCGAGCGTTAGTTGGAGAAAAATGTGCTAGATAAATGACTTAACGTATTGTAATAGATAAACACATTTTGTATGATTTTGTCGGGAGACTCCCGATATAGAGGCATGATCTCCCATCTCCTAGTGAGACACACGAAAATTTTGATTGCAATTGTAATGCATTATTACCTTAGGTGACAGTACTGGGCATCCTGTGCCGCTGGAGAGAGGAAGACGAGGCGCAACAGTTGACATCACGTCCAGATGGTGCTGCTGAACCTGGCCAAGGAGGAGATTGGCAGCTACCACACCCTGGTGGCCACCCTTCGACATTTCGGCAGTACGGGAGAACCAGAGCTACTGAGGGCCCAATTCCGAAGACGGGAGCAGACAAACAGAGATTGGCCACCGACCTGGAGAGAGAAGCAAGGCGGGCTTACGTCAACGCTGCTGCCCAGGAACAAGAGGAGCAAGCCTGGTTCATTGAAGCCATGGCACCGGGTGAGCTACAGAAGTATCTGTGCCTCACCAAACCCTGATCGCTACTGGCCACCCTTCAACTCGCCCAAGAATGGGAGGATGTGACCCGGGAGGAAAGCGGAGCCCGTCCGTGTCCCACAGTCCGGGGGGCCGAACGAGAGGAAAGCGATACCACCCAGAGCATCGCAACACTCACAGAGATCCGGACGGTGGCGGACGCACTCATCAGCGGGTTCTTCTCCAGGTTCGCAGTCCCTCAGGAGCTCCACTCCGATCAGGGGCAGAACTTTGAGAGCAAGGTCTTCAGCAACGTCTGCAAGCAGCAGGGAATCAGCAAGACCCGCACCAACCCCTTTCACCCCCAAAGCAATGACCTAGTTGAACGCTTTAACTGCACACTTGCCATCGCCACCAGCGGGATTGGGATCTGCACCTGCCGCTGATCCCGGTGGCATGTCGCACCGGCATGCAGGAATCCACATGCTGCTGATGGGCAAAAAAATCTCCTGAGTTTGTGTTTTCAAAAGTTATCTATGCATCAATTATACTGTAGTATTTTTCATATCCATGCAATTTGAGTTCTTCAAAGCGTACATTCAGTCAAACTATTTTAAACACTTTGTTTATAAACCTAAATAGTCCTTGTTGTATCACATCAAAAGTAGGTCACTGAAGAAGCGGTTTATGTACCTGTCAGAATCTCAGTTAACCCTGGTTGAGCACACACACGCAATGAGAGCTGTTGTGTTCAGGGTTTCCATGTGTTCAAGGAAAATAGCAGTTACATCTTTAAGTACTGCCGTAAGACAAGTTGGTATTGTTTTTGGTTTGACGGCATGTCATGTTCACTGAAAATACAATTTTACAGTTTATTTTCTGCGAAAAATAACTGCAATATTATTACTCCCATCAAAAATCAAATGCGTTATATTACTAGTTATTGACAAAAGTAATATTACAGTAGCATGTTACTTAAGTAATGAGTTACCCCAACTCTGCTTATTTTATAAGCAATAAACCAGTAGAAAATGCTTTTTAAAACAAGTGTCAACATATACGATGTAATACATCATTCTGTGGTTTTGTCAGATCAGTCTCTGAGACAGAATCACCTCAAGAAAAGGTTGATTACCTGACACAGGTGGCTGGTGCTCAGTGGACATTCAGCTCTGGCCAAAAGCGTTTGCATCACCCTATAAAATGAACGCATTGAAATTCAGTGTGTTACTCGGTTTTCGTTTGCTAGGGCCGGATCTTGGGTTGTGTTTCTCTGCTTGCATAGCAGAGTGTTCTTGAATATTCTTCTAGGTGCATCCCATGTTATCAGATAATAAGTATGTAACCACTGGAGGAGCCTGGTTGTGCAGGCTGTGTGCTAGTGGCTATAAATATAAAATTAAATAGTAGTTCTCTGTACTGTAGAGGGCTACCCAATCTGTATGTAAGCTGTGAAGATTTCTATTGAATAAAAACTCTGTTGAGACACAATTAACAAGAGACTTTGTGCATTTTTCTACACCTACACCGTCTTGACAAAGAATTTGGATCAAGGTTGCCCTGGAGTAAAAATGTAATGAATCTGACCCGTAGTGCCTGTGATGATATCATACCACATTATGTAGTTCTTAATTCATATTTGTAATTAGAACCACTACGTATGATATAAACATCTTAGAAAAAGGTAAGGGTCAGTACAATAAAAAAATACTAATCAGAGGCAACAAAAGCATGTGATTGATATTAGAAAAGGTGATAAAAACACTTGGAGGGCAGTTTTGTGGTACAGTATATCCATTCTTGTTCCGTAAGTCCACAGGCTTGTTTCAGCTTTAGCTAGTACATGAAGAAGATGTACATGGCACAGACTGAATATTATTATTATTTATTTCTTAGCAGATGCCCTTATCCAGGGCGACTTACAATTGTTACAAGATATCACATTATTTTTTACATACAATTACCCATTTATACAGTTGGGTTTTTACTGGAGCAATCTAGGCAAAGTACCTTGCTCAAGGGTACAGCAGCAGTGTCCCCTACCTGGGATTGAACCCACGACCCTCCGGGCAAGAGTCCAGAGCCCTAACCCCTACTCCACGCCCCCTTGAATATCTAAGTAAAAGAAGATAATAAAGTTGTGGGTTTCTTTTTAAGTAGTTACTACAAGGAACATATTCTGAAACAATGGCTTGAACATAATTGGAGCCACTCTGTCTGGGTAAACCACCCACAAGTATCTAAGCTTCAAGATTTACTATCAAGCTTCAAACACACAGACTGAACACATTTGTAAACAAAGGCTCTGATTCTAAACAGACCAGATGGTCTTTTCATTCTCCTGCAGACCATGCAAAGGCAATTAATATTCAAATGAAAGTTTTTTATTTATTTATTTATATTTATTTATACAGGAAATTAAATTAACCCATTGAGGATGAGGCCTCATTTACAAGGGGGTCCTGTCATACACAGACACAATCAGATAAAACAACACAATTAATATTAACAGTAACAACAAATAAGCAAAGGAGCAGTATTTTTTTTTCCAATGTGGACTAAAAGAAAAACAATGGCAAGGAGTTTTAAACAAATCCCCAATACGCTCTTATTATTTATTTCTTAACCAAAAAATGAGAGGTTATCAAATTCCATTCTTAAACCATGCGAAAAAGTGTTCCAGGTTTTTAGGAGTCGATGAGAAAAAGCAATTCTCCTAATCTTGTCCGTATCCTTGGGACTACCAAACTACCAGAATCATGCGATCAAGTAGAGTTAAACTACTTATCTGGCCGGACATCAACAGACAGTGAACATCAAGGGAGAATCTAAAAGTCTATTGAAAGACATTCAAATATAGGATACCAGCACCATCTAGTGGACAGTAAAAGTTACTTACAAAAAAAAAAACTTACAATGAAGGACTCAATCGGAAAATACAAACTGAAATGAACAAAGTAATGACTATTGTTGTGAAACTCCTCAATTTAAAAACATTGTGAACTTAAAATATGAGATGTTTACTATTATATTCACCAATAATTAAACAAACTGAACTACTATGTTTTAAAGTATTTAAACTTCAAGACTAGTACACACACACACACACTAGTATGTAGAGTAATAAAAAGCCCTAAAGATTTGAGAGAATACACCCTGTAATATAAAGGACTTACCATAAGTGGTTATTCATTGGATGTTAAAGATTACTCGTGTGATTGGATGTATTGAATTACCTTTCTTTTATTCCTGGAGAGTTAAAGAGTAAGCAGCAGGGATTCTGAAAAATATAGCGTTATACATGTGTTGCTACAACTGTTTAAATAACATACCTGTAATTTTTCTTTTCATTGTTAACATCCTGTCAGCTTTTTACACTTATAACTTTAAAGTCTGTTTCAAAGCTCTTTTCAAAATGTCCGCTCTAGTGCACTGATAGTGTAAGGATTATTGCCCACGTTGTCAAACAGGTAACACAGCAATAACGATCCATCATGTGGTACGGAACAGAAAAGCCAGAGCACCTGTTATGGGTTTTTTTTTTTTTTTTAAATATAATCGCTCTTCCTGCGGTGATTTAGAGGACAGATCTTAAACGCCTGTGCACTAGAGAGGACATTTTAAAAGGAGCTTTGAAACAGACTTTAAAGTTAAAGTGTAAAAAGTTGTCAGGATTCTTTGAACCAAAAAGGTATATTAAATATTACTAAGTGAATTTTTATCTTTGTATTTTAATTACATTTATTTACATTGAATTGGAACCTAAGGTCCAATAATTAATTTAAATACTTTAAATGTGTTTGAATTACATTTCCCCTTGTCATTAAAAATGTAACCTTAAAATACACCTCACAGCTCAATGGCTCTTGTTCCTACATTTTATTATGGTGTTCTTTACAGTACATACAGTACTGGACTATTTATTTCATGTTTTATAACACCATTGGTGCAAAGATTGCCCTGGAGTAAATGCTGAATGAATCTGACCCGTAGTGCCCACAATGATATCATACCATATTATTTAATTCCTAATTCAGCTTTGATAACAATATTAGCTGGAATAAGTATGTCTTTTCTATTCAAGAAAAGAATAGCAGTGCATTTCTAAAATGTGTTCACAGGTTACTTTTTGGGCTGCGAGTTCCAAGATTCTTAAATCATGTTTGCTTTTAGAGGGCATTTACCATAGGATAGTACTCGGAACCTGATTGGCTGAGATGATCTGAGAGGTAGTAATATAAAATGAGATATATTCGTACCAAGAAAAAATGACCTACATCCACTGTAAGCTCATGTGAAGTTTAGCATGTAGACAGAGGGAGAGATGCCTCCATATAGCCCAGATTCCCCAAATCTATTAAAAAAAAACAAAATAAAAAAAAAACATGTGCTAAATAATGTTCAAAAAGTTTCTACACAATTTCATAAGTGTTCTCTGGATACATGTCAAATCGTGTACAAGCAGATTTATAGTAGATTTATAGAGTAGTGTTTGCAGGAAAATGAAGGAGTCTCACAGAGGATTCGTAGGTTCTTGAATTCACAGTTTATTAAGCCAGGACTCTACACTGGGCAGGTAAAAGAATGCTGCTTTACCAGCCAGTGGTACAACTACAGCTGAGCAGTGTAGTGCTACTCAGACTGTGACAAATAAAAGAAAAGAAAGTGCAAAAACACACTGTTTCGGAAGTGTGCTACAGCCACCGAATGAAGTCTCTGGTTCCTCTTTTCTGTAGTCCCGCTTCTCTTCTGCTGTCCTTGGCCGTTTCTTCTGCATTATTTCTTTCTCTCACTCCAGCTTGTCTCTCTGTCTCAGCAGCAGCAGCAGCAGCAGCAGCAGCAGCCTGCTCCTTATCCCCGTTTCCAGGGCACACCCCCAGAGCACCAGCCACCAATCCCAAGCAGACACAGCGTCCCGCTCTTGGTGGCAACATCTCGTCCCTTGGTTTGTGACAATG
Source organism: Acipenser ruthenus (assembly GCF_902713425.1). Lineage (NCBI taxonomy): Eukaryota > Metazoa > Chordata > Actinopteri > Acipenseriformes > Acipenseridae > Acipenser > Acipenser ruthenus. The sequence continues at coordinate 76,885,670 of NC_081194.1, forward strand.
TTGCATTTGGGCACCACTCGCGTGACAGCCCCTGATTGGTGCCGATTCTCCCGCCTCTGAACACCTGCTGCCATTGAACCATCACAGAACCTACCTGAACGTGGTTACAGAAGACCCAGGGGTGTTACAATACAGTATTAGTCATGTTTTCTTGCATAGGGGGCTGTCACAGCAGATGCAAGTCACGTCTGAGAACAGGCAATCTGGTAAATTGCTGAAAAAATGAGCTGGCTGTCAAAACAAAGCAAGATAATGTAGGAGTCCTTTACAAGCACCAATAGCTGCTGACTCCAGGTTCTCTCTGCTGAAATAAGAATTCTGATCTATATTAAAGTGAGGACTCCAGTAAAAATATATTTTGAAATTCTTCACCTGGCTTCGTGACATGACTTGTATTTCGATTTGAGCATATGAGATGTTTTTGTAAATGCCTGACACTTCCTAACTGACTTTCACATCCAAACATTTTAAAATAATTAGGTAGGACTGTTACTATTTTTTTTTTCTCTTGAGCTAGATACCTACTGAAATGATTTTTTATTTTTTATTTACTGTGAGACAGCCTGGATTGCATGCTGTCTGGGTCCTGCACACTGTTTACTGTCCAATACTGACATTCTGAAATGAAGGCTGTTATTAAGGAATGTATGACATAATTTGGAGACTGTATTGCTGACAGTAACACATTCCCCAGAGTAAAACTACAGCAATGTAGACAACACAACTGGGAGGGGTAAGCAACATCCAATCAGCAACTTCAATACAAATTGATTGACAAGATTCAAGTACAAATTGATTGACAAGAGGAAAGTACAGCATGAATAGGAACGAAATAGAGGAAGCTATGTATGAAAAAAAGGGGGGGGGGGGGGGGGTAGTAGTGGATGAATTTCGTGGATGAAATGTGCCTTACAAACAAATATCAGCTTGTGTGTTTCCAAACAAATACAAGCATCTCAGTGAATACATCAAATAAATCAAACAAATACGCTCAGTTCAATACTTAATACATACATAGAAAAAAAATCGTGCAATTACACTCACTGTCTGTTACTCAGTTATACTTCAAATGATGTTATATCTTAATACTGATTTGTTAAAATCTATTCTAAAATGAACCCCGCAGTATGTCTTTAATGGTAACGAGTACATGACGTGGTTCAAGCTTTAGGATTTTGTGTTTGTCACTGCAAGGATTTGATCGCTGTTTTGTGGTTGTTTATCTGCTGATGTCAATGTAAATGTAGATACATGTATGTAAGCATGCTGTGTCACCCACCTGTGCACAATGAAGTGCTCTCTGGAGTGAGAGAGGTTGGGGATTGGTCAATTATTCCAGGCATGTGTACCAGTATGCTAGCCTTGCCCATTTGAGTGTTAAAAACACACAATTACACTTCAATCAACCAAAATCATTGAGTACAAATATTTGTATGAATATAATAGTTCCAAATACAAGCGAAGGATTGTCTGCACACCGCTAATAGTGATAGCTTTTGAACTTCAGTAAATAATAACACTTGATTAAAAAAGAGGTGCTGATTAGATTGGGCAGCAGTGTGGAGTAGTAGTTAGGGCTCTGGACTCTTGACCGGAGGGTTGTGGGTTTAATCCCCAGTGGGGGACACTGCTGTTGTACCCTTGAGCAAGGTACTTTACCTAGATTGCTCCAGTAAAAAAAAAAAACCCAACTGTATAAATGGGTAATTGTATGTAAAAATAATGTGATATCTGTATAATGTGAAATAATGTATAATGTGATATGTTGTAAGAATTGTAAGTCGCCCTGGATAAGGGCGTCTGCTAAGAAATAAATAATAATAATAATAATAATAATAATAGATACAGGGGGAGAGCTGACCAGTGGCTTATGTGTTAGTACAGGAATATGCTTCCCAGAATATTTGATTACATGTATGCAAATTCATCTGTATTTATTTACATAATGAAGCATTACACAGTTGTATACTGTATTACCAGCTGGCTTAGCTTTTGTGAACAATATCTCCACATTAAACACTTTTTCGATTTTAAGACATTCCCAAAGTAAATATTCCACAAAGAGTGCATTTCCAATTCCCAACTGGTTCAAGCATTCAAAAGAGTGATGTTTTAAAACTGATAGTTTTTGAGTATGCAATGGATTTTATTAATAACATATTAGTGTACAGGACACAGAGGATAAATTGTACTCAATAGACTCAATATATGTTTTATTTCATGAACTGTACACTTTTGTCCTTAAGCTGTGGGACTCTCTGTTGATAGGAACATTAAAGAACTTGATCTCCAGTTTTTGGCATCAATGGCATATTGAAGCACTTGCAAAGGTGTCAATTCAAGTTTAATATTTTGAAAACTTACTACAGTATATTGAAACAGACAGGAAATGAAAACTGGCTCTGAAGAAGTCTGTGTAAGAGAAAAACCCATTCATCAGCATTTCTCATAAAGCTCTTTTTTTCATGACCACTGAAACAAGACTCACCTTGATTTTGTGTCATTGTAAATGATTTGAAAACACCCACCACTTCTCCTGCTTACCATGGAGATGGCCCATCCACAGTTAGGATAATCATTCTGACTAATTGTTTGACCCATGGATGTGGATAAGTCTGTGGTTATGTTTTTTGAATATTAGAGTCTGTAACATCATGTAATAATTATTTCAAGTTTCTCTGTGAGCGTCTATTTTCTGAATTGCTGTTCTTTGGTCACTACAGGTCAATGAGATTCCTGACTCCTAGTTCAACACTGTATTTGTATAAATGTGTATCTGCAGAGACAAAATTGCAGAGCTGATATATTGACTCATTGTATCGATTCACAGCATTATCACAGGTAATACATGGCAGCATTGATTTTTAAAAAAATAATTTCCTATAACTTGTCTTTCCTGCAGTTTTCCCCCAAATTACCAACCCAGGTCTAAGAGATGGAGTTTACCCAGGCTCCCCCCCAAGGCACCACTGCAGCTGCATTGTGGCTCTTACAACTTTGGTCAGGTGTGAAACAAATTGCCATTGAATGCTACCAAAAAACAGAAAATTACATCATTCTCAAATCAGCTAGTTCTAAAATCTCCCGTTTATGTCAACAATTTCCTTGCCTTGTCTTTTGTGTAGGTGTTGTTTACTATTTCACCGTTTGAGTCAGCTCAGAAACAAGTTGTGATTGTTGATGCTTTATAGCCAGTTAACCTCCTCACAGACTTTAAAATATTTGAATGCCCACCGATTAATTTAAGATATTTTCAAATGACCATATTCCAATATGCATACTTTGTGACTCCCTGAAGAGGATATAGTGGGGACCCTTGTGTGCTGATCGTGTCTGTCTGTTTGTCACACTCTACATGGTGAACATGACAAGTGCCTTGATTTTGCAACGGTCCCTACCAAACTTGAATCATACACTCCTAGCCTCCTACTAACGTTTTGGATTGCAGTTGGCACCGATCACATAAACTTCCAATTTTATACAGAAGATAATATGATAATATGGGACACTGCAGCCTTAATTACCCTTACAAACGTTTACCATAGCAAGCATTAAAGATCCTAAAAGGTATAGACAATGTCGACCCAGGGGACTTTTTTGACCTGAAAAAAGAAACAAGGACCAGGGGTCACAAATGGAGATTAGATAAAGGGGTATTCAGAACAGAAAATAGGAGGCACTTTTTTACACAGAGAATTGTGAGGGTCTGGAACCAACTCCCCAGTAATGTTGTTGAAGCTGACATCCTGGGATCCTTCAAGAAGCTGCTTGATGAGATTCTGGGATCAATAAGCTACCAACAACCAAACGAGCAAGATGGGCTGAATGGCCTCCTCTCGTCTGTAAACTTTCTTATGTTCTTCTTATGTTCTCATTAAACTTGCACAGTCATTTTGCAGTTTTCCCATGCTTTTTCCATGCTTACATACCATATGTACTATTCCATTTGCTTGATCATGCCTCTCTGGGCTTTACCATGCTTTCACTATGCTGTATTACACTTTGCTATGCTTTTACTATGGTAACATTTTTGCAGATCAGGAACAGGACATTCCAGTTCGAAAATAACAAGTTATAAATATACCCTTTTCACCAATACAACATTTCTGCTAGAAACACAGTCCTATACTTATTTCCCTTGGTAATGATCATCCCAACTGAGTTAACAGCTACCACCCTAACCTCCATTCTTCTTCTCCCAGGTTTGTTCTGTTATACAGATCGGAGTAGATGACTGTAAATCTTGATGAGTGGTGGAGGATCTCGAAGCTTGTAGCCTTTGCACAACCTTGGTGTTACTCTGACACACATTGGCTTATTTTCTCACCTATGTATTACAAGCGACTTCTATAGCTGGTGCCACAGATTTCATATTTGTAGCTATGTGTTGGATGATGTTGTAGCCTTAATCAAACTGTAGGATATCAGTTTGTTTAGTGGGCAGATGAGCACGTTTTATTGGAAAGGAAGTTAACACTAAATTTAGAACATCTCAAGTCATCTCCATTACTTGTGGCTACGATCCTTTCTGTATGGCGTATAGTCTAGAAACATCTTCCTACCAAAGCAGCTCCTGTTTTAAAGCCCTGATGTTTGTAGTTGCTGGTGAGCAGAAAGCACTATCATCAAGCAATTGCAGCCTGTTATTATTATTATTTATTTCTTAGCAGACGCCCTTATCCAGAGCGACTTACAGTCGTAAACAAATACATTTCAAGAATCACATCACAAGTAAAAATACAATTAAAAGCAAGATAAATAAATTGTTATGAGCTTTATATATTGACTTAGATGAACAACAGTGAATTAGTCAGTTAATTGATAAGGGTGCGATTGCTAAAACAAAACAAAACAAAACAAAACAAAAAGTTTCTTTCAAATCTAATGTATCACCTTTTGGTGTGGGTGTTTTCATTTCAGTTTGAGTAAAGTCAAGGGGCCGTGTGCAGCAGTAGGTAAACTGTGTGCCTTGAGCATGTATGAGGAAGGACTTTTATGAAGAGAAATATTTTAAGTTTGAATCTGTTTGCTGAGGAAAGGTGTGTTTGGAGAGGAGACAGAGGGGAGCTTTGTGCACTTCCTCATCTAATACAGATCAGCTCTCTCTCTCTCACCCTCTCACTCCCTCTGCTCTCAGAATTCTCACACAGCAAGCACAAATAACATGCTGGGCCTGCTCTGCTATACGTTTCTAGTCACTTTCATGCAACAGGTAAGATCACACCATTTAATCTCCTCTTCAATACCTCAAAGTAGGCAACAACTTTTAATAGACAGTTCATCAAGACTGGGGTCTGGGGTCTATAAAGATGGACTACTGGATTTACAGTGTCATGTTTATTTTCTATGTTTTTTAGAAATTTAGTATTTATTTTCTTTTGCTGTTTAATGTTGTCAAAAGACGAATATATACATCTTTTAAAATGTGAATGTTGTATTTGTTAAGACATTAGAAATTAAAAGTACAGTAAGGTCTTTCCAGGAGGACCACTGCAAATGTGATAATGGCATTCCCAATCAAGAAACCTTGATTGCAAAACAACATCTTCTTTACCATTAGATATTTCGGATTATCTGTACTGTGCTGTAGTGTAAATAAGTTACAGAGGGCTGGTTTGCACAACATTTTCTATGACAGCAGGACAGGATATTTCAAATATCCAAATAAAATAAATCTTAAAAATCACAATAAAATGCATCAGAGATTTAATTACTCAAAGCCTGTGTAGTATCTGAACAGCATGGCCTAATTTTATTCTATACACTTTTTTTGTTTGTTGAAGATTTTATTTTTTAGAACTTTTCTCATTATTGCTTGTCATAAAACAATCTGTATTACAGTCTTAACACAGCATGCAAACTAAATGTCCACTTGCTGTAACCAACTGGGATAGTTTTGTTTAGAGTAACGCAGAAACAGTACTTTGACTTTTCAAGAGAGATAGACTGGGGTCTTATTTAACTGCTGAGGCCAATGTTCACACATCACATTAGTTCAGAGAGAGAGAGCAATAAAACACCGTACTCCATAAACTTGACACAGAGGCTTTAGATTTTGATCATAACCTATAGGACCTTTGAAAGTTATGAGAAACTGTGCTAGAGCAATCCTCCATACATGTCCTGGTATTTTCAGAATAAAACTCACAGCTGTGAGCTAGTACTACACACAATATTGAGAGCTTCATATTTAAGTAAATACATTGGGCTTCACAGAGTATATTTTGTTTTTGCTCTGGCAGTGTGGTGCTGAGTCTGTGAACTGCCTTATGTTCTTTCTTTGAACAGACAGTGATGGCAAGGACACATTTTTTTCCATGTTTTCTTAGCACACATGCCTTTTTCTACAGTTAAACTAATTTAAAACTATGTTTATGCACATAGCTTATTACTGTCCCCCAGGAACCTAATTTCCTCACAAAATCATTATTGAATATAGCTGAACTATGTTAGGGAGTATTTGTTTTAACAAAATATAGTGTAAAACATATCTTGTTCAAAATTCCGCCAAAATCTTTTTGTGGATTGCAAATAACAGCTACATAATGGTTTCTACAGTATCTTTTCTAAAACAACACAGCTGGTTCAAGGGTGAGACACAAGCACTGCCAATGTAGTGAAGGCACTACAGACAGCCAGGGTGCAATGTGTTTCAATTGTGGGATACTTCACCATTCTTCAAAGATTACTGCCACTATTTCCTTAAGGAAAAGTTGGGGGTGAAATCAGCAGCCCAGTCTTTTCTCCAGAATGGCACTTCAAGTCGTCAGTCTTGAGACTGAGACACATAAAATATCAGTGAATTGTGTGGAAACTCCATACTATTACCCCTCTGTCCAAACTTGTCTGATCTGTTGTTTTGGACACTGGGACTGAAACTTGCAACAGGGAGATGCAGCTTTTATATAAAACAGTATACTTGTCAAGGGTGCAATTTTGCATAACAGTCACATTAGGGACAGCCCAATTCCACAAAGATATGTGCTACAGATTGCATGCGCTTCACTTGTTTTGTCAGGCACCTCTAAATGTGATTTTAACCAAAACTCTTCCTTTACAATAAGCCAGATGGTTGAGCTTGAGAATCTCACTCCCCTTGCAAGTTTAATTCCCCTGCTTTCCCTTGTTGTGTTAAAAGTGGATGCATGGCACATGTAAAGTTTTGTGCTGCAAATATGCACATTTGAGTAATGGAAAGCAACAATCTGTGGACCTGACATTTTTTGTTGCTTGGGGACCAGAGGGAAAGCAGCATTGTTTAAGATTCATATTGGAAGGTTTTGCTCAGGGTAACTTTCCCTTTTAGCATTAAGTTAGATCCTCCTGTCTTGTCGATTACACCTTGGACAACAGGGGTTTTACCTACCGGTGCAACATTTGAATATTTCTGAATATTATTAATATGGCATTTGGTATTTATCAGAAATAATCCTGAGATAGAGGCGCGATAAGGCATGTGTCAATCCTAATAATAGTTGCAATGGTAAAAAGAACTTGCTCCTGTTCTTAGTTTTGTATTATATCTGTAGTTTTCCTGCAGAGCACAAAGTAATGGTCAGTTAGCTGCACCGAAGGCTGGAGCAGGCAGCCCTGAGCGCAGGCAGTTCTGTCACTGGCCCTGCAAGTGCAGCATCAAGCCCTTGTGTGCTCCGGGAGTCAGTCTGGTGAAGGATGGCTGTGGATGCTGTAAAATGTGTGCCAAGCAAGTCGGGGAGATCTGCAATGAGGCTGAGGTGTGTGACCCTCACAAGGGGATGTACTGCGACTATTCAACCGACAGGCCTCGCTTTGAGGTTGGTGTGTGCGCCTGTAAGTATCTGTTGTTAGAATTTCACTCAAACTGAATATAACATTTCTCTTTTTTCGTTTTTTTTGGCATAACTGCTATGCAGAACCGGCTCCTTGTTAAGGTATTCTCTTGGACTACAATATCATATACAGTAGCTGGCAGGTAGTGAAAGTGTAAAAGGGTGGGCTGCCTGCCATCTTTATCCACCAAAGACATTGAAGGAGACCCATCCCATTAGCTCTACCATTCTTGAATACTCTGACATGTTAGGATACAAGTGCTGTAAATACAATATTGAGCGTGTCATGGAACTTCCACATGGAAGCATCTCATGATGCTGTACATAGTACAACATAAGAAACATATTCAGTCCATCCGGTTCCCAATAGCGCATTGATCTCAGAACCACATTTAGACAGCTCTTAAAGGATCCCAATGAATCAGCAGCAACAACATGGCTTCGCAACCTATTCCATACACATCTTGGTGTCTTTCCTTCTTTCCTTTGTGTCTTTCTAAAAACACTCTGACATTGAATTCCTTAACCTTTAGCTCCTTTTAGCTGCGGATCACTACTAGCTCTACATTCCTGAAGGTTCTGTGAGGTTTGATACAGTACACAATCAATTGAAAGCCTATTCAGCTCTACTGGGCCCTCCAACCTCTGTGTTTGAGACATACAGCAAGCAGTTTATCATTTCTATCTGGAAAGAAAACAAACTAAAGCACTGAAAAAAAAAAGTTGTTTCAGGTTTGTTAAGAGGAAACTACATTTGGCAGCAAAATGCATTATTTGCTTTACACGAAACCACAAAAACATTCAAAATATTAGACCCTAAATTTTAAACAAACTCACATTAAGTTAAACAAACCCATACATGTTAAAATGAACCTTGAGTTCACATTGTAGTCAAATATGCAAATAAAGAATGCCTTTTGCTCATCATTACTTTCATCCACACATTGGGAGAGAGTAGAACTTCCAGTCAATTTCTGATGCCTAGCCTGGCCTAGATTATGTGTGGAGGAAGCTGGTGACATTTTCAAATAATGTCCAAGTGGATACGTTTTGTAATTTTGTCGTGTTTTGGAGAAGTGGTACATGGTACCACAGGTTCATACACAATAAATAAACTCCATATAGACGTGGACTTTAAGAAGCTTTGAGAATGTTATCTAATAGTATTATAGTTACTCCTGTGAATCTGTCACACCGAACAGTGGCTTGCATTTGTACGGTGTATGTTTTTGCATAGCTGCAGAAAGCTGCCTTTTGCAAGGCAGGCTGACTAATTTAACTCTCTCCCCTTTTCTCAGATATGATGGGAGTCGGATGTGAGCTCAATGGTGTTTTTTATAACAACGGTCAGACATTTCAGCCCAGCCCCCTGTACAAATGCACATGCGTTGCAGGTGCGATTGGCTGCATGCCCGCTTTCGATCAAGGAATTGCTGCTAAACCAGCACAACTCAGTGCTGCCAATGATCCAAGGAAGCACCAACAGGATACAACCTACAGAGCAATGCCAGGTGTGTATCTTAAAATATAACCAAGCACTAGACCAGGAATGATAACTGCAGCAGGGTGCAGCCACAGAGCTGTTGCCCACACTGCCTAATTACCTTGGCACAAGGAAGCAAGGATTCTTTACTGTACTTGGGTTCAGTTCGTGGAGAAACATTAAAAGACACAGTGTTCCTTGGTCTAAAATTGATTTGAATTTGAGGAGGAAATTAGGATGCACAGAGCTTCCTAGGTGTTTTACTGTTTTTCACTGCTACCATTTGAAGCAAAATCGGCTTGTGATGTCCAAATCTGGCATAGTTAAGAGTACTGTATATGTGTGGTTGCCATTATTTTAATTAAAATAAAAGCAATTGTAAGTGTACCCACTGCATCTATGACTTTCTAGCATTACTGAGCAGCAGAGGAATATTGGCCAGCAAAACAAACCAGACACTGCAGTAGACAATTTGTCATCCATATAACGTCTTGCAAAGAGTCCATGTCACATAATATGAACCTCTTACTGCCCGCCAAACAAAGTACTTCAATTTGACTGCCGTGGAATTCACTTTAACTATGCCTCAAATGTTTTTTTTTAGACTACTTTTGAGACATGATATATTGCAAATGAGATTTCAACTGTAAAAGCTATGCCAAAAATCCACGACATCTCATGTTGTGTATATTACATGTCATTCTATGCATAGAACTTATGACAGAATTCAGAAAGTTAAGAAATGAAATACCGGTAACACTTTTTATATTTAATAGTAGTTTATTTTAACTATTTAATAGTAGTTCTGAAGAACAATCTTTGTTTTTGTGATGTATAATTATTATGTCATGTGTAGGGTGTGTCTTATTATAACAGAAATAATTCAGCAGTTTTTTATATTTTCCTATCATAACACAATATATTAGATTCAGCAATGACCATTTTAATCTAGGTAATATATTCATTCGATTTAGCTTTGCTCTTTTAATTGTAATACTGATAGCTTACAGGGGTCATCCTGTATCATGGAAGAGGAGCTGCCTGGTCCAGACCACGCCATGGAGCCCCTGCTCCAAGTCCTGCGGGATGGGCATCTCCGTCAGGGTGAACAACGACAACAGCAAATGTGAAATGAGGAAAGAGCGCAGGCTCTGCTTCCTGCGGCCTTGTGATAGCAATATACTACGAAAAGTGAAGGTACAGTAACTGATGAAACTACTCAGGTCTGGATTCAAGTGCATTTGCATTTAAATGCAGGAAATACACTGTACATGGCACTTACAGGTCCAGTATTTGCATTTGAATGCAGTTGTGCTCAACCCTGACTATTATACGAGTGCACATTGTGTCATACCAGGCGTCCCTGACCACCTTCCGTTGCTTCCTCAAGACCTGTTCAGACAGCATCTGTAAACACTACAACTCTCAGCCATGCTGGACTATATAGCACCCACTTGTACCAGTACTTGCATCAGCTTGTACTTACACTGAACTGCTCCATACCTTGCTGCATTCAACTACTGCTCCTACCTATAAGTACTTACTATATCTTGTATTTGATTTTACTCTTATAGGTATCTGTACTCAAGTTTTCTGTAATTGCTCTTATTTGAAATCATTCCCATCCATTTATCATACTTACTACGTGTTCTTACTGGACTTTACTCATATAAGCAAATGGTTACTATAAGGTTTAACTGCTCTTAGTTGAATTCGCTCTTTATAAGTTACTGTATGCTTTATTTTGCTCTTACTTGAATTGATTTTATTGTATTTTCATATCTGCTCTTATCTGTATGATATTCTGTAATGTGATAACCTGTAACAATTGTAAGTCACCCTGGAAAAGGGCGACTGCTAAGAAAATAATAATAATAATAATAATAGTAATAATAATAATAATAATAATAATAATAATAAAATAACTTAAGTGTGATTGAGATACTTGAATTATACTTCTAATTAAAGGCCGAAAGAATCGCTTTAAACATATGTCCATTGAGTCACAAAAAATAAGGTATTCGATTGACTTTGTCAATCCTTCATTAAGTACACCTTATATTATAAGTTACTCTCTATTTGATCATGATGTGCAGAGATTTACCAAGGGAAAGTGAGCCGCAAAGAAAAAAAATAAGCTACAAAACCTTTTTTTATTTTATTTTACAACAGGAAATTAAATCTAAAAACAATGGATTGTGTGAAGTATATCACTGGCATGCTGTAATTTTGTGTTTTTTCAGATACCAAAAGGAAAAACTTGCCAGCCAAAGATCCAGCCACAGAAACGAGAGAAGCTAACTCTTTCTGGCTGTACAAGCAAGCAAAGCTACAAACTCACGTACTGTGGAGTCTGCAGCGACAAGCGCTGCTGTAGCCCCAACAAATCCAGAATGAGTACTGTACAGTTCAATTGCACTGACGGGGGAATCTTTAAGTGGAAGATGATGTGGATCACCTCCTGCGTATGCCACAGGAACTGCAAAAAGCCTGGAGACATGTTCTCTGAACTCAGATTTCTTTAGTTACCGATAGGACTATCAACATAGAATGACATACCTGGAAACCTAGCAAGGTGGAGTTAAAGATATGTTTTCAAATGGTCTAGAAACAGTTCAGGGTTGCGTTTTCTTATTTCTGTAGTACCTACACTACAGGTTCAGGATTCACATGACAATGCAATTGCTATGGGGGAAACTGCCTTTTATAATTCTGACCAAGATCTGTTCACATCTATTACACATAATGCAATGTGCATTCTGAGGCACACCCTTTTCACGGGAGCTTGTACAGTATGTTCTCATCATAAAAGTATACTGTACATGAAGAAGTTATGCAACAATGCAAGCTGATCCAAATTCATTGCTTTACTGTTGCAAATCTTTTGTTACAGGTTCAGACTACAGAATTCTACCACTACAGATCCACTGCTTTATCTGAGAACTTTAAATAGCACATCTTGGTAGAATCATTACAAGGGATGGGATAGATTGTAGTACATTATGACCACACATTTTTTAAAAAGGGAAATTTAAACAAAGCATTTAGTTTTTTTTGTAGGGTTTTTAAGAAATAAAATGCATTTGCTACAACAATTGTTAGGATTAAAATAATATAAACATCTATACAGACTACACGTGTGTGTTATGTACCTTGTACATAAATAACTGAAATGCATTCTCAGCTGAAGAAGGGACCCAAGTGGTCTTGAAAACTTGTGTTTGATTTACATTTTTCATAATGTCTAATAAAGTTTAGAAAAAACTTTTTCTTCTGTATGCAAGTTAAAAAGGCTAAAACAAATGCAAGAATACAGAACCTTATGTCATGGGTCCTGACATCTGTGATGACACTAGGATCCATTCTTTATCTGGGGATATAATGTAAGGAGGAACTTGTGTGTCTATAAGTACACATCACAATGTGCAGATGTACATGCAGTGCACAGTATGTAGGTCACGGTGATCTCTCATCCTGGCCTATTTAAAATAAAAATACAATTAAAAAAGGGTTTTGAAAAAAACTTAATTAGGTTATTTTTAAATATAAATATATCTTTATTTACACGCAATTTCATGGTCAGATTGTCAGCCGACGTGTTACATTTCTCTGAAAGTCATTGTCAGGGCCATTAGAAACATATACTGAACAACAATTATTTTATTGAAAAATTACATTTGAAGAACTAAAAATACATATTTTAGAGAAGAAACCTTATACAGCGATATTAAGTCTTTGTGCATCTGTCATCAGTAAACCCTTTGTTGCATCCAGTTGATTGTATTCCTCGATGAGAGAGGACAAGGATGAGACTGCTTCTGAGAAACAGCTCTGCTCCATCCCATCTACATGCAAGTAATGGTGAAGGTGGGCCTGGGGTCACAAAATAAGAATGAAAGCAGATTAGCATTTTAAAACGTGGACAGAGCCTTCAAGGGCAGCCGCCCCCCAACTCCCAAACTATGAGGGTATATATATCTCAGGAACCACTGAGGCTAGAGCAGAGAAGCAAAGTATTTCAAAGTTGTTTGTAGGGCACAACCACTATCAATTTTTTCCCCCCGGTTGAAATCAAATACCAGTTGGGTCAATCACTTTTATGGCCTTACTTGACATGAAATGACCCGATTCTGGAATTTCCTTTTAAAATTCAGTAGGGGGCATGTCCTAACTTATACTTCTGAATGCTATGTAACAACTAACAGGCTATTACACTGTTCTGACACTGACACAGAGGGGTCTGTTCAACTGGTCTAAATAGTAGCACATCTAAATAATGACACTGACTGAACCCAGTATGCTTTGTGTTGTGGATGTCAACGCTGAGAACAAAATGCTGTCCATTGCACTATACCTTTTTCTTGTAGAGCTTCATGAATCTGTCTTTCAGTTCTATGAAAGTAGACTTGACACAGGTATTGTTTGCCAAAGCTAGCAGGGAATGGGAATGTCCAACTGGAGGCACAGAACACAGACCAGTCTTCCAGCCTTCCTGGTTCCAGGACACAAATGGGAGAGAAGGTTTCAACCTAGATAAACAAATAGAGTAAACCTATTGAAGCAAAAACAGCAAAGAACCACTCAGGATAATGAAGCAGTCCAACCAAAGTTGCAAAGTCCAACCACTGAGGGTTTCTATTTTTCTTGCTACTTTTATACTCTCACAATGGTTTTATTACTCCCAGAAAAACAGCTTTTTCTGCTTCACACCGATTGAATTATCTACTGCTAAGCATGCTGGGAGATATAGTTGTCTACTTTATTCAGCGGTTGAATCTTTCCTAGGTTTACAATCCCACAACTCACTGCATAGATGATGCATTTCTATGGAAACAAGCAAACCACATACCAGGAAGTGAAATCAAAATGAACTTATATTAAACAGATACAAGAATAAGAAGACAAATAATAAATAAAATATGAGTGGTTTTAGTAAGTTTGATCACGACAGGTTCTACATTAAATCATACTGTCACATTGTTATTGCTTGGTACTCAATAATTGTGTAGACAAGCGCAAAGTGTTGTGTAATTACCAAGGTTTTATTCCATTTAAAATAATAACCAACAACTTCAAACATGTTAAAAAGAATCACTCAGATGTTCCAAGTGTCTGCATAGCCTTAATAAGGACTACAATATAGTGAGGTAATCAATAGTCGCTCAATATGCTTTATTTATGGTGACAAACTTTCACGTGTATATGTATTTTACTGATGTGTTTGGAGGTCCTCCTATGACTAGAATTGCAGTTACATAAAATAAAAATAATGCAGGTTATAAAGTAGAGCAGTTTGTTTTTAGTAGCCAATTTTCTCCCCAATTTGGAATAGCCAATTATTGTTAGGCTCAGCTCACCGCTACCATCCCCGTGCTGACTCGGGAGTGGCGAAGAGGAACACACGCTGTCCTCTGAAGCGTGTGCCGTCAGCCGACCACTTCTTTTACACACTGCAGGCCCAGCATGCAGCCACCTCAGAGCTACAGCCTCGGAGGACAACACAGCTCTGGGCAGCTTACAGGCAAGCCCGCAGGCGCCCGGCCAGACCACAGGGGTCGCTGGTGCGTGTTGAGCCTCAAAAATGTGCTCTCCTGTGATACCATACTAAAATAATGAAACCTTGTGTCTCACCTTTCAATGTTCCTTCTGAGATCAGAAACTTGAACATCCCCTCGCACTATTAGAGCGCATGCCAGGTACAGGCTGTGCTTTGGGTCAGCATGAATCAGCTGGTGATCTTTACTAAAAGCATCAGAAAACATCTGATCCAACCTGCAAACAGAATAAGGGTTCAACTAGTTATGTCTCTGCGTGAGAAAAATAACTTTAAGTGTTATAATTCAAATTTAAAATCAACATCTTTTTTTTTTTTTTTCACGGAACAGAAAGTGCTTTTTTTGCTAAACGAGAGCGCTGTTCAGTGGAGCTGAAAGGGTCTTTTATAGGCACTCATGGAAGACTTCCAAACTCAAACCTAATATTCTGAACTTCTGAAAACACAAATAAACAGTGAAGAAATAAAAATAGCTCAAAAAGTACTGTACCTCCTCGAAGGAACATTAACATCTGCCAGTGTGTAGAGTGGAGATAAACTGGAAACCAGGTAGTGAAGTCTTGGAAATGGAACAAGATTCATAGTGATCTCATTGAGATCCATATTGAGGGAGCCCTCAAACCTGGCAGAACTGCAAATAAAAAAAAATAAATAAAAGGTATTTCTTTGGAAAATCTGAAGCACTTTTAAAAATGCTACTGCCGACATCAGCCTCTAAATACAGTATAGTATTACCCTGTGAAAACAAAACATAGATTTCATATAAATATACTTTTGTAACTATTTCAGGCAGAGTATAAACGTGATAATTTTCTCAGTAAAGAATTAGATGTGTCCCACATACCTGGTTAAATTGAGTAACATGTTTGCCACTATGTTGTTCATTGCATCAAATGGTTTCTCCTGACCTTTGACTCCCCCCTGACCAGAGATTATAGTGCTGCTCTGTTTGATTTCAGCTCCCAGCTTTCCACAATGCGACATGTGCTTAATTTTGTTGACGATATCAACTAAGGACTGTAAGGTGGTACAAAATCAATGAAGTTAAACCTTTTACCCACTAAAAGTCCCTGTGCATAAATCACATACACAAATATTCTATGCCATACTGTAAACTCTTGCAACATTGGCTTTGTTGACTGAAAAAAGATTGTGCTACAAGCTAAGCTCATTCTTTTTTATACAGGTCAGTATTAATGCAACAGTAAAAAATGTATTACCATTTTAAAATTAGTCAAACAAGTAATGTTATAGGAATACAAATAAAAATCACACAAATTAATATTTAATGCTCAGAACTGCGCTATACAAAGAGATATTAATGTGGCAGTCTGGATTTGGGGATGTGATATGAAATTAGAAAGGTTCCATTTATTCTAACTTTAATTATCAAAGACAGCTATAAGTACCCGTATTAAATCAGTATAAATAAATAAACACATATTATAACAAGTTGCCCATATAAAGTAATTCCCTTTGACCACAGTTTTTGCTGTAACATATCATGAGGGAAATGGACCCAACGTTGCAGTGCTTTAATTCTGTACTATGTCTCCATGTCCTACTTACATGGTTTTCTATTGGTAGTACACAGTCTGCATGCTCTGTTAGCTCCCGCATGGCAAGGACACTGTTATAGGGGGAGGTGATGACATCGTCCTCGGCAGAGGGGTAAACTGAAGTGACTATCCTGTAAACCTCGGGGAACTCGTCTTCAAGCACGCTCAGAACAAAAGTACCTAAACCAGAGCCAGTGCCTAACGGACAGAAAACAGAAAATACAGTTTCCCCACATGCATACATGTCCTGATCACAAGGGGCGTGTCCTTTCGCCTCTGCCAACACAGTTCTACTGCTTCTAGCAGCGGCTCGCTAAAAGGAGAGAAGGGTAAAATGACGTTTGTAGCCAGCACCGTGGCAACTGACATCACATTGATTTGTGACGTCTCATCTTTCGGGTTTAAGCCAGGAGACCAGCAGAACTCTTCTGTCAGAGGTAGAGGACAATGGAATGAGGAAGAAGACTCTACCACTCTTTCAGATGAGGCAGTAATGGATTTTATGGAGAATAACATCCCCAATGTGTTCCAAACTGAACCTCACATAACTCACCTCCGCCCATGGAGTGAATAACAAAGAAACACTGCAGACAGTCACAGTGCTCTGCAGCCTTCCTCAGATTCTCCACAATCTCCTCTCTGTATGTGGACCCATACACTTTGTGCCCTACTGCCCTGTAGAACAGAAAGACATTGTGGTCATTCATTTTTCTTAAAGCAGACTTCCCTCCCAAAGCATATTCTTTGCTCAGTCAAAAGGAGAAATTACAATCATACCATTTCAGTCAAAATAGCCCAAACAAAGCTCTACTCAATTAAACAACTTCCTGTCTGAATAGGTGATACCATGGAGATGCACTGTTTACTGTAACCAGAAAAGTTTGAGGTTTGTAAAAGGATATGATGCCTGCTGAAAATGAAAGCATAATGAATAAATATTTACCTTATACATTTACATTAATCCAGTTTAGCTTTATGTGTACTGCACTTTATTAAAAAATATGTTGTTGAGAATTTACTTTTAAGGTTCAACCTTCATAAACATAAATACTATTGCTAAAACCGTATGCGACACTACATTTCAATATAACCTGCTAAGAATATTACAACTAGAGGGTTGAATTCTGGTTCCAAATATCCCATACCCCACGGTATTTGGATTGCATTCTTGTATATTTTAGTAGTTCTAAATTCAGCACTATTGAGTGTTTAATAGTTGTGGGTGGTTTGGATTTGCCACCATTTGAATAGACCTCTAACCTCTAGGATTCAGCTATACCCTTGTAACGTGGATATCTTACCAGTTGTTGCCTGAGCCCGATACATCAGTAATGAGTTGCTTACTGTCAAAAACATCTCTCAGAGGTCCTTGAAGTATTTCATTTACCACACCTTCCTCCATGTCAATCAGAACAGCCTTGGGAAAAGTTATATACAATATTGCATAAGCCTATGCTAAAATGTATTAAAAAAGAAATGCATTGTAAAGATGATACATAGTAAATAATGTATTATATTTTACCCTGGCTTTTAGGGATCTTATTTTTCCTCCAGAAATATCATTATTGTCCCCATCACTTCTCCTAAAAAAGATTAAGCAGTTTTGTATTAAATTAGGTTTTAAATCAAAAGATTAGGGTAGAGATCATTTAACAGATTAAAATGACTTTGTATCAATTGTATGCCCCAAAGCATTTCTTAAAAAACGTTTCACAGCCCCTGATTACAGCTAAAATAAATAGTCCAAGATTAGTGCGGATCAGGGTCTGTGAGTTTGAAACCAGTTGCAAGTCATACTCTAATCTTCAAACAGCATGACCAAAATAAGCACTACAAGGTGTATTTCAAAATGTAACACACTGATGCTCTTTTGTGAATCACTCCAAGTCCTAGTACTTTTTCAACTCAAAGTACACTACACAGATTTGAAAGAGAGGCACAGTGTAATTCAGTGACACTTTACCTGGTATCAACATTCCTGAAGAAGCTACTTAAAGCTTCATCATAGATTCCTTTCTAGAAATGGAGAGAAAGCACAGTCACATTTAGATCCTAAATGTAGTTAACCCCTCCTTAAACTCCTCTGTGTAGAGGGATATGCACAGTGTTACTAACAGCATTTTTTTAAAAACAAGTCTACTATTGTATCAACCTCTACATTTCAAGCAGGGAAAACAGTTTCGTATATCTTTATTCTTTTTGTAAGTTACTGATATAGTTTAAAATAATAAACATCTTACAGCTCCCTGGCACAATTACAGTGCATACGTTTGTAGCATATGTATGCATGTATTTATTTATTTATAAATATATCTACAACTTACTTTATTTACACTTGCATGTTCCCTTAAAGCGAGGTCCCAAAATCGAGAGCCAACTTGATTACCACACTGACCAACTGAGAAAAAAAAGAAAATGGTTCATGCAAATAATGCCTTAACTTAGTGAGAATCAGTATGAGTTGATGCTTTATATAAATGCGAGGCATATTTTAGTACAGTACATATGTGTACCTGCAGTTTCTGGACGTTCGATTGTCAAATTCATGGGATAAATTGATAAGAGAATGTTCCTTTACACGCTACTCATAAATCGTTGTTACACCCAGGTTTAATCAATGCTGATTCCATTTATTAAACACATTTGACTTACCCTGCACCACAATAGATTGTGTCATCCTAGCACATCTGGTACTTATACACACGATCCCAATAGAGTCAAGTGTGTTTCGTAGTGTTCACTTTGTAATTACAAAGCAGTGTCCTCGCAATGTCCTCAATAGTTAGTTTTTCTTACTGCATCGACCCCCCGGATATAGCTATCTGCAGCAACACAACAGGATCTGTTTACTAAGAAACTATACAGCTACCATTAATGACTAAGAAACTGTCAAACAGCACCTCCAATACATGTTTAGTCGTCGCGATACAGTGACGTCCGTCTCCATAGAAACCTTGCTGGACGACTTGATTCTTGACACCAGGGGGCACTAAAAACATTCATTCAATAATAATACTGTGTATATCTACCGTTTAGCCTGTCAGTCAGGCATAGCACAGGGAAAAGGGATAAGAACATAAGAAATGTTACAAACGAGAGGAGGCCATTTGGCCCAGATACCACACATTCTCCTGATCTTTTTTTTTTTTTTTTTTTGCAGAAATCTTTTTAAGTGTACTAAGTTAGGTTTTATATATGAAAAAGCATGAATCACAGTGAATTGGTTACAATATTTTACCAATCATTTACTCGTATATTTTTGGGGAAGCCGAACAAGGAACAGGATTATCCTAATCCTCTTTAACTCTGCATCACCCTATAAGATATTTTAACCAATTCACTGTGATTCATTTGCTTGTTAGGAAATGATGTATTAGTAGTGATGGTTCTTTGGAGTGAACATGTATTTCCGTGTTAGGGTTACCATATGACTCCATGTACAGAACACCAGGGCAGTTTAGGACAGTTCAGGCTTTTCATTTCACACCATGTATTCTGGTAAACTGGTGAGGCCGATGACATGCACCAGTGAGAAGCACAAAGGAGTATCCACTAGAAAATGTCCTGAGGGCATCAGATGATTATTAATGGTTAGGTTTAGGGTTAGGTATTGGGTTAGGGTTAGGTTTTAGGGCAGGGGTTGCTTAAGGTTAGGGTTGGGGTTGGGTCAGTGTCAGGGTGGGTTTTTCGTAGAGTTGCCGAGCTCTGGAAGTGAAAGGTGGGAGTGCTTGGCAAATGCCCTCGAATCATCTGATACCATCAGAACACTTTCTAGTGGATAGTCCTTTACGCTGCCATCGGTGACTGGATTGAACAAACAGTTTGGTGACATCAATATGGCGATTAGTAGTAGGGGAAAACATTGTGCTGCGGTAGGCAAGGCTGTAGCAGACTTGCTGTTGTCAGAAAAAAACAGTTAGATTCTGATTCTGACTTGGAAAAAGACATGTCTGAGTTTATTAGATCTGAATTAAGAGGGTAAAAATTCAAAGCTACTTACGGTACATGCTGTGAATCAGTACTCTGACATGGCTCTGAAAAGTGATTTCAGACTGAGCAGGAATTTAGTTCAGGTGAAGTTAATTTTGAAGCACACAGCGCAAGTAAACTGCTGTATTTTCAGATGAGATTATGGTATAGTTTTGTACTTTATATTCCCTAAATATAAATTATGCACCTGATTCTTTTAAAACAATTAAGATTAAAGCCTTATTTTGTCAAGTTCTTCATTTTTAAAATCAACTAATTTGGTGCTTCACATGACACCAATGTGGAATACCAGTTTTTTTTTAGATAGATATGCTAAATAAAACTTAATAGTAAAATCATACAAACGTTTTCACGTGTTTTTTAAAAAAAAAAAGCATTCTTATGCTAAGCAGTACTTTTTTATTTTTTATATGACTTAATGACAATAAACGCCAAGGTTAGATAATTAAAATTTGTGTGAGCTTTACAAACTCCATCAACTTAAATTCAAATTTCTTTGCTTTTGGATTTGACTACTTAAAGTCGAAGCGAAAAAGTTAATAAATTAATGGGATGCGTTAGGACTTTTATTTACCATTTCTTAAATGATTTGCTGCCTCAGAGTCGACTAAAATGTTTCATTTCATCTCCCCACATTCCACATTGACAGTCTCCATGGTGACATCCATGTTATTTTGGTGAATCTCACCAGCTTTCTAGCCCGGTGAGTCTGGTGGCTCATTGGTGAGTTTAAAAACAGTTTGTTGAACATCATCTATTGACTTTAACAACAGTTCAATGACCACAGAGTGTCACCGGGTCAGCAAAACGGTGAATAAAACAACACGCCCAAATTATCCTTGTTACCTGGAGTCATCCCAGAAGACACAGAGGTGACCAGGATTGGGAAACCCTGTTCTAGAGTAAATTAGCAGTAAGCAAATTAGCAGTTCAATGAAGGGTCTAGTTAAGTAATTGAGAGTTCAGTTGGAATGAAAACCAGCAGACACAGGGGTTCTCCAGGACCAGGGTTGGGAACCACTGCTCTAGAGTAACAGCAGTTACTTTGTAATTGAAAACATTTTTAATATGCAGCTGGGGACTACCTGGAGCTGCTTAGTTTGTTGCAATTGTTATTAACTTTTACTAGTTTAGCACCGTCCTCCGTACTAACCATGGGATCATCCCCAGTTAGGATGCTCCTTTTAGTTCGTTGCAATTGACTCATGGTAACCCTACTGTTAATCACCTCAAACCTTTACATACTAGTAGTTTTTTTTTTTTTTTTTTTTAAATAAATCAATAGTCATCTTAAACAAGCTGACACACACACACACACACACACACACACACACACACACACACACACACACACACACACACTGTTGGTACTGTAACTATTGAGTTCACCAGTAAAATGATAAGATGAAGCTGTGGTTCTAGGTAGGATAGCAGGCTGCTTTGCACTTCCATTCCCTGTATAGGTCTTCAATGTAAAACACATCATTTAGCAAACGTGCCCTTTCATTTACAATACGGTACCAGTATACCTGCTATATACCCTTGCCTTATCTCAAGCAGTATGCTTCAGTTCCTAGGTCATTTCACCCAGTCAGTTTCTTCCAGGTCTGAATGTTAGAGGCTGCAATAGATGTAGCAGCTGGTTGGTTATTGCCTGGGCAATAAGGGCAATGAAGGGGTGGGGAGTTTTACCAAGGAAGTGGAAGATTGCCTGAAAATAAGAGACTTCCATTTAAAAAAAAAAAGAAATATATGTTTGATATGTGTTTCCTTCAAAACTGCACATGTGAGACTAGATGCAGTATAAAACTGGAAGTCTACAACACTGATGTATGGAATCTCGTATCACATGAAGTGATAGCAGTACTGAAAGCAGGAAGTGTACATTTTGTAAAGCTACAGCGTGGTACATTTAACTTGCATGTCCCCGCTTGAAGTATCACAATATTAATGTGATCAGTGATAAAAATAGGATTGATTTTAAAGCATTGGTTTATCATTCCTTTAACCCCTGTGGTCTGTTACACCTCAACAGTGTCAGTAAGGCATTCAAACACATCTCTCAGCTAATACTTTAGTGATCAGTTGTATATTTTATTCACTCAGTGCTTAGTATTTGTTTTGCCTTTTTATCTGTGTTTGGTATATGTGCTTTATTTAACTGTGCCCTGTATTAATTGACTCTTTATTTAGGACTGCATGTTAAGGGTTGGGGAATTGTGAAGGTCAGGCACTGGGCCTTTTATATATTTAAACATCTCCTTTGATAGAAGATGCTTTCATGTATGTAGCATGCGGAATGTTATTGAAAATGGTGATTTCCAGAGATACAGGTACGGCTGTAAGGGACACTCGTTTTCCAGAGATACAGGTACGGCTGTAAGGGACACTCGTTTTCCAGAGATACAGGTACGGCTGTAAGGGACACTCGTTTTCCAAAGATACAGGTACGGCTGTAAGGGACACTCGTTTTCCAGAGATACAGGTACGGCTGTAGGGGGCACTCGTTTTCCAGAGATACAGGTACGGCTGTAAGGGACACTCGTTTTCCAGAGATACAGGTACGGCTGTAGGGGGCACTCGTTTTCCAGAGATACAGGTACGGCTGTAAGGGACACTCGTTTTCCAGAGATACAGGTACGGCTGTAGGGGGCACTCGTTTTCCAGAGATACAGGTACGGCTGTAAGGGACACTCGTTTTCCAGAGATACAGGTACGGCTGTAGGGGGCACTCGTTTTCCAGAGATACAGGTATGGCTGTAAGGGACACTCGTTTTCCAGAGATACAGGTATGGCTGTAAGGGACACTCGTTTTCCAGAGATACAGGTATGGCTGTAAGGGACACTCGTTTTCCAGAGATACAGGTACGGCTGTAAGGGACACTCGTTTTCCAGAGATACAGGTACGGCTGTAAGGGACACTCGTTTTCCAGAGATACAGGTACGGCTGTAAGGGACACTCGTTTTCCAGAGATACAGGTACGGCTGTAAGGGACACTCGTTTTCCAGAGATACAGGTACGGCTGTAAGGGACACTCGTTTTCCAGAGATACAGGTACGGCTGTAAGGGACACTCGTTTTCCAGAGATACAGGTACGGCTGTAAGGGACACTCGTTTTCCAGAGATACAGGTACGGCTGTAGGGGGCACTCGTTTTCCAGAGATACAGGTACGGCTGTAAGGGGCACTCATTTTCCAGAGATACAGGTACGGCTGTAAGGGACACTCGTTTTCCAGAGATACAGGTACGGCTGTAAGGGACACTCGTTTTCCAGAGATACAGGTACGGCTGTAAGGGACACTCGTTTTCCAGAGATACAGGTACGGCTGTAAGGGACACTCGTTTTCCAGAGATACAGGTACGGCTGTAAGGGACACTCGTTTTCCAGAGATACAGGTACGGCTGTAGGGGGCACTCGTTTTCCAGAGATACAGGTACGGCTGTAAGGGACACTCGTTTTCCAGAGATACAGGTACGGCTGTAAGGGACACTCGTTTTCCAGAGATACAGGTACGGCTGTAAGGGACACTCGTTTTCCAGAGATACAGGTACGGCTGTAGGGGGCACTCGTTTTCCAGAGATACAGGTACGGCTGTAAGGGACACTCGTTTTCCAGAGATACAGGTACGGCTGTAAGGGACACTCGTTTTCCAGAGATACAGGTACGGCTGTAAGGGACACTCGTTTTCCAGAGATACAGGTACGGCTGTAGGGGGCACTCGTTTTCCAGAGATACAGGTATGGCTGTAAGGGGCACTCGTTTTCCAGAGATACAGGTACGGCTGTAAGGGACACTCGTTTTCCAGAGATACAGGTACGGCTGTAAGGGACACTCGTTTTCCAGAGATACAGGTACGGCTGTAAGGGACACTCGTTTTCCAGAGATACAGGTACGGCTGTAAGGGACACTCGTTTTCCAGAGATACAGGTACGGCTGTAAGGGACACTCGTTTTCCAGAGATACAGGTACGGCTGTAAGGGACACTCGTTTTCCAGAGATACAGGTACGGCTGTAAGGGACACTCGTTTTCCAGAGATACAGGTACGGCTGTAGGGGGCACTCGTTTTCCAGAGATACAGGTATGGCTGTAAGGGACACTCGTTTTCCAGAGATACAGGTACGGCTGTAGGGGACACCAGCACCTGGGCCATACTCAGTTGTGAGGCTGAAAGACATTACTGGCTGTTTTCACAGACCCTGACTGTAAAGTAAAGCTGATTGGCGTCTGTGAAACCAGTCGTATGAGTTGCGATTTATTTCCTGGCGTGCTGTATTAATACTGCCCCATATGTATTCAAATAAAAATAAAACTCATGAAACATTAAAAAAATTTTTTTGCAGTTTTACCGCTGAAAATGCAGTTAGTAAACTGCATTAGAAAACAAGGATTGTTTCATAATCCAAGAAAACTGGTTGAAAACAGTACATGCATTCTGTGTAATACAGAAGTAGATTGTGTCTGGAAGATTCATTCAAAACGCAAAAGCATTATCTAAATGTCACTTTATTTCCAATTAAAGGATTAGCTTGTTTTTGGCATAATACTATTTGGCCTCCAATAAGCATACATGATAAAGCCACATGACTTATCCAGAACTCTTGTGTTCACAATGACAAATCAGCACTTTTGTGATGGAATAAAATAAATAAAAACACAGGTTTTCAGTTGGCATGTTTCTGTTAATAGAGCCTGAAGGCGTACTGTATAGTGTTCCTCACAATGACAGCACAATCTACCTGGTGTGGTAGCTAACCAGATCATGAAGAACACTCAGTCTTGGGTTCTGTTATTCAGATAGAGGTACTGGCAGGTGTAGTAGTTAACCCTTAATAACTTACAAGGAAACATGTAGGAAACATTCTCACACAAAGCATAGTGGCAATACAATTTCATGCTTTTACTACAGAAGACAGTGGATATACAATCAGATACATGTTGCTTCTCTCTTGTGTTCTGCTTTGATGCTGCAGCTCTTTGCTTTGTGGATGTGGCAGGCTGCTAAGCTGCTGGGCAGGAGTTGACGCTGACAGCCCCACTGACCAGTGCTGCTTTACTGAAGCTCACCGGTGTCTCATTGATCATGAGGTTTCTCATACAGCCAGTGTAGGCTGTTCTGATGAGCATGTTCTGGGGGAGAAGAGATTCTGGAACAGAAAAATAATACAACATTGCAAATCAAACCAATGAATCCAATTCTGAGGTCATTATACAGGCTTTTACTACCTCTCATTTTAAAACTTTACTCCTCACTTATGATGCTGACCATGATCTGAGTCCTATTTGAGTCCTGCCTACTAGAATATGTTCTGGCCCAAAGTTTGAGATCAGCTAATGGTATTTTGGTATGAATCTGATGAAAAAAAGAAGCTATATGGTGCCAGATCAAACTGAGTTTTACTTGGAGTGGCAACAGGTAGATATTTTTTAATTCAGACTAAAGCATTGTTATTGTGTTACTGTAGGTACAAAGCCCCCACATGAAGGAAGCTACTTGGTATATAAATGAGTATTAGGGATTATGGACTGTATACTGAATTTGTTTTTTAAATAACCTAAATATATATTACTTTCCACTTGTGTACAACGTGGTTATTTATTGTCAGATTCAGGTTGTTCCGGATCAGTGAAAAAGAAGCTTGTGGCACAAATTAAGGTCAGAGTTCTGAGTTTTCATTTTTCTTTTTTCACATCATGTGTTGCTAATGTGTTTCCACAGTGCAACAGACTACAGTTAATTCAGCTTACCTGGCACACCCCCAATAAAAACAGGAGCCTTGCTGTCCATTGCTCTGGTGTTCAGTGGTCCCACCACATGGGTAACCTCTGAATCAACATCCAGCTGCACTACATTGGCATCCCTGATAACTGGAGATGAGGAAAAAACAAAAAAGACAAATTAACACAATTGTAGGAGAAACAGAGAAAATGAATATAGGAACTATTGTAATATTATTTATCATTTATACTTTGGAGCAAACCACAATGACTATAACTCCTATAGAGGTGGACATTTTTCTCAGGAAAATAAATATAATTATTATTTTTTTAAATATATGATCTCAACCCTTCATTAACTGCTCTCTTGTACTGCAACTATAACAGCTCAACATATTTGGCAGGAAATGCATTTCTACATACTGGCTATATCTTTGCCGTTCATTGTTCAACTAGCATGACCAGGGCTGTCTGGAAAACTATGTGTCTTTTTGTCAAAAACCTTCTGCCTCGACAGTAGCATGAAAACCAGCCTAAATGACTGCCTTTGAGGACATACTACACATGACGACCCAGGTTCTCTGTGTGTTCAGGTCTGCAGAGACACAGCTACTGGGGCAAAGCAGATGTCTAGGTCTTTAACTGATCTTCATCCTGCTGTTACCAGCACCTATCAAGCACAGAAGGTCTACGCTTGTATTCGCTTACTTTCTCATGGGTTTTGTTGTGGGTTATAGTGGGAAACAAGTGTTCAATACCTGCAATTCTGTGCCATCTGCCATCACATAGACCCTGTTTTGGAGTGACTGAAGTGGCAAATTCTCTAATTCCATTATGAACTTGAACAATCACCTGCAGTGGAGAAAGGATACAAAAACAATACATTTACAATGCTGTCTTTACAACACAAGTGCAATAGGTTTCACTTTCAAGGGGATACAAACTGCAAGATATGGTAATACAGAGTGCATAGGCTCTGTTTTATATATTATTTTCTTTTTGCAAAATAAAAATGTATAGCCTGACAATATAGACCAGGTGATAATGTGTGGCATTAACAGCAGATAGCACAATAATAAACAATTTAAAAAGATGAGATATAGAAATTAACACAAAATGATTAACAGGATTTGATAAGAAATAAGAAAAGATTGTCAAATGCATTTATTAAACTGAGCTCACTTTCTGTATTAGCTGTAAACATACTTTTCGTCCTGGTTAAAAGGGTAGTAAACCCCAGTGTAAAATAATGTTGAGGCACAGGTGAGCATAGTAAATCACAGGTACGTATGGTAAAGCATTCTTAACCATTTGGTAAAGCAAATGGCATAAGTGGTATAAACATAGCAAACTGCGAAATGACTGTGGTAAATATGTACCTGCCTGTGGTTTATGTGCATGTTCAGGTATTCATGACTGTGGTAAATATGTACCTGCCTGTGGTTTATGTGCATGTTCAGGTATTCATGACTGTGGTAAATATGTACCTGCCTGTGGTTTATGTGCATGTTCAGGTATTCACTGACTGGTAAATATGTACCTGCCTGTGGTTTATGTGCATGTTCAGGTATTCATGACTGTGGTAAATATGTACCTGCCTGTGGTTTATGTGCATGTTCAGGTATTCATGACTGTGGTAAATATGTACCTGCCTGTGGTTTATGTGCATGTTCAGGTATTCACTGACTGGTAAATATGTACCTGCCCGTGGTTTATGTGCATGTTCAGGTATTCACCACCTGAGGTGTAAACGTGCAGCAGAATTCCTGAGCTGGCACGGGGGCGAACCTCAAACACCAACTCAAATTTCAAGCCCAAGTTAAAGGAATCGTCTGCAAAAAATTAGAGATGCCATCATTTTTAAATTTGATTAGAATTATTCTATTACAAAACAACAATGTGCTAAAATGCGAATCATGGGCCCTATACATGAAGCATGTTTAATATTATTTTATTTTTATAAATCCATACATACTGTACATTTATTTGTTCAAAACTTGTATTTATTTGTATGAGCTGAGCCTTAGGGCTGCTACAATCTAATGTATACAAAGAACAGTTATGTTGAAGATACTGTACACACTTGCGATTGCGTTTCTTCAGGCTTGAGATTATACACTTCACCAAACTGCTGAAAACCTTTAAGCAGATATCTGTGCTGTTTACATATTGCTGAACTCTACATTACCTAGAACTACATATCCTCCCTCAGCTGAGAAGTATGTTCCAGACTCTGTGGGCCCATTGAAGCAGGGTGTGACCCCAAACGTATGGGAGACTGAAGAGAGCCACTGGCCGTTCAGCTGAAAGCTCTTTACACAGCCGGTAAAACTGTGTACGGAATTGACCTGAAAGCAGAAATACGGAACATTGTTAGACAGTGCTGAACAGAAGGGGGTGGAGTACTGGTAAATTCAGAGGTAAAACTATAAGCTTTTCTTGATACTTAATCCACCTATTTCCCATTTTATACACCTTACCTGTGTTACTTTATCATCATCATCATCATCATTAATTAATTCATGTATTTATTTATTTAGTATATTTAGTACATTTTATTCGGATTATCAACCCAATCCCGACTTTTCACAACTTAGTGTATATGATTAGGGTTACCATATGACTCCATGTACACTAGGAGAGTTTGGGACAGTTCAGGTTTTTCAACTCACACCCCAATGCATGCTGGTACGTGTAGTCCTGCTGTGAAAGGTACCCAGAGACAGGTAAAACATACTAGAGTGCATTGCGATGCAAGTTGAAAAGCCTGAACTGTCCTAAACTGTCTTACTGTTTTATCTCTGCACTTGGATGTAACATTTGTTTACTTATACTGATCCATAATGCTACAGTAGTATAGAAAATAACTTTTTTTTTATTAAAACCTTCCTTATATTAATTATCTTCTATATTCACCCACCCGCTATTGAGAAAGCGTTCACACTAATCTATGGATGCACGTTTCTGATGTTACCTGTATGTTTTTATGAGCTTTCCCAGGTGGCACACCTCCCACATAGAATACACCACTAACATGCCAAGGAGCACCAGCCTCCAGGACAGTGTCCTCCAGCACTCGAAGCCCATCAATTATTAAACGCCCCTCATTCTTTTCACGGGTAAATACAACCTGCAAACAAAGCCGAGGTAAGGGGTTATTGATTACCTTTGATTCTGATATCACTGCCACCTGGGGTTTTGATATTGTAAGGGAATATAAATGTTATTCTTAAGATAAAAGATATCTTAACTAATGTTTTCTTGTTTTTAACACCCTGTTTTAAAACCCCTACGGCCTCAATACAGCTCTCGGAATCATGCCAAACCCATTGCAGAAGCATGTTACCATATCAGTACCATATTTGTTTAAAATCCAAGTTTGTTTATACAGGTGTTCTGTTAAGGTTTCTTGATGCTAGAATATTGGTATTATACTGTGGTTCCCCAGTGGTATTTTTCAAACTCAGCTGTAATGGAAGGACTTGTCAACGATTTATCAATGTGTGGAGGCTGTTGAGGCATATCAGGAAACGTATTCATATACCGTGCTTCAGTGCAATTATAAACATGTAATAACGTGGTAATACCTGGGCAATTATCATGTTTTTTGCTGGTTTTACATAGTAATCACTGCTGGAATAATTGTGCAACACATGAAACTGGCTTGGGCCATTGTTACAGGCAGTGTTGTGTGATGTATTGGTGTTACGGATTCTGTCCCCTGACGGTGAGGTGAGATGGGGCTAAAAGGTCTATATCCACGAATGGAGACGAGCCTGGCTGCATAGTGGTTACGATGTTTGCTTGTGATGTGTGGAGTCGTCGGTTCGTGCCAAGCCTCTGCCCTGGTACACCAGGCTGGTACCATGTAATTACATCATGTTGCAAAATGTATTTTCACAAGGCCATATGATAGTTACATTGGCAATTACAATGCAGTTACTGTAGTTATAGCTTGTAGTCTAAAGTACAACAGTTTTTTTGTTTACTTACATTGTGCCATGATCCATCATTATATTTCTCCTGGCTTTTGATTTTTAGCTTATGGTTCCCAACATTGAACATGTAAACTAGTCTGCCATGAGCAAGGAATAGTGCCATGAAATTGTCTTCCTCTTCATTTGACACATAGAAGATGAGGCCATGGGAGGACTGAGTCCTCAAACTGAGGGAGAAGTGGGACCTACAGTGCAATGCAATAAGCAGAAATAAAATCAGAAAACAAAAATGTATTTCACTTATGATGAAGTGTCAACGGTATGTCACAGTTTTGGCACACTACAATAAACAAGCACATATACAACAGCATGAAACATTTAGAAGACAGAAAACGCTATTTCAAACAATAAATAATTAACTGATAAAACATCATTTAAATACAGTAAACTAACCTTTCCTTGAAAAAGTCAGGAATGCTGCCGTACTCCAGCCGGCTGTTTGCTGTCCCTCCAAACT
Source organism: Acipenser ruthenus (assembly GCF_902713425.1). Classification (NCBI taxonomy): domain Eukaryota; kingdom Metazoa; phylum Chordata; class Actinopteri; order Acipenseriformes; family Acipenseridae; genus Acipenser; species Acipenser ruthenus. The sequence goes on from NC_081194.1 coordinate 76,916,237, forward strand.
GATGTGCATGCTGTGTAGCTCTGGGTCTGGCTGACAGATAGCAGTGTGCCTCTTCCTTTCCTCTCAGCTCCTCAGGGTTATCCTTTAGAGAGTCAAGAACCTCTGGGGTCCTTAATTTATCTCTGCCCATCTTTGCAAAAATGAAATGGTATTCTGTGACCGAGCAGCTGTTGAGTGGCGTGTGTGGTGACGCCACGGACCAGGAAGTACCAGAAACAAAACAATGGATGGGCGGGTGAAGCTGAACGCTACTGCGCTCAGCGTATTTATTAAATAATAAAACAAAACAAAAGATTTAAACAAACAACAAAACAAAAGGGCACGTTGGCCAAACAAATAAACAAACAAATAAGCGTGCTGGTTTTAGCACCAGCACGATACTTAGCAGTTGTTTTTAAATGTAGTTTCTCTCTCCTCACTCTCTCCGCTCCCCGTATTCTCCGCTGTACACTCTCCTCTGAGCACGGACAGCTGCCGGTTCTTATATTCTGGCCGAGGGTTTAACTAACTGTTAATTATCTTATTACCCCTCGGCCACAGTCTGCACGAGTTTAATAAGGATGCGTGACTGTCAGATAGTTAAATAATCAGTAGCTGATCAGCCACGCATCCTCACGAAGTTTTTAAAATATAAATACAATAACCAATAAGCGGGGCTTTGACCTGCGCCACAAACAAAAATACAAATAATAATACAAATACATATAGATGCGGGACACTCTGCCACATATTCACATAAAACAGTGTAAAGTTTGTACCTATGAAAATATCCTCAACCTATACCACAATATAACAAAGCAATGGTCTATAAACACCTCAGTCCAATGATATGCAATCATTCTAAACTTAATATGCCAGACAAACTTTAAGAACAACTTGGCATGGCTTGTGAAATATCTTATTTATACAATGTTGTTTTCTTGTTTAAATTCATTGTATAATTCAGCTTCTAGGGGTTGTAATAAATGCATTAGTGAGAAACACCAAATAGAACAGATGTGGTATTTCTTATAAACAATAAGGGCAAAGTGTTGCAGTGGGACAGGTTAATGGAATCACTCTGGTGTGCAAGCTGTGCTTAGAGGATGATTTTGAGAGATATTTTTAGGCAACTAAGTTGCTTAACTCCTGAATTAAAAAAGTTACCAGGATATAATAAATGTAGCCCTTTTATTGTGCTTTGAACTTCACTGCAACTCTGTCTTTCATTCATTTGAAAGGGGACATTGTTTACCTGGTGCTACAATTGTACAGCACTTAATGAGTAGGTTTTTTTGGGGGGGTTCTGACCTTTCTGGCGCGTCCTCTCTTGGGTTTCGAGGAGTTTCTGTCAGGTTTAGCATACAACGCAGCAGGAGGTTTCTCCATGGGGCAGCCATGCAGCAAAGCCTGGACCTTCTCAGTGTACCTCTGAAAATCTTCCACCTCCATGTCTCTGTCAGGCCTGTGGCACACACAACAGAAACTATACTGTGGCTGTGGAAAAGTAGGAAATAGCCTCATATAAGACCTGGACCTCTATAGGAAAAGGTTTTGCCCTTGAAAGATCACGTACCTGCTTAAGAATGCATTGCTGATGCATCCTGTGAAGTTCAAGTACTGGCCACTAGGTGACCCTCCAAAGTAGAACTTGCTGGGTGCAGAAGCTTGTTGCTGAGTGTTACCTTGGCGGCTTTTGCTTTGCCTGTCTTTATCATCGACAATCAGCTGATACCTAAAGGTCAATATCCCACAGACCCACAAATTAACACAATGTTTAAGCAACTCAAATATTTGTCAAAATACTACCTACGTTACTACATTGTGTATACGTAGAGTCTCTCGGTGTACAATCAGAGTCACCTTGTGCAGTTTGAGAAAGAGAGAGGGAGAGATGCAAAATAAATCGATGCAGTTCTTGCTGATTACACTGAAATCTGTGCAAGATGCTATTAAAAAAAAAAAAATCCTTCTGTGCACAGGATGACATGTGTAGATAGGACAAGACGTACAAAACCAGAACTGTGAATGATCTTTTTCTTTTTTTAATTTACAGTACATGCATGATATTACTATTAAAGTTCACTAGAACGCATTATTAAAGCTGATGCCAGTAATCGCATTAGATAACGTCTTCTGGGTTGTTTAAAAAAAAGGGAACACTTCGGCCAATAAGAAATCTACAACTGTGTATTCCCTTAGTTCAAATAATGGCAATATAATATGCAGCAATGAAGGGTCAAAATACAGCATGCTTTACCTCTGTGGAGTGACCGATGCAACGAGGAAATGAGTTTGTCCATCGTTATAATGGTTCTTTTCTGACCGAACTTTGGTTCCCTTAGTATTGAGGACGACTGTTCCATTTTCCAGAGAGATGGCAAGTTCATCAGACTAATAGAAAATCCATGGTTAGCTGTTATAGTTTTGTATAGACCATGAAGGGGTATGAAATATCACAGATCTAATAACTAATGTATCATTCTTGTTTATAGTCACTTTGCACAGCATTTTCTGTTTCAGTTGTTACATACTGAGTGTTGCAGGAGGACAGGTTAATGGGTATAAACAGGGTTGGACTCAATTCCTTTTTTTCAATTGCAATTCCAATTTCCTTTTAATCAATTTTGATTTCAATTGCAATTCCTTTGAATGCCTTTGAATTGGAATTGATTAAAAAGGAATTGGAAATGGAATTGGAATTGTAATAAAGGAATTGACCCCAACCCTGGTTACAATCTGGTGTATCAGCTGTACATCGAGGCCACAGGAATGCTTTACATTTCTGAGTCTGAAAAAGTCACCATGATGTGATGTCTGAAACTGAAATCTCAGACCAGAACCAAAGTTAATCTTTAAGGATTTATTTGCTAGAAGGTTCTTAAACCAAAAAGCAGAATAGTCCTTTGAGCAGTAAAGTATTTGTGCCTCTTGCTATGGATATGTACTGTATGATATGCTGTAAAACACATTCTCTGAAAGGCAGGCGTACCCCCTCAGTGTAGTAGAAAAGCAACCCGGCAGATTGCATTGTTCGGAAATCGAAGCCTCCTTCAAACATCTGGAAGGGAGAGATTTTCTGGCTTGAAGCGACAAAACTTTTGCCGTTAAAATAGGCTTCACGGGACACCTGGGCAGAAACACAAGAAAAGAAGACGTCAGTGTTAATTTGAATGTGCTATATTTAACTGACAAGATTATAGAGCTGGTCCTGAAGGCCTGTAATTAGCAGGGCATATCAGGCTATACAGCCAGCATAGAGATCATTTTTGTATTCAGTATATGAAGATTACTGTGGAGGGTGAAGTCAGTTGGCCACTTTGTAGTGCTGCTGTGGAACATCATTCACCATTGAGCAATGGAACTTGGGCTGTACTGTGGTTTTTGCATTAGCTATGAATTATTGGCACTATTTATCTCAAAGATATAATTTCATAATGTAGCATTTTCATAGGGATACATGACCCTTCTTGATGGATTGCATTAGTTAATAAATATATATATGATATATTATAATTTACAATATACTGTATCGCCTTTATATAAAGCACTTTATTTACACTAGAAATGTTTCCCCAATTACAGTATGTCAAGTAACTACCTGAATCCACACAGCAGGTGGTCTTCTTAGACCACTGGCTATACTTACAAGTGATTCTTCTGGGCACCCAGAGCTGATTCCAATGGTCCCTGCCTCCTCCAGCAAGTTGAAGTCCTTCTTTTGGTACTGGAAGCCCTTGAGGCAGCCTCTCAGCCCAGCATGGGTTGCTAGTTCAGGGCTGGAAAAACAACAGATGCATTTACTTTGGCCTGGATTTTCCACTATGAAGTTCAAAAGGCCCCTTCATTTATGTTAAACGTCCTGTTTAAGGAGCATGCATAAGGACTGTATGAAACAGGCGTAATCACAGAAAGAGTGATTATAATATCATTTTTTAATATGGAAAATAATGACCAAGGGTTATAACAAGTATGTCAGTGACATACATTCCCTGCCCATACTGCAAATACAAAATGAGTGCTATCAGTATAACGGAAATTATTGTGACCTTCATCCACTTTGTGATGACAGATTGACACATGCCTTCATAGTGTATACCTCCAGATTCTGATACTTTGCAATTGAAGTGGAGCTCTAGATCAGTGGTTCCCAACCTTTTCTCTGCCGCGGCACACCTTGACACCTTTAATTATTTTTTCAGGCACTCCACCATATTGTCTCCAAATGAACCTGCCCTCTAATCACCTCGGTTTAAACTGTTTACCACCCTTGCCATTCCTCTCACATCTTCATCAAGCTGCAATGCAAATTTTCCACTTGATTTAAATTGTTCTCGGAGCACCATCTCAACATCACCTGACATGTCATCAATGCAGCGACTTATCGTGTTCTCTGAAAGGGGAACTTTTTCAATTTCCTGGACTGCATGTGCACTCTTACGATTTCTTTACATGCTGGTAAAATGTATTTCTCTGCAATTGTAAGTGGCTTTTTTGCCTTTGCTACAAGCTCAGTGACCACGTAGCTTGCTTCCAGCGCTTTGTCAGAAACAGTCTATCATCAATCCATATTGCAGATAGCTCTCACAGAAGTGTCGGTTCACCACTTTCAATTTCTTAGTTTCATGTTCAGCTTCATCACAAGTAGATGTGGAAGCGCCAAAATCTCTTTTCTTCAAATATGTGTACATTTTTGGGTCATAATTTTGAAATTCAGCACTGAGATTTGTAAGGTTTCAAAACCCCACTCTCGTAACGGCAAGTTCACGAGTGTAGTGTAATGTTGCGTCTGTTATGTTCATCCGGAGAGCAACAATACCAAATGCCATCCGGTTCCGACACTAATTCATATACAACCGAAGGGTTATATATTTATTTATTTATTTATTTATTTATTTATTTATTTATTTATTTATTTCTCACATTTAGTTTTTCAAAAAATACTGCGGCACACCTGTTCGTGCTTGATGGCACACCAGTTGGGAAACACTGCTCTACGAATGGCTAGCTCCACTATATCCTCATGGTGTATATTGTGAAGTCATACCTGGAGTGCAAGATTTCAGAAGGTGCTCCTCCAATATAGATGTCAGAGAAGGGCATGGGCTTTTTCTCATTTTCCACAGACTTCACATGGCCCCTGTCCACCACCAGGATAATCTTCTTTGAGTTATGATAAATGACTGAAATCTGAAATGCACAGGAACATGTCCTATTTGTGCTCACAGAACAAAAAATATATACTGTACATGATTCCATTGGCAGGCACCTGGTAAGCTTCTATATCTAAACAACAACAAACTAATTAAGAAAGATTGTCCTCTTATAGTAGTTAGTTTCTTAAAACCTTAAACATTAAACCATCAAGCAGCTTGGTGCATAAATACCTTCCATACAGTATGGGACAGACTTTCCTTACATTGTGAGTGAAGAACCTGACAGTCTTTTGTTATCACTGAACCCCATTATGTACAGAATATACGCTCATAACGATATATATATATATATATATATATATATATATATATATATATATATATATATATATATATATATATATTTACTGTACCTCATGGTATCTGGCATCATTAATCTGGATTTTCTTTAAATTGTCTTCAAGAACAACAGGGCCATTGCTGAATCCAAAGTCATACACTATGCGCAGGAGGCCCTTCTGCATTTCCAGTGTGAAGAAATTGCTCTGCAAAAACCACAATCAATTAGGACAGTACTCTTTTACAGTGAGGGTAAGAGGAAGAAGAACCACTTTGTTTGTAGGGTTACTGTACGTGAATTAAACATTTGAACAAACACGAAGCAATGGAAAGAATTAGCCATAAGGAAGTAAAAAAAAAATATCGTATTTTGTGAGTTTGATAATTGTTTACAATTTGTTATACATACCCTACAAAGAATAACAAGAACAACATTATTATTTTGCTCCATTAATCTTGCTTGATTTGAGTATAAAATAATGTTATTTTCATATCAGTTTTGGAATATTACAGAATGTAATGCACTGAATTACCTGCGTGCTATTGTTATTATTCCCTATTGGAAAGTTACTGAACTGAAGTATAACTGACCTTCCAGAACCTCTAGTGAACTCTACCAAAAGATATATAAGCAGATACTTATGAGAGTCCAGGGAAAGACTAGGGAAAGCTGCAGTTCAGAGCATGTCTGGTTTATTTTATTTACAGTAGCAGTGTAGGTTTGGAGAATAAGACTTGCAAACTCTCTGATTTAAAGACTCAAACACCTGTTTATTATACTTTTAAATCCAGCAGGGAAGATACATATCTTAATGTATGTAATGGATTTAAAAAGGAGATTGTATATCCAGTTGCAGTGGTACTTACACCATTGACCATCAGTAGGAGAAGCGCATCGTCCATCACACTCCGCACTCCTAAGTCGAATCGTGTCAAAATCTTGCCAAACTTTTCTCTCTTCTCAATGTTACGCACAAGAGCATAGCCTGTGCCATCAAAGAAGTAGTTTGCTGCCCGACTCTGGGTGAAAGCCAGCTTGTACCTACAAAAAGAGTTTGGAAAATGAAATACTATAATATTGTGAACATACAAATGTAATGTAGTAATAATAATACTACTAATAATAATAATCTATTATTATTGATCTATATAATAAATACAGTATGCAGTACCTGGGACAGGGGGACGATGCTGTGGTGTTGATCTATTTAATAAATACAATATGCAGTACCTGGGACAGGGGGGCGATGCTGTGGTGTTGATCTATTTAATAAATACAGTATGCAGTACCTGGGACAGGGGGGTGATGCTGTGGTGTTGATCTATTTAATAAATACAGTATGCAGTACCTGGGACAGGGGGGCGATGCTGTGGTGTTGATCTATTTAATAAATACAGTATGCAGTACCTGGGACAGGGGGACGATGCTGTGGTGTTGATCTATTTAATAAATACAGTATGCACTACCTGGGACAGGGGGGCGATGCTGTGGTGTCGATCTTGTACTTGTTCTTGAAGTTGTACAGGCTCATCACATCTTTGTTCAGAGTTGCCAGTTCGATGCAACCTATAAAGGGGGACAAGTTCAGGCTGGCTGGGATCTGGGGAACAGAAAGGAGAGGCAAATCAGTTTCATTGTATAATGCACAGAGTTGCAGAGGTGATGCGAGGGGGCGTTTCATCCTTTTGAAAGGTCAGACAGACTAAAAGCCGCAGTTAACTACATGGTGTCATCAGCGCATGTCCACTCATTCATTTTGCCACTGCAATAATCAATGCATGCTTCTCGAGCTACAGTGCATGACAACCGTGTCATTTGCTTGGATAATAATACTGCTGTTAAAACTGTAGTGTATCACTCACTTCAAATATAGGGTTCCATTCATTTTCTGTAGTCTGACTCTTGTTGATACACTGCTAGTAATTCATCCTTTTAAATTTACATTATTAGTAGCTTCCCTTGGTGCCATCATCACTAAGTAGCAGAAGATACCTGTGAATATGGTTTCAGACATTTCCTTTAGATTCCGGTGAGTGCTGTTCTTAACAAAATACTGAATTCACTTCCAATTACAAAGCATATTTCTTTTCATTAGTACAAAATAAAAAAAAAGAACAAATACATGTTTAATACAGATGAAACTCATTAATAGGGTTATTCCTGACACCCTGGACACAGCACAGTCTCAGATGAGGAAACTATAGGGTGTTTATTTACTGGGGAAACTCCACATTTCAAATTGCAGCTTCATTGTAATGAAGTAAGTGTAACTAAGGATCCATTTAGATTTTAATGTCATTTTATTGTAAACAACTTGGTGAAACGTATCTTGAAAAGTTCAAATACATTCCAGTATTGTACCTTTGGAGAGGCATTTATGCATGACGTAGACAACAGTGGCAGTACAGCAGTCCGTCACGTATCTGACCAGAGTAAGGGCGGATATGTAAAAAGTCGGATGAATGAATCCTGTTTTAAATACCATTATACACAGCTATAACAATTACTATATTCACACAATTATTGTTTTGAGATTCAGCTTTTAGGTCAAGACGGAGGTTTAAGTTGATAAGCCTTGCAGGCAAACAGGATTTATTTACATATCAACACACATGTGTTCGGATCGTTCACACTGAAACATGTGTAAGAAATTGCAATATTGTTATATTTTTCGCTTACCATTATAGCGGGGCGGACGTGGCATGGGCGGCGCTGATTTTTCTTTTCGCTCACGGAAAGAACTTTTTATTTACTGCGTTGCTATCAACCAATGAGAATACATAAGCAAGCTGTACTTGCTCAACCCCAAACACAGATGCATGAAACATATAGGCTATGATTACTGTATATGCTATGTAGCCTAGCTACTACACACATAGATGTGGTAGAGGACATCTACTATGTAATGAGTAGCCTATGTATTTACATAGAATGCACTCGCCTCATGACATATCTTATTGCCAGCTGACCTCTCCAGCAGCCAGCCTACTAATAAGATTATCATTTTTCACGGATTGTGCAGCCAGCTTCATCAAGGGACGGTAACCAAGTCCATCCAGGTCTTGGAGATGGAGTGGTAAATGTACAACCTGTTATTAATTGAATAACTAAATAAATAAATCAGAATGAAAACAGTTCTAGACGCTGCTGAGAGAAAACCGGCAAAACTGTTTCAATTCCTGAGTTCGGTTACCTACTTGTTTTCATTCTGATTATTTGTTTAGGCTACAGCGTGTCCGTCAGCTCAACTAGCGAATGTCAGTGCAGTGTGATACCAAAAAAAATGAGTGGTTGGATTTGCTGTCAATCAACCCAAGTTTTTTGTTGGATCAGCTGTTTGTACATTTTTTTTTGTTTTTAAAGGCGCTGTAGTTATACAATGTAGTTAATGCAACTGTGTGCACAAGTCCCTCCTCCCCCGAACCTCCAGAAGATTAGGTACCATCGGCAGTCCTGCGTCAGTCGAAGAGTAATTACATTAGTCAGGATTTGTGAAATTAAATAAAATGGTTTGCTTTGCTTTGAACACCAAATGTGAAATGAACAACCATAAGTACGAATGAAATTATATATAGTTATTTATTATCATAATGTGAAATTGAAATCTGATGCGCATGTTAAAAGTTCAAGTCCTTTGCTTCGTATTTCCTTTTTTGTTTTCTGAACTGAATCTCTCTTTTTAACTATTTTGCACAACAGTGTATTTGGTTATTGGATCTTCTGTTAAAAAAAAAAAAGTTCTTTATTTTTCGAAAATAAAACGTCAATGCACTAATAAGAAATCAGGTTGCCAATTTCACCACTGTGACTATTCACCTTAAAAAAGTTACCATTGCCACCCTCTCCCGAAAAAAAATCCTGGCTACGCCACTGTTGCAAGGGTTTATTATTTAAAAATGCGCAGTTTATTTCAAACTTTCAAAACATAATAACATAACAAAGAGTGTCTAAGACCCTTCACCGTTATATTTGTTCTGACTCTTCTGTAGTTCAGAATGTTATGAACAGCACAAGAGTGTGACGATACTTCCATTTCAAACGCTCAGGTTAGTGCAGGTGTAAGCTGTCTGTCGATAAGAGACTCTTGCCTGTAGTGTTGTTTGCAGCTCTCTTGATTGTGACAATCTGGCGTAGAACTGTTTGTGATGAAATATCTGGTAATGTTAGAAAGCTAGCTTAATGTTTACATAAAAATGGTTAAAATCGGGCATCGGGTTTGAGCACGTTTTTTTTTTTTTTTTGGGGGGGGGGGGGGGGGGGGGGGGGGCTGTGCCCCACCAGTTTTTCAAGCCATGAGTCGCCAGTGTCAACACATGTGACACTACTAGCAATGGAAGCGCACCGAGCACATACAATACAGTGTGCCAAAACTTTGGTAGGGTCTACAATATCTGAACTAATCTTCTCTGTTCAATAATAAACTAACGTTGCTGAAGAGGTTGATCATGGCGGATAAACGTTTAGGGCAGATACGTGACGGGTGGATACGTGACGGGCGGATACGTGACGGGCGGATACGTGACGGGCGGATACGCGACAGATTACTGTACTTAGATTCACCTAATTGACCCAATTTTCTATTACTGTTGCGCTGGCCTTGAAGGCCTGACATAAATATACAACCAGGCAACACCCTATCCTCTCACATACCCTGAAGTCTGGAGGCACACCGCCAACAAAGAAGACAGTGTTATCAGGGTCTAGGTCAAACAGCGATTCAGTGCCCGGGGCCTCCCCTTTCTGAATGAATTTCTGTTCCGCTGTGCTACCAGGACTTGGAACGGTTAGGAATACTTTACCATGTCTGCCAAGCCTGCAAAGAAACATATACGAATTAATTCACTTTTAAAGGGCATTTATTATGTTTTTTCTCATAAATCTGTAAATTATAAACCACAAAGATCTTCTCAGCTAATCACATCATTATCTCTTTAAACAGCAAGGCAATTTCCAAGCAGCATATGCGATCCAGCCCATGCACAAAAACATGTGTTTGGTTTAAACTAGCATTAATATCCTCTGCAGCAGTCATCTCACTTATGGATCGGGACACCTAACTATCTAGCAAGTAATGACCGCTGCGTCTGACATTAATGCTAAGTATTTAATTGACATTACCTTTCAGTTTTGATGAGGTTGAACTGGGGTGGCCAGGTGCTGATAGGCTTGGAGCTCAAAGGTATCTCAACATCTCCACCTCCCAGATTGTAAACATACACCAGGTTGTCATTCTTGATAGCAAGGCCCATATAATCTTTCCTTCCCTAAAACAATCAGAAAGCATACATTCAGCTAAGGGTTAGTAATACTTCTATTACTAACAATGAATGTTGTTAGGTTTTAGGTTTTGGGACAATGGATGTTGTTAGGTTTTAGGTTTTGGGACAATCAACGTTTTTAGTTTTTAGGATCATGTTATTGTTGGCATTGGCATTGAATATTTTAGTAGATAATATCTGCAATGGAACTTGACTGAGGGAATCATAGATTATAGCTGTGTACCAAATACAAAGACACAGGGTCAAGGTCATTTAACATGTAGTGTTTGTACAACCCTGTAAATATGAAGTCTCTGTGTTAAATGGTCTCATAGATATGGGTTAAGGTTTTTTTTTTTTATCTAGTACACTAGTGGCAATGGCAGGGCCTTACAGTTCTGCAGCATCCAGACTCTTACATTTTTGTTTCCCAGGTACATGATGAATCTGTCCTGCCCCTTGTGCTTTTCTGAATCCACCTTCATGAACAAACTCATCGAGGTGAAGGCTTTCAGCTCCTCCAGTTTAGTCTTTGGATGAACCTCAACTGCTGACTGGCCATCAAACCGCATGGAAACTTGAACCTGTTGACAGACAAGAGGGGAAACTCCTTAATCTCATCCTGCACTGAATTCCAATTTAAAAGACACCTGCAAGCCAATGTGTCTCATATTGAGGAAGCTCTGAAAGCGGAAGGCGGGTAGTTTAAGACAAGTTTGTGACCCCAAAACATATATTGGAGTAATATTCTGGGTAGGTTAAAAAAGTAGCTCACCTGCTTCTATTCTTTGTGAATGCAAACTGTGTAAAGCTGGTGAAGTTAACCTGTATCAGTACTTAAGTTCAGTAGGATAAACAGACAGCCCCACTTTGTGCCAAATTTTGGGTGTAAATATCAACCTATAGCTTTTATAAAACAATGACATTTAAAACACTGTAAAAACTGAGAATAAAGGTCTGTAACACACCTAATATTACTGTGTGGCAGGGTAAAGGATGGTAAAAGGAGTGAAATTTGGCCTACCGACAGATGGAGGCGCTAGATGGAGAATCTTGTGCGACCTCATCAAGATGGAGTGTGCCTTAAACACAGAGTCCGGTTGTGGCGGCCATCTTGGGAAGTTGGGTCACACAGGTGTTTCGGGTTACGTTAATATCAAATCTGAGTTAGGTCACAAGCACGACTGAGTAGCGGTTGGCTATGACGGATTGACAGAGGCGTGGCCAAGGATACATAAGGGGAGAACTAGCAGGGGATGTGAGAACTAGCGGGGGGTCCCTGGTTGGAAGAGGCTTGCTGGGGGCTTGGGAGTCACCAAGGAGGCGAGAAACAACGAAAGAAGCAGTGAGCGGATGCACTGCCACTCGTCAGCGGCAGGACCTGACCGGGAATAGAACGTGAAAACCACAGAAAATACACTGTGAGTTGCACCAAACCTCTGAGACTTGTGAGTTTTATTCCATCACACACCCCCCCCCCCCCCCCATCACATACAGTACCTTGTTATTTGTGTCACCTTACAGTAAAATAAATATTTCCAGATGTCTTTCATTACCACAGTGGGGTCGATTCAGTTGATCTAAGTGCCGGTGGATCTACTATATATACCACAGTCTTTGTGTATTGAGATCAGGAAAACAAGCGCATTTTGTGTGCTTTTTGTTTTCCCCTTTGATACTAGGGGGCTGCAGATTACCTTGCTGGCCAGACTCTTGGTCTGTGCAATGAGCTGCCTGATTCGCAGGATGCTGGATGAAATGTTACTCATGGGCTTCTTCTGCTCCACCACTCGCAGTTTATCCAGCAGCTCAGGGATCATTTCTGTCATGTTTTCCACTGCGAAGGAGCAGAGATGTCATCAGTGGTGTCATCTTAAACCATAATTAGTTTAGAAATACAAGAAAACCCACAATAAAATGAAAGCCAACTACTTATCTAATAAGAACTTACTTTTATTTATTTTTAAATCAAAGTCAACAGCCTGAAGCTAGAATCTCTAACTATATATTCAAACCCCATTGTCTACTTTACTTTAAGACTCTATTTTGAAGCAAATGCAAAAGCAAAGTCACATTTTCTGAGAGGAATACAAAAAAGTGTAAACGTAAAAGAACAACAAATGACATTATTATCTGAGGATTGTATTGCTTGTTTCATTCCAATAAAAAATATATTATTCTCTGAGATTTCCACTTGCTTTAAAACAGGGCGCAGAATTCTCATGAAACTTGAAGAGAATGAACAGCACAAGTAAACCAGCCACACTCTCAGGTGGGGTGACCACCAATCTCTAATTGGATGGGACAGTCCCTAAATGTAAAGATCAAGTCCCGGTCCTGGACTAAATCTTTCAGGGACGGAATTTATCACAGTTCAATCTTACAGTTTAGCGCTACAGTCAAACCATAGCATATCTGTTTGGAGCAAAGCCCCGCCCCTGCTGCATCATTTTGCAATGCCTTACACAGGTCCAGAATGATTGACACAATGAATAGCCAATCTAAGACATAAAACGATATAATCCCACTATCATGTGACTTTTTACAGTCACATCACATGCTCCCCAACAGCCTGATACTGATCTGCTTCGGCGACAACAAACAAAATACAATTTGTAGAATATTTTAATTTCAGTGTTTTCTTTGTTTATGTGAAATGGCTGACTCTAAAAGTTGAAGTGACACTGATAGTGATACGTCGGTAGAGGAAGGAGTACCCTATAAAGCTTACTCCACTAAAGAAAAAAAGTAAGCACCTGTGCAAATTCAGAGTGGAATGGGTTATAACGGTCATACACGTGCATTAGGAAAAGTGCAGATGATTCAACAAGAGTTGTATACATTATGTAGAAAAGATTTTAGAATTGGATACTGAGGTGAAAACCAAAAAGCATTCAAAGCTGATATTTAATTTTGAAATACTGTTATTAAATATACAGTATGAAATATGTAAATATAACCCATTGCACTTTTTTAGTGTAGTTAAATATTGTGAGACTGTCTGGGCATGGTCTCCTATACAGACATGTATACTGATTTGTTGGTTTATAAAATGTTGGCAGGTTACCTGCTTCCTCTGCAGCGCTCACTGCCCTGTTGTATGCAGACGTGTCGTACTCAGAGTTGTCCAGATTCCTGGCCCAGCCTTGGACTGTCTCATTAATGGGAGTGACTGTTTGAAGGACTGTCGCAGTATTGTTCAGTGTGTTTTCAGCAATCCTCTTTGAGTACTCCAGACGCTGCGCTGTGTTACCTGGTGCAGAAAAGAATGCTTGGAATTCAGTCACAATAACATTCTATCAGCCAGGCACATGCAGCAGGGGCTGATACCTGGAAGGAAACATCAATTTACAAATGAAATGTGGGTGCCAGTAGCGTAGCCAGCGTTGAGGGGCAGGGTGTGTGACCGGCCCCACTGGCCCCAAAAATGAAGGTTGATGGGCCCCTCTCTGCCGAACACACATTTAGAAAACTTGTTGAGGTGTTGCTTTTAGAGTGCTCAGGCCAATCTAATCGGCCCAACTCCACACACTGTCTTTAACACTGTTAAAAATAATGGATTGCTTTGAAAACTACACTACCCAAAGCCCAGCGATGACGCTTGTATGAAACGTTTTTGTATACGTATTTGGCCATTAGATAACGAGAAATCAGGTGCGCTGTTGGTCTTTCTCTCCTGCGGCGGTGACTGTACGCTGTGTGAGAGTCGAGTGATTTGTAAAAACAACCTTTGTAAGAGTTCTATTGTGTGGAATAATTGTGGAGTTGTATATACAGAAAAGAACAAAGTACTGCACCTGAAAAAAACCATCAACCCCCTGATATTAATTTATTTAGTTATTATCTCAAATCCATTACCCCTTCACTCCCTCAACACAAGGAAACGACACAGTGGAAGAGGTGAAACCTTACTTACGTTTTATAATTTATTATTTATCATTTATCATTAACTCCCAAATATTTATTATTTATCATTTATCATGAACTCCCAAATACTACTATTAGCCCCTTTAACACAAATTTCTAATTTGTTAAAAAAGCAGTTAATACTGTTATCTAAGTAGAAAAACATTATTATTATTATTATTATTATTATTATTATTATTATTATTATTATTATTATTATTATTATTTCATAACAGTATTCTGATTGTTTTAAAATCCTCCATTTCTCTTTTTTTTAGCTTTTTTTTCTTAAGTGTATTAGAAATAAAATAAATCCCACTGCAGCTACTCCATCCCTCAAATAAAAAAAAATTGTAGTAAAATAAAAAAAATAAAAAACTACTACTTCTGCTACTAAAACAGTACATACATTATTTGTATAGATTTTTATGACTACATAAACCCTGATATTAGTATATCTATCTATCTATCTATCTATCTATCTATCTATCTATCTATCTATCTATCTATCTATCTGTCTATATACATATAATTAATATTATTGTTAGTTGTTGTTGTTCAATAAAACATGTTATTATTATTTTGTTATATTTTTTTATTTCACTAAAATAAAAAATATGTTTGTACATTTTTGGTTAACATCTCGCATTTTATTTTTTGCTTGCCAATCATATTTAATAGCACATCTTTTTTTATTTGAATACAGCCTTCTGATATAATATTGCCATTAATTTGTTCCTCCTGCTCTCATGATCATGACAGTGTGTGCATGGCAGGGAGTCTCACATCAACACAAAGACAGTTTGAATACCTTTGTCCCCCAGGGGAACTATTTTTTAACTTGATTTGGTAGGGGGTGGGGTAGGAGTCTAAAGTCTATCTGAAATTTAAGGAAAACCAATTTATTTTCAATGTCCTTGTATTTTTCACCAATAAACTCTTCACTGTTTACATTAATGTTATTCCAAGCAGACTGCTTGAAAGGAATCATCGACTATATTTTTAACATGAGTGGTACAAAAAGTGTAGTGCAGCGTTATCAAGCTTAAGTTCATTCTTATTTACCACAAAGCATGTCAAAACGATCACTTCTGACAGTCTCTGTAAAAATAAACTGAAAGTAGAATCAGGTATCAGCAGCCATTACCTTACACAGGCAACATAATCATAACATCTATGTCTTGTAAGGTTTGTAGCTCACAGTAAAAAAAAAAAATAATAATAATAATAAAAACTATATGGACATTGGATCACTGGTTCTGCTTCTATAGTAAAAATATGTTGGAAACAATTTGGTCTGTTAGTCTATGACCTTGATGTTAAGGTCAAAGGCTTCACACATTCATTATGTCACTTAGTTTATGGCTAGACTAACATGTCACATTGTCACATGTAGCGTATTGACATGTGCTAAAGGTTACAGTACCATGTAACCAAAAGGGCAATTATTGAATAAGTACATAGTTATACTTTTCACAAGAACTTTCCAATACTGATAACTGGACAAAATACTGGGCCAATACATTACATTTCAGGAACTTTCAAATTTTGAATGAAAACAATCAAATGTGAATAATACATTTTGCTGTCTAAAATATGAGGTGAAAATACAGTGAACTGAATTTAAAGCATCTACAGTATGTCAATGTTTGTATAGCATTACAAACATGAGCTCTGTATTTCAAATGGTTTGATATGGACAGAGTAAAGGTGCATTTGGCTTCAGGGGTTTCATATATATTGGATGGCACCCTTAACACAACTTCAAGTGATGCTTATCCATGCAACGCATGGCTGCAGGTATAGACAGGCCACAAATCTTACCACGTTCAATGGTCTTCAGCTGACTTGAGGATTCTGAAAGTTGTTTCTTGACAGAATCCACTTTAGCGATCGCTCCATTAGTATTTCTTTTGGCAGCACGGACGGCAGACTCATTGTCTTTGGAAAGCAGTAATACAAAAAGAAACAGTTCACTCAAAGTTAACTAAATGTATTATTGTATCACACTCACTAAACAAATGTCAGCATTTACTTCAGAATTCTGCTGTTAGGACTGCTAATCTAATATATTTTGTATCCTGGTTCTCTGATTTAAAATTCATGAATCTCCAGTATAATTCATAAGGGCTTGCTGTTCAATGTGGAGGAAAGTGAAGCCTTGCAATATATTAAATGGCCAATAGGTGGGGGTGCTAGGCACTGCAATACTGGCTGTGGTCGAGGGTTTAGAGTTAATGCATGTGTATCTGTAACGGGCAGTGTTGTGTGATCAACACTGGGGATCTCCTTTTGGCTCTTTTGCATTGGGGGGGAATGAGGTGAGGTTAAGAGATGAGATGAGGTTAAGACACTTGCCTGCTGTGTGAGAGGCCGCGCCCAGCCTCTGCTCTGTTACATATCAAAATACTGTACACTAATTATGTCTATACATCTACTATAATATTTACTTACTGGACTAAAGTTCTACGAATGTTATACTGTAACTGAGTGTTTCTCTAGTCTAATTAAGCAAACCTGCATTTTGCACTATAAGTTTTCTGAATCATGCCCATACATAATTCTGTTTAATATTCTATGGGTTTATATTCATATTGGCTGACCTGACTGCAAGCTGCATTTTTTTACACATTTAAATGTACAACCATGTTGATTGTTTCACCAGTGCCTCCAGTGCCCACACTGTACTGCACTACAAAGCAACAGTAACATGGTGCTTACCGGTTTCTTCTTCTGACTGCAGTAATTTGGTGGCTTCAATCAAAAGAATTTCACTTCGTTCTTTAAGAAATCCAATCTGAGTGTTTACACCAAAGACAGCCTAAAATATAATGACACAAACAACACATGTAGGACATGAACATCTGTAGTGCTGCCTGTAACTTATTAGCCATGGATGCTTTTGATCAGTCTTGGTGAAATGTGTATTGTGTTCTCAGTTTAGTCAACATGACTAAATGACAATACCAGTAGGCACAATTTGCAGTATCTGCTTGAGAAATGATGGGGACTGACAGGGGCTGTTTCAGGTTAGGATTGAAGGAAATATCATACTATTGTCCCTCCCTATTAATAATCATTGCACCATTTTTCAAATAAAAAAATATGTATGTATGTATGACCAATCTGTACCTTTCAGTTTATCAGTTTACTTATTCTCAGGAACTAAAAATGCAATGGAGTATAACAGCTACTAGATTGAACCCTATATTGCCAACCGTTGCATTCTGGCTGTGGGAAAAGCATGTAACAGTAAAAAAAATAAATAAAAATACTGTATTCTCTTACTTGAAAATGGTATTTTTCAATGTAGTGATCAATATGTTTAAATTACCTTTTATAAGCTGTAATTGTGGCAATTAGTGCACAGCAATGAGGTTGAAAAACATGCTTACATTATGGACCTTTGATAATATTCTTATAGGCACTCTTCATGTGTTCATGTACGTACTGCCACTAGAGGGCTTTCATTTGTTTATTATAGCTGAAGTATATTCAATGTATGTGCGTTTGAAGAAACACCATTTTCTGAAATGCATTTGCAAGTTTACCATTAGTATTGTGATGAAACTCTCTATCCCTTAGTATGATTGAAGGGACAGAAGTTCAGCTTCTAAACATAGACCGAGACATGATGTTGACAATAAAATGAACTACCGTGAACTTATTATTCTGCTTTTAACTGTCAACTTAATGACTGAGGAGTATACTGTATTCACTACCTCACTCTCTCACCTTTATTCCTTACATTTTAATACATATTCTAGCGCTTGTGAAATGTGCCGGATTGATGGCTGAAGACTGAATGCCCCTTTTTTATCAACAGACATTTTCCATTCTGCTAAGTGTTTATTTTTGAGAGGGGTGCAACAATCTAAACAGCGTTTTCATACTTACATCCTCAGCTCTCTCTGTGTAGTTGAATGTAATTACCGCAGTCTCATTTGCCTCTTCAACATACTTTGCAATGTTTTCGTACACATTGGAAGCGTTTATTGCTTTCTGTACAAACCCGTTGGCATCAATATTTTTCAAATAACTGTGAAAACAGAAACAGACTTAGTCAAAGCTAAAGCGCATGCTAAATATTTTTTAATTAAGTCTCTACAGTATATCTTAAAACTTGAAGCTGCTACTATAAATTATTTTTCATTACCCATTTTATATCACATAGAATAATAGCATTAAAATTGCAATATCAGTTGAAATTTGACTGCTGTGCCTTTCTTAATCAAACTCCCTCAAAAAGGTATACGTTCTGTAAAGAAACAACTTACTTTTCCAACTCGGCGGCAAGTTTCTGAAGTTCTTTGGCATAGTCTGTGGCTCGAAGAACCAAGTCTTTGTCATATCTCGACAAATTAGCTTCCCTTTCCCTCAAGAGTTTGTTGGCCCCATCGATCGCTGCATGGAACTCTGACACGTTCTAGATTAAACAGTAAATTAATTAATGGAATTATTGGACAGATCTATTTCAAGCTGCAGTACCCCCATATTAAAATATATGTTATTGGTGTCTTTGCTATATTCTTAGGTACACTATTTTTCAACAGGTACTGTAGTTTACATTCCTCAAAATAATTTCCTCAAAATAGTTTCCTCGATCCTTGAAACCTGCTTGCTATTTTGATAGAGATGCAGCAATTAATTAACCTCTCATCTCAGCCACAGGGGACAGGACAGAATCCGTGATGGCAGTGTATCACACAACACTGCCCGTTACACTCTTCCCCCTTTTAACCTCAACAATCGGCTGCCGCCACTATGAGATCCGGGTCACGGCACTAATGTAACAGGGCGGAGGCTAGGTACGAGCAGAGCGACAAGGGACAGAATCCACAACCACAACACTGCCCGTTACACAACGAGAAATGTCACAACCTAATGAAAAAAATGGACATCCTGCTTTTTTAATGATAATGTTTTCACAATGCATATATAATCCTTGATGCATGCTTTCAGTTGTATTTTTTAACTGATACATTTGTTTTGAACCCACAAGTTGTGTCAATACATGTGCTCTCAATGCATCACTTATTGCTGATTATCCCGTCTAATCTGTGATTAGGAAATTGGTTACTGATTGCCCATCTACATTTTGGCAGATTGGGTCTTTGTTGACCGGGGTACTGTCGAAATGTACCCTGGGTATATGTCGGTATGGCAGATTGGGTCTTTGTCGACCAGGGTCTGTCGAAATGTACCCTGGGTATATGTCGGTATGGCAGATTGGGTCTTTGTCGACCAGGGTCTGTCGAAATGTACCCTGGGTATATGTCGGTATGGCAGATTGGGTCTTTGTCGACTGGGGTCTGTCAAAATGTACCCCGGGTATATGTCGGTATGGCAGATTGGGTCTTTGTCGACCGGGGTACTGTCGAAATGTACCCTGCGTGCATGTCAGTATATTGAAGTGCACCCTGGTTTAGACAAAGCTATCGTTTGGTACCTCAGCATGTTACAGATGTACCCTGGTTTCAAGATGCATCCCTTTGTCACGACATTTGTCAGACCTACATATGGTAGCGGAACGCTCTGAGGCGCACTAGTTCTATATTACCAAGATACTCCACTCCGCCTTTACTTCCATCATGTGGCGCACAATGGATCATGGGCTATAAAGAGAGCTCAAAGACAAAGACCCAGTTTGCTACATTTTGTCATTCTAGAAGTCAACTAGTTACACCCCTGGAAGCAAACACAATTAAAAAGGGGAGAGGCTTTTGTTCTGCATTATGTTTTACATATAAAATGAAGGAGCTCATCCTCTAATATCCTCGCTAACATTTTATCTTCTGTGATATAAAAATTATTTAGTTAAAAGAAAATTCAACAGGAAACAAGTATGGTCAGATTTTTAAGGCCACACTGATAATATTGCTCAGCATTACTGTACCTTTATCATAATTTCCAGTTCGCCAACGTCAAGGCCTGTGTCAATTATAATGCCTCCTGCAAGCTGTAGTGTCTCGTTAGCCTCTCCATAGTCTTCCCTCAGCTTTTGCTGCAAGTTCTGTAAAAAGCGAATCACGCGCCATAGGTTAAAACTATGAAAACTCAGATCATACAAGGACATTACTTAATTTAAACTGATTTACCCACTTTCACTTAAGAAAGGTGTTGTAATCAGCCAATCAAACACTCAGGTGCTTTCTCGTGATGCTTTCCGCAGGTTCTGAGTTTAAACTCAAAATCTGATGATAACCTCAACAGAACTAGAAAACTGCAGACACCTATAGCAACCGAACTTACAGTATAGGTTTATTATAGCCTTTAGCAAAATACATAAAACATATCACCATTATCCTTTTCAGGATGTTTTTACAGCCAATCATTACCGCTCTAACACAATTAACATAACTGCGGTTGTTATGCTGTTGTGTTCCCTTAATATTACCTGTAAGTGCTGTCATTCAAGTACAAATAAGAAGATTTACTACGTTTAGTCAAATAACTTACATTTGCAATGAATAGTAGGTGCTTATAGGAAGCCAGAGATAAGGTAGGAAAACATACTAAAGCTTTATTGCACGACTTTGCTATAGTTTTACATTTCCTTGTTTATAAGCTAACATTTTATCTGCATTGTCACCCCTTGAAAAGTACTGAAACAAGAATGATTAATTATAGCAATAAGTCATTGCAGCGATCACTAAATATTTAATTGGGAATGTTGAATAAGTCATTTACCCGTGTCTGTATTCCTGCTGGAGCATTTTATGTTCACATTTGAGGTACATAAAAAGTGGAAGCCTTTTAAAAAAAAATTATAATAGAAAAATAATAATTGAATTATGTTAATATAGAAAATCCTCATCATGAAAGACAGTAGACTGTTAATTTTTCATTGGCGAATCCACCATCACTTTGTTTTTTTTTCTTATTATAACTCATTAAAACAATAAATAACTATGAAAAATGTCAACAAGAATACAAAAACTTTTTATTAGAAATGTGATCTTTTAAAGGGCGTTCCACTTTAAGGAATTGACTGAGGCTTGACATTAGCCCATGGCTAAAAGGCACAACAGCACTATTGTCAATTGATAATAACAAAACAATGGCCAACACAGAATCCCATCAGAGGTTCGGAAATTGCAATTTAAGGGAGGAAAGCAGATTTTCAACACTGTTGCCAAAAAGTAAATGTATTATTAATAACTTGATTTTTAGAGAACATCCTAAAGCAGTTTCAAAATGGATCCATTCACTTTTTAAAAGAATGTGATTTTATGTGTTTTGACAGACTTTAGTTCAAGTCAACTATACATTTTATTACCAACTCAAAAGCAAGTGAATAAGAATTCTGCAGCATGATTTGTAAAGGCCAATCCAGAACACTGCTCATCTTCTTGGCTCTGTTTATATAAATATATATCTTTTTTGAGTCTTCATTTTATATGTTTATGATTTAGTGTTTAAAGTTAGAGATAAATTAGATTTCAACGTCAAACAGAAAAGTTTTTTTCTTTTTTTTTTTTTAGCTAATTCACCATCTTGCTGATTTTGTGCATCACATGCATAAAGATTTTGTGCATATGGGATGCTCCCACTCTGACAGACTGCAGCCTCTGGAACATTGAACTAATAGGGATACAATGATAATTTAAAACACATTTTTATAGATAGCGACTGACTATCAGTCAACCTAAATGTACATATCCCTGAGAGGACTGATATTGTGTTTAGTTTCAGACAACAACTGAAATTTTGCGCTCTACATTAATTAAGCAATGATGCCAAAATTCCACATGCCTTCTTCACCCATCATGTCATTACAATGTGGGGGTCTCACAGAGCTCGGTCTGAGGGCCGGACACTGCTGTCGAGAGTTACCTCATTCTCCTGGAATCTGACAAGGTTTTCTTTGTGTTTCTCCTCAGCCTGCTGAGTGGTTCTCACTGCCCCCTCAAGGAGCTCCCTGGTGTCAGACAGCCTGCTGCTGAGCTCTGAGAGCTTGTGCTGGATTGGAGAAACCAGGCCTGTGGTGCTGTTCAGCTTCTTCTCCAGCTGAAGAACACGCCTTAAAACTAAACCACATATACTGTTAATGTATAACACAGCCACCGGTAATCTGCCCTTTATTATCACCTGTGAGGGGTGACCCCTGTTGACCCCTGAACAAAAAAAACGCTTATGCAGTCATGATGAAACTTAGTATCAACATTATTTGTGTATGGGGCGTGAGGGGATCTATGGAGGTGTCTTTCTCTGTCTTTACATCCGTCTGTCTGTATGTTACACTGGTACACTATATCAGTGATTTTAATATACTTTACCATGATACTAACACAATTTGCTTACCTAAAGACATCTTAAATACCACTTATCCAATTTTCATTAAACACATTTCTTATTCTGTACATACGGTTTATACACATCAAGGCTGTCCACACAATAAGTGTTACAATATGTGGGTATAATGAAATAGAAACCTTTTTTACATGCAGCAAAACCATTAACCAAAGGCAAGGTGATACAGTAGAACAGAAATGGCCTTTGAAATGATATATTTCGGGTTTTTTTGTAGAACTTACTTTGATTCGCTTTCATGGATTCCTCAGTAGCGATGGGTTCATTTAGAGACACATTCAGTTTTCTCATAGTGTTCACCATGCCCTCTGCCTCCTCCTTCCTCCTGGTGCTTTCTTCAATAGATAGATTATGTTGTAGACTGTAGTAGATCAGCTTGCCAATAATGTCTGCCGGCGATAAAAGAAACAACAGAAGAACGAGACTGCAGTTAAGATCATGTAATAAGAACCCAATGAGTCACTGGATGTTAATTGTGTCATAACCTTCATCAAAGTGATATGACAATGATATCTGCCAGCCTGCAATCTTAACTGGGGTTAACATAATCCCCACTGAAACCATATCTGATCTGTTTGCTGCCACAAAGGTTTTATTTCTAGCGTTCATATAATCGCATAACTACTAAATCCAGTGTGTACCTTGAATGCTATTGCTCACTACGATGAGCTGTTTTTCAAGGTGATCTGCACGGCGGTAGGTGTCTTGTGTCTCCTTCTCCACTTCAAGTCCTTCAGAGATTGTTGTATTTTCCTAACAAACAGAAACCACAGCATTATTAATCACTACTTTACATTTGACCACAATCTGCATATTCTACAGCACAGCATTAGTGAAGCCCCAACCTGGAAAAACTGATGCTTGGTTTTATGGAAGCTGCATAAAAGTTCATTGTTTTGAATAACTGTACAATAACAAATATAATATTAAGAACATAAGAAAGTTTACAAATGAGAGGAGGTCATTTGGCCCATCTTGCTATATTGCATGGGTCAGACTGTATTATCACACAATAATATGTACTGTCCAAAACCATCAAGAGACATATATTATTGTGATGTTTTTTCATCATTCTTTTGGTATGAATCTTCCAGTCATTTCTTTTTTATTTTTCTTGGTTTGTTCATACATTTTTGTGTGTAGAATACATGGATATATGTATTGCAATAAAGCATTTTCTTTTTTTTTTAACATGGTCACCTGTAATGCATACATGTTTTTAAATGCATTTTAAAAATGAATTATCCTAGTTTCATTTATTACAGCAACATATTTTGTATCACAGTTTGGACAGAATTGACATACCTTTTCAGCCAAAGTGTTCAAATCTGACTGGAGATTTGAGACGGCATCCTCAACATCATCTGTTTGGAGTAATCTGTGCTCAGACTGGCTGCTCCACCCGGATAATTGGCTCTGTGATTGAAAAGTTGGAAAATGAGTTGTCCTTTGAAAATCTTGTTTAATGAAATAAATACAAATAAAAATAACAATCAAATCTACTGTATATTTACAGATGACAACCATTAATATACTCCATAGTTAGTGATTAGTTGTGCATTCAATGTCCATTCTTTTCAGTTTTCTCAATAATAGATCTGATTAACACAAGTAAAAACTCTATGAAATCATTATAAACCAATAACAACCTTAAAGGGGAGGGTGATATTTGTTATAAACATCTCTTGCTGTTACCTGCTGTAGCGGAACCAATTATATATGGCCATGCCCTTTTATGAATGACCTAACTGTGTGTGAGTGTGCTGTATATTACCCGTTTCCTTGTAAGTGATCATGAAGTCCCACAGTTTGCAAGAGCTCTATAAAGTTGGTGATTAGCAAGCATACATAGAAGAACTAGACTCACAGCTTATGGTCTTGGCTTTTTTGTAAGTTATATTCAAGTTTGTAGGTTGTGTAAGCTAGAAAAGTGGTTTACCCCACAAGATCTTGGACAAAGGGATACAATATCTAATAGAAGTCTAATAATAATAATGCTGTTGTTCCTGTAATTTTCAGTACCTTGAGGTTCTGGGTTGTGGTGTTGAGGTGATTCAAGTGGTTGTTGGCAGCAGCTCCACTGGAAATGTTTACCATGTTTGCTTTGATTTCTTTCATAGATTCATTGGAAAACCTCAGGTCCTCAATTAAATCCCAGATACATTTATCACAGGCTGGTTGGCAAAACAGAACATGAGTCAGTGATTATTCAGATTTAAAAGCACAGACATTTGGTTTATTTCTCTCTGTGGAACATAAAATTCATGGCAGTAAGCTGGTTTCAGTTACCTTCTTCTGCATACTGTACATCATGTACTAATACTAAAAGAAACAGATTTAATTATTTAACAAACACTACATTTTTTTTCTATACAGTTCTCCTTCAACTTTCTACTTATATCCACTTGCAGTTTTCTCTTTCTATATGATTTCCATGTTTTTTCTAACTAAATCCTACATTTCTCTCTCAGCATATGTGACTAACAGTACATTACAATAATTGACCTATTTCCACATAGTACATAAGGTTAAGGTCTGCTATGTGCACACCAGAATGGGAACTATCATCAAAGGTCATGCATACATGAATGGATAAAGCCATGAAAGGTTAGGGTTAGGGTTAGGGTTCGGTAAATGAATGCACTCAGTCATGTATATCCCCTGTTTTTTGTTCAGAATCTATGCGTTCCATGACTACGTTAGTGGTTTGCAGGGGCTATATAAAACAAGTAAGGATTCTGACCTACCCAGTCACAATGAGGACCTACAGTAATTTCCCTCAAGACGGTTCTATACCAGAATGTGGATACAGCCAGAACGCAATCATTATACTCAACAATACTAGGCATAATACTGGTCTTTCTCTAATGCAGCGTTTTACAACATTCAGATTCCTAAAATGCCCTCGCGTTGGTCCAGTGATGTCGTTTTTTTTAATGATATGCCATTTACTACTCAGGAAAAAGCATTGTGCTGAGTCCAGTGCAGACAGTAAAAGCCTGACCTGTGCACACTGAATAATGAAAAAAGCAATGAGGTAGGCAGAGTGACAATGACATTCACGCACTAATCATATTTGCCCAGAAATGGTTTACTTGATTTTACACTATATCAGCAGCAGGTACACACAGTTAAGTAGGTCAACACATTGAATTGTTAATGCAATATTTTTCAATTGACATTTACCCAGAGATTTCAGTCTACTTTAATCAATACCTGCCTGCTTGCAGTTACTGTATGTCCTAATGAAACACTTCCTGGATAACGTGAATCGACAAATAACTCGAACCCACTGGCCCATGCTGTGTTATACAGAGAATAACAGCAACCTTAAATACCCTGAGTGCTATCTGTAAATTAGTACGATGCACCAGCATGTAATGTTATCTAATGCAGTCTAATTTCCACATTCACTCAACTTACTTATATCACAGGCATTGGTAGCTGGTGGTATAACAGGAACTGAAAGACATTGCCCAGTTTCACTGTTGCATGATCCTCCTGCACAATCACATTCTAGAAATCAAAATATTAACAGTTAAGCCTATGTAAACAAGGACACTTTTGGGAATCTTTGGAAGCAACTGTTTTCTGAGATATTTTAAGTTATTTTCACCGTGTGAATAGTTCAAGCCACAGCATACAATATAAATAATCTTGATTTTAGCTGCTTAGTGAAACTTGCTTGAAAAGTCTCCTGAAAATATATGGGCTTCATGTTTAGGCACGGTTCAAACAGTGAGGACCAGAAACACGAAGCCAAGTTGTGGGTGGTTCTCTGCAATAGGGAGCAGCCTTAACAAAGGTCCCAGCAGGTCATTTAAAATTGGACTGAGCCTCCTAAGTCACCTGTTGTACTTGCCAATATTATTATCTACAGTGTAAACTTAATCTTGAAGTTTAACAAACAGATCCTATTGTGAATATAATAAACAAAAGAACATAGTATACCTCAGTGAAACAGTTATCAAGCTGTCTCTAGTCAGCTATACTATGGTGATAGTGATAGCTATAGTATGAGAATAACCACCAGATACAGTGCACTTACTTTGGCAGCCAGAAGGCCCATAGTTCCAGTAGCCATTCTTACAGCGCTCACAGCGCAGGCCAGCAGCACCAGGCTGACATACACAGGCTTGTGTCACAGGATTACAGATATCGTTCACAGTGGCCACGCCGCACATGCACCTCCTGCATCCATGGCAACTGCTGAATCCATAGTGACCGACCTACTCATACCGGAGGAAATACTCATGAGGGTTATCTGTTTATGGTAACCCTTTACATGAAGTGTCTCTAATTATTGTGTATTTACCTAGTAGTTACTTAGTAAATACATATGTATTTACACATAAGTGCAATGTTATTATACATAGTTACAACACATTAACTTATGTTAATGTGTACATTTTTGTGCATGATAAACCCTAAACCTAACCCTATCCCTATTCCTAACCATAAATATAACCCTAAACCTAACTCTAACCCCTCTAAACCTTTTCTCAGAAAAAGATTTACATGTCAAGTACATTATAACTATGCATAACAGCATTGTAATTATGTGTAAATAATACACATATATTTACTATGTTAAATACACAGTAATAAGATACACAATGTAAAGTGTTATCCTGTTTACACAAACATAATAAAATGTATATCCAGTATCTTCCATCCACATACCATTCTCTTACTACTCTAAAATAATTCAGCTGATATATTTATAAAAGTAATGTCTCTCAGACAATTGTTAATATTCACTGCAAACTGAAGATGCCTAAGATGCCCAGCTGTTTTATATTCCTTTTCTTACCTCACAGCGGTCACAGTAAGGGCCTGTGACTCCTGGCTTGCAATAACACCTTCCGGTCCTGTCATCACAGGAGGCTGCGCCACACGTATCACAACTGCATTCTACAGATAATGCAGAAAAACACACACTAGAACTGGATTGTGACCAACATGAACTGGCATCATTTTATATTAGAAATCGAGTGAATCAATCGATTGGCAAACATTCCTAATCATCTCATAATTCTGAGAGCACTGTTTAATTAACAAACTATTAATTAAAAAAAAAAAAGAAAAGTCATATTTTTTAGATGACCCCATATGGCTAATGGTCAACACAACCAAATCCAATATGTCTTGCACTAATTCTGGTGTACAATGATTATATTTTTGTATTGCTAAAATACTAGCATACTTCATGTCCATGCATTTCCCCCACTATATATAGATATGCAAAAATGTATGTAATGTATACTACAGTGGAACCACTATCTATCTTGCTACGTTTTGGGCCGATGTGAAAGTGGTAGTCCTAACCCTTCATGATCCTGGACTGTTGAATATAATATAAGCTCATAAATGAAGAAACATCATAGTGTTTATTTGTGGTTTTTTTTTTTTTTTTTTTACCTCTGCAGCTCTTAGCGCTGATGGCATCCCCATAGTAACCAGGAGCACAGCGCTCACAGTTGACTCCTGTAGTCTTGTGCCAGCAGTTCTGACAGTGGCCAGTCGTATTGTGACAATCACTGAAGATCAGGTTAGGATCAGAGTTCCCATTGCAGTTACATTTCTTACAGGTGCCTCCGATCAACAAAGGGTTGCCATAGTAACCCGGGGCACATCTAGTCAGTAATAAACAAAAGTTGCAGTTGAGTTAATACAGTTTATATTTCTTCAGCAATTGTTATTTAAAAATGCATTTAAGTTTCTGCCTTGTGTTTTTACACCACTGGACAGTAGAAATAAAAATGTAGAATACTCTTTAAGAAATGAGATTCAAGGTCATATGCAACACAACAATTAGTATTTTATGAACCATAATACATCTGAGGAATATTAAAATTGGCAAACCCCAACTGCTAAAACCTGACTTTTCTTCACTTTTTTCTGGCTCAATGTAGTCTGTCATGGTAGCATATCCTTTGGAAGACATATAGTAATAGTTTTTGCCCTGGTCAAAAACTGACCTTTTTAAAAGTCCTTGTAAAAGTCCTTGACAGGACACTGACTGATTCTCACCTTTAATTATTTTTTCACACAAGGTACAATACCGCAATATTGCTGTTGCTTTTTAAAGTTGGTCTCTTATCATTGGTCCTATACGTACCCTTTCTATTCCATTTCATTTACTGTATATTCTTTCCCCCTGACGTCCGTGTGAAACCACTGCTGGATAACACTGGTACAGTGAAGAGCTTTGTATCAACAGAAGTACTGACCTTTCACAGATGGGTCCAGCATAACCTTCCTTACACATACACCGAACTGCGCTGCCCTTCTTTTCACATGAAACTGCAAAGCTGACAGAGAGAAAAAAATATATATACAAGGAATTAATAGACATTTACAGATGTCTAACACGAAGACTAGTTATTACAGTTTAGTATCCATTTTGTAAAAGAGCACAAAGTGGGTTGGTCATGTTATACCCAATGTGTAATTAAAAAAGATTTGTAAAATAAAGTGCAACACTGTGTATAATAGTGTCAGACAGATTCCCCATAACTTCAAACACACAATCAAGAACATTAAATACTAAGGACTGTAAGTTTTATGTTAGGTTAATGTTAGGTTTCATTTTATAAAAGGTAAAACGGTTCTGAAATGTGTGTCTACTGGTTCTTTATTTTCATTCACAGGTAGATTCTCACTGGAGGTGTCAGTTTTCAAAAAGGCAAATGGCTTAGAACATACTTATTGGACCTGACTGGAAAAGGACATGAGCAAGGCTTGCAGATCAGCTGACCCTCCTCAGCTGTATCACGAACGTATCCATCAAGACACTCTTCACAATAATCTCCAGCTGTGCTGTTTTGACAATTCTACAAATCAAGTCAAAGGGAATATTAGAGCATATGCTGGGACACATTTACATGCAAAATATGCATTACTGTTGAAACAGAAAATAACAACTGACTGTCGATGTTACAACATTTGTATGAAACATCATCTTGCTACTTTAATTTTACTTTTCCATGTTCCTTTGGCTTGTATTGGCTTTACTTCAGTTGTTTCCATGGTATCTCCTTGGACCACCACAAGCAAAGTCAGGATCTGGCAACTTGCCACTTTCTCATCAGAAAGTCTGTGGGAAATTCAAGTCTTGCCTTAAACAATGTACTGTATATTATTCAAGTTATGCAAACACTAACATACCAAAATGTTTTTTTTTTAATATATATATAAAAGTCCATTTGAACTGTAAATTGAGGAAAATCCACTAATAACAGTGAACATTTTAGCCATTATTGTAACTACAAAATACAATGAACAAGAAAGCACTAATAAGTAGGACACAAAATCCTATGCATGGTGTTTCAATTGACTCTACATTCCTATTTGTACTTTTGTTTATTTATTTCTTTGTGAATACAGCACCTGACAGTGGAAGAAAGGGTGATAGAAATGGAATGATAGACTTTAGATACAGGGAACTGTAAACAGGTAATTTATTTATATTATATTGCTTGAATTCAAATATACATGTTAGTACTTAGAGATCTACCAATCAAACTGAAAACATGTGTTTTCATATTCTAGCAGTCAGATCGATGGTTCTAAACAGCTGAACAAAGTGTTAATGTTTACTTAATATATTAAAATATTTGATAGATTATGTTGCACATTTGTAAAATATATTCATTATGTAGTAAGATCAAGTTTTTAAATGTGACAATGACCTAATTCTGGGGAAGTTCAGTATCATGTGGCAGAAAGAAATGTATTGTGGCAGTAAGAATATTAATTGATCAGTTAATAATAATAATAATAATAATAATAATAATAATAATAATAATAATAATAATAATAATAATATAGCCACTTACATTGCAGATACCTGTTACATCTTGACAGCTGTTGGAGTGACCATTACAGCTACATGGTAAACATGTTTCCAGTTCATAAAGAAAATATCCTTTTCCACAAACCTAAAAAAAGAAGCAAA
Organism: Acipenser ruthenus; assembly: GCF_902713425.1. NCBI lineage: Eukaryota > Metazoa > Chordata > Actinopteri > Acipenseriformes > Acipenseridae > Acipenser > Acipenser ruthenus. Next base: position 76,947,149 of record NC_081194.1, read on the forward strand.
ACACCATAGATGCTGTGATGCAGGGAACACCCTTCTCTATATGTGCATTTCAGAACAATGACATAGAAAATAAAAGTATTATTCAACTAGGTTAAAATGTAGCCTTCTGGTGTTCTGAGCAGCACCACCAGAAGGCTAGTTGGCTTAATGATGCATTAAAATGATGCATTGGAATGTTTACACCAAATACAGCAGTGTACAGTATGTACTTGTGATCCATTAAAACTTGAAGTCAAGGAAAGCTTGAAATGAAACTCACAGGGCTAACGGTGTCATTCAGAATTATCACTGATATTTAATCAAATGGAGTTTTGCATTGAATAAAAACCCTCGCTAGGCTCCAGCATGTGAGACGGATCATCTCCAATCTGGAAAATATGTTAGCAAGGCCTTCTCAACGGGGCAGAGAGGAGTACAAAGTGCAGAACATTTCAAAAATGTTCTCTTAATTATATTGCTGAAGTTCTCATCTTTACAATAGCTGACATTTATCATGAAGGTTCAAATGTCATCTGACTGATTGTGTTAAAATAGCTTTATTTGTCTGGCTCTAGTGAACTCATTGATACAAAAAAATAAATAATAATAATTAAAAAATAATGAATTCACCTGGTCCAAAATTGTGAGTTGCTGACCATTTGTCAAGTAAATATAGATCAGATTCTCTCTTTATTTGTAATATCTTAAACGGATGTGTAAGATATTGTTGCATTTTTCTACTCTGATGCATTATGAGCATCAATAATTTACTCAAAGCCTTCACTAGTGTTTTCTACTATTATGATAAACTCGACTTGCATAAAGAAGGAAAAACATTGAGTGAAATAGCTCGCATCGCTTGATTGTCAAGATGTGGTTTCTGAAGCATAATCAACAAGTACAGAGAAAAACCAACTGCAATTGACAAACCCAGGACTGGAAGACCCAAAAGCTGTCTAACAAGGATGAGCAATACTTGAAAATAATATCCTTAAGGAATAGAAAGAAGACAAGCGTTGAATTGAAAACAGAACTGGCAGAAGGCACAGGTGTCATTATCCATCAAATCAATAGTATGACGGTCACTCTTGAAATCAGGACTTAAAGGATGTGTCGCAGTAAGAATATCTCTGTTAAGAAAGGGGAACAAGACTAAAAGGCTAAAATATGCACAAGAATGCAGAAATTGGACTATGGAACAATGGTCAAAGGTGCTTTGGACTGTTGATGGATGGAAACTGTTGATGAACTGAAAAGAACTGTGTAGGCTAATTTTGACAAACACAGGAGAACAGGAACTACTGCAACTTGCTCCAGGTGTGGAAGACTGTGGCAGGGTGGCTAAGTGGTGATGTCAGGCCAGCAGCAGGAACAAACACACTGAGGCAGTACTGCAGTGAAAAAGAGACGCAGCATGCGCCGTTTATTTAAATAATATAAAAATAAAATAAATATTTTAACAAAAATAAACTACGCTCACAGAGCAAAACAAAAGGTTAAACAAAACAGTCACGAACACAAATAACAAACAATACAATTCAGGCTGGGCGATTGCCTGCACTCAACTTATACGTTTTATTAAAACGTATAAGTTGCTCTCCCGTACGCTCCTCTGTACCACCCAACCGGAACATGGAGAGCTGCAGGCTTTTATTACCATTGCCGAGGGGTTTAACTAGCTGGCAATTATTCTATTACCCCTCGGCCACAATCTGCACAAGTTTTTTTAATTACTGTAGATGGGGCTACCCATCCACGCTACTAAACAATGCAATAAATAAATACAAAATCAATACAGACGTCGCTGAAACAAAAACTTGCACAGGGGCGGAGGGGGAGACCCCATTCTAAAAATAAAGAAATCCATGTACAGGGCTCCTCGCCCTGTTACAAAACCAAGAAAGATTTCTGCCAAATCTGGAAGAAGAATCGTTCGCGCAAAAGATTTTACCAAGAATTGAGAGAAAATGGTCAATAAATTCCCGAGCGAACAATTCAACGATACCTTAACAAGATAACTATACTCACCAAGAAAACAACAATAGGTTTGGAGGAAGAGAGGAGAATAATTTAAAGAAAAGAGATGTTGTGGATTGACTTGAAGGCTGTTGTTGCAAAAAGGAAACAAAAGCCGATTGCAGAACTCAAAGCTGTTTGTGTTGAAGAATGGGCAAAAATATCTCCGGAAAGATGCCAGGAACTGGTTTCAAAATACAATATATATACAATATATATATATATATATATATATATATATATATATATATATATATATATATATATATATAGGAGAGTAAATGTTTTAAGTAATAGAAAAATAACTTTTTCAATGAGTCTAACAACTGTGTTTATTTTCCAAGTTGGACAGGCCTCCTCCATATTATAATTTTGCATGCAAAGCCTGTCATTTGATTTGCCTGCAACTGATTGATAAATATTTCATCAGGAGGAGCCTATTCAACTTCACATCCACAAAAACATAACAGCAGTTAGGAATGAGAGAACATAATATTTCAAGTATTTTCTCACGACTATATAGCCATGCATTTTGCTAGCCTTTTAAATTGCCTCTCCAAAGTGCCTGGTGTTTTTCATAGAGTCTCTTTTAGTTCCATACATCCCATTTGGAATTATATCCTGTATTCTTCTGGCAGAATGCAACACTTTTCATTTTATATTGAATTTGAGCCTCTGTGTATCTGTGGGCTACACCCGCACCTTGGTGTGGTTTTCAAATGTAAGAATTTGAATGGTTGATTTGTATCCCATGGTTTAGGTCATTTATGTCGAGGAGACAGAGCAAAGGTCCCAGCCCTTTTGTAAACCCAGATTTTTGTCATACACCCCATTTGTATTTTTAAATAACACCCAGGAAGTTATGTAGATTGATGTTTCGAGTGGAAACTCTTCATGAAGGTTTACTACATAGTTTAAAACCATGTTGCTATCTGTTTATTTAAAGCGTACCAACAGGATATCTGACAACAAGGGGAGATTTTGGCTCATCTGCCAAATTTCTTTTAGTGATTAAGTACCATTTTTATTTCCTTAGATGGGCTGAATGGCCTCCTCTCGTTCGTAAACTTTCTTATGTTCTTCTGTTCTCCATTTAAAAAATATCTTATACTTCTATCTTCTGTATTTCATAGATTCACACAGGATTTTTTGATGGGCATATAATATGTTCAATGGACTCCAATTCAGTACGCACAGCAGGACTGACATAATGTTAAATGATGGCTGGCATTTTGAAAAATGCATTAGTTTTATAGCTAGCTGTCCCGCGGTGTAACTCAAACCAAACCCTAAAAAAAACATTAAAACAACCTTGAAGATCTGAATGAAATGATGGTTACAATTACTGAACACCATGGGTGTGTAAAGTTTAATTGGAGTCTCTGAAACCAGATGCTTTTCTATTAAGAAAATTTCTAGATTATTCAGATAGATTATTTCTAACTTATTGATATGATGGGACTTTTCTAAAGTAGCATACAAACATCAAAATAACTAGGCATTGTTAAGGAATATTGTTAATTTGTAAGTCAAAAAACAGGAAATATTTTCCATTTAAATAAAGATTTCAGCAATGCCGAGTTGTTCATAGACAGCTGTTAGAATCTAATGACTTGGCCTTTAGTCTCTCAGTATCAATTGGCCACTTATTTCTTGACTTGCGAGGCAGGAGGCATTTGCACATTCCTAAAATATGTGCCTAGTTCCACAACATATTTTTCCTTGATTTTGTTTCCCACAGACTGAAACACAAAGATATGCTTCTTCTGTGAACTAATGGGAAACAGCTTGTGAACAGTAAAGCTTTTATAGCCAGGTCCTGCTGCTGCTGCTGCTACTGCTGCTGACATTCCCCAGAATCCTCTTTGAGCAGCCCCCCCTAAACACTACCAGGCCTAACAATTTCTTCTGGTTCAGGACTAATTCCTGATGCCACTCCTTTAATGTAAACTACTTTATTATTTAACAGAGGAAACTATATAGGTGCAGCACATACTCCGTAAAGAATGGTAATTGCTGGAGAGTCCCTGAATACACACCATTTGTTTTTCTAATTCTCTCAAACATTAGAGGAAACTTGTAAAGAAGGATAATGCACCTGTCTTTAGAAATCTCTTTGAGATAGTCATTGGGGCTGCTAGCAGCAGATTACTGTGTTTTTTCATATTTCAGTAAGAAATATCCCGTAGTTTGCAAATAGTTGGAGAATCAAGCCTTAAAAACCCTCCTCTGTATTCTTAAAAAAAAAAAAAACAGCAAGGGTTACATACAATAACAAGCCCTGATTTCAGGGTGCAGTGACCAAAACAAACATATACAGCAGGTCATGGGGTCATGAAAGTGCCCAGTCATTTTTTCCATTTACAGTGGGAACGAGGCAGCTGCCAACTTTTGAAGCCCTTATTGGTCACAGCTGGCTGAAGATTATGTTTTTAGTTTGGCATACAGAGATGCTTTTGTTATTGTAGTCAGCCATCATATGACACTACAGAAGAATCTCTTTACAAACTAAAAGAAACCAAAACCTGTTTCTTGATTTTAAGTGCAGATTTTAGTATTGTTTTCAATATCAATATAAACAAAGTGGTGCACATGTAACAGGGCGAAGGCTGGGCACAAACCGTCGACCGCGCACACCGCATCATATCATATGATGGCTGACTGCAATGACAATGTTGGAAGACAAGCGTTGCACACAACATGACAGGCTACTATTCGGATAAAAATGTGTTCATAAATAAAGTTCAGACAATATGAACCAGTTTCTTATCTTTTTATATGACATTGAATCTATGTAAGTTTAGTCAGTGAAAAAACTACCTCATAAAAATGCTTATTTCTGGAAGACCCAAAAAGCTGTCTAACAAGGATGAGCAATACTTGAAAATAATATCCTTAAGGAATAGAAAAAAGACAAGCATTGAATTGACAACAGAACTGGCAGAAGGCACAGGCGTCATTGTCCATCATATCAACAGTATGAAGGTCACTCTTGAAATCAGGACTTAAAGGATGTGTTGCAGAAAGAATATCTCTGTTAAGAAAGGGGAACAAGACTAAAAGGCTAAAATATGAACAAGAACACAGAAATTGGACTATGGAACAATGGTCAAAGGTGCTTTGGACTGTTGATGGATGGAAACTGTTGATGGACCACAAAGCACTGCTAATTTTGACAAACACAGGAGAACAGGAACTACTGCAACTTGCTCCAGATATGGAAGACTGTGACAGGGTGGCTGAGTCGTCTGACGTTACGGCAGAAGCAGGAACTAAAGCACTGACACCAGGCACTGCAGTTTCAAAAGAAAGACGCGGCTGGCCGCCGTTTTATTTACAAATCACAAAAATAAATAAAAGGTTTAAACAAAAAACACACTTTACTCACAGAGCGAAAAAAAATATTTTAAACAAAAACAAGTCACGAACACCAAATAAATGAAACAACACAGGTCAGGCTGGGCAGATTGCCTTCACTGTTCCTATGTTTATTTGTATTCAGTTTCGTTTTCGCTCTCTACGCTCTTCTCGTACACCCCCCACTCGAGTGCAGCGAGCTGCAGGCTTTTATATTGTGGCCGAGGGGTTTAACTGGTTAGTAATTATTCTATTACCCCTCGGCCACAATCTGCACGAGTTTATTATGCGTGACTGCCAGCTAATTCAATAATAACTAGCTGATAGTCATGCATTCCCACGAGTTGTTTTTAAAACAAAACACGGCTACACCGTAAATACATTTTTAAATAAATACAAATAAACACACGGCGCCTCGCCGTCACAAATACAAATAAATCATACAACAAACAAAAAAACAAACACAAAACAATAATCTGCACAGGGGCGGAGGGGGAAACCCCGTTCTAAAAATAAATAAATAAATACGTACAGGGCTACTCGCCCTGTTACAAAGACCAAGAAAGATTTCTGCAAAATCTGGATGGTCAAGAAATTCACAAGCGAACAATTCAATGATACCTTAACAAGATATCTTTGTAGTACAAGAACCAAACCTGAATCTAGTTTCCTCAAATCATCTGGTTGTGTTTTAGAACGGGGTAAATATATTTCCTACTAGGATAATAACTGCAAAAGATGTTTAGTTCTAGATTCTTAGAGCTATTTACTCCAAACTGTCATTAGTGGATTTTTAACGAGCCCAGCAAATAAAGATACTCAACCTGAACTAAACAACTCAGGTGTTTAATGTAACAACTTTGAAATAGTTTGAAGTAAATCTAGAGCAATATATACTTCATATTGAAATCTCTGTCTTGTTATTTCATTACATTTATGTGTAGTATTTCTTATTAATCTACAAAAATACATTCCAATGTGACTGCTAGCAATTAATTTGTATTGGTTGATAAGTTACTGCAGAATACTTGTGGAAACTGCACATCCAGCAATTCCATTCCTTCATTGGAAGGACAATGGGCCTGTTGATTACGAAATATGGTTTGAGAGCCATCAATCCTTATTGTGATATACTTGTTTTAAAATGTTGCAACTATATTGAAGTATTTGGGGCGTGTCCTCCTTAACTGGAATTCTGAATTAATAACACCATAGAACAGGGAGACAGCCTGGGTCATAAAGTATTTTCTGAAAGACACACCCTTTGTAGAACGCACCTAAATGATGTGCATAACAACACTAATGGACATTGAAAGTCCTGATCACATACTTGGGTGTATTGGGTGGTGGGGGGAAACTAACCTTTTATTGACTCCAGCACATTTTTCATCTGAAGTCAGTTATTGTCCCTATCACATGTCTCACATCATCATTTAGTCTGTCTGAAACTCCTAACAGCATGTGTCCTTAACTAACAATCTGTACAAAAGCCATTAAAGTTATACATTGATTGCTAGGTATTTTGTTTTACTTGCAATCAAGTGTTATGCGATGAGCTAGCTACTGTATGGTGTTCTTTAGCCCTTTGAAGAGTTCACTAGTTAATATTCAGGCAGTATAATGTTTTTCTTAGCACAATATAAATGCACCACGGTTCACAATTTTCTATGCTGCACATGCTCTCTGTGATGTTAGTTCACAACACTTCCTCTCTGTTTGTCTTACACAAGTGCAATTAGTTTCACCACAGATGGTTTTCATTATGACTTTGAACTCACAGAACATCTGCAGAGCAACCCCCAAAAAACATAAAGCCGTTTCTCAAACTTGTGCCCGTTTGGGTATCAAGCTATACTGAAATTTATGAAAAAAAATCTATCATAACTTTTATTGAATCGTAGATTAATAACCTTACATGTCACATGTCAAAAAGGTTTCTTGATTATTTTAGCATAGAATCTCTTTGAATCATATCTACAAAATAACCTTTTTGCACATAAACTAAACTTTATTTAAGTACCCAGAGGTAAGGAATAAGACTGTAGTACATTTCTTTTCTTTACACTATAGTATTTTATATTTGTTTCCTTATGCGTTACCACTGTAAAAAAAAAATGTTAGAAAGGAAAAAGAACTTACGTTGACCACTGTAGATTGCTGTCCCCTTTCCCCTGCGGCAATCGCTGGAGAAAAGAGTCTCAAGAATACGGATAAGAAGCACAGTAAGGAGAAACAAATCAAAGCCATTTCCTCTTCTTCATCCAAACTTCTTGTCTAGCTCTGGTTATTGTAACCCCTTCTTTGTTCGTATACTCCCAGGTTGGGTGCTTCAATTGTTTGGACTTTTCCTGTCTTTGGTTTCCAGATGTGGTGCTGCTTACGCCAATCTGAAATCTTTATTAAAAAAATTCAAACACTTCCTTCCCTGCCGGCAGACTTGTTTTTCCTCTGGAACCTCCTATAAAATAGCATACAGATGGGCAGTCCTTTGAGACGGAGGGGTTGAGAGACTGAGAGTGTCAAAGAGGGATGGGATAGTAGAAAGGCTCTGCTTGTATCCCTGGCTACCTACCTCATCACCTCTTCCTCAGGATACAGATTGAGTCTATATTAAGTGTCTAACTTCTTTCCCATGTTCACAACACCCCTTCACCTTAAGAGTAAAGCATATCCCTCCCACTTTCAGTCTGTTATCCAAGAACGAAGGCCTGGCTTCAACTTATCAGAGCAAACTGTCCAGCCAACCTCCTCCCCTTGTTTTTGTAAGAACCATTATTTCAAAGAAGGTGCCAAATTTATTAAAACCGTGTTAGAGGCCTAAAGCACTAAATATGTCAAAAGGGTCACAGTCAAGTGAGTACAAAGGGTATGTTGTTAGCATAAAGGCCCAACCTTTTTATTTGTTTATAATTTGCATGTAGTCCATCAGTGTTGTTTCAGTTCTCTGACATTTATTTGAAGTAGTCAGGTACTTCTTTCTAATTTTAAACCTAAGACTGTGTATTAAACCAGTAGTCTGTTTTTATCATTTTGATCTATAAAAAGACAATGAGAAGGAGAAGAAGAGACCTTGAAAGCATGTGATTAATTATTGTTAAGTTAGTCCAATAAAAGGTATGACATCTCCTTCTCTTTTTCTACATTTCTGGACTGATACACCGCCCATTTCATCTATCAAATATCTTTAAAAAGAACACAACTAGAGAATAGAAAACTTGTCTTCCCCCTCCACAAATTGTTAGCTCAAAGAGCCAGCTGCCCAACATTTCGATATGTTATATATATATTGTGGCAGGGCAGAGGCCTGTCGTAAATAAAGTGTTGGGTAATGTGTTGGTGGTGGTTGGCAGGGATGGGGTTAATTTCTGTCCTTGCCAAATTAATGTGAAAACGTGTCTGTGTTTGCCTAGCCACAGGTTTAGTTGGTTAATTACTTGTTTAATTGTTTTATAGTTTAATTAGCAACACCTACCTGTAATTACCAGCAGGTATATAAACGGGTTAAACAGTTTGGTCTGGGCTGTTTGTGTGAAGCTGAGGTCTGTGCTTAAGGACCAAAGACCTGTGTGAACCATACTTCTTAATAGTATTTGTTGCAACTGATAAACGGCTTAGCACTCTGGTTTATAGTTTAGGGATTTAAAGAAAAGTTTAGTTTAGCACTCCATGTGGGAGTAAGGTTTTTGTTTGTTTATTTTTTATTTATGTAAATAATAAAAGTGCACATAAGTGCTTTAAAAAAATACCGTTCTGTGTCTGTGTCTGCTGATTAAAAGGGGCAAACGAACCTGAGCCGGGAGGCTGTGTTACAATATATATATATATATATATATATATATATATATATATATATATAGTCTGCACTAATTGTGTGATTGCAATAGTAACCTGGGTTTATTGCACAAACTAACATTTAGAGTAAGTAGTTTCCAATTGTATTTGTAATCTTGTTTTACATTTCCCTTACTGTTTTATGGTGTTTGCAATTTGGAATGGTTCTAATTATTCAGATTTTTCTTTAAATTTATCTTTGTCTGGCTTTGAACTTGCTTTTAAGCTTGTCTGATGAATACATTTAAATCATGTGACTGTGACATTTCAACTCTCTCTGTCTATACAAATGTCGAGTAGATGATGTTCTATTTTGAGCCAATTTAATTGTTACAAGATATTAATCTTAATACATGAAATGGTCTGTTGGGTAAAAACCTTTTTTTGAGGACTGCCATGTCACACATTGCCTCTGGGAAAGAATGTTCCACTTATTTCCTAAAAAAGCTTGGCTCATGTGTCTCGAATGTCCCTGTTTTCTTAGTGCTGCATTTGCTGCAGTGACATTTGCAAAAGGGTTCTGGATAACAAAATCATTCCGGAAGTCTTGCCTGTCATACACTTCCATTCGCTATGTTGGTCACACTTGTACACACATGTTCCATGTTTCACTTTGCAAGCTTAGATGCTAAAAGTGAACTGATCTGTACATATGTTTAATATTTGTAATCTGAATACAAAGAGGTCTATAACACCACGCTCATGTTGTAAGGATTTTTGCCTATGTATTGACCTGGCCTTGTAGGGAGTGACTGACTTTTCATAACTCAGAGTGCAGCTGTGACCTCGGGACAGATACAACAACATTTTATTTATATAGCGCCTTTCATAGCAAAAAAAAAAAAGTACAATTAAATACAGTTAAAAGCCAGTTAAAAGTACAGCTGGATACAATTAAAAGCCTATTTTAAATAAATGTTTAAAGAAGTTTTAAAAAACTCCAGAGAGTCTGAACTTTTAATATAATTTGGCAAGGAGTTCCAAAGTCTGGGTGCATAAACAGAAAAAGCCCTGTCACCCTGAGTGCGCAGCCTGGAGTAACTATGACAGGCGCTATATAAAATAAATACTGATTGATTGATTGATTCACAGTTTGTTTTTTAATGCCTAGTGTATCTGTTTTAAAACTATCCACCAGAACAATAATTCCTATGAGGTGTTAGGGCTATTTGACGACTCTCCTTCTGGCACCAAAGAACTACATTTCCTGTAATGCTACCCACAGGATCATCATTATCAGCAGGAACTGCACTGTATCATAAGAGAAGCAATCAATTACTGGACAAAGCACAGTACCTCAGAGCACTCTGTCTAAGGGTCCACTTTCCCTGCAATAGCATGTTTCATTACCAAGACACAGGTAATAAGCTTGACAAACAATATATACACTTGTGGGCTCTGGAATATAGTGTAAATAAGAAGGCTTTTAGTCTATCATTTAGTCTGAGTTAATGGTTAGAGTTGGGATTTACGGTGTGTGGTTTTATTATTATTAATAATAGACCAAATGTGTTATTGTTCATTGTACATTTATTATAATCTTATAAATGTATGTGGCCCATATGTTTGGGGATTATTTAGTTAGTTTTTGTTATTTTTGGCAATGCAATTTTCTTAATGTATGTACACTGTACATTATAACATGGTTGGTATTGAACATTATATATATAGGGGTCTACTCAACTGATCTAGACAGTGATCTAGTGCTCCGCCTGCACTAGAAGACTGGCTCTACCTCCGCTACGCTCCCCTGCCTCCAGAGCCCGCTCCTTCTCCACCCTTGCTCCGCAGTGGTGGAATGACCTTCCTACAGATGTCAGGACTGCCCAGTCCCTGACCACATTCCGGCGCCTCCTTAAGACTCACCTCTTCAAACAGCACCTGTAGAGCTCCTCTGTTTGTATCCTGGGACACTATCACCCTTCATTTAAATGTGCTTTATTTTGCTCTTACCTGCCCCCTATTTTACTGCATTTAATCCTGTACTTCAGAATACTGTAATCTGCCAAGTTTAACCTGTAGTATTTTGTATTTAATCATATCCTGATGTAACCATCACTATTATCTGCTATATTATTGAATTGTGGTTTGTCACACTTGAACAAAAGTTATCGTATTTCTTGCTCTTATTGTATTACTTGTATTGTAACACTTGAAATGCATTTGCTTACGATTGTAAGTCGCCCTGGATAAGGGCGTCTGCTAAGAAATAAATAATAATAATAATAATAATAATAATAATAATAATAATAATAATAATAATAATAATAATAATATAATCAATTCAATACTCACACACACTGATGGTTGGTTTTCACAAAATCCCCTTCTTATAACAATTTAAATTAGATCTGCCACCACTTAGATCAATTGAATAGACCCCAATAGACTTAAATGTGCTACTTTTAGGTATTCCCAGTAAAGCCTACTCTACAGAGGTGTGGTTCAGTACAAGCTTCATCCCTCTGATCACAATACAAGGAGCTTCCAGGTGCCTAATTCAGGCAGCATCTGTCGTGTGCACATCATTAGATATGGCGATAGCCATATTGATCACTGTCTGATCAACTTTCCCTGCTTTAAAAAAAAAACAAGAGAGAGAGAAAAACTCAAACCATGTCAACGGTCTAGTCTAGACAGATAGAGAAAAACAAGGGAGGCAGCACTGTATATCAAGTTGTCTAAGATCTTTTGATTCTCATTTTACAACATGTTACACAGTAATGTGGAACTTTAAAAAAGACTGGTGTGAGTGCTTTTGTTTGTTCAGCTTTAAAAAGGTAAAACCTGACAGCTTGTAATAAATCTCACCCCACTTGATTTATATTTCTGTTTTTTTGTTTTAGTCAGGTAGTCAGACATGTCAGTGTGAGTACTGTATACCCTTTATCACATTGTTTCTTCTAGTGCTGGTTTAATAATCAGCACAGATAAAGACAAAGATAAATTCCTACCTAAAGAATATACGTACAACACAATATGAGGCCTACTGAAGGATATAGATACATTTGATTAAAACCAGATGAGGGAGAGCCTTTTTAAGGACTGGGGAAGATGTAAGATTCTGCTTCCTTCAGAACTCATTCCTTCAGTTCATTAGGAACCTGATACCTATACCTAGGCAGAGTCCTGATTATGTCACAAGTATATAGCAAGCTTGAATCTCTTTATCACCATTGACAGCTTTTACACAAGCCAGTTATCTGAACATATACAAAATCTTATCAACTTTCTCTTTTAAGTGGAGCTACAGTACCTTACAACTGGCATATTTACATGTTTTATTCCTGTTGACATTTTTCTGAACGTGGTAACAGAGCCTTGTTATATAGTGTGTATAGAGTTTTGTGAGAATCATTTTCATGATTCCTTTGCAGCCATTTTGCCTCTGTCGCTGTTTACAGCAACTTCAAATTCGTTACTAGTTCTATTACAGTACTTTACAGGCCTGCCATCAACTAAAAGAAAAACAAATAAAAAAAAAACAAACAAGCTGGTCCCAATGCCTTATTTTTGATTAAGTTTATAGATATTTTCATGCGGTTTTGCTGTAAACTGTAAAAAAACACATTCTCATTTAGTATGTTGGTTTATTTTAGCCCATTACTATAACTATTTTACATATGACTAGGAATAATGCCTTTACATGTCTGCATTAACTTTACCAACAGAAAGCAGCAACAAACAAAACTCATTCACGTCTTCAATGCACAATGAAACTATCCTGCTCAATAAAAATAGACTGCGCTGCTCACAAAAGTGTCTAAATTAACCCTATTTCCAGATATTTGCACTATTGTTAATCAATGCAACAATGTGATTTGAAGAGTTCATACTGTTTGTAAGAGTAAATGTGATACAATTTAATTTTTTTTTTACATATTTAAGATGTTGTTATTCTTATGGCCATTTTGAAGGTCTATTGGTGTCTATTAGTGGTTTATTTACTATTTTCATAGATTTACAGTATTATACAACAAGGCTTTGATAACTTCAATGCTGCTTAGTGATTTCTTTATTTTGTATTCGATGTTATTTTGGAATGTAATTTGAATTAATTCAAATCCAACCATAAAATGACCAGGCAGATTGCACTTTTCCAAATGGAAGTAGTTCTCCAAAGTCAGCTGTTTAACTTAGGTTAAAACATACATTATACTTGTTATATAAACAGAATACCCCATGAACGATTATTGAGTTATTTGTGCAGTTTGGAGTTCCAAAAACTCAACAAAATGACGCCTACTGTACCTCTGCTAAAACGTAAACAGTGCACACTTCCTTTTAAAGCACCACCTGGTGTTAAAAGTAAAACTGTAAGACACACAGTTAATTCAGGTGCTTTGCCTAGTGTCTCATGGTTGGTTTTATAGAAGAAAAAAAGACAAACAGACAAGCACATTGCCTGTTTTAAATTGAGCAGCTGACACTGTGCTTGGTAGTTGGTCAGCACTGTTCTGCGTTGTTCATGAAGTAAAAGCAACAGTTGGTGTGTGTTTAACATTACATTGTACTACAGCTAGCCATTTTTATTTTTGATTGCTGCTGTATACTTTTCTAAAAGCCTTTATGCAAAAACACTTTGCCAAAAGAACAAAACAAAACACTATTTTATAAATGCGCAACATATATTTCTGTTTCACTGATTAGAATGTCATCCCAAAGATTTATGGCACTGGAGCCTGGGATATACACCAGTGAAAATATTAATAATATTTTTGCAGCTGCTTCTAGGATTATAATTTAATTTAACGATAGAGGAAAATCCCTTTGGGTGCACACCTAAATTAGAACAGATCCATAGTTGAGATAAGCATTCCCTGTCCTGGGAAAACCTCAGGGTCTGTAACAGGTATGTGCATATTGACATGAAACGTGTCGGATCCTCTTGCTGTGACTGCTGCCATTGATTCCATGGAAAACAGTAGAAAAAAGGATCTGTACTCCTCGGCTGAGCCTGAGACCAAATAAGTGACATTGCTCGTGTTTATTTGTTCTGACCATGGCCTTAAATATTATTTAATTAAGGGTGTAAGCTTGAGATTAAAGCCTGTCCAGGGAGGTACTTCTACTTAACATGATTGAATGCCTAAAAACACATTAAACAGAATTGCCTGGAGTAGTTTGTGATAGTGTTTATAGCATGATGGATTACATCAATGGGACACCTAACTGACTGAATAGCTATACTGACCACAGCACGTCATGATGCACTAGGTTTGGTAGCACTTTTTATCATTTCTGTATGTATATTTTATTGTAGTGTCTGATTGTGTACTTAAATATTTATCAATTGAATCGTCTTTTTTCGACAATTCAGGACATGCAATAATGCTGCCTCAACTTTACAGTGTGTGGCACCTGGACTCAACAGAAACCACGTGTTCACTTTATAAGCAGGTGTTTCTTTGGTTTCCATATCCACCAAAACAAACATCTGCATTACGTCAACGGACAGTCCGTGCTGGCTTGTGCAGCATCTACAGCATGTAATGCAAGGATGTTGTGGATAGTATAAGACCTGGTGGCTGCATAACATTTTACTGTAATCATTTAAATAATGGATGACTGGAGGAAGGAAGTATGGCTTGACCGTGGACATTCTGCATAGCTTCATAGAATGTTAATCACTTGAACAAATCCAAAAATATATATGTAAAAAATAATGTATATGATACCGTATACTATGGCAGTCTTTTAATGTCTGGACCTAAATGTTTCAGTTTACAGTAAGACCTTTTGAAATATTTCAAACAGGGCTGTATCTTAATTAGCCACACTTGAGTAAGACATGAAGACATCTGGGAACTTGCAGTAACACATTATACAGTATGTTCACAGTCTATTTTAAGAATATTTTATGTTACCATGGACCTGACATTTTTTTTAAAAAAAGCTGTGTTTCTTTGATGCTGTTTAACCAATCAGAGGTTGTTATTTTTTTGAAGCCGTGTTATAAAAAATGTTAAAGTTACAAAGGAGACCCCTAGTGTTTTAAAATTACACTGCACTCTGTACCACTCAGTCTTGCAATTGATCTTTTTGAGGCTGTAATTCACCCAGCATTGCACAACAAAGCAACTTGCTTTATAATATTTCTTTGCATCTTTGATTGAGCATTTTAGAGGTACAGTATAAAGGATGGTTGCTTATTAACCAGCATTCTATTTCTGAATGATCATAGCTCTGTAATAAAATAGCTTTGGGGATACTGTAAGATATGTAACCACCTTATACAATTACTTTACAGGACTATTCAAGATGGTGTGGACACTACTGGTCCATTACTGCTGTGTCAGTTTTGATATTCTGGACTAGGATGGCCTGTAATGAACTCTCGCCAGTAATATTGACTCCTCTTTTGGTATAGTGTACAGCTTAGGACACCTTTCTGGGAGTTCTTTACAAGCATCCTCTGTAATCTGTTCCGAATCACTTGGAGTTATGGGGAATCTTTATTACTGATTTAGAATCTGCAGTTGACCGTGAGCTAAAGCATGCAAATGATTACATGGAATGAACGTGTGACCTTCAGAATATGTTAAATAAAAGTCACAAATCTCAAAGCTGCCACTCTACTGTGCTGTTGCTCAAAATAACACAGTAATAGTGTGAGATGATGAGTGATTAAGTCACTTAAGTCACTTTTCCACAGACAACATTTAGACCTTAACATGATAGTTGTAGAGCAGTGCTCTAATGAAGAGATGAGTATATTGTGATACCTGAACAGAGATGATAAGACGTAATCTAAAGAACAGCCTGTCACTGGACCTAACAGTTTTGATTTACCTCGGCTGTTTTTCACAGAAATGAACTTGGTTCGCTTTGCTTCCTTCTTAATATAGTCTGGTCTCTTTCCAGCTGCACTGCCTGTCTGTTCATTCAAGTCAATAAACTGAATCCGTCAGACTTGACTGAGACAAAGTGCTGTGCGGCAAATGACAGATTGCACTTCTTCTGTTTTTTTCAAAACAAATACATCTGGAGACGCACAAGGAAAATGCATTTTCTGGGCAGCTAGCTACGTGAGACTCAACATAGGGTCCAGGGTGATTAGTCAATTAATAAACGTTTAATTGAGACTCACAAAAAATAAAACCATGACAATCAATATTAGAATACTCCATTCATCTCTAGTGTTATGTTAATATTATTGTTAAACTTGTTAGATTCCTGTTCTTGTAGGTAACAGTACTATTTTCTTTACTGATTTTCAATACTGATCCCGTGTTAGAAGAGGATACAGTGTTTACTCAGCTACATTTCATTCCTGTCTTTGTTGTTCTCAATATGTTTTCACCATGAGAAAGTTGCTTACTTTGACTGAGCTAAAGGTTTCCTGAGCAAATCAGTGATACTGGAGGAGGGCTAGATAGAGATCAGACGCATTGCTACTTTAACAGCTCCAATCTGCCATTTAATTAGTTAAGTCTTTCATTTCTGGTACCAGTGCCCCGAGCTCTTTTCTTCCCTCTCGCTTGGTTGAGCCCCTACACTAATTCCAGCCGGAAGTGATCTCTGCACAATGGATTTGCGATCAGCTCAATAAGGGAATACTGTACAGTCTCAACCATTAACACCTGGGCAAAGAGAGGGGTCTGCAAACCCCCTGCCCATCGCAGACCATGTACATTTTTACTTTCACACTGACATATGGATAGCTGTGCTGGTATTTAATAAATTCATGAGTGGATTTTTTTGCCTTAAAAATACTTTTTTGTTCTTGAAAGCTCGTGTGTGTGTGTGTGTGTGTGTGTGTGTGTGTGTGTGTATATATATATATGTATATATGTATGTATGTATATATATATATTCTCATACTCACACATTGAAAAAGGCAGTTTATTCATATAATTTTATTCCGATTTTATGTTTCAGTCACACACTATGCTATCTACACTACCTTACCAGGACTATTAGATGGTAGGCTACACACAAGGAAATCCTTACAGGTCAGCCCTCTTTCTATTTATAGGTATGATCAGCAGCAGTTACCCAGCAAGGTTGGTTGGCATGTTGGATCTTGATCTAATTTATATTACAGTTGTTTTCATTTGGAAATGGAAACAGAGAAATCTGTTTACAAAAGCATTAAGCAATTTAAAAAAAATGTGAAATACATTGCATACAGTGTCTTCACTGCAGGAGCTTTTTGTTACTATAAATGAAAGCTACTTTCTGTTTTACTTGATATATTTATTGTTTTATTGTTGCATCTATTGGTATCCCAGTTAATCTCCATTTTAGGCCCTTTTACTCTTTTTTGCTATACTAATTATTTAGCTGAACTGACAACGATAGATACACTGGTGATTAGCACTACAGATAAGCTGTGTAAAGGGTGTTTTACGCATTGAAAGAAATTGTAATTAAAATTTATGCATAGCAATTTTGCTGCATCGGTTGAGTTTGCATGTTATCAAGCTTCTTGTACTTTGTTGGTTCCCGGCGTCTCTATGAATGTGTCATAGAATGCTGGGACGGCAAATTTGTAGCCGGGTTGGGAATTGCCAGAAACATGTGACCAATAAATCAAGGCTTTCAATCCCCTTTTTCAGTCTGCCAAACACATTTTTGGAAGGTAAATCTATATAATAAATTCTGTGTTATGAGAGTCAAGATGCTTTCTATTGCTATAGCAAGGCGATCAATAAGGAATACAATATATAGTATGTGCATACAAGCCTTTTGTTAAGTATATTCCATCTGCAGCTTTGGAATGATATATATATTGGAATTATATATATATCTGTGTAGTTGCTTCACAGACCAGACCAGGTTTTTGTACACTAGTTCAAAGTAACATTTGAGTTAAAATGTAAGGCTGTAGTTACTGCAGACCCCATAAGTTAGCATTAATGTATGTACAGTATTTATTGAAAGCATTCATTACTTCAAGGCAATGTAGCATTTTACTCACATACTGTAGTGTCTAAATAGGAGAGTAAATTACTCAATGACCCAAAACCTTATCTGGAGTGCTGCTAGTGTTTTTACATCATTTTATAAAGGTAGTTCATTACAATGCATTAATGTACTGTAGTATTACAATCATATTTCGATTGAAACAAAAATTACTTTTTAATATTTGTACCTATATAATACCTAAGCGAGATTAAATTTGGCAAACCAAATTGTACTGTACAGTTTATGGAACCCAAACAAAAAAGAATACCGCAGGTATACAGCACTATGTACTGATACTGGTGTTAGGAGTAAATACAACACCGCTAAAATAAATATATATATTTAGGAATTAGCAATAAATGTATGACATTTTAGTTGTAATGTAGGAGCTCTATGAGCAGTATTTGAGTTTCTTTTTTGGTTGTATGCACAGTATTTTAGCTAATAAGAGATGCTGCAGAATCCTGATCCTGACAAGTTCAGAGAGTGGGGGGTGTTGTGTTTTGGAGTGTCAATGGGGAAGCAGAAGCTAGTGTAGCTCTCGCTGTAGCGTTGCTGTTTAGGGGATAGTTCTTCACGAAGCCCTGTCTGGACCAGGAGACTGTGAGTGTTTAGCTGCTGGTTGAAGAGAAGAAGTGCTGCATCTGTAGTTGCTAATTTAAAATAAACTCTGCAGCGTTCATTCAAAGTGCGGTATTTCATTTCAAAGTGGTATCCCATCCAATATTGTTTTAATTTGTGTGAATCTCTTAATGATGTGAGCTTGAATAACAAGTCTCGGTAGGTTAGGATAGGCTATAACTGGAACCCTTTCATAGCTTACAGGCTCTAGATCCCTGTGGTGTTCCAACTGAGGCCGCCTTTACTGCTTGTTCATTAAAGACCCTGACTGCCTGTTGTTTGTATTCCTCACAATGAAAACAAGATCCCTAAAATAGAACTATTAAGAGAACATCTATATCCCTGTGCAATGCATAATAGAAAGAAATCACATTAAGAGGATTACTCATTAAATAGCTACTTGCATGCAATTTTCATTTTTAAATGATCAAATACAATATGTATGTGTTGCATGTAACGCTGTGGAGCAAAGTACAGTTGCTACATGTAATAAGAATGATCTAGACAGCATTCAGAACTAGGCAGACACATGGCAAATGACATTTAATAGAGAAAAGTGTAAAGTACTGCACGCAGGCAATAAAATGTGCATTATAACTATCATATGGGAGATACTGAAATTGAAGAAGGAGTCTATGAAAAAGACCTAGGAGTTTATGTTGACTGAAATGTCTTCATCTAGACAATGTGGGGAAGCTATAAAAAAGGCTAACAAGATGCTCGGATATATTGTGTTGAATTTAAATCAAGGGAAGTAATGTAAAAACTTTACAATGCATTAGTAAGACCTCACCTAGAATATTGTGTTCAGTTCTGGTCACCTCATTACAAAAAGGATATTGCTGCTCTAGAAAGAGTGCAAAGAAGAGCATCCAGAATTATCCCGGGTTTAAAAGGCATGTCATATGCAGACAGGCTAAAAGAATTGAATCTATTCAGTCTTGAACAAAGAAGACTACGCGGTGATCTGATTCAAGCACTCAAAATCCTAAAAGGTATAGACAATGTTGACCCAGGGGACTTTTTTGACCTGAAAAAATAAACAAGGACCAGGGGTCACAAATGGAGATTAGATAAAGGGGCATTCAGAACAGAAAATAGGAGGCACTTTTTTACACAGAGAATTGTGAGGGTATGGAACCAACTCCCCAGTAATGTTGTTGAAGCTGACACCCTGGGATCCTTCAAAAGCTGCTTGATGAGATTCTGGGATCAATAAGCCACTAACAACCAAACGAGCAAGATGGGCTGAATGGCCTCCTCTCGTTTGTAAACTTTCTTATGTTCTTATGTTCTTATAATGGCATCCCTCTTAAGTGTATCCAGCAGGTGTCAGTTCTAGCCATCTGTGCTGGCAGCAGAGGAAATCATGTTTTGCTGTACTTTGTTAGTTTTCTTTTTAGTGGTAGCCAGTCTGACTCACACAGTACGATATGGGTGTGTGCAGCATTGTGGGCTCACCCCAGAGTCATGTAAAATCAAATTAACCTCTGGGTGATTTCCTGTTTCGGGAGCAGCCTTTAATACAACTGGTTCAGTATCTTACACAGGTGATATCACTACTGTTGACAAACTGATTCAAGACACCAAACAACATTTTCTGTTTGTGCAGTACTGGCCACTCCCATGTTTTGCTGTTCTAACCCAAATTAACACATTTAATTGGTTTGTGGTTGTCTGATTTTAGAAACAACATTTTACTTTAGTCTTGACCTAAAAAACGAATTGTTCTTTTCAAAAAGTTTTTTTTTTTTCATTTGTAAATATTAAAGAAACATTTCCACTAAGAATCACATCTGCATCTTTTGGGTAACACAACCAGCAATTATGGATAGGGTGATATGTTTGTGCTAGATGAAAGTCTTTGTAAGGTAATAAACGTTATCACCTTACAAAGATGGCATCATAGAAAACAACACTACATCTAAGGTGTGGGATTCACTGCAGGAAACGAAATAGTACTTTGTATTGATTTTTCAGAAAAACGCTTTTGCATAATTGTGAAAGAAATACAAGGACATTGTTTAACCTACTCATCAATGCATCATTACTCTATCGAGTCCTACCTTAGCAAAGTGATATACTACATTTACTTCAGAGGGTGATAACAACACTCTCCCACAACTTGACCAAATGGGAGGTTGAATGTCTCTGCACTGTAAAGTTGAAGGAAACAACAGAAGAGATTTTGGGATCACTGCAAGGAGTTTAATTGCAATTTTATTTTCACAGTCTGCTTTCTTTCAAAAATGTATAGGAACAAATACAGCCTTTTTCTACTTTGGCCAGACCATGTAATACAATTTGCATGCAATTTGACCATATGGGAAAATATAGGCCAATGTATTTACAAAATGTCATCTTTTTTATTTTAAATGTACTTTAACCAGATGAAAGATATACTGTAGAGCTATTTTACCAACACTGATTTGTAACATGGTACTGTACATGCATTTTATAGAGAGATATAACACACTACTGGACCTGTATTTTGAGACACTGCAGGTTTGCCCCATATTTTCATGCCATGTAGTTGCTTGGTAGACACTCTAGATGGCAGCATGCATCACCAGTTTGTGCTATTATTTCCACAGGGCCTTTGTTGTAAGAAATCCATCAGACCATAAGGCAGGCTGACTGGAAGCAATCTTAACTTCTTATAGTACCTTGCTTCCACTTACAATCCAAGCTTATAGATTGGACAAAGAAAAACAGAGAATTCTGTTAGCTTGCGCACGATTTGCAATAACAAACCATCTGTGAATGTAATCAATAAGCTAACTGTAATTAACGTTGCAGTGTCCCAGACTCATGTTAAAACATGTAATGTCATTCCTTGGTACCTTAGTAGCTGTTCTCCATCATGTAGCCATATATCCATTCACATTTTTTTTTCAGAAAACAGACATGTATTTTTTGTACTAGTTTGTTTAGAATTTGAAGGCAGTTTTATAGCTGTAGTGACAAGCTGCCGCCCTTGTGAAAAGTGCTTTTGCTGTGCTACTCTGTAATCCTTATTTACAGCACATGCCCTGACTCAGTGGTTTTGTGGTACTCAAATGCCAGCCACAATCCAGATTGTCAGGACTGAAACAAAACAAAACAAAAAAACAGTTCCGCAGTGGACTCAGGGAGAGTAGGATCCTGCTTTCAGTCCTGGTCACTGTGATAGCTATCGGCTTGGGTGAATATCACAAATGCCTGACCTGGCTTAAAAGGGACTGCATTTATTTATTTTGAGTGCATTCCCCAGCACTTAACTACATCTTCTGAGTTTAAGTCTTGCAGGTTGCTATTACTGCTGCCTGTCTGTCTTGAAACCAACTGTTTGAAAAAAACAAAAACAAAAACAAAAAAGCACTGGACTGTTTGGGGGGACTATAGGACCAGGGATGAAATAACTGCTCTGGCATCTTCAAACAGTTTATGTTCAAGGTTACTCACAGCAATAAGTGTTGCACTTCTAACTGAGACATAGTCCATTTCAGGCCCAACACATTTATTGAACACTTCTGTAAAATAGAAGGATTTACACTTTTTATTTTCAGTTTTCTGCACTCTGCATGACGTTGCGTGCAGTGGTTATCACAGATTGTGCACACTGAGATATGTAGTCGAAGCAAATTCCAAAATGATAACAAATGTATATTATCATTAGGCTTAATCCAACAAAATAATATGCCATACGTACTTTTTCAGTTTACAGTGGTTAGATTCCTCTGGGGCCTATACATAGAGTATTGGAGCATGTGTATACTGAACACATTTCACCAGTGTCTATTACCATACAGATTAATATATACTAAATATAAATCAAGAAAGGTGGAAACAATATTGTATATGACTCCTGACTTTTTACTGAAGTCATAATTATATAAAAAATACAACATAAGTAACCGCATTCAACATTTCAAAACAGCCTCGTCTAGGTCTTCACTTTTCCCAGTTAGCACCAATTATGTCATTTGAGAACACCCACATTCTCACATGTACTTGGCAGAGAT
The DNA here is from genome assembly GCF_902713425.1 of Acipenser ruthenus. Lineage (NCBI taxonomy): Eukaryota > Metazoa > Chordata > Actinopteri > Acipenseriformes > Acipenseridae > Acipenser > Acipenser ruthenus. The sequence continues at coordinate 76,969,867 of NC_081194.1, forward strand.
AGGAATTAACCCCATCCTTGCCAACCACCACCAAAACACAATAAAACACTATTTACAAGTAGTGCCCTGCCCTGCCACATATCCCCCTCCTTGTGTGCAGCACACATGACCCCAACAGCAACCTCCCCTAAAACACAAAACCACTCTCCCTCAAGTCCCCTACTGTCCTTCTCCCATCCTTGAGGGAGGGTTGGCCAACAGTCCGGCCCCTTCATGTCAGGACCGAGACCCAGCCACCAGGGACCCGGGCCCAGTGGATGAGACGTCGGGAGCACAGGCAGGGGACCAGTCGGCTGCAGCCCCAGGCAAAGGTGCGAGCCCAGGCGACCATACAGAGACGTCTGGGCTACCAGGGGGAGCGAAGCAGGAGACCAGGTGACCAATTGTGCCTAGTGGTGCTGTGACCAGGCCCAGCGACCATAGGTCCAGACACGAACGACGGGTGTCTAGGAGCATCCCCGGGCGGTGATGTGCGGACACCCCCAGGTGGTGAAGTGCGGACACCCCTGGGCGGTGATGAACTGGCCTCCCTGGCCGATGCAGGCTTTGCAGCCCTAGGTGGTGCAGGTGTTGCAGGACAGGGCAGGAGCGGTTCCTTGGAAGGCAATGGCAGCAGCGGACCATCATGAGGCGATGGCAGCAGCAGACTCTGGGGAGGTAGCTCCAGCTCCTCTGGTAGTGGAGACAGAAGCAGCGGGTAATCTTCCTCTGGAGATGGAGGCGGGAGCAACACGTAGTCTCCCTCTGGTGGTGGAGGAGGGAGCAACACGTAGTCTCCCTCTGGTGGTGGAGGCGGGACCAACACTTAGTCTCCCTCTGGTGGTGGAGGCGGGAGCAACACGTAGTCTCCCTCTGGTGGTGGAGGCGGGAGCAACACGTAGTCTCCCTCTGGTGGTGGTGGCGGGAGCAGTAAATAGTCTCCCTCTAGCGGTGGAGGCGAGAACAGCAGGTGGTCTCCTCTCTGGAGACTGGTGCAGCTCTCTCTTGGTCACTGGAGACTGATGCGACTCTCCCTCGGTCGCTGGAGACTGCTGCGGCTCTCCCTCGGTCGCTGGGTGAAGCTAGCTAGCCACAGCGCTTCGGCAGAAACATTTCGATCAGAAAACTGCAAAGCAGCAGGCTGCAGCAGCTCAACCTGGATTCTGTGCTCCACCAAGTGACTTTCATTTTTACAGTTTTGTATGTACATATACCTGTTTACATACTAGTACTCACTAACTTCAAACACAAAATATAAACAACTCGACAAACTTGTTGTTTTACTAATAATCTAAGACTAAAGAAACACATTCAAATGCTTTTCAAAAATAACAAAATGATTCCTTTTAAATGCTGATATAAATCTTTATTCACACCCCAGACAATGTTATCATGTTATCAGTGGTTTCATGTAGACACACATCCTTTCACCACAGCTGTAAATACACATAGAGCTATCGGTAACCAGCAAATACTAGATCTCCAAGACCAACATCCACTCTTTGCACTGTAAATGTAAGTGTCAGATGACAGATGCATTCACCTCCAGATCCTGTTACACTCAATAGCTTGTGATATATAATGTCCTGAGTAAGTTTCAATACAACTGGACAAATTGTATATAATAAGATTTATATATTTATAAATATACATGTGAAATACATACAGGAAGATAAACAATTCACCCAGATCTATAACCTATGATAAAGAATGTCCTTAGCCAACTATAATGTACATTTAAGCCATTTGATATACAATAATTAAATAAGCAGCTTAATCTGTCTTGCTGACACGGAAGTGAAGTACATAGGTTTGATAATAGCATCGGCACCCCAGAGTAAGCAATGATTTATTTTCAGATCCAGAATAATGAGGGTGATGACAAGCAACATTTCTACAAAACACCAGGTTACTGAAAGCAGAGGCAGGTAAGCAGGTGTCAAAACTGTCACCACTTCAGTAGCCTAAATTCACAAGCCACTGGAAGGGCTACAAGCTTCCAGAGCAGCAGGGGGCCTCAAGTGAAGTGAATGTTCTTCAACAGGCTTTAACCACCATCTGACTTCCCACTGCACCTCAATGTATTTTTAAATAAATGCACACAACTCCAGTGCTGCCTGGATGCTTCTCCTCTTACATATCCTGTTGCAGAGAGGGTTTTGGAATGTTGCAGGGAAGTGGTTGCCAGGAGAATAGATTTATGTTCTCTTCTCTTGGACAAGACTGTTTATTGCGTTATCTGCAAGCATTTAACATAACTTAATTTCCCTTAAACCTCCTTTCCTGTCAAATGAGTGCAGCATGCCAATGGTGGGTCAATATATTATTTTTTTAACTTAAAATCCTGTGATATGTAACAGAAAATAATTAAGCCTAAAACTCATAAAATAATTAATAAGATGTGAGTAAAATCTTGGCAGACAAATAAAGATCCCAAGAACAGCAGTGTCTGCAGAACCTGCAGTAAATGAAAAAAGATAATTTGATTTTGAATCATTAGCAAGGTGAACATTTGCATGTTTTTACTGTCTCAGTAATTACTTTTTTAAAGAGATTCAACAATTCAAAGCTGTATCATTTTGAAACAGATGCAGTATTTCATTTCCTCTGTTAGAATTTATTTACAAATGACAATGGTCCTAATTAATTTGCAGCAGATGCAATGCAACTTGTATTCCCCTTAAGAAATTGCAACAATAATATATTTGTAAGACGTATAAAGACCTGCCGTTCATGGTGAGTACATTTTCCAGGTCCCTGGTAAAAGTCAGCACCATGAAAGTACTACCTACTGTAGGAGGCTTGTAAATATATTGCTGTTTTCTTGCCTCTTATGTGATGTATTAACATTAGTCCTCACTATAAACTGTATTTTGATATACAATATTGATAAACTGTTGCATCCTGTAACCTTTCCTGTAGGTCAAATGGTTTAATTGCAGCTAGACCATTAGAGTACTTTTGAATACAACACATGGTTAGATACCAGGAAGTAGCAGCAACCTTTCATTTATAGAGTTGTCTTTGAGAGATCTGTTTTATACTTCAATTTGAAGTAATACACAGAAGGAAAGGATGAAGCTCTTCAACAGAAGTACGATAGAAGATCAGTGATGATATTGCTTGTGCTAATGAGGTGAAAGAAAACTTACTTTATGCATCCCTTTATTTATTTTGGTACTTTCCTCCATCTGCAACAGGAATAATAATAATACTGTATAAACTATAATATTATGTGGCTGATTCATTCCCTTTTGGCTTGGACTTTGTGACCTGTGAGGCCACTCATGTGTATTTAGTTGTGAGTTACAGTAACTCCTACTTTCAGGTCACACCCCCTAGGGACCAAACTAGCAGGAAAAAAAGAAAACTAAGCCTTTTTTCATATACAGTATATACAGTATAGGCAGACTTTTAGCTGTCTAGTTGCTCTGTGTTCATTAACTTACATTAACAAACAGATCATTAAAAGTAAACCGTTTCACAACACAATCCTATGCTACATTTTACACTGCTAACATTAACATTATACTGTATGTGTGTGTATTTTTTGGAGGAGTAAACTAATCATAAGCAGATTCTGATGTGCAGTGCAGAAAATTTCCCTTACAAAAATGAATGTGATAATTCAGTGTCACAACAAAACAAAATGGTCTGTACTAAAAAGTAAACACAAGGGCTGCTACAATACTACCAGCTATAGGTAGACTGGTATCCATGGCATCACACTAGTATGAACCTTTACACATTGGTAATCCATTGCAGTGTCATGGTACCATATTAGTGCTACCAATTTGTTAGTTAACAACATGTGGCATGCTAACGGTAAAACTAACGTTTATTTTTATGATTGTACACCAATGGCTCTTCACTAAGTTTTCTCTTTAGGGCAAATAGCAAGAGGTTGGCCATCATCATATCTGCCAAGCTCACTGTAAACTATACCTGCCAGCCATAGGGAAAACAGCAACATCTCTGTGGCGTGTGAGTAGGAGCCTAGAATGAAAAGCTTAGTATGATTTTCCTGTTTATAACATTCTTATAAGAGCTTCAAGTCATAAAATGTTGGATTAAATCTAAACAAAAAATGTGAAAACACTTTAGTGTTCCAGTTTAAAACTGACAATATAATCCCCTGAAAACAAAAAAATGTGATTTGGTTTTGAAATTTCTAGGCAGTAAATTAAGGAACTCTTAACATGCTGTTGGACAGTCTGAAAATGTGGTGTTGATTATTTTTAAGCACTGTGCTTCTGAAAGGTCATTGAGTACACATTCGTTATTTCCATGAAAATGTGCAATAGACAGGCTTTGCGATCATGATAAATGTTGCCTGCCACATTGACCAATAAAACACATTGAAGGCTTTCTACCAAAATAGTGATACCAGCAAGAACTAACAATTAGGGGTTTATGATTCTACCTGCAAATCACGAGACTTCTAAATATTTTGCCTTGTATCAATGATTTCTTTCAATGCTGTAATAAATATGTTTTATTGGTAAAGGTGGCAGACGAGATTTTCTGTGATTTATAGTGGCTATTGCTGGAGAACCGTTATTCCAGGCACACACCGGCGGTTTTGTATTATTTAACTGAAATGAAAACCAGATATAAATACTGCAGCCCATATTAACCCAGCTGGTGTTCCACCCCAGGGGTGATTCATTGAGCCACGTAATACAATAAACAACTATAGTGTAGGCTCACCTTAGAGTGGGTTTAGTCACATAGCTTTTAAGATATGCTGCTGTTGAGATCCTTAAAATAGTCCCAAAGGAGATCAAGCAAATCAGAGTAATCTACACTTGATATTAAAGTGAACCATCCTCATTTTATTTTTTTACTGAAATATGAATTAAATATGTATTTCTGTTTTTTTCATGTTAATGTACTCTCCTTTCTACTCCAGCAAACATTTCTTGAAAGTTGAGGTTTAGAAATTGATTTTAACTGGCCCTTTTCCTGCTTCCTGCTTGCCACTACTGTAAGGGATCTGGCCCTAGCCTGGTGACAACAATCTGAAAACTTTCAAATGACTTCCCTAATGAAATCATAGAGGGCGCTTAAAAATGATTTGGGATGGGTAAGAGGTATCCGTTTTATTAACTAATGTTCTGTATTCTTCTTCACATTTAAACATGTCTTTATCTACTACCCTACACATTAACTAAAAAACATAATGAAAATGTGATTGCTTGTGTATTGGTTGTGTATTATTTATGTAGATTGAATAGGGTACAAGTACAGCTGGTACACCAAAGTGTAACCATTAACCAGCAACACTCTGCCCCTAGTGGAGTAAAAAAAAAAAATACCCGGAGAACAAGTGTGGTATTTCTTACTTCTACAAGGGGCAGAGTGTAATAACAGGAGCACTTACTTTGGTGGCATTATTAAGGTTATTGTTATCTTGTCTTGAGTGTTTCCTCATTTATTTAATGAACTCCTTTTGAAATGCAAAACACCTATTCATTTTAACAAACTGGAATTGAACAACTATCATTCAAGGTTGTGTAACATTCTCACGGTTCAAAGCATTGGAGCTGATGGATTCAATTTGATAGAGAGAGGAGGAATCCATTCTTGCTTTGATACCTCAAAAGACGCAAGAGACGCTCTCACTGAGGCATAAAGTTTATATGAAACTCAACCTGCTGAAAACCTGAATAATATTATATTTTGTGTATAATTCACAGATGGTTTATAATGATTTATGGTCCATGCAAAAGTGTAATGGTCCTTGAAATGTATGAATTTGTTTTCATAAAATGTATGGGGGACATGTATCAAGATCGACCGACGCAGCGCTAAATTGTGGGAGTGTAAAGCAGAGCTCTGCCAATCCACACATTTTACCCCATCCTGAATGTATTAACTGGCCCAAAATGAATGAAAATGTATGAATACTTTAAATACTTAAATGTGCTGCACTGGTGCTCAAAATGGGCTACAGGTAGCACAGATTAACAGACTAATCTGAAAAATAGCGCCTCCCCTCCAAATGGGCTACCTCAATTGAACAAAAGGTAGGTCTTTGGAGAGGAAGAAATGACAGTTCAAAATGGGCTGACCTGTGTTTTAAATAAAATGTACAGGTTATAACCCACTAAAGCCTGGGCAGCTCATCTGGAGAGGCAGAAATGACCCGTGTTGACTAAGTGTCTTGACTTTATATTATATTATTATTATACGATGGATACAACTAAATATACATAATGAAAAGGATAACTTAATGAACCAAGTTTATTATACAACGAATACAAACAATTGTACATAATGAAATAGCTGGCTGTGCTAACACGGTCTTAACTTGCCAAAAGTGTCATGATACATACGTGGCAATTTTATGGGCGGCATATACTCTGCACTATGGCATTAATGGTATCACAAGCGCTTGATACATGACCCTCTATGTATTTGTTTCATGAATTGAATTATATATATAAAAAAAATAACAAAATATTTTTTAAATTGGCATTCTTGTGTCTTATATTATTATTTACAAATGGTACAAATAATATATTATTATAAATATTTTTATTTTCTTACTTGATTTTAATTAACTATTCACATGAAATGGCATTTAGTTACTTATTGTAGTACCAGCTCATTTAATAAGAAATAAAGATCTCATACTTACTGATGATTAGTTCAATCACTCTTAAATGTACGTTGTTCGGTGACACTTTTCTCATTAGTATGAATAGAGTTGTCAGTTCAGTGTTCAGCTCTTTGCTTTAATTAAATATGCAGACCTCTACCTTTTACATGTATACTGGGATGTATTTAAGTTGTAACTCTCAAACCCTGCAAACCCCAGCCCCTTGTGTTAGAGCGCAATTAACTAATCCACAGCTGTTTGTGATTATAACACCCAAGCCTCTGGACAGGCATTACCATTAAACACGGTTTTATGAGAAGCCACTTAATTAAACAAGCATACAAGTTTAAATCATTCCTGCCATTTAGTTTACAGTCTTTGTGCATGAGTACTTGTGTGCAGTTTTTTTTAAAGGCCTGTACAGGACTCAGGTACCTTAAACTTCCCCAAATTCAGCCTGAGGGCTTGAAGTTCACCATATGCAGCAGTACAATATGTAGCATTACATAAACGATTCAGCAAAGGCCTTTTCATTGCAGAGAATTAAAATACCGAGACACATTTTGGCGCAAGAAACCTTAATTGCACTAGCAAAAAATGTGATTTAAAACAAATTGTTAAATGGAAGGCCCATAAATATACACGTGTCCATGTATTATTCACTTTTATGTTTGCTAAAGCTTGTTTTTCTTCTATAGTGTTAAAAGTTTTTTGTTATTTTTTAGTGTGCCCAATTATTTTACCCCCGATTTTCTCCCCAATTTGGAGTGTCCAATTCTTTTCCGTACATGGTTATTTGTTTATTTTAGAACAGGGTACCTCTCCGCCCCTGTGCAATTTATTATTTTGTATTTGTTTTGCTGTATTATTATTATTATTGTTGTGATTTATTTATATGTATTTATAAATATGACGGCATTGCTGTGTGTTTGTTTTGTTATTTTTATTTTAAATGTGTTCTTGTAGAGGTGAGGTCGGCAGCTCGTCCTCTGCCAGTTAGTTAAAAACCTTGTGCAAAAGGTGACCATCTCCAGAGTTAATTAATTGTTGCTAATCAGTAGATGGTCACCTGCATATAAGCCTGCAACTCTCTGCACTCTGGGTGGGTTGTTCAGAGGAGAGAATGGAGCGAGAGAAAGAGAAAGAGGGAGGAGAAAGAGAGGAGAAAGAAATGAGAAAGGAAATGAGAAAGGAAATGAAACAGAAAGTAAAATAAAGTAAAAATAATCTAGGAACAATGAAGGCGATTTGCCCAGCCTGACCTAGATCATTTGTTTTGTGTTTTGTGTTTGTGATTTTTGTTTTTGTTAAACCTTTATTTTTGCTCTGTGAGCAGTGTTTTTGTTTAAATATTTATTTTATTTTTGTGATTTAAATAAATGGCGCACGCTGTGCCTTTTGCACCGCAGTATTTTGTGTTTGTTTTCTTCCTGCATCTGGCCTGATGTCACCACATGGCCAACCCCGTCACACCCTGACAAAGCAAGGAGGCCTTGGCACTGTTCGCAGGCTATTGTTCCCCACGTCTTGGGCACTTAATTGATTAAAACAGTCACAAATTAATTACCACATGCTCCCAGGGTATCACTTTACCTCAAGTTCTTACTGAAGCTTTCTACAGTGTGGTTTTCATTGCTTAAACAGCTGGAGGCCAAGCGAATCTGTTGGCCATGACCTAGCCCCGTTCCACAACATTAAACACAAGATGTTAAGAGGAACATGCTGCCTGTCAACGGGGTCGGAGTGTAGAGAATAACATCACAAAAACATGAAGTTCAATACAATTAGCTTTGTAATTGTAGTATTATCTTGACGTCAAACATAATGCATCAATGTCATAGACTGACTGAAGGGAAGAAAGGTGATCTTTGGTGCAGAGCACTTTTCCAGTTTGGTGTAATGTTGCACATTACAGCAATCTAATGGGCAGTGTTGCATGATGATGCTCTGCAGTTATGGATTCTGACCCATGAAGGTGCATTAAAAAGCTCCACAACTGCTCATGCCAACATGCCTGGCTCTTTTGAACAGTACTTAAGATGATCGCTCACGGAGTGTGTGGTCACTAGCTCGTTGTGCAGGATCTTGGATTCTCATAGCTGTGGCTGATCGTTGAGGTTTAGGGTGGACGAGTGTAATGGGCAGTGTTGTGTCCAGTACTGCCATTACCGATACAGACTTCTGCAGGTTAAAAGGTTACAAGCTTTAAAACCTGGCTCTTGTTTACAGTGGTTAAAGTGCTTGCTTACAGAACATGAAGTTTCAGGTTCTCATCCAGCCTCTACCCTGTTGCATTACAGTAGCTGTGTTCTGCAATGTATAGTTACTACCAATGAATCTTAAAACCTGAAGTCTGGGCTTAATTGTCACAATACAGTACAATGCTAATTCAATTTTACAATAAGGGAGTGCAGTCCCAACATTTCATATTGTGCCTGCAATGTTGTTGCAGCCCTGAAAAGGTCATATAAAATAACCTGGCAATAGATAATCTAGTCAATTCATATCTTTTTCTCTGCAGTACTAATTGACTGACAGCCTGTGGTGTTCCACATTGTGTGCATTACCCACAGGATGCATCGTTTCAGAGTCTCTGCATTCCTGATACAGATGTTTTACAGCCAACTATTTTTACAGCTGAATGGGAAAAAAAAATCATGCAGTAAATTACACCAGCAGTGGTAATAATGAGCTACAATGAACCATTTCTTTCTGCTTTCACATGGGAGAGTTGCAATAATAAAACAAACAATAAAGAATCTGCACTATGAATACCCATGTCACTGAAGATTTTCAGAAATGAAATCCAGGTCAGCATTTTTATCTGAAAGTGGTGATTTGCAAACATTTATATATGCATTAAATGTTATTACAGGTATTAAACAGAGTTCAATACATCTTAACTGGGTCCTTAAAACTTTTGGCCCACATTTTAAGTTTAAAAAAAAAATATATAGCTATATATTTCTGGAAAGGCTTTTGGGTTTCATGATCTAAAAAGCACAGGCACCTTTTAACCCTCCTCTATTGTGGCCCTTTTTGCAAACCGATTGGTCTAGCGAGCCAGTTTATGATATCAGAAGTGGTTCTGGGAAAGTATATCCATAACACAGGTACAGTACATTAACTATATGTAGCTACACTATTGTTACCATTTACAAATATTTACTAAATGCACCTGTGATTGTGAGAATGGTACTACGTACATTTTCCTGATCATATATTATTGTTGTATTAAAAAAATAATCAAAAGTGTTTGGTGTAGCAACAGCGTTTTCAAATGGTGTGTGTAAGGTTTTTATGTCTTTGTGTGGGAGATTCCTGGTCTTCAACTTTCAGTGATTTGCCTCTGGGGAACTGAAGGAAATGCTATTGAGGGCAGACTCTCCAGAGCAGGAGAATCCAGCTACTGAGTGTCTCTTAGCAGAATAACCCTATTATAAAAATAATGACCATGAACCCACACAATTACATAATCTTGGGAATTATCCCATCATCATTTGAACCACAGCTTGCCTTGCCTTTCTACACCTACTTTAAACAGACAGCTTGTTTAAACATACCATACTGAGAACCTCTTACTAAAAAAAAACAACTTCCTGTAATCCGAATCTTACATTAAGAAATATTAACCAATCAAATAAAACATGGCAAAAAAAAATGTGTGCCTTAAGAAGTGTCTGTTCATAACGAATTACATGACACTTACCAGTGTAGGTAGTTGAACTTTAATGTAATTGATAGCATTGGCTCAACTTTATCACAGCTTTATCACAGTACTATACTTATACATTATTTTACATTTTACCATTCTCAAAGTTGAATACTTCGTTGCATCTGTTGTAAACCCGGGAAGCCACGAATACGTAGGTATTGTAAAATCAAAACATTTCGATAATATCTTTCTCAAGTATATTAAGAAGTCATTGCAAACACCCTTTTTTAAGTAATACATGGTTAATTCATAGTACAGGTTCTTATGATGCATCAAATCCAACATTTTAGAATAGCTCCTCCTTAATTAGCGTAAAATGACACCCACTGGCTCAGCACTTCAAGGTTTGTTGTAAACCTGTGTCATGGCAAAAGGGCTTTACTCTCTAGTATAGATGCACTACAGTCTAACATGCTGCTTTTTTTTCATTGTAAACATGCTCAGTTTGGAATGCAGAATTATTCTGCAACTCAGTTGTCCTCACCTTTGTGTATTTTGTAAATGGGGTAGTTTTCCCATGGGGATGAGAATAACCAGAACTTGATATAACACACCATTAACACAAATGTACCAAGAGAAGACATTGATAGACAGTAGCAGTGGATGATATGACAACGGAGTACGATGATACCATAGAATAAAATCTAGTGCCCTTAATTAAATGAGAGAGGCATGTGAAGGAAAGAAAAAGTACAGCTGGCCTCGATATGATACAGTTGACCTTTTTTGTTCTGTGTAAACAAAGGTTTTGATCACCTTTCTTTGTGACATTCCTGTTTAACTGGGGAACTGAAAGAAATCCTAATGAGGGCAGACTCACAACATCTATCCTAAATGGGATATCTTTGTCCAATCATATTTTTAAAACCTTCTTTTTTCCCTTTCAACAGAACTAATTGAACTTTAGTAAGTTGATATAATCAATAAAATGAGTGGATTATACGGACATTCCTAAATATATTTACAAAATATAGCGATACAAGATACAGCTGTACCGTTGGTCTATTCATTTTCGAACACCATTTGTTTGCGCATCTTTTGGCAAACTGAGTTAATTAATAACAACTGTCTTTCGTTGCGTGTGACGTCAGCAGCACGGCTCGGCTCTGCAGTGGAAAAACAACCCAGGCTCCCCTTAAACGCACCGAGAGGGCTCGGTACGGCCCTGGCGCAGCTCGGTTGTATGGTGGAAAAGAGGTATATTTTGGCTATAGCTAAAATATGTATAACTCTGAAGTGGAAACTAGACTCCCCTCTTCTGCTTTCACTGTGTGTTTGTACAGTTTCTCTTTGTATCTTTCTGTCATTATGTTCTGCAAAATGGAAAAAAAATAATAATAAATAAAAAAAAAGCCAATATCTTGCATTATCGTTAACTTATCATGATAATTTGTATCTGGTTATCCAGCAATAATGCCATTTCAAGACAGTTCCAATAGAACAACATTCAATAAAACCCTTGTTTACACAGAAGGGGCTCTATTTTAAGAAAAGTACACGTATGAGTACAAGTATGACGTTACATACCATCATTTTCACAATATAATGTGCACCCTTTTACAGATGTTGGGAGAATTTCTGTGTGTGTGTGTGTGTGTGTGCGTGTGTGTGTGTGTGTGTGTGTGTGTGCGTGTGCGTGTGCGTGCACAAGAGATACGTAACCCCAAACTGCTCAATCACAATCCTCATACAGGGTACTTATTACACTCCAAGAATAATTCTCAAGCCCCTAAGTACATATTCAGAGTAAGAACCGATTAAATTATTTTTATTATTATTATTATAATTATTACATTTCTTAGCAGACGCCCTTATCCAGGGTGACTTACAATTACTAGAAGATATCACATTATTTTTACATACAATTACCCATTTATACAGCTGGGTTTTTACTGGAGCAATTGAGGTAAAGTACCTTGCTCAAGGGTACAACAGCAGTGTCCCCCCCACCCCCCCGGGATTGAACCCACGACCCTCCGGTCAGGAGTCCAGAGCCCTAACCACTACTCCACACAGCAAAATGTGAGAAAACATCAGTTGCATGACCTTAAAAAGTGGGACTTATGAAGTAATTGCTGATTCATCAATATTTAATGCTGGATTCAAAGAACAATGGTAAGTTCCCTTAAACCGCATTGGAGGGCTTTTAAGTGATCTATAAGTCTTGAGTGAAAGCAATATACTAAATAGCTCCTTCTTAGTTACCATAACATGACACCCACAGAGCATCATGCACACCCATGTCATGGTAAAATAAATATTATGCCTATTGAGTTACTAGAATAAAATGTGCTACTACCGCGGGCTACTTTTAAGAGATCCAAGAGTTTCACAGTTCACTCCCACATCATCTGTTGTTACCTGACACAGCACATAGGCTTGACACATAATATCCAGACCATTGCTATTACTTTTTTGGTATTTTTTGAGGGGAGGAAAGTATATTTTGGCCATTTGTTGCATGTAGTTAGGAAAAGCTGCCTGTTTCCTGTGTGTATGAAAATCAACTTAGTATTGCGCATACACACGCCATCCTAATCACATTAGAGCTGTTTATTCCCCAGCAATTTCCACCAACAACTGACCTTCTTTTCCCCTTGCAGTGCTCAAAACTGTAAACGCCAAGAGACCTTTAATGGAAAAAAAACATGTACAGCTGTTTCCAAGCCAAGCTTCATGTTTCCTAGCAATGTAAAATAAAAAGATTAACCCAAACACAACTATCAGGGTGTCTGCCTAATCAAGCAAATCACACCAATGTTTGCTTGCAAATAATCTGCTCATATCAACTTCACTAGCCAGCATGTAGGTTTTTACAGCAAAATGATTGCACTGTAGATTGGATACACTTCAAAATACAAGCACATTAACTACAGTACATGTAACGTACCTGTGTTTTGAAGTGTACCTGGTGATACACCAATACAATTAAGAATACTACATAACTACTGTTCTACAGTCTGACAAAAATATTAAGGTACACTGTTGTGTTGTAAATAAGTATACTTTGAATATAGGTTTGGCAGGGATGGGGTTAAATCCATCTTTGCCAACAGTCACATGGGGAGTGTGGCCATTCCCCAATTGGGTAATTGAGTGCTAATTGGGGAATGGCCACATGTATGTAAAGGAAGCAATCCTTTGTTTGGTGAATGAGTTTGACCTGTGTTTATGAAAAATCCAGTTTAAGAAAAGTCCAGTGAAGGCTCTGGACAATCGTAAACCTTTATTGTGAACAGAAGGTAGTTGTGTTTTTGTGTAACCTTTTATTTCGGCCCTCGTGCCTTGTTTTGTTTGTTCCTGTTTTTGAGTTATTTTGTTAATAAAAGTGCGCATCTGCAGCTGTCCGTGGCTGGGTCTACTTCCAGCTGGTAACCAGCCTTGGCCACATTACCCTTTCACAACTGTATGCACATTTTTTTTTTCATATGGGTTAGACTAACAACACTTGCAAATTAGTTTAAAAAGTAAATATCTTTTATTCTATACTACTCTCTCTCTCTCTCTCTCTCTCTCTCTCTCTCTCTATATATATATATATATATATATATATATACAGTATATATATATATATATATATATATATATATATATATATATATATATATATATATATATATATATATATATATAAATTTTCCTTGTTGATGAACTTTTAGGATGTACTGCTAGTTATTTTACCATAGTAATAGTTTATTGTAATACGCATTCAGTAATTCACTGTCATGAACCCAGTAGAATTGTCTTGACTTTGCAAAGATAATGGGTTGCAATTCTCTATTTCCACTGAGGACCCAGTGTGACTCAATAAACTGGGACAATAGGACAGTGTGCTCTTTTGACCCATGGTGGAAATGTCATCCCACGCTACAGTGCAGAACTTCCTTGCATTGTCTGCAGAACTCCTCCTTTGTGCAGATATATAATAATATCTTGTAGATATTTCACACATTATTAATGTTTTCTTTGCAGTATTGCCTGGTTCTTGACTGGCACCCTGAGACAGGAAGCACTCAATGCCTCTGAATAGACAAGTAACCATGAAATATGGGTGTCCTCTGTCTCCTGTGTACAATAAAACTAGTCAAGTGAAAGATTCTTCATAGGTCAGCTACATTAAGAACTAAAGAAGCCTGGAAAAATAAAGAACCTTATTGGAATTCCATTCACAGCTCGTTTCATTATTTGATGCTGGATTAAGTGTCAGATTGCGTATGCATTTAATTATACAGTATATGTTACACCTATAATAATTTGATAAAGCCCCATAGTTCACAAAATCAGATAAGAGTTGAGAAATGTACAGTATATCCTTCACATAAAGTATGTTATTGTTCATCAAACACACTACTGTGTTAATTGCAGCTAATGCTTTTGTATAAATGCCTTACAATATGCTAGATTGTTTTTTTTTTTAAATAATGTAGACACTGAAACAAAGACATACGTATGGTATGGGTACAGTAGTTCTGGAATTGGATGAAGGCATCTCAGAACCTCACCTTTTGCTCTCCCTAGATGTAAACATGTGCCGGCCACCACTCTGCACAAAAGTAATTTGAATACAGCTTGTTCTTTCACTTAGAAACAGTCAAATCACTGAAAAGAGATATGATATGACAAATATCATATTACACTGTAGCAGGGCAGCAGGAGAGAGCCCTGCACACTATTAGAGGGGGTAGGGCAAAGCCCTGCTTGTATATATGTTTTGTATTATTATTGTTGTTGTTGTTGTTGTTGTTGTTGTTGTTGTGTATAAATATGATGGCGTAGCCATGTGTTTTGTTTTGAATGTATTTTGTTTTGTATTTTAAAAAATAAGATGTTTTGTTATTGTTTGGCAGGGTAGCTGCGGAAGCCCCATCCACACAAAAAAAACCTTGTGCAGAAAGTGACCATCTCCCGAGTTAATTCATTGATTAATTTGTTGCTAATCGGGAAATGGTCACCTGTTTAAAAAGCCTGCAGCTCTCCCTGTTCGAGGTGGGTGTTCAGAGGAGAGACCAGGAGAGTGAGAGAAGATGAATTGGAAAAAGTAGAAAAGAAACACGTAAGGATCAGTGAAGGCAGTTGCCCAGCCTGACCTATTTGTTTTTGTGTTTGTGACTTGTTTTTGTTTCAAACTTTGTTTTGCTCTGTCAGCAGTGTTTTCTGTTTATTAAAACTGTTTATTTTATTTTTGTTGTTTAAAGAAAATAAACGGCGCCGCAGCGCCTTTTGCGCCGCAGTGTTTGTTTTTGTGTTTGTTCCTGCATTCTGGTCTGACGTCACCACATCAGCCAACCCTGTCACAAACACCATAATTGTGTATGACCTGGACTGAGAGTAATGTTAAAGTTAAGTTTACTGTTTCTAAATGAACATTCATTTCATCTCTTATTCCTTCCAATTTAAAGCACCCTCAAATCAAATCAAATAAATATGCATTTACAAAGATGCGTTTAATAAGAAAACAACGTATGGAGGCAGTTTGTAGTTTGTAATTCCTTAAAGCGACAGTAGCCTAATGTACATACACAACTTTGACAGTGACAGCATTCAGCCAAATTCAAGATCATGGGAAGCAATATACGGGCCCCTTTGAGGCGCGGTTGCATAGGCTGCTAAGGCCTAAGGCTGGCCCTGTATACAAGTGCCTTTTTTCCACTGTGCACATGTTTCTTTTATCAAAAAGTGAGGGGGCATGGCCCCCCACTTTTAAAAGTGTGTGCGCTTGTGTGTGTGTGTATGTGGGGGGGGGGGGGGGGGCATGGCCCCTCTGCCCACCCCCCCCGGCTCCGGCGCCCCTGCGTATAAGTAATAAAGTACTGTATAATATAAACTCTATGGAAGAGATAACTTTCTATTTAGGTCTACAGTCATTTTACTGTGTGTCTAACTTGCACATTACAAAAACACTAATTCCAGTCCAGTTGAAGACATTTTATAATAATCTTCCCACTTCTAATAAAATGTTGTAAAGGAGCTTTCTGAATATGGAAATGAAATATTGCAAGACAAACCGAGTGATTCTTTGATGTGTTCTGATCTGTTGGTAGCCATTGACAAGTAACAGCTGACATGCAGGACTTTAAAACAACATTTTGCATGACTTGGGCTTTTTTTTCTTAAAGGCCTGTTAAAGTTGTCAGTGCACAACTGTTTTACAACTACAGAGGCTTCTGAATCCAAGCTAATTAGAACAGAATGTCGAAAAGCATTTTTTTTCTAAACTTAACATGAATGATGCTCTATTTACACCAAAGTATGCCTTTTTTTTTATTCTTTTGCATAAATTATCTGAATATCTAAATATAGAGCCTTCATCACAAAACTTTAAGAAAGCTTTATGTTTCCATTTTTATTTTTATTTATGTTGCTAGGTTTTTTTTGTTGTGGTAATTGTGAATGGAGCTGCTATCTTCTGTTCTAGTTGCCAGCCATAGACATGTTGTGTATGCAGATGAATGTATAGGCCCAGTGGAAGCAGACAGATGCTCAGACGTTGCAGCAAGTCTCTGATTTATAGTGAAATCTCCTAGAAGCTTTGGTATATACAGTACTGTGCAAAAGTTTTAGGCAGGTGTGAAAAAATGCTGTAAAGTAAGAATGCTTTCAAAAATAGACATGTTAATAGATTATATTTATCAATTAACTAAATGCAAAGTGAGTGAACAGAAGATAAATCTAAATCAAATCCATATTTGGTGTGACCACCCTTTGCCTTCAAAACAGCATCAATTCTTCTAGGTACACTTGCACAAAGTCAGGGATTTTGTAGGCATATAGTCAGGTGTATGATTAAACAATTATACCAAACAGGTGCTAATGATCATCAATTCAATATGTAGGTTGAAACACAATCATTAACTGAAACAGAAACAGCTGTGTAGGAGGAATAAAACTGGGTGAGGAACAGCCAAACTCAGCTAACAAGGTGAGGTTGCTGAAGACAGTTTACTGTCAAAAGTCATACACCATGGCAAGACTGAGCACAGCAACAAGACACAAGGTAGTTATACTGCATCAGCAAGGTCTCTCCCAGGCAGAAATTTCAAGGCAGACAGGGGTTTCCAGATGTGCTGTCCAAGCTCTTTTGAAGAAGCACAAAGAAACGGGCAACGTTGAGGACCGTAGACGCAGTAGTCGGCCAAGGAAACTTACTGCAGCAGATGAAAGACACATCACGCTTACTTCCCTTCGCAATCGGAAGATGTCCAGCAGTGCCATCAGCTCAGAATTGGCAGAAAACAGTGGGACCCTGGTACACCCATCTACTGTCCGGAGAAGTCTGGTCAGAAGTGGCCTTCATGGAAGACTTGCGGCCAAAAAGCCATACCTCCGACGTGGAAACAAGGCCAAGCGACTCAACTATGCACAAAAACACAGGAACTGGGGTGCAGAAAAATGGCAGCATGTGCTCTGGACTGATGAGTCAAAATTTGAAATATTTGGCTGTAGCAGAAGGCAGTTTGTTCGCCGAAGGGCTGGAAAGCGGTACACGAATGAGTGTCTGCAGGCAACAGTGAAGCATGGTGGAGGTTCCTTGCAAGTTTGGGGCTGCATTTCTGCAAATGGAGTTGGGGATTTGGTCAGAATTAATGGTCTCCTCAATGCTGAGAAGTACAGGCAGATACTTATCCATCATGCAATACCATCAGGGAGGCATCTGATTGGCCCCAAATTTATTCTGCAGCATGACAACGACCCCAAACATACAGCGAAAGTCATTAAGAACTATCTTCAGCGTAAAGAAGAACAAGGAGTCCTGGAAGTGATGGTATGGCCCCCACAGAGCCCTGATCTCAACATCATCGAGTCTGTCTGGGATTACATGAAGAGAAAGAAGCAACTGAGGCTGCCTAAATCCACAGAAGAACTGTGGTTAGTTCTCCAAGATGTTTGGGCCAACCTACCTGCCGAGTTCCTTCAAAAACTGTGTGCAAGTGTACCTAGAAGAATTGATGCTGTTTTGAAGGCAAAGGGTGGTCACACCAAATATTGATTTGATGTAGATTTTTCTTCTGTTCACTCACTTTGCATTTAGTTAATTGATAAATATAAACTATTAACTAGTCTATTTTTGAAAGCATTCTTACTTTACAGCATTTTTTCACACCTGCCTAAAACTTTTGCACAGTACTGTATATATAACTTTAGGCAGGTTATGGCACACATACCATTAACAAGTAACGTTTTCCTGTTTCCTTTTCTGGCTTCTGAATACAGTCTCCTCCACCTCACCCTCTCTCGTACCCTACTTCCTCTCTTGATCCATCCTGCTCTGTCTGAGGAGGACTGGTTTTAACAATAATTATCTTTAATTAATTATTAATGAGTCATTTAGCAGACACTTTCATCCAGAGTGACTTACAGAGTCTAGGGCATGAACTATGTATCAACAACTGCTGCAGAGTCACTTACAATTGGTTTTACATCTCATCCGAAGGCGCAGTCTTTGTATCAGAAAGCGCCAATGCCATCAAGTTTCCTTTTGTATTGCAGGCATTAGAAGACTAGATGATGCCGACTCTTACATCTATGGCTACACTGAGGAGCAGCTTATGAAAGGTCAAAGCAGACGATTTCAAAAGTTAGAATAAAAAATAACACTTATTTGAGTAATTGTAATAAGAAAAAAATCTGAATGATGGGAAAAATCAAAAAGATAAATGCTTCTAAACAAATGTTTCATAATAACTAAGAGACACACTGATTCTATACAAGGAAGCTCAGTTTCTCTGGAACCTCCTTGCATGCAATTGTTTTCATTATTTTGCCACTTTAGACCTTCTGCCATCTGAGAAGAACAACAAGAAGAAGATGGCATCAATGATGGGCTTGGACTCACTGTGTCTGGCAAAAAAACATGGGCTTTTCATTTCTATTCTGTTTAGATTTGCATTCCATTTACTTTATTACAGCCACATAAACAGACATTCACTATGGGATTCAGAATTAAAGAAAATTGAGATCTTTGGCAAGAGAGGCAGCTAAGTAAGCAATTAGAAACATAAAAACAAGACTGTGATAAAAAAAAATATGAAAGAGAGGAAGCTGTTCGACCCATCAATGCTCATTCGCTAGCTGATTGATCCCAGAAATGTGTCTAGACAATTCTCTAAGGATCCAAATGATTCAGCATCAAAGATGTGGTAATCCATTCCATACACCACTTACTGTGTAAAAAAGAAAGTGCCTTTTACGCTCTGTCCCATGTGCAAAAAATTCTAAGATTGCTTTTTGCGCCCTGTGCTATGCTAAAAATCTTAGCTTGTGTTAACTTTGTTATAATTTATTTTAGGATTTCAAAAAAACATTAAGGAATTCTCACCTAACCCTTCTTTGTTCTTGGCTTAATATATTCAGTTTCCTATCAACTCGTGCCTTATTGCTCTGGAAATTGATGAATTTGTAATTTAAAGGCATTTTGGAAAAAATAGTTACAATGGTTAAATGTCAAGAAAGTAAATTGAGCATGCTCTTAATATTATGAGAAAACATATGTACTTTTGAAGACCACTTAAGTGAGATTAAGGAGCTTAAAAGTTAGAAACCTGGTCTTTGTGGCTGTACAATCGATCACTGTTTCATACATTGTTATTATCCCATTTCTTACAACCATATGCAGAGCAATACTATAATATATGTTGATACAATCTGTAACATATCCCACAAGAGTGATCCTGCAGGCCTCTGTAAGAAAATTATTAAAAACCTGTGGTGCAAGGGCTGTTAGTGTCCAAGCTCCTTCATTTTGAAACTCACTTCCAAATTGTATCTGGAATGCTAAAAATTGTATTCAGAGCACAGAACATTTTGAGCAGTTTGAAGCTGGTATGGAATGGTATGGTACTGTCGAGAAATTGTTAACATTTCAATACAATATGGTCAACAGGAAAGCTGGTTGCCCAATGCACACTACATTCCCATCTGAAGTGCAAGGGGAAATAATGAGCTTGCAGATTCACATCCTGGATGTGCAGTTGAATGGGGACCCATA
Source organism: Acipenser ruthenus (assembly GCF_902713425.1). Taxonomy (NCBI): domain Eukaryota; kingdom Metazoa; phylum Chordata; class Actinopteri; order Acipenseriformes; family Acipenseridae; genus Acipenser; species Acipenser ruthenus. Next base: position 76,990,150 of record NC_081194.1, read on the forward strand.
GGGAGAGCTGTATTCACCCTTGCATTTCCATTGGCTAGGGAGGAACTCTTCTTATGCCTCAGTAACCACAGTAACAGCATTTCAATGATTCCTTTTAAATGTCTGATACTTGTAGAACATTTTAACACATAAAGTGCTAAACTGCGCGCATGGTTCACCTGCATGGCAAGTGTTTCTAATTTTAAACCCTAAATACATTACAGATACATTGTATTCAATTACATTTGAATCACCGCCTTCAAATACAAATAGCTCAAATATGTGTTGTTATTATGTCTCAATGTTCACAAACTGTTCATGCTTAAAGGAACAAATGGTCTACTGGTACTTTCTAAAATGATTATTGTTAGATGTAAGAAAACATACCATTGTTAAGGCTAGCTTTTGTTCAACCCATGTTGTTTAATATATAAATAAAAACATTTTTAAAAAATGGGTTTATGTAAAGACCTGTAATTTAATTTTGGAAGTGTTTGCTACATTGCAATGTATTGTATTTCCTATAGTTCCTATGTATAGGTCAGGTAAAAAGACTGAAGCTACATGCATAGGTAATGTGGATTGTAAATGCAATTCTTCTTCTTACAGTCATTCTTCCATGTTGATATACTACTATTAGATTCATCCACTGTCAAAGGAAACAGAGCTACCATGTGTAATGCATTCATTATACTTGACAAGTTTGCACATTGTTCAGGAGGGATAGGTAACAGGACCATTCCCTAATGAATACCAGCTTCAGCATGACCCAGATAGTATTCACTTATGGGACACGTTCATTGTGATTCATCAGCAATTTATGCAGTCTACCTATCAGCAATCTTTCAAAGTCTGTCAGATCTGCCTTTCCCATTGTCACTGAATCAGACGCAACCGAGGGAGATGCATCTTTTATATACAATATTGCAGAGCACATGTCAGGGAATGGTTAAGTCATTAAACCTCTCTGTCTCTTGGTGTGGTACCTCAAATTAGTCAATCTGTACTTAACTCCAGTTTGGACATCCTGGTGTTTCATTGAAGATAGACATCGCCTCTTCATGGTCTCATTGGAGAAAAAGTGGAGGGGCACTTCATGACATCACAATCATAAAATGCAATGCTTACATTCAAGAGTCAGTATGTGTTTTCAGGTATGTGATCTGTACGACTGTGATGGAAATAGACTCTTGGTAACAGTTACCTAGGCAACTGAAAGTAGAGAATACAGAGAACAGTGAATCCTTCACATTTATTTGACTATTTTGAAAAAATAAATTAAAAAGTATATACTGGATTTCTACCACACTAATGACATAAAATCTTTTATACTATGGTCATTTTTATGATCTTGAAGCAGACAATGGCAGTGGTGTAATTGTGTCATTTTAATCATTTTTTTTATCAAGAGTTCATCCAAAATGAGCATTAAAACACATGTGGTGATACAACAAATATGCCTGTTTTGTTGTAGAAATATTTTCTATATACATTTACTACACATTGTAAACATAAGAAAGCAATACACATGGTGTGATTCTATACGTTATATTGTGCTATTGAACGCTATGTTTGGAACATTTCCTTATGATCAGCAACTTACTTACCAGTAAACCTTCTAATCTTATGTTTTGCTTTTTCTGGATGGATATTAAGTGGGTTAAATGTGAGTGATATGAACTGGAGTGAGCTAATAACCGAAGTGATATTATCAGGAGCTTGTCTCCATTGACTCTGATTATATTCTGGCCGGTAAACTTCAATGTGGTTATAACAAGCGGAGGGTGTTATTAACAGGAGTGATATTAGATGGGTTTCACTGAACATTTTCTCAAGAAAGGTACCCAGTCTTAACATCATGTAGATATGATTGTGTCCGGTGATGCAAGCTGTGGTGCCTGCTGCTTTTCGAACAATCGTGGCCTCAGCACTCGTCAGGATTACAGTTCTCAACACTTTCCCTGACAGCCATCTTAAATTCATTCAGAGATCTCAAGGGAGCATTTTTCTATACACTCAATATGCTCACAGCTACTTCAGTCTACACTGTTACCATGGAAACCTTGGACCACCTCTGGCTTCTGCTGCATCTATCAACCCTCCCGACTCAAATAAATACCATGCATTTGTAAAACGAGGCACAATATAGTGAGTAACATTGTTGTTTATGTATACGTTATTTATTTTTTATCAAAAAGATTCAATGACTACAGTTGTTGCCATTTAATATGGCTTGTCACCTTAATGTATCATTGGTTTGAATTGAAACAGCTCAGAAACCATATTTTATGGTTCTACTTGCCTTTAATGGATTGCTATACCTTATTTTATCCACATTTATGAACAAAAAATATATAAATATAGAAAATAAATTTGTTGTATTTAATCTCCAGACAAAAAATGTAATACAAAATAATATATATATATATATATATTTTTTGCACCTAACACTGCCTGAAGAGGGCACACTTGATCTTTCTTTCCCCAAAAGCTACCCCACCTTGAATTCAAAACCTGCTGTGTCACAACATAGCCTCAGTCTCCAAGACCACCCACTCTGTGACAGCAGCAGAATATGTAAAGTTCTTTATAATGGTTTAAATCCCTGTCCCTCTAAACCCACCCCTCAAAACCACCAAGCATACAGTGAAATGCAGGTTTCCTGCTCCTGTTACTGTATATCGTTAGTCGTAACAATCCTTCCCCCTTTTTCAGCATTTTCCAAAGAAGAAATGACATGATGTGTAGTCAGCTGCAGTGGATGTTTGTATTCTCTTGCCCCCCTCCCCCCAAGCTCTATTGTGCGAGAATCCTTCCCATTGTTGTCCCCCCTCACTAGACTGCTCTGAAATTCATGCACAGCAAAAAAAAGCATGGGGGTGGGGTGGGAGGGTGGCAGATCCCTGTAATCCACAATTGTTACAGTCTGCAGTCGAGCCACACGGTCACCATCACAAATTGATTTAACCATCAATGACAGCATCCATTAAAAGCCACTAGAAGTCCTGACCAAGCTGATGAAACTCAATTGAATGTGAAATGAGACTCTCACTCTGTTTCCCACCATCTCATATCAAAGGCCATTGTGTCCTGATAAAGTGGAGGGGTCATGGGTTCACCCAGCAGTTCAACAATGGGCACAGCCAGAGAGAAAGCCCCTTTTACATTTCACTCCCCATTCCAGAGTTATTTGCCACAAAGAATGTGCGCCCCACAAATATACACAGATTACTAGCATACCCTGACGTCAATAGGACTATTAATTGCCACAAACACAAAATATATGGAATTCTAGGCATTTGACCACCATTATAAGTGGAGTATCTATGAGGTCCTGTTTTCGCTGTCTCTCTCTTGCACAGTCTCAAGCTTTATTCAGCTTCACTCCCCAAGGGGATATCTGCAGGACTGAATCATTTTGTTATTTCATTGAAAGATCTTTTGACTGTGTAAGTTAACTTAACAAAGGACGTGTAAACCCAGGCACTACATTAGTGCCTATACGGTTATTGATGCCAGCGTTTTAACCTTATCAAATATATATTTCACACTTTCTCTTCTACTGAATGATAGTTTCAAGGAAAATGTAAAATTCACATTAGAAAACACTGTATATCTATGTATTGCCTTGACTTATCCAAAATACCCGGTAACATGCTGGTGTTGTTGCTATTATTATAAGTCTGTTAAATGAAAGTTATTTTATATTGTAGGTTACAAGCTGGAATTTGGAGTGTTACTGTACCACTTTGTTTCTGTCTTGCTATTGATTTTATAATGTAATTTCTTGTCGCCTTTGTTATCAGGACTCCCTTCGAAATGAGATGCATATCTCAAGGGTTCTCTTCTGAAATGTGTTGAGAAACTTTAACAATTAGAAATGGTTCTCATGAACAAATACAGAAAGCCTAATTGTAGGTGAATCTTAAAATTGCATTGGTGCAGGTTGGAGACAGTTCAAAGAGAAGCTTAGTTGAGGTGTTTCAAATCACCAGGTCAGACAGCATAATTGTCCTTTAAGAAGAAAGAGATGACAGCTTGCTTTTTAGTGAAATCAGAGATGAGGGAGATTTTGCATCCCACTCTGCCACCAGTGTACTTAGTATTAAAAATGGGGAAGAAACAGTAGATATCTTGTTTGTTTATGCAAAGGTGGATTACAGTAGATTAAATTGCAATTTTAATTTCAACAGTTATAACCACTATTGGCCAATTACCCATTAGATGCAAGAAGCTACAGAGGTATATGTGTTATGTTTGTATTTTATTGCTTGATTGACAAACAATAAAATACAAAACATTGGAGCACTTCCCATTTGTTCCCCCCTATCGTTGTTAAATAACCTTTTTTGGAATTTACTGTTCCAGATTGAGGTTTCAAGCTCTAATGGAAAAAAAAATCTAAAACTCCATCTTCAAAGCAGCCTTGGGAGGCAGCAATTATGCATCAACCATCTTTCAGTTGGTATAGGCACTAGAATGCAAATGAGACTGCCTTTCACTTCCCTCCACTCCACAAAGAATATCACTCTCTGTCACCCAGAGACGCTGCTGCACTAAGCCCCTTTATTCCAGATTTACTCCCACTGTTGCCATGGCAACTTGGGCACAATTCAGACTTTGCAAGAGTTTGCTTTTGCAGGTGGCTTTGCTTTGACACAAAGAATGCTACAAATGCAATCCCATGAAACACATTGTATGGAGATTGCAGGAGTCTGCATTATAATTTTGTTCCTGGTTTTGTTCTTTTGAGCTATGGTTCATAAGTATTAGAGTTGCTATTTTTAGTGTGTTAGTTGCATTGATGTCTTAAATCAGTGGAGTCTCTTGGACATGGCAGCATAAGTAGCACAGGGCAGCCTTAAAGTGAAAATAATTCCACAAATCTTACCTGTTGTACACTTACATTACCTACACAGGTCTCAAATGTCCTGTTTTGAAAGAAACACATTGTAACACATGTATTTCCATTTTTAAAACACGTGGACTATGCTTTCTCTTGTATTGTTTTTGGTTTGTGTGCGCTCAGTGAGATAGCATGCCGCCTCACTCTACAGCTCTCTGTTCAGCAGTTAGGGCACGAGCAGTGCATCTCGCTGTCATCTGGAAGTAGTGTCTCTTCTTGCTGCGAGAGGCTTATTTAATCTCTCTGCACATCGAATCCTGGACCTTCTGAACAAAGACTGACCATCATTGACAAATTGTAGCAAACTACAGTACATTTTGAGGAAGTAATTTTGGATAAACTGACAATCCGCTGGCCGCTTTTGTGTGGAATTATACACCAGTGCTCACATCATCTCTTGCATTTTTTTTTAAATGATTCTTTCATCTGGTATTTAAGATGAGTAATTTACAACCTGCCCAGTTCATGGAGTGTGTATTTCCCTAATAATAATGAACTGTAGAGAATCTGTCTAAATGCTGCCCTGGTATAGGGCAGTCATCTTTCAGGAGAAACATTTTGTCGTCCCTAAAGGTAGTCTGCAGAGACAATAGCCTACAAAGTGTTATGGTTTAAATGAAAATGTATCTCACTGAAGATGTAACTGAATAACTTCAACTTCAACTCATCTTTAAAGGAACAACAGTCAGCATACAAAACAGTGCAATATGGCAGATACGTAAAAGATTAATAATATTAACAAAAAAGAACATGCATTTAATGGAACGATAAGGAGTCAAAATGATCTAATTGGGGGTGGGGGGGAGCTTTTAATTTTAGTCTTTATATTGCTATGTAATTAAGTCCATTAAGCTCTCTGATTAGTCTCGAACAAATGTGTTTTTTTTCTATCTTACAGAACAAAGATCAAGTAATGATTGTGTTATATAATCGAGACAGGCGTGGGCGCCGCAATGACTTGTAGCTGATTAACCAGATGTTTCCATGGCAACCAGATCTCCCAGAGCTGCTCCTTTTGTGTAATATGATATTCATTACAAAGGATATTAACATGTTTTTATTACAGATTGCAATAACTAGAAGGCAAGGGCAATCCATGCTAGTATGATAAATGGTAAGCGACCCTAATGCTTATGGTCACTTACAGTACTTGCAGAAATCTAAAGGGAGAAATGAGAGAGATGTCTGTTATTCATTCCCTAGAATGCATACATGTTACTAGCTAGCTATATGTAGGAAGATTACAAAGACAACAGGAATGCACCATGTACAGCATGCTCCTTTAGTTTGTAGGCTTATTTACATGCCAGAATTAATGCATAACCTCTGTTTTTCTTGGTGAATTAAACTCCTGTTGAATACTGACCTGTACGTTATTCATAAAGTCAGAATGCTATAGCCTACTTTTAGTGTGTTCTACTGCCATAATAAAATGCCTGCTCATACAACAACTAGCAAAATGAAACCTATGGTATTTCGATTAAGCTCCTAACATGTGTAATTACACAGTTATTACAATGCAATGTATTTTACATTAAGTGTCTCTAATTAGTATGTATTTACATAGTAGTTACTTAGTAAATACATATGTACTTACACATAATTAGTTACAATGTACTTAATGTGTATATTTGTTTGCATGATATAACGCTATCCCTAAACCTAACCCTAAGTAATTAGAGGCACTAATTTACATTAAAGAGCTAACATAAATACTAAAGTTCAATTTAATTTTAGTCACTACTTTGGTCACTTAACATTATACTATTCTATACATATTGTAACGACCCTGGCGATGGCAGCATCCTGGACATTGTGTTTGTCTTGTTTGTTACGTCCTGTTTAAGGTTCCATGTATTGTGAGGGTATGGGGCACGCCGTTGGTGTGTGTCTGCGTGAGTGCATGCGTGTGTGTGCAGTGGGCGGTTCCCCCGGAGGCTATAAGTAGGAGGGGGGGAAGCCGCGAGCGGGAGAACGCGTGTGAATGTCTGACTGGAGTGCGATTACGAGAGACAGAGTACCGGCTGAGAGAGTGCTTGTCGGTGAGTCTGCGGTGTAAAAGAGAGAGAGACAGCTATTTGTTATTTTGGCGTGAACCCCGGCCCAAACAGGGTTTCGTTGTGTTATTAAAGAAATAAAAAAAATAAATAAAAGTACGTGGAACCTCACCTGGTTTCCCCGAGTCTGTCTCATCCCCATAGCACAGAACGCTACATTGGTGTTTCAGGAGTGGGATTGGTAAAGCGCCTGTCACGAGGGGTGAAACAGAAGCAAGAGGGAGAAGATGGCGGACGCGAAAGAGGAAAGAGGGATCAAGATGGCTACGCTGGGAGACAGACGGACGGCTCCGCAGGCTGAGGGGCACTGCGCCATCGTCATCGAGGGAGAAGGAGATTCTTCGGCCGCCGCAAGGACGTCATCGGCCACAGAGATAGGAGGAGCGCAAGTGCACGTCAAGGAGGAGGCAGCGTCACCATCGGACATGCCCGCCCTGCAGCAGAATGTCAACAAGAGGGTTTATTACAGCCGTTTGCAGTACAACGGTAAGGCCGATTGGCGAGACTTTGTAAAGCAGTTTGAAATGTTGGCAATGGTAAACAACTGGACAGACAGAGAGAAAGCCAGTAATTTAATTGCTTGTTTAGAAGAAGAGGCTTTACATTGTTTAACCACCGTCGATCTGAATGGCTGTAGTAGCTATGGGACATTGGTTGCTGAACTGAGCGTGTGTCTGACAAGAGAGCGTGACGTTAAGCCCCCACATGGGCCCCGTGCCGATCACGGGAGAGAGAATATGCGGTGTGGGGGGAACATGTTGCCAGGGGCGAGCCGGCAGGCAGTGAAAGCAGGCCGCTATGACGGTAGATCGTCGTGGGAGGCGTACCACGTCAAATTCAGGATGGCAGCGCTCACTAATGACTGGGGGCCGACGGAGAAAGCAGGACAGTTGGCGGCTGCATTAGAGGGAGAAGCGCTGCAGGTTCTGCTGGACTTGGGCCCAGACGAGGTGGCCCAATACGAGGTGCTAACCGCAGCTCTCGAACGCCGTTTTGGGAGAGTGGAGCCCGCAGTCGGGTTGCGCCTGCAGCTGGCCAACCGCACTAGAGCTCCCGGAGAGAAACTGGGCGTACTGGCTGCTGATGTCCGGTACCTGGCCCGGAGGGGGTACCCAATGTTCCCGCCAGCCACCCAGGAGGACCTGGCTGTCGAGGCCTTTGTTCGCAGACTGACCCCGACCGCTCTACGTCAGCAGGTCCGGTTTGCTGCCCCAACCTCCCTAGAGCTCGCCGTGGCTCACGCCGAACGAGTCGAGGCGGTGCTTGAGGAGGGGGAGCGGGACCATGCCCCTGGGAGCGAGAGTGGTCAGCAGAAGAGGCGGCCTGACCACACACCACCTAGAGCTCGCATGGCCCAAGCAGAAGAAGAGGAGGCCCCGTACCGCACCATTGACCCCACCTGGCCCCCGGAGCTTACCACCCTCATCAGGGCGGCGATCACCCAGCCAGCTCGGACTCCTGAGACCCCCCCACAACTGTGCTGGGGCTGTGGACAGCCTGGCCACCTACGGCGCCACTGCCCAGCAGCAGCTGCTGCACCACCACGCCTGACACAGCAACCGCAGGGAAACGCCAAGGGACTTCTGCCATGTCCCCGTCCGCATTGAGGGGGTCCCGTGCACTGCTCTCATGGACACTGGCTCCACGGTGACTCTCATCCACCCCGATATGCTCCCTGCAGGGGTCCGGCTGGAGCCCACCACCGTGCAGTTGCGCACTGTGACTGGAGAGCTAGCCCCCATGCAAGGAAAGGGCAACCTTGCTATTGAAGTGGCTGGACGGACAGTACACCACCCTGTCTGGGTAGCAGCTGTACAGGACCCCTGCATACTGGGCCTGGACTTCCTGCGCTACACAGGCGGACAGCTAAACCTCCGGACCGGGACACTGCACATACAGGGGAGCCCGGCTTTAGCTTTAGCCTCACCCTTTGGACCGCGGGGTCGGAGTCGGGACCCCTTCGCACGACAGTTTCGGGATCTGCCGAGGACACAACGGACCGCCGCCATGAGACGGGAGACCTCAGCACACCCCCGGGCTCCATCATGCGCCAGTCTCATAAGGGACAATACAGCGTCTCGACGACCCCCACTCCGGAAGGAGCTACTGCTTGCACGGCCGCCTTCAGGTACCAGCGCTCGCCAGCCAACATGGCCACCCTCAGGCCGCAACGCTCGCCAGCCAACACGGCCACTCTCAGGCCGCAACGCTCGCCAGCCAACATGCCCACCATCAGGCCGCAATGCTCGCCAGCGTGTACAGCCGCCCTCCTGCAGTTCTAGCGTGGCCCAGGGGAATGCAGCTCTCCCCCAGGCAGCCCCGCCACCCTGCCCGGCGCCGCCAACTGCTACCCAAGGGCTGCGGGAGGATACCGCCATGCCACGCCCTACTGTCGGGAGTAATTCAGCGTCCCCAGCAATCTCCCCTCCGCCACCAGTCTCCACTGAAGACCCAGCTCTCAGCGCAGTGCACGCAGTTTGGCTCAGGAGCTGCGAAGGGCTTTGCATAGAAGAGCGTCGCCAGCTGTGGGAATTGGTGTATGAGTATCGCCACAGTTTCGCTACCGCCTCGGATGACGTGGGGCGGACACACCTGGTGCAGCACCAGATCGAGACGGGAGCCGCCCGCCCCATTAAGCAGCGCCCTCGCCGCCAACCACTCGCCCTCCAGGAAGCCACAGAGCAGGTGCTGGAGGAGATGAAGGCGGCGGGGATCATTGAGCCGTCCGACAGCCCCTGGACCTCGCCGGTAGTCATGGTGCGGAAGAAGGACGGCAAGTGGCGCTTCTGCATCGATTACCGGCGAGTGAACGATGTGACGGAGAAGGACTCCTACCCCCTTCCCCGCATCGATGAGTCCCTGGACTTGGTGGCCGGCTCTAGATGGTTCTCTTCGCTGGACCTCCGCAGCGGCTACTGGCAGGTTGCGCTGGATCCCTCTGCACGGCCGAAGACTGCCTTCTCCACTGGACGGGGTCTGTGGCAGTTTACTGTGATGCCGTTCGGACTTTGCAACGCCCCCGCAACGTTCGAGCGGCTCATGGAAAAGGTGCTGGCCGGAGTACCCCCCTTGGAGTGCCTGGTCTACCTGGACGACCTGCTGGTCCACGGAGGGACCTTCCAGGACGCCCTGGCCTCCCTGCGTGAGGTGCTCCGGCGAGTGAGGAAAGCGGGGCTAAAACTGCACTCTGAAAAGTGCCAGCTGATGCGCCAGGAGGTCTCATTCCTCGGGCACCGAGTGGGAGCAGAGGGGATCCAGACAGAGGTGGACAAGGTCACCGCAGTGAGGGACTGGCCTATTCCCGTCAACCCCCGGCAGGTTAGAAGCTTCCTAGGGCTTGCTTCCTACTACCGCAGGTTTGTGCAGGGCTTTGCCACCATCGCTGCCCCCCTGCACCGCCTCCTGAGGAAAGACGAGCCCTTTGAGTGGACCCCGGCGTGCCAGGAGGCATTCGCCTCCCTGCAACATGCGCTGTGCCAGTCCCCGGTGCTGGCTCCCCCGGATGTCCGTTCTCCCTTCCTGCTGGACACGGATGCGAGCAACGAGGGGATGGGGGCTGTCTTATCCCAGCCGGGTCCAGAAGGGGAGCATGTGGTGGCGTATTTTAGCCGGTCGCTCAGCAAGGCGGAGCGCCGGTATTGCGTCACCCGACAGGAGCTGCTTGCGGTGGTAGAGGGGGTCCGCCACTTCCGCCACTATCTCTGCGGGCTCCCCTTCACCATTCGCACGGACCACGCTGCCCTGCAGTGGCTCCTGACGTTCCGGGAGCCGGAGGGACAGGTCGCCCGTTGGATCGAGCAGCTCCAGGCGTTTCAGTACCGGATCCAACACCGGGCTGGTGAGAAGCACGCCAATGCGGACGCACTGTCCCGTCGTCCCTGTGCCCGGGAGGGATGCGCCCATTGCAGCAGAAAGGAGGAGAGGGAAGCAGAGCTGTCCCGCCGGGGGGAAGAGCAATGCCGGGTGGCAGTATCGGCTGAGAGGGTGGATTGGAGAGCCCATCAGGACCGAGACCCGGACCTCCGCCCCATACTACAATGGCTAGAGGAGCAGCGAAGGCCTACCTGGGAGGAGGTGGCCCCTTTTTCCACCGCCACTCGGGGGCTGTGGGCTCAGTGGAACGGGTTGGCCTTGCGTGACAGAGTCCTTCAGCGGCAGTGGAAGGTGCCCGCCACGGGGGAGGTGAGGTGGCAGGTGGTTGTCCCGGGGGCGATGTGCCAGGAGGTGCTAGAGGCCCATCATGGGACCCCAGGCACTGGTCATTTTGGAGTGACGAAGACCCTGAGGCGGCTCCGCCAGTCGTTCTACTGGGGGCAGTGCAGGCGAGACGTGGAGGACCACTGCCGACGCTGTGACATCTGCACTGCCCGGAAAGGACCCAAGGGCCGGTCGCACGCCCCGCTCCAGCAGTACCAGGTCGGGGGGCCTATGGAGAGGGTTGCCGTGGACGTACTAGGCCCCTTTCCACGCTCCGAGAGGGGGAACCGGTTCGTTCTGGTGGCCCTCGATTACTTCACTAAGTGGCCAGAGGCGTACGCTTTGCCAGACCAGGAGGCAGAGACGGTCGCTGAAGCACTGCTGGAGGGGTTCTTCAGCTGGTTCGGGGTCCCTCAAGAGTTGCATTCCGACCAAGGGCGCAACTTTGAGTCCCGGGTCTTTGCCAGGATGTGCCGGCGCCTGGGCATCAAGAAGACGCGGACCACCCCTCTGCACCCTCAGAGCGACGGACTGGTGGAGAGGTTCAACCGCACGCTGGCCGTACAGCTGGCTGTCACCACCGCCACCCACCAGCGGGACTGGGACACCCACCTGCCTGTCGTGCTGTTGGCCTGCCGCTCTGCTGTCCAGGATTCCACCGCCTGCACCCCTGCCCTGCTCATGCTGGGGCATGAGCTGCGCACTCCTGCGGAGCTAGCTTTTGGTCGTCCCCCAGATGCCCACAGTGTACCCCCGGGCCCTGAGTATGCCAGGAGACTACAGGACCGACTGGAATCAGCCCACAGCTTCGCCAGGGACCAGTTGCAGGCCGCTGGGGTACGGCAGAAGCGGAACTATGACCTCCGAGTACGGGGGCGCCACTTCACCGCTGGGGAGCTCGTGTGGGTCTTCAGCCCCAAGAGACAGCGGGGCCGTTGCCCCAAATTGGACAGCCACTGGCTTGGTCCATGTCCTGGAGAGGATCGGTGACGTGGCCTGCCGGGTGCAGCTACCTCACAGAGGACGCAAGGTAGTGCTGCACCGGGATCGGCTGGCCCCCTACCTGGGACAACACCCAGCACCATCCGACCCAGCAGCTCCTGACAGTCCTCTCCTGCCCCCTCCTGATCCACCCCGCCCTAACAGTCCTCCCACCACCCAGGGCTGAGGGTTCCTCCCCCGACGGTTCAGTTTCCCTGTCCCCTGTGGCTGACAGGAGCCCGTCCTCCACACAGGGCTCCCGCCCGCAAAGACATCATCGCCTCCCGGGTCGTTTCCGAGACTTTGTTCTTCCCTCGGGGATGAGGGACAAAGGGGGGGGGGGCTGTGTAACGACCCTGGCGATGGCAGCATCCTGGACATTGTGTTTGTCTTGTTTGTTACATCCTGTTTAAGGTTCCATGTATTGTGAGGGTACGGGGCACGCCGTTGGTGTGTGTCTGCGTGAGTGCATGCGTGTGTGTGCAGTGGGCGGTTCCCCCGGAGGCTATAAGTAGGAGGGGGGGAAGCCGCGAGCGGGAGAACGCGTGTGAATGTCTGACTGGAGAGCGATTACGAGAGACAGAGTACCGGCTGAGAGAGTGCTTGTCGGTGAGTCTGCGGTGTAAAAGAGAGAGAGACAGCTATTTGTTATTTTGGCGTGAACCCCGGCCCAAACAGGGTTTCGTTGTGTTATTAAAGAAATTAAAAAAAAATAAAAGTACGTGGAACCTCATCTGGTCTCCCCCGAGTCTGTCTCATCCCCATAGCACAGAACGCTACAATATTGTCAATAACTATGCTCTTTGTAAAACCTTTTGCTACTGCTGTTGTTGTTAAATATTAATGGCTTCTAGACTCCAGCTTTAGCTATTAGTTCAGCTATTAGAATCTGGACCAATAAAGTTACCAAACCATAAATAAACAATTCAGATATTAAATCTTAAGTTGTTTCTTAACTGGTGTTTTTTTTATGACTTTCAGAAAAATAAATCACTAATGATGTTTCATAGCTTTGAGAATCTTGCCCTTTGACTTCATAGATTCTGTCTGTTCAATTACTTTTGTCGCTCAGCTCATTTGAACTGGATACTGTATGTGTCTCATATTTCTTTCTCTCACAGTCTTGCTCTCTTGTTTTATTTAGGGTATAGCAGGAGGCCGAACTAGTTCAGATTACATTAGATTACCTTGTGCAATGCTCTGGTTTAAAAGCACAGCATTTGACCTCAGGATGGATTGTGGCTGTATAATATATTTAATTAGATAAATCTAAACTGCCAGCCCAGGAACATTAAAAAAATAAACTCCCATTGAAGTCAATAAAGAGCCCTCCGTGCAAGATTCATCAAGTAACTGTATATCCAGGATACACAAGAATAAACGTTACCTGGATTAGTTTCACAAACATATGTCTGGAAGTGCTTTTCTTTCACTGATTGACTGGCTGCAATAGAATTATGTTAATACTTTGTATTGCTTGTGATTGTCTTTCAATTCAATTTCATATCGCTTGCAAACAGGTGTGATTAACTGATTAATCGATTAAAATATCAGATGATTAGTTGCTCAGTGGTAAATGTTTGAGAATGTCCCAAGATGCTGGGTTGTGGAGGGAACATAGAACTTGGCTTCATACCCAGAGAGTCTGAAGAATCTTTCTCAGTTTTGTTCCTAAACTGGAATTCTCTAATCTAAACCACAGACCTAAAATAAATCATAGACTTAAAACAGCAGTTCAAACTTTGAAGGCTTTTTTTTAGCTTAGTTTTTACTTAGATGATTTGTGATTTTCCCCCCCAAATAACTTTAATAACTTTTTTCATATGCCAGTTATGAGAGGTGTCATAATATGTAAAACATAACATTTCAAATTAAAATTAAAAAACAATTTTGAACAGCCAGCAGTTTCTCTTGTTTTTCAAATGGAATGTTAAACAGTTAATGGTGACCTGGCATGACTTACATTTACATTTAACTGGTGGTTCAACTCAGACTGAAAGAACCACTTACTGTAATGGGACATTTTATTCTTTGTAGAAACTTCTTTACCTTGCATGACTCAAATCAGAAGAAAAAGTGCTTCTGATGTGGTCCTGCTTCTATCCACAAGGAGGTCAAGTGTCTGACTTAGATTTCACACTGCACTGAAGGCAAGTCATTTCAAAATGTTATCATTACACAGTGCACTTTGGAGTGACAGCTATCTTCACTAAAGAGTCTGTCCATTCTGCTTTTCTTAAAAGAAAGAAGGAAAAGAAAAGCGAAGGAGACCCTGTTTCGCCACGATATATATATATATATATATATATATATATATATATATATATATATATATATATATATATATATATATATATATATTCAACATACCTGGAATGAATAGGTTATATATTATAAATAAGAAATTTACAAGCAATCCCTGGTAAATAAATAAATAAAAATCAAGAAGCAATTTTGTTCAGCAGTGAAACAAACTGTTGCATAATGCAACATGTTGTCCAGGCAGGGTTTATTAATGCAGCAAGCTGTGTACGGTTTTGTTTGTTCTTTTATCTGGCACAGGATGAGGTGCTAAATTTAATCTGGTTGCCATAATGAAAATAAAAAGCTCAGGGCAGCTAATTATACAATAACGTGATGTTTCTGGCTTGTTTTCATTAGTCTTTCCAGAATGAAGATAAATAGGTCATTAGTATGCAAATGGAACTATACTCTCTTAAAACAAATGCAAAACAAACAAATTGGTGACGTACGCACTGTGTCCATCTGTTATCCAAAACAAACCTTATATATGCAGTAAATAGATGCTACAGACTAAGTCAATCTTCTGAGCATCTATACAACCCTACTAATTCACTATTTCAAATTAATATATCCCCCAACAAGTACTGGGACATATGAAAACATGGATAAGGACTGAGGTGCTGCCCATTTTACTCTGACATCTTTCCAGAGAAGCAAACAGGCACCAACCAAGGGACGGACTGCCAGTTCCCTGTTCACACACGAGATGCGAGGTCCTACCCTGCTTAAGCTAAGTACCAGTGATGGGTCGGAAGACCAAATCAGAGTAGGGAGGGCCGAGATCGGGGTGTACGTAGTGAATGACCAGGGACGCAAAGGGAGTGTGGAGATCAAGTGCTGTTCGTTCTTCCATGCAGGATCCTGCGTCGTGGTGCTGGAGAGTGGGGATCGAGACTGAAGGGAGTTAAATACAAGCCTTACACCGGGATGAACAAATGGATAAGGAGGTTCTTGGGTTGGTCACCTTCAACTAATACTTTCCTTTATCAGTGTTTCTACCGGGACAGTGTTTGGCGACTTGGATTAAGTACAGGACCCACTAACTGAGATTTCTAGGCCTTTCTTAGGCCCAGGTGAATATACTTGAACTATCATTTCACCAAATTGCTGCTTATATTGTTCGGGACTGCGGTGTGGTAACATAACGTGTTGAGTTGAAGAATCGTATTATTAATATCCCCCTGAAGTCACAAGCAGCCTGCTAACAATGTTTTATGGAAGGTTTTAGTGGTTTTACTTGGTGCACAGTTTTAGGTGTTTTTAGGAGAGGATTTGTTCTGAAATACCGTGCAAAGTGGTTTATTTTTATTATTATTTATTTCTTAGCAGACGCCCTTATCCAGGGCGACTTACAATTGTTACAAGATATCACATTAGTTTTTTTACATACAATTACCCATTTATACAGTTGGGTTTTTACTGGAGCAATCTAGGTAAAGTACCTTGCTCAAGGGTACAGCAGCAGTGTCCCCACTAGGGATTGAACCCACGACCCTCCGGTCAAGAGTCCAGAGCCCTAACCACTACTCTACACTGCAAATTATCTTATAAAGTAACTTGTATTTAATTGTATCATTTCCTGTAATAAAGAAATCATTATTTTTACTTACCTGTTTGTGTGGTTTCTGTACACTCATTGGGAATGTCCGGGTGGTCAGTTCGAAATCCAAACAACCTGTGGATAAAGGGTTAGAAAGATAATTATAAAAATGTATACTTACCTGGAATTAACAGAATTAGACCCTGACATGTGCTTGAATAGAAACCATTATACGGGGCAGGTTCGAATCCACGCTATGTCTCTGCCGACCGTGACCAGGGTTTCCTAGGGGGCGGCGCACAATTGGCCGAGCGCCACCCGGGTAGGGAGGGATTAGGTTGGCAGTTGGGGAGAAAACCGAGGTAAAAAATTGATGGTGACTAAATTTTAAAAAGTAAAAAAAAAAAAAATAAATAACATAAATATATTCAAAAGAGTTTAATAAGCCATCAATATCAGTGATGGATGTACCCAAAACATAGTTTATTTACTACCAATGCAAAATGACACTCTAAAATCTACACCCACTCCCTGGACCCCCTCATCGCATCCTATGGTTTCTCATACAATTTCTATGCTGATGATGCTCAGATCTTCCTCTCCTTCCCCTCTCTGACCGCACCATCCCCTCCTGTATCTCTACCTGCCTGTCTGCCATCACCTCCTGGATGCACTCGCATCATCTCAAACACAACCTCTCTAAATCTGACCTCCTTTTCTTGGTTGTATCACTGCCATTTTGAGATCGTTGCTGTACTCTTTAGTTTAAAACATTTTTGTTGCTTTTTTGAATCACAAATTTGATGATTATGTATTTATGTATTCTATAATTATCATCAGGTGTTGGTTTTCAATCATGATAATTGTCAATAATTAGGAACGAATGGGTTTCATACAAAATATGTTGATTGCCCAAATACTTTTGTCAAAGTATGAACTTCCTCTGGGAATGAACATTCTATTCTAATAATCATGACACCATCCACATCATTTTTGTATAATTACAATTCTTGAATAATAACAAATTTACTGCACTGTGTTTACTTTTCTTTTTAAACAGCTGAAGAAGGGCTTTTGCCAAAAACGTCCTGAAAATAAAATATTTTTTAAATCTTTTAAACCCTTTGTGTACGTTTTTTAAAAACCTTGTCTTTCATATATATATATATATATATATATATATATATATATATATATATATATATATATATATATACACACCGCTGTGCAAAAGTCTTAGACATGTTGCATTTTTCTACTCTGATGCATTATGAGCATCAATAATTTACTGAAAGCCTCCACTAGTATTTTCTATTATTATAACAACCTTGAATTGCATAAAGAAGGAAAAACATTGAGTGAAATAGCTCACATCACGTGATTTTCAAGGTGTGGTATCCGAAGCATAATCACTCGCACTCACATGCTCGCTCAGTCGCACCCACAGTTTCTCATTCAAATTTGGCGCTGGACTGTTTTCAGTCCCCAGGCTCATGCAAAAGACAGCCGAGACAAACTGAACAGACAACAAGTCCTGCAACACAACAATTGTCCTGGTCATTACAATATATTTTTAAATTTGAAAGTAAAAATATATGAAAGCACAACGACCTTTATGTACAAAAATCTTCACTAATATACAATTGAACAAGAACTGTTGAGTATTTATTTTAGCTTCATACAGTATTAAATGACAGTGTTTATTTATATCTGATAGTGAAAAATAAATAAATATCAAGATAGATAAAGCAAGAAAGAAATGTACTGATTTATGTATTCATTTATTTCAGTATTTATTAATATATTTATTTATGTTTTGCTTTTGCCAAATATGTAGGCTATCCTTCAGTATATAGCTAATTCTCAGAAATGAATGCTTCTTTTTATCCAGTGGGGACCACAAATAGCATTACTCTTATCAACCAGTATCGAGAGGAGCCATAGTTCCTTGCGCCAATAGGGACCACAATAAGCGTTACACTGACAGGAAACCAAACTTTTTCAGAGATCAAGTTCAGAATCTCAGGATGATGATGATGATGATTGATGACTTCATCTTTCAAAATACTGCTTGTCAAAATACTTACTAATCGTGTAGCACTGATGACAGTAATGCAACACACTTGCAAACTGAAGGTTTCATCAAATCCCACGCATGCCAGACCTTTTTTATATTTATATAAAAAAAAGTTTTTTTGTATGCAAATATTCAATTTTAAAACAAATAAATCATGTAATATAAATGATATAGTCACAAAAAGTGCGTTCCCTACTATATTTCCATGTTGACTAAACAAGTTAATTGTCATTAAACTGGGATGTCCTGTAATATACATATGCATGGATAAAAGTGCCTGGGGTCTGCAAAAATCTGTAAAAAAACATTGGGAGAAAAAACAGACGAAGAAGAGGAAGAAGGACATTTTTACTTTAGCGACTTATTTCTCTTACTGTATGACAGGTATTGCCTTTTTTTCTACATTTCACCTAAAAGTGTTGGGAAACTACAAATTAAAAGTGAAATGGTGCTTTTGTCTGATTTACTTTTGCTGCGCCAATACACTGAAAATACGTAAACTATCCTTGCTGTATAGAGAGTCTCTGGCAGTTCTCGCACTTGGCTGATAACTTGGAGTGAGGAACTACCGTTCCTCTCACTCTGGCAGTTCTTGTGCTTCGCTGATAACTTGGCGTGATGAACTACCGTTCCTCTCAATCAGCATGGCCTGAGTACATCACCTGTGCATTACAGGTTTTACATCCTCTCTTGCTGTATAGATTAGAACAGTGATGTCAGTCTGGCTCATTCCTGACGTTCCCCTTGACTTATTTCCAGGGCAATATTGACAGCTGACGATCCTTTTACAGGTTTCTTTTTTTTTTTTTTTACTATGTTGGTCAGTATGAGCTGTGCAGCTAATTACAATCATCAGTCATTGTAGCTAAACAAATAATACATTTTGAAAGCTGGCTTCTAATAACCTAGTTCATATGCAGCTCATGGTTTAAATGAAACATATGGATGCACCAGAGTTACAAAAATCTCAGTCATAAGAAATGAGGCTTGTTGCATTTCATGTTTTTTCAATGTGGGTTATCATAAAGCTGAGATGCTAAGCTGGGGCCTTCCTTAAAGTTTGTTACATTTGAATGGAGCATATGTTTGATGCCTGTGATCTCTTGATTCTTGTACAACCTTTTGGAATCCTTTAATCTCTATTCATCCTAATCAGTTCTAGACATCTGTTGTTACCCAATGATGCCCTTGCATTGTACTGTAATAAGTGTACCATAATTCTGATTCTTGGCAGGATCTATTGCTTCCTCATTAAATATTAGGCTTTGTTGAAATCCCTTGACAACACAAATAAAACAATCTTAACTCCTTTCTTTTACACCTGATGTGCCTGGTCTATTGAATACTCCTCTTTCTGGATTATATTTTAAAGTCACATATGTGTGTGTGTATGTGTAATATATATATATATATATATATATATATATATATATATATATATATATATATACACACACACACAGAATATATATTCATAAAGACGCCTAGTGTTTAAAATGATAAGATTTTTACTCAGGTATATATAATTATGTAAATGTATATTTTTCATTATGTTCCATGTAATGCAATTTACTATTAACAAACAAACAAATAAATACCATCACAAGACAGATTTTACACTTTTCAAAAAAAAAAAAAAAAATTGGGGGGATTTGTATTTTATACAAAGCTTTAACAAGATTTAAATACATTTTACAGTATAGGGGTGCAATATAACTATGAACACCACCTTAATTGCTTGTTTGTAGTTTAAATATTATTAAACAGCCTTTATTGTTCTGTCAATCTTATGCAATTAAAACTGAATGCATTGTAAACCCCACATGGGGCTGCGTGGCTTTGCCTGCTTCTCGTGGATGTGCAGCTCCCAGGGAGACCGAAGCAGGCATCTGCTGTAGACAGAGAAGCCCAGCCTTCTCTCAACAAAAGAAAGAGGGTCAGACTTGAGTCGAGCGTAATCGGTTAAGCATAACAAAAGCTTGTTTGTCTTCCATTTGATCCATGTGTACAGCTGGCATCTTGATTTATTACCTCACAGAGTACTTGCTGTGTAGGTCTGCTAATCACTTAACTGCTGCCACCACAAAATGAGCAAGAGAAAAACAAAAACAAAAATAGATAGTCATGACATAGCTGGGATGAAGCAGCATTACACTGAGCTTGTTCAACCTTCTCTGTCAATTAAGATTAGCTCGAAAAACCATGTGTCTCACAAACTCAACATGCTGTCCCATTTTCAACACCCAGTCAACTCTGATGCTCGAAAAACTTGTATTTGTCAACAAGAAAATGTAAACACATCCAAGAAAACCCAATTTGACTAGGCTCTAGTATCTTATGTAACAGAGGTCGGAGAGCACAGAAATTCAGAATACCCATGTCCAAGCTTGACACACAAAGGGGGGTGGCACTGATACGCTAATAATGGGGCAGCAGTGTGGAGTAGTAGTTAGGACTCTGGACTCTTGACCGGAGGGTCATGGGTTCATTCGCAGGTGGGGGACACTGCTGCTGTACCCTTGAGCAAGGTACTTTACCTAGATTGCTCCAGTAAAAACCCAACTGTATAATTGGGTAATTGTATGTAAAAAATAATGTGATATCTTGTAACAATTGTAAGTCGTCCTGGATAAGGGTCTCTGCTAAGAAATAAATAATAATAATAATAATAATAATAATAATAATAATAATAATAATAATGGGGAGGGTTCTCTGCTAAGTCAGTCCCTAACTGTGTTTTGTTATTGGATTGTTTTAGTGTCTCTGTAGAGGGAGCCTGGGAGTGGCTAGTAAGGTGGTGGATAATCTGTATTTTAAAAAACATTAAGTGACAGGAAGTGTCATGTGGATCTCCAGGAGATATTTGATGGAATTACAACATCATAACACTCGACCAGCCATCCACAATATCATTCTTTATTTTTATTTAAAAGTGCTGGTAATCCAAAGAAATCAGTGTCTGATAAAGTCTCTGAACTGAAATATATCAGGGGTCTTTATATAATGGTTTAAAGTCTTCAGCTTCAATAAAGCAAACAAACCAGACAAAACTGTTCAAGTCAGCACCAAGTACATTGATTTTTCACAGTTCAATTACTTTTCGACCACAGGCTGCAAAATATGTGGGGCTATGTGGGGTTATTGTTAGTCTGGTACTGCAGACTGGTTGAGTATCAAATGTAAGAAATAAATGAGTTTTTTAAAGGCTTGCTGTTAAATGAAATATTTAGGGCATTGAGACCTCTTTAAAAATTATATCATAATTAAAACTAAAACAGCATGTGAAGACATATTTTAAATACATTTTATTTTTAAGTAAAAAAAAAAAACAACAACAAAAAAAACACTTGTTTGGTTCGTTTTGGCAATAAACCACACAATAGCTGTTTCCAGTTGTTAAAGCCCACTGTCAGAATGACTAGTATGAGCAATAAAGTACTGCAACTGTTAATACATCATTCTGACTCAAGAGCTGATGTTGCAGCAATGTAACTTTAAACTTTGGATCGAAGAGATTTAACATTTGATTTATTTTCACTTTTTATATTTATTCTCATTTTTTCAAAGCACAGTTAAGCCTAAGAGAATTTTTAAATATAAAAGTCATAAGAACACAAGAATGTTTACCAATCAAGGAGGCCATTTAGCTCGTCTATGCTCATCCAGTTCCTAGTAGCTGATTCACCTCAAAACTTGGGTCTTAAAGGGTACCATTTCATACCCTTTCTGTGAAGAAGCCTCTCCATTTAATTTCCAGCTGTGTCCTCTGGTTCTGGGTTTGATTAAGGTTAACTTTGTCAACTCCTTTTAAGATTTTAATAACTTCAATCATTTCCCCCCTAATTCGTCTTTGTTCTAGACCAAATAGATCCAGTTCTTTCAGCCTATCTTCAAAGCACATTCCTTTAGGCCCTGGGATTACTCTGGTTGCTCTTTGTCTCTAGGGCCACAATGTCTCTTTGGTACCGTGGTGACCAGAAATGGATACAGTACTCCGTGTGGTCTCTCCAGTGTATTGTACAACCTCATCATAATCTCCTTGGATTTGTACTCTACACTTTTGGCTATATACCCAAACATTCTGCTTGCCTTTTTCCTTTCTCCCCCACACTGTCTGGTTGCTGACAGTGCTGAGTCATTTACAGCACCAAGGTCTTTCTCTTGGTGAGCCTGTTCCAGTTCTGTACCTCCCATTTGTTACTTGGATCCTATAGTTGTGTGACCTGCATGTAACACCTCCTTTGTTGACATTACATTTGCCACGTTTCTACCCCGATTTACCTTTGCAAATTTGACAAGCTTGCTAATTAGCCCCAGATTTAAGTCCTTAAAGGTTTTTTGAATAGAGCCCATCGTCCTTTCAGCGGTTATACTGTATATTCAGCTAACGGTGCTATGTTTAATCTGTAGACTAAACCAAAGTTGTCAGAGGTTTGTGTAGTACAATTCTTGTGCTCTTTTGAGAGGAGGCAGAATATTACTATTATTATTTATTTCTTAGCAGACACCCTTATCCAGGCCAACTTACAATTGTTACAAGATATCACATTATTTTTTTTTTAACACATTATTTTTTACATACAATTACCCAATTATACAGTTGGGTTTTTACTGGAGCAATCTAGGTAAAGTACCTTGCTCAAGGGTACAGCAGCAGTGTCCCCCACCTGGGATTGAACCCACGACCCTCCGTTCAAGAGTCCAGAGCCCTAACCACTACTCCACACTACTGCCCAAATATGTTTTTCTATGGTGATGATGTAGTGATGGTTGCTACAAACTAGTGTAGGATTTTTGATTATGTAATTTCTGCTAAAAAATGAGTACTGTATAGCATTAGCTAGCTTATTGCAATATTAAAGATATACCATAAACTATGCACTGTTAAACTATGCGCAGTTGTATGCCCCAGTGATAATTACACTGCCAGTTATGTAACTATGTCTAACATATTTTTTTTTACATTATGATAAATTCTCTTACTCTCCATCCCCATTTATTAAAGTAAAAACTAGAAAAAAGTCTTGATGCACTTCAATATATCAAAAAGAGAGAAAAGTATAAGCACAAACTGGAAGAAAAATACAGAAGAATAACCACAGAGATGTATTACAGTATATATTACACTATGTAGCCATCAAGGTATATGATGCATGTTATAGAGTGGAATGTCACAAGCAGTAAAGTGACAGTGTGGAACTGTAAGTAATGCATGCTGAAAATGGGGTGGGCATTGTGGGGTGTATTAGCTGTATTTAAAAACACAGTACATGCTTGCATGAAGGCACTGCAAGTCATGTTGGTTCTACAACCGAATGATATGCCAAAAGAGCATTTGGTGACCTGGAAAACCTGGTATGGCAACTCCAACCCAGGTTTGACGCAGTGATCCTCCTGGGATCCATGTCAGAAAAGCTTCTGCTAAGCAGTCTCATAGAAGAATACAGTGTCACTGCCTGCTATTACTGCAGCTAGCTGGAAAGGGCTGCCTGCTATTAGCCTGTCTGATATTAGCATTGTCAAAATGTTTTTGCAGGCATGCGTAATTTGTAACTGAACTCCTGTAATTCTTGCAAAACTATTTATTTACAATAGACACTTACCTGATTTATAAATTGCTTAACATTAACAACACTACATGAACCAAGTAATTGCTCAACATCAGAAGGATGTTTTATATCAGTTTATTGGAGAAAAATCAGTTACCAGCATGTATTGAAAGCAGAGCCACACAGGCGAGTTTTATCAATTCAATGATTTTGATATATAGCTAAATATTTGTTACAGAAAAAACAATTTTTCGACCCAGAGTTTAGCTAAATGTATAACGTGGTTTATAGATACAGTTTAGATGAGTTAAACAAAACCAAAATCCAGGAAAACTATTAAATACAAAAAAAATAGGCTTTATTATAAGTGTAAAATGAGACCATTAACTGCCGATTGATATCGTGTGTCTAATGCAGTAATATTGGATATCATCAGGCTACAAAATATGTGTACAATTTACTGGCACTTTTCTTGTAGTTATTTCTTATGTATTTCTTCTCAGTGAAGACTCGAGTTGCACTGCAGGAGCCTATGAGGTAGTTTACTAGATCCTTCCTCAGCTAACTTCTTTCTGGCCTTACAACATCTGGACAAAGTTATATGATCGCACTGACTTTCCCTCATTAGACACTTCATTGGATGCCTTCTCCAAGATGTGTGTAATGGTACGCTCTTAACTTGTCTAACTCTTAGCATACTGAAAGCAAAATAATGAATAAAAAAAATGAGCTAGTGTTGTATGGGGTCAATTGCAACACTTGTTACAACTGGCCCCAACCCTAAGAGCCATTATTAAATTTCATGTTCTGGAAAGAAACAACAAAACTGACATCAATCAACGGTGTCAATTGTAAGTACACAGATTAGTGATAAAAAAAATATATAGGTTTGGATTCATGAACTGGGGAACACAAAAATAAAGTTGGTGAAAAAATGTACTTACCTACCTCAGAAATCGTTTTTTGTAGATAAAATCTTAAGCTTTAATCACAGATAGTTTTTTTTTTTTTTTCTAGAGGCAGGCAGGGAACCTAACAGAGCATGTACAAAGTGAGTTTCATCACTCTAGCTTGTTTCAGATTGGAGAAATTTGAGGTGTTACAATTGACCCATGTTACAACTGTCCCCGGTCTCCCCTATCCCTTTTCAAAGACTTGTACTCTTCAAGCAGTACCTGGTTTTGGTCTAAAGAATGGTCAGGATTTTCCAGAGAGGACTGCTTAATAAATTAGGAATACGTAATTATATTCAGAATTTTAGAGCTATTTTAATCTATAGGCCTAATGAAAAAAACAATGTTTTGGTAAAGGACTTCTGACTGTAATGTCGCAACCATTCTCTGCCATCTCATTCCTTTTCTTTAGTAGGCACATTTTAGTGTCTGCATGACCAAAGGGGAGGGGGAAACAGTCAAAACAAAAGAAAAATAATCCAGACCCTAGACCATAAATCATTTAAAAATAAAGATAACACCAATACTATACCTGATATGTCCAGAAGTTTTGCTCGGCATCTTTTGGTAACACCTTTCACGCTCCATAAAATGATAACATTGTCGTCAATAAAATCAGACAAGTTATCGATTTCAACACTACTGTCTGCAATGCATTCTATGTTTTTGGCTACAGTAACTTCAAGTTTAATGGGTTTTTTTTCTATAGAACTCACACATTATTTTATATTTTGGCTTGTTAAAGTCTTATTTTTTAACACCAGAAATCCTCAGGAAGAGAGAAGACAGTCTTCTTCCTCGAGATACAGGAAGTTGAACAGATGCAGAGACAGCAGAAGGGTCAGACGCACTTCCTTTTTGCTAGGTCAGGGGTGGTGTTTTTAGGCTGATAAGATACCTCCTCAGTCCTGCAGACTCCACTATGCTAATAGGGAAGTCAGTATGGAGCAGTGGTCAAATTTGCTTTATCCAAATATTTTTCACCCTCCTCCAAACAGAAAACACAGTGAATGTTTCTTCCATGAAAGCCACAGCAGTTTTTTTTTTTGTTTGTTTTAATATACATACAGTATATATGCATACATATAATATATGATTTTAATTATTTTGGATTATTAATTAATTTTGTATTCCTGTTCCTGTATTACTTTGTACATTTTAGAGCTCCCACTATTCGTTTGTACCTGTTTGTTCATGTATTACTTTATTTTCTGTAAAATCAAAAAAAAAAAAAAAAAAAATGAAAGACACAGCAGCATCAACAACAGACCAACGAAAGACCTGTCCAGTGCTGCTGAATGAGTCATCTGCAGATAGACAGAACATCACTTATTTAACAGTAATCACAATACCAAATAGTACAACAAAGTATATACGGTGATATGATAATAATAACAAAAGTTAATATGTACACCTGGAGATTGGGAGTACTGGGCAAACTAATGCAAAATGACACAACCTATGGATTATATGTTTAGAATTCCCAGATATGCCATATTGCATTACAAAGTAATCAGCCATATTGATTTTTGTATCAAAGGCATCTACCAAGTTGGTTTATGAGACCACAGTAGAACATTCTAAACAATTTTCTCAAGTAATTTACATTGATTTGGTTAATAGTTTCATATAAAACAACTTCACAGGGGGCCATGTTCATTTTTTTTTTTTTTTTTACTGTAAGCCTAATTAATTATCATTACTTTATAGAGGTTTGCAGAGTAATAACTATAAACATAAAATAGTAATACACAAATACAAAGCCTGTAACTCAAACTAATTTATTTAGCCTGAAATCACTATCACTCAGTGGTGTAGTCGAGGGTATACGCAGGTAAACTATATAGCGTTTACCCACTTCTCATATAAGGGATACAGAGTTTACTCACTTCTACTCTCCTGTGATATGCAAATCCTGGGTTAATGACAAGATATTTTAATGGTGAGCGTCTGTGTTGTGTTGCTGTGCGCGAGACTGACAGCTGAGAGCTCTCAGTCAGAACTGTCGCGCGAGCAGGGGGGTGTGGCAACTGGACTGTGTGTTCTGTTTGTGTGTGTGTGTGTATGTGTGTTTGTTCTGTGATTGGTTGTTCATGTCCTATTAATGTTCTGTTGTTAGGCACAGTGGACCAATAGGGTGGTGCTAGTAGCCTTCATCCTAGCCCGCGAAAGGACACTCACAGAACAGCATCTGAGGGGAAATAACTGTGTGGGGGGCTCTGGTTGGCTGAAGGCCAATAACAATGTATCTGTTCATGTTTATCTGTTCAATCTATCTGTTAAACTCCACTAAACAGGAGAGTTTACCCACTTTTTTTTTATTTACCATTGCACCACTGCTATAACGTAACAATAAAGTACTGTTTAATCTCTTACCGAGTGCCAGAAAAGCACTGTCAAATTACTTTAAAGCCCTTTTGAAAAGGTACATAAAACAGACGTTTTAAATGTACACAGATACAGGTTTTGCATTAGTATGAAAATAAATGTCTGTCATAGTCATCAATGAAGGAGTGGATATCGCATGCATAAGGCCCATACGCTTTAAAAATATTTTACAATATTCTGTAAGTATACTGCAGCATATTAAAATTGAATAAGTCCATAACTTAATAGCGCCTGCATCTTATCCAAGCAGAAAACCCAGTTTTAATCAATTTATGCAGTGGGCGAAGAGAGTTTCTATAGCAACAATCGCTCACCTGTATCCAACAGTTTGGCAAAAAATGAATCCAAATTAGGTTACAGAGATAAAAAGACATTAAAAGGTAAACACATATGGTAATTACTAACTTCAAAAACAGACAGCTAATATATTGCAATAAATAATTAAACAGAAGTATTTATTCTTATTAATGTCTGTTCTGTCAGTATGATAGTTTAGGATAGTTGAATAAAACAGCTTTTATACAGATTGCTTCATCATCTCACACAGCCGTATTATTCATCTAGTTGGATAGCACCCGATACTTTATGCCTTCATTCTTTGAAAGAATTTTCATTGCAGTTTACAATTATTTTATCATCCCTTTGTATAGCTAAGCCAAATGAATAAGCTTCTAATAGTGTTTACCCAATGGCCGGTAACCTAGGGTGGAGAAATGACACTTTAATTATATTACCGTGTTTAATTACTCTTGTGAACATTAGCCGAGGTCTTCTACCGTTCATACTGAATTATCAGTTTAATGATGGAATATGTGCAGTGCATCAGTATTTTTCACTCAATGCATTTTGTATTCCTGTTTTATAATCTCTGGATACATCATTGCTTCTTTGTTTTGTCTTTTGGATTATATGTATATGCTCTTTGTTAGAATTTGTTTTCCCAATGTGGTACAGTGTGCATCATTTGTCATATTAAAGTCTTATATGATCAATCACTATTTGCAGCGGTACACTGGAAAGACATATAGGAAGCATGTTCTGGGTTCATTTGGGAGTATACTATTGCTTCAAAACCATATTCAATAAGCCATTGAAATGTGTTATGTGTTAACCCAGCCAGTGCTTACCTGAATTTACCTGGAAACAAAAAGTTCAACTCCTACACATATTTTAAATGAAGGATCCAGCTCAGTCAATTCAGTTTTAGCTTAATAAGGCAAGTGATTAATGCTGTAGCTTGAAGGTGACAGAATTGGTCCTACTGATATTTTACTTGCACTGTACAATAAGAGTCTAATGTTATTGGGATTAAGCACTTCCATTACCAGTACAATGTCGATGATGATAGTTATCATCAAGGAAGATCCAGAACCACGTCTATGCGCACATTTTTTAAAATCTTTTTGCTAGTCTATACCGCATTGATAGATGTGAATTATATAAACTACAACTTAGGAATTAAGCTGCATAACTAGTTTCCAAAACAGATGTCCATCTGAAACAATTTCCTTTTAGCTTATAATTAAATGGTTGATCTCCCTATGACCATATGTTTGGAACATGACTAATGCTGTATATTTTCAGTCCAGAGGTTTTTGGATTTTAAGATTTTTACCAAGACAATATATTTTCTTCCAGAGATAAGGATGCCACTTAGGTATTTGTTAAATAGTAAACCTACTGTACTATTGTGCAATTACAGTATCAGTGATTCTTGAAAGTGAAACCTTTTTAAAAATATTTTTTAAGGATTGTTTTTTTTTGCCTGGTGATTAAAAATGCCTGTACTCAGCATTCCAGAGAATTCAAAAAAATGCTTCCTGTTCTGAAACCCAAACTGTCCCCACAGATGACTTCAATTTGTTATTTGATCTAAAGCAGTCTGAATAAATTGAGTTTAATGTATGAGAAGAAGGAAGTCCAGAGGTCCACCCAACCTTTTCCCTAGGTTTCTTATGGGAGGTAGGCTGTAAATAAAAAAATAATAAAAAAAAACATACAAATAAAAAAAACCTGTCCAATTGTGTGCCATTCATTTTTAATCTATTAGCGTTAGCAGAGTTTCATGGTCCAACTAGCAAAACAGCAGTCATTTTAAGAAAGGAAAAAAAACATCAGTAAACAACAGAAATAGCACTAAATGGTGTTGACAGCTCTTTGTAAGTCTTAAATCTGTACAGTCTGTCTGTTTGAATTAGGCTCACTTCTAAACAAAGATTGATTTCTACAAATACGCTGTGGATATGTTTGAGGGAAGGTCTGTAAGAAAATTGCTTCAGTGAATCATTTACTTAATACACGTTACTGTTTGTGTGTGGACATTTTTGTTAGTGTTTTTTCTCCCAGAAAAAGTTCTGAATTTTGATTGCATATTGATTGATTTCTATTTTACTGTGGCCTGACATAAGGGTGGATATCAATTAATTTACATGCCATTCATATTGATTAGCTTTAATTACATTCACTAAAATTATCAACTAAAACTGAAAGAATAAAATAACAACAATATCATTGCTCAGTAAAAGGTAAAAGCCCTAAAATGGGTTAACTCACACAAAATTTCAGTTAAAGGCAAACAAAAAAGAAAAAAATAATTAAACAAAAATCAAACATGACAGAAAAAAGTTACAGACCTATAGTACACAACATGATTTATATGCTCCTTTCAGTATGCTGTGCTGCTCAACATTTGTTCTTCTGTATGCCATATGCTATACGCTGAAGCAGTTCCTATTATTGCAAATTCATAACAGCATTACAAATTTTAAATACTGTTTACAGTTAGGTACACTTCTAAGGTTTACTTTATCCTCTTAAATACTGTTTATTCTTTTTAATGCAGTGCATTATATCAGCAAAAGCTATCTACATGTCCTTGAACCGAGATGGATAGAATGTCATGCATTCCATTCTGTTTGGTTGTACATCTCAGCTGATTGGCCTTCAAATCAGTTTTATATTCAACAGTAACATTCTACAAGTGTGATTCAGAGACAGCTTCCCTGTGCAGAAACCTCTTTTTAATAATCCATTTGTGTAATTTATTCCTTGTCACGTGTTAATTACTCATATAAATAACTGTCTTTAGCAAAATCTTTACAACCTCTATTCCAGCACTGTTTTTCAATGATATTTCACCAGGTGATCTTAGCATTGCTAAATATACTTTTATATGACTAAAGGCATTTACCTGTAATCAATAGGTTTTGTGATATATTTCCATTCCAAAGACAAAAAATACAATTAACAAATGTGTTTATAAATCTGTGAAATTAAAAAAAAAAAAAAAAAATGTAATATGCACTTTCTCTGGTGACATTTATTTATTTTCACACTGTAATCGATGGAGGCCATCATCATAATTTACATTCTAATAATATGGCCCTGAAATTGCAGCCATTTAGTTATGCACTAATGGATGACTCCTCTGTCAAAATGTTCCCTTTGCCCTCTGTCAGAGAACATGAGATTCGCTGAGTGAGACAAGAACCACCAAGAACACTTTGGTCCGGGATAATAAATCTGTTTGCTTGGTCTATTAATAGAACTTTTCAAGACAGAATACAAAGTTACCTTGTAACAGATGGGTTCAGAAAATGTGACATTTAGAAACTGAAAGTTGACATCATGGTTCACAAACCTGAAAAAAGGCACACCATGAAGACCTTGGACCTAATAGTTTTCATGCTATATTGAAAACTAGACCCGGCAGACACTTGAAGACATACCAATTTAAGGCAACTGTTTAGCTTTGAAAAACAGATATGGAAAATAAAATTAATACCAGTAGTTCATTAATGAATAGCATTCCAAATGTCTCCAACTGATGCAAAAAATAGAGCTTGGAACCTGTCTCCTTTCTGTTTCCTTTAGACCCAGACCATGGCTTCCTGTCCTGCCTCTGGAAATTGAGTTTGCCAAACTTCTTGTGGCAACCAGTCCAGGAAATTCTACAGTGCATGTGTCTCCAATAATTCAAGAACAGAAAACAACCCATAATCTTAAGCTGCCCATGTGGCGTTTTTAGGATTTCTAAACCCATGTTGCGTCTCTAACACATGCGTTATAGATTATTTAATATGTTTTGGAAGGAAGCCCTGTCGGTATAAATAGTGTGGTATTTAAGTTTGGCAGGGATGGGGTTAATTCCATCCCTGATGAATACACGTGTGGAATGTGGCTGGGTCTTGATTGAATAATTGATCATCAATCAAGTCCCAGCCACATGGTATATAAAGGGAATAAAAATCCTTTGTTTGGTGGAGGTAGTTAGGAGAAATGCTGAGAGTAGCAGAGGGGATGCTCAGCTAGTGCACCAAGAGAGTGTTGCTTTGGTGCAGGTTTCTTTTACTTGTATTGTTGAGTAGTTTGTTTAAACCTTTTGTTTTTGGTTAATAGAAGTGTACATTGGTGCTGAACTGTAATATCCTGACTCTGTGTCTGCTTTCCTGCCGCAGACCAGCCTTGATTGCAATGCTACCCTGCTGCAGTGCTACCCTTCTGTGAGGCTTGGTGGTCCAGTGGTTAGAGAAATGGCTTGTTCCCAGGAGGTTCCCAGTTCAATCCCAGGCACTGACTCACTGTATGTGACCCTGAGCAAGTCACTAAACCTCCCTGTGCTCTGTCCTTCGGATGAGATGTAAAACCGAGGTCCTATTGTAAGTGACTCTGCAGCAGCAGTTGTGATGCATAGTTCACCCCCTAGGCTCTGTTGCTTTCAATAAAAACGTCTGCTAAATAACCAATTAATAATAATAATAATAATAATAATAATAATAATAATAATAATAATAATAATTATAATATACCAAAATACAGATTTTTCAGGCAATCTTACAGCATTGTAATTTAATACAAAAAAGTATGCATCTTCACCCAAAGGATAAGATCTAAACGTGCCCACCATGGGTGTGACTTTTTAACTTTACAGAAGGTAAAATAAAGGCAAGAATCAAGCAGGTTGCTGTGATTTTTATGTCATGTCTGGAGTTTAAGGTTTCTGTAAGTTTGGCCACTGAAGCATGTCTATTGCTTGTCACAGTGTTGACATTAAAAAATTTCACACGTTGGTCAATGCAGACACTGCGTTGAGGGATGAATCAGTTGCATGGCTACGCAATATCATGTCCCTTTTGAAGTCACTGAAATTATTCTACAATTTCCCGATTGTTGCTGAATAGCTTGCAACTTTCACACATTGGGCCTCATTTACAAAAGGGCAATAAATTTGGAGTTAGCGTGCACATAGGCCCAGATATTCAAAAGGTTTGTGCACCGCGCAGAGGGTTATGCGTGTCGCAAATGGCCGTTATGCGCGAATGCTCAAAATGTGCCATATTCAAAACTTCTTTTTGCGTGACACAATCCGTTTTGGGCTGCGCACAAATATAATGTATGCATAGCGCAATATGGCGGGAGTGGCCAACAATTTGCGAGATCCTGCCTGTTCGAAATTATGTGCCAAGTACAAAACCAGTTTTGCGAGGCACAAAATAATGCTTTTAAAAAGCAAGCCTTAACTCCATGCACATCACTCCAGCACTCACTCACCCAATCACTGAAGTGAAATGCAGGCGCTTTCCGAGGTACTACAACAATGGAAAACTGCCAGCGATCATACAAGGATCCATCCACATCTATATAATGATTATATTCAAAGGAACGATTGTGATAGCAGCATACATGTTTAAAAAATAAACAGGGAAGCTGCAATCATGATCATTCTTTCAGACTGAAACAAAACTAACTACTTTCCAAGCACGCTTTCTTGGTGCTGAAAGAATAACTCCCAAAACAGAATCAACAGTACAGCACGGTATCATAGTACATACCATCGGTGTAGACCGAGCCGGCAGATACTAAACAACTACCTGTGTAATGCAGGAAAGCTTTACTTTAATAGACACATACAGCAGTATATCAACCCTAAATCGATCAAGCAACAGTTTGCACCTCCTTACCGTGCATTCACATAGATTTCAATATCAAAGACACTGCTTATACAGTAGTAGGCTAGGCTACTGATTACTGTATTGGTAAGTTATGTCGGCGTTTTGAATGTAAAAAAAGTACGAAAGGTGCTCCTTTCTTATTCCATTGCCAAAGTTATATATACAGACAGAGCAATAGTGGTTTGATAAGCAGGATCATGGCTAATACTGAGAAAAAAAACAAAAAACAGATGGTACTGTAACAGAAAACAAGAACGTCAAAAAATGTAAATGAATTAGAATAGGTAACATGTACTCAGATTTGTGTGACACCTGTCAAAATTATGGAGTCAGAAGTAGAGAAATCATAAACTCACTTCCCAGCAAACAGCACAGCATAGATACATCTGTTTGAATTCCGTAGAATCTGTGATGGCCCTTTAAATATTTAGCTTATTAGCCATGCTAATGCCTGTGATTATGATAAACATTAGATACAAATGTATGCATGTGTGCAAATTTCACATATGAATGCCAAATTTGAATGAAAATGGCTACGTTTTGCGATAAGCGTGACAGGCTTGCAATGCACAGAATGTTTCTATTACATGTGTTTAGCTAAGTGCTCTATCCTCAGCAACACTGGCAAAGGGCCACAGTGCCCAAGGGCTCAATCTGTAAAATATCCCTGTAGTTGCATTCTCCAAAGGCTCCCTTTCCTTTTCATGCCCCTCACCTGGTAATTCCACACTCAGGTATAAGGAAACAGCTGACCTTTTTTTTTTTTTAAGTATTGTTATTTATTTCTCATTGATATCAGAAGCATACTTTGACACCCACGATCTGCATTCCATGCTATTGACTATGCCATACAGGTGTGGTAGGAGCAGGGGGCATGGTGAGTGGGGGGCAGTTGGAAGGGGCTTTCAGCAGGAGCATGAGTAAAGGATACACATCATGTACAGGCTGCATCCTCAGGCAGCGTTCTTGGCCGGCTCCATGCTGAGATTCCCGACTTCGGGGCTTCCGAATAGAGTAGTGTTTTTAGCATGGTGGGTTTGTTTTATGGTCCACACTTCTGTAAATATGTTTATGTATAGTGTAAGGAGCACGGGTCAGAGCTACTCAGAATACCGGCTGACAGGTGCGTTTCTGTAATATAAAGAGTGGAGTTTGATGTTACAGAGCTATTTTGTCCGTTTCCTACATTTTGACACTTATCCAGTTAGCAAGTCGCTACAATATATTTTTATTTAAGTTATATGTTGAATAGTCTACACTATCCTGTGGCCCATTGTTTCATTTCTCCATTTAGTAGCTTATTTATATATTTGTGGGGGTGAGCATGCGACTTCGGGGGTGCCAATGCTACCGATGTGTGTTGAGCTTTGATTCTGCATTCCATGTGCAGGTTACATTTCAGTGTAGACTAGCCTGAGGAATATCGGTATGTACTGTACACCTATGATAGCTGCTTGGCAGGGTATTGTTAACAGTCCAGTTCTGCGCATTCACACGTAGCTCTTGTGCATTTCTGCTATATTGGTAATGAATGCGCAGGTGGTTTTGCAAGGCACAAACACATTTGCAAATTGAGCAAAAACCTGCTATTTTCCAACTTCACGCAACTGTTTTGTGCCGTGTTGGAAAATATCAATTTTTGTGCAAAAGCACTGATTTTTGCGAGGTACAAATGTTGCAAGGGGATTGCACATCACTTTGAATATCTGGGCCGTTAATTAGTGAGCCTGACATGCATGATAAATCTAAATTTACTGCCCCATTTACTAACAGTGAATGCATATACAGGACCAAACTTTACGGGAAAACTAGGGTAGTATTGTAAATGTTGTTAATTTCAAAATCTATAATATAAAATATGAATTAACTTGTCAGCTTCTTCAATTGTAACAATGCAAACCCATTACAACACCTAAATTATCTGTGGTTGTAAAACTGATTTCATGAATAAAGGAAGGGGTTAAATTCTTAGAAAAGCTAACGGACAGCAAAATCCATTCTCTACCCAACTGGTAATTTCTCCACAATTTCGTAGGGTCTTTTGAGCTGATAAACTAGACAGCAAGCCTCCTGACGGCCATTTCACACAGAAGAAAGATTAAGTTTCATGCTTCCTTCCACTAGTTCAATTAAATCTGACCTCTACACCGAATGAGCCCAGTGTTGATTCCAATTCTAACACCTGGAATTTAACTTTTAGTATCTTTCAAGACAATCTTTCCAGTAGGATTTAATTCAGTCAGAAGGAAAGGGTATTTCCTTTTGAAACAAGATATTTACCTTTAATATAGACTAAGCTTTTGCTCCAGTGTACGATTTTACTAATGTGTTTAGTACCACCACTGTTTGAAATATGTACTACATTTGTTGGGCAGTGGGAATATGATTTATTTTTTTCAGAATCCAGAATATTGTCAGTAGGAACTCCAGTCATACAAACACCATCTTCTGAACTGAGTAGCAGGGGGCAAGTTTAAGAGTTGGCAGCCTTGACCTTTTCCAATCTCTGTGACGGACAGCCGGCTTACTTTTCAAAGAAGCGAGTCCACTGAGCTTCCATAGCATTGCGTGAGCTTATCTCTTTGACAGCGAGGAGGAGGATCATGGAGTAAGTGAGACAGCCAGGAAATGGAGGGCATCTGTTCATAGAGGTCACAGGTTTACCATTCAGTTACCCTGTGAAATATACAGCAGTGTTAAAATTCACAACTTTCCTGTTTTACTTTACTTTAACATCTTTTAACCATAGCTTCATTAAGCATTCATATAGCATTCAAATTTCAACCCAAACTTGTTTTAAAGGGACTGCTGGCTGAACAGAAGTACTTCAAAAGGACTTGAAACAAATAAAAATCAATAATTCTGAAATCAAATATATTTATTGTTATACACTGTGGCGAGATATCATTCTGGAATCTATATTGCATTCATTCAAGCCCAAAGACAGACTGACCTTGGAAATTGCACTTTTCCAAATAATGCTGCGTTGCTAAACAGACGCAGAGTAATTCTCTGAATTCAGTTGTTTAATTTAGGTTTACACATACTTTCTTTGCCATGCATTGTACTTGTTATATTAACAGAATTCTCATGAAGAACACAATAAACAACACAGCCATCCTCATCCAAGGAATAACTATAGTGCTCCATGAACAATTGGATAATACAAATATGATTCTTCAGCAATTTGGGGTTAATATAAAGCTTACAAGGTTTTCAGACAGGAAATCTATAGTACAAGTGCCCAGTACATTCATTGGTCAATCTACAAGCCTATCACCAGCAAGTTCCCATTAACCTATGAGGTATATAAACCTATTTGGCAAACTCAGTCTTGCCGCGCTTTTGAATTCCCACCTCCCTCGCTGCCTTGTCCCGGCGGGGGGGTTATTTCTTTTTCACCGGGATGAACACGTCGCATAGATTTATTATTTGATTGTTTGTTTTTTTAGCAGGCGGCACCGGGATGCTCTGAAGGACGAGGCTGTGCTCCAACTATTTTTACTCTTCTTATTTTATTTCACCCATTGTTGGGTTCATTGTTTTGGGAAATCTATGAGATTTTGTATTATAGTAAAGGTGGTTATTTAACGCAAGATTGTCCTGACTACATACTATCTGAGGATAAGCCATGTTGAGATGTATTGCTTATGGCATCCCATATTGCTCTTCAGAGAGGCTGTGTTAAAAAAGAAAAATACACAATATATGTGTTTTGTTTTTCTTAAGTCTAGAAACTTAAAATGATTCACTTGGTTGTTTAGCCACTCATAAGACAGTGTTGATATTGGCACATTGTTTCACTCAACCATCAAGCATAAAATATGCTGTTATAAATATTCAATGTATTTCTGCACAAACAAAATGAAAGATTAACAAGTATGTGCTTGGCTTACTTCAAATACTCAGAATTATACATTCAAAGTTGGGTCCCTAATGCCCACCTTCTTGACTGCGGTTGTTTATGAAAGTGCATTGCATCTCTGGTATCTTGTTTCTCTATGATAAGAAAGAAATTTGTATTTTGAAGGTGAGATTTAGGCCACAGTACTGTATGGTGATTTGCATTTCATGAATTGTAAATCGTTTTGGCAAAGACCCAGTACTACTAAACCTTTCTATATAAGTGAAGGAACTTTGCAGATGTCAAACGATTTCCTGATCAAATTAATTTAAAGCACTTGAATTTAAAGTCACAGAAATAGTTTGGTGTAGCTGGCTCACATGTAATATTGTCTGCTACAATTATAACTACAGTCACGTGTAGGGTCCTGTGTTTTACGTGACCTGTTTTTTTCAATTGTAATTTAACTGCTATCCCGTAGATGTCCCTGCAGCCACTCCAGTTATAGTAATCGAATTCACAATTAATAAATCAACACATTACGCTTTGACTAATTAGAAAAATAAAAGCAAATTATGATGAGTATAAATGGTAATTGAATAAATTGATGCGTTAAAAGAAAAATCGAGAGACCTAAACATGGAGTCAAAGACATTGCAATCAAAAATCATTTCATTGAGTGAACGCACGCAGCAATATCCACCTGGTGTTCTGTATACCGATGGGTAGAATTGATTTTGCACAACTTGCAATTTATCTTTGGACCACACTTGAAAGTCAGCAATAGACCGACCTTTATCATCAGAAAAACAGAGAAAACGAAAGGTTGACAGCTATGAGACGGCGTCCTCCAGTAAAAAACTTAAGGGGAACAAAAATTATGAAAGCCGACGAGATGTTATTTTCGATTTGACAGAGGCATTTGTTTGTGCTAATATTCCCCTGGAAAAAAACTGATAATCCCAAACCATGTGCATTTCTGAACAAACATGTAATAAATTAATATTTATTTATTATTTATTTCTTAGCAGATGCCCTTATCCAGGGCAATTTACAATTGTTATAAGATATCACATTTATTTTACATACAATTACCCATTTATACAGTTGGGTTTTTACTGGAGCAATCTAGGTAAAGCACCTTGCTCAAGGGTACAGCAGCAGTGTCGCCACCTGGGATTAAACCCACAACCCTCCGGTCAAGAGTACAGAGCCCGAACCACTACTCCACACTGCTGCGGGAAATGCGGGAGCAATTCTTACAGCAGGTCAACTGAGACGGGAATATCTACCCCAAATTGCTGAGTTGCACAAGATGAAAATTGTACAATTGGTAAAGATGTCTGACAGCGTATCTGTAGTTACTGACGAGTCTACAAATGGAAAAGATCGGTACGTTTTGTTTGTTCTCCAAGGACTATCGAATACCTTTGAACTAAAAGTAATATTAGCCGATACAGTTAATCTGTACTCTGTGAATTACTCATAGGTGGCACAGGGCGTTGTGAAACGTTTAAACGCATTTGAAGTTAATTTTAATAATGTGACTGGATTTGTCTCTGATAATGCCTTTTACATGATCAAGGCAAACAATGAAATTCTTCGAGGTTTACTGCCAAATTCAGTACATTTGACTTGTAATGCCCACGTAATAGCCCTTGCCAGCAATATCTGGGCAAATAATGGCACAAGGGGTACACAGCACAGGCACTGCAATAAACAAACTATGTGTAAAAACCTTCCATGACGTTTCTGAAAAATTGACTAATTACTACAACCGGGATCAATGCAAAAAGAAACCACCTTTTTTTCAACCAGCTCATAACTTTCTGATGGCAGTAAGGATATTCGACCCACAACAAGTGTGTAGTTTGGCTCTGGAAGCCCTCCCATTATATTCTATTCCAGGATTTGATGCTGACTGTAAATCAGAAATGGACAAATACCTACCATATGCAAAAGAAAATGGCAGTATAATGACTTTAAATGAATTTTGGATTAAAGCTGAAGAATTATTTCCCAATTTAATACAAAAGGCTAAAATATATTTGTCAGTTGTTACCAATTCTGTAGATGCTGAAAGAAGTGTTTCTTCTTACGGACAAGTTTTTACAGAACAACGTCAATCTATGAAAGAAGGCAGGGTTAACCAACTGACGATGCTTAAGTTTAATAGCAACATTTAATGCATGGGACATTTTCTTTCATGAAACTGTAAGTGACACTTAATGTGCTGTTTACGAACAACCTTGCAGTATTATTATTATTATTATTATTATGTTATATTTGTAATATATTATGTTACAGCATTGATGAGCTCAGTATTTTATATAAATTGTTCCGGGAATCAGTGCTGTTTTTTTAAAATATTTTGTTGACAAATGATGTGTTCCTACTAGTAAACTGAAACATTTAAATTATTTATTTACACATTTTAAGAAATAATATTGAATAAGACGTATTAGTAATAAAGGGATGCATGACTAAATAAATGTCAGTAGCTGCTGCTGCCGCCTAATCAACGCACCAATGGGCATTAATAGAATGACTAATTGAGATGATTAAAGGAATTGAGAGATTACTAATCAATAAGTGGTTTAATTAAGCAGACTAGATGACCACCTTGTGGTGGGAGGAATGAAGTGCAGCCTAAGAAAGCAGGCTGCATAAAACGCAGGACCCTAGTCATGTGGAACCATCAGCTAAAAGAGCTGACTAAAGTAATTAGAACTAGTCATGTAGAACTGTGACAAAGTGGCTAAGTGGGAGCAGGTGCAGGAGTGAGGCAGTGCATGAAAGAAGCAGACAGAGATAATTGTAATTCACTTTGGAAAGTTTTATTTTGCAGATTTCACATTTGGTGACCAAACAATAATTCCCCGGCAATACACACCAATGTGTACAGCACGGGGTATATAACAAGAACAGACAGTCCCAAATAATAAACAATATCCGTCCCACAATAATACAAACACGGTCACCAGTCCTGGGTGCGTGCAGTAGTGCTCGTGGTGGGTGATACAGGTTTATATTTGTGACAATGGTGCAGTGCTGTCCGGTTTAGTGCTGGCCCTTGGCTACGGCTCCGGAGCTGTGTTAGCTGTTTAATAACGTACAAGACAAGACAAGATAATTACAAACAAACAAAACACAACACTCACGGTTTCAGTTCCCGTATTATTTCACTGTCCTTCTCAGTTCTACTCACATTTAAACCAAAGCGGAGGAACAGATTACGATTCTCTGTCCCCTTTTATGCTGTCACACATGACCCCTTGGTAAACGAGTGCAACCGCCTTTCCAATCTGTGGCTGCCACATCGTTTACCTACCGGGTCAATGTGTTCTTTATCCAGACTGTCTGACTTCCTGACCCTGGGAAAGAACTGTCAGACCAGCCCATCCAAGCAACTCTGTTCTCGCTGCTTAGCGCCCTCACAGGTCGGGAGGGAGATCTGCAACCAAGCTATCAGCTAAAAGATCTGACTAAAGTAATTGGAAGTAGGCTGCTTAATGGTCTGCCTTTTTGCACCTTTACTTCAAAACCAT
Organism: Acipenser ruthenus; assembly: GCF_902713425.1. Classification (NCBI taxonomy): domain Eukaryota; kingdom Metazoa; phylum Chordata; class Actinopteri; order Acipenseriformes; family Acipenseridae; genus Acipenser; species Acipenser ruthenus. The sequence continues at coordinate 77,030,424 of NC_081194.1, forward strand.
AATGATTCACTTTTTATTATAAATCAGTTACAGAAAACAAGTACCATTAATTATTATGTATTTATTAATTAGCCAGCTTCATTTTTGTATTCACTGGTTTTCCCAATGGATTCTACTGTAGATATTTTCATGGTTAGTACTTTAATAAAGTCCATGTTATGCGTTATAAATAGCCTATTATATATCATTGCCACAGGCGTTTTTAATGTGAGGTTTAACTTCATCTACAATACTTTATCATTACACTTATTATGCATACGGTATTATATGTGGCAGTGTAATTGCGGGCTGTGTGACTGCACAATACCAGCAATCCAAAATCCAAGCAATCCAAAATCCAAGCAATGTCCTAATCAACGAAAAATATATTCATGCTGTACATAAATGGACAGTCAAGGTACAGAGTATGCTGAGGAAGCAAATAATAATAGTATGAACTTTTGAACTAATCCACAGTCAAGTTGTGTTTTTTGGAAAGGAAGTCCATTAGAAATGTGAAATAGAAATTGGCCTTTGATGGTTTCCTTTCTTTGTAGGTTATCCAAATATTTTGCAATGATACTCTTTCCATTTGCTGTGCAAATCTTCTTGGCATTTGTTATTGATACATTATGGGTCTGTTTTTTATGATTTCTTAGCATGGACAGAGAGCGAGTAGCTACAGGTATTTGAACAAGCAGCTGCATTGAATAGATTCACCAGGAAAGACTAGGTCATCATTTTTATTTATTTATTCATTTATTTTGACTGTAGAAAACTAGGGCGGTCAAACCCCCCTTTTAAATGAATAGTATGACAAAGACATGCCAGTACCAGTATTTAATAAGAGAATATTATACTTTTCGTAATACCTCAGTTTGTGTGTGCATTAACATTTAGGGGTAGGTTTACTAAAGTGTTGTGCCTGTCGCAATAGTCGCAAACTGGTTGCAAACGAAGTCTTGAGTGAATTTTACTAGACAAGCGTAATAGGGGGCGAAGACAATGCAAGTTAGGGTTCTCAAATATTATAATGAGATGTATGAAAGCTGCAGGCAATTGCGACACTTACAATTGCATCATTTTTTTTAAAAGAACTTTTGAAAGTATGTTGCTAACATTTAGCAGTCCACATTTTCTTGTGCATTGCCAGTTGATCTCAATGCATTTTTGAGGCGAACAGCCAAATACCTATTTTTTCCTAAAAGCAGGGTGTACTTACAGGCCTTGAAAACAGATTTCTGTGACTTTTTGGTTTTCCCAACATGTCGAGAGCAATAGACTGCACACATGTGCTGCTACCCCTCCAGCTCATTCTGAGCATCTGTATAGGAATAGGAAATACACCCATTCTATTAATGTGCAGGTGGTTTGTAATTGTGCACAATTTAGCACTGCACCACTGAGTAACTTAAATAAAAACAGACACTATACATTTGGCTTATAGACTACTCATGATAATATGAATTAGTGGTATAATTCATATTAACAAGAATTGACTGAGCTCCTGTAAGTATCGTAACTTGTCAATGCGGCACCATGATCTGTTTTGTGTTAATTGTCTAGGCTGCCAAGTTAATAATATTAATAATAATAATAATAATAATAATAATAATAATAATAATAATAATAATAATAATAATAATAATACATGCTAAATCATTTAGTTTAAAATAATCTTTTATAGCCTACAGTCTAAAGTAAAAAGAAAGTGCGCTATGTGTTAATTTGATTTTACTACTGTATACAGTATAGGCATACTGTACAGATTTATATATTTTTTCAAAATGTAATGTGTAGCCTACTGAAAATACATTAGTGTTATTTCAGCGCAATGATTTATACATTTAAAATACATTGAGCATTATAAATGTATCTGTGTGTGATTTTATTGTATTTTATAACCTGACATCCTCTTAATGTCAGACAAACAGATCTGGTTTCACGAGGGACTACTGTATGGTTATGAAAAGCTTTTTGATAGAAAAACATTTTTTATTTGGAGGTGAAGGTGAGGGCCCCACTATAGATTCGGGTGGGATTAAACTGCCCTTCATATATATATATATATATATATATATATATATATATATATATATATATATATATATATATGCAACATGAAGATGGAACAGAATGCATTGTACAGATGACATTTACATATTTTCTTAGTACATATGACATAATGTTTACTTTGCTAAGTGTCGCAACGAAAATGCAAATTGCTGTATGTTTGCTCTGCGACTGACCCATCTCAGTACACCTACACCTTAGTCCTCTATGAAGTGGTTCAGTAGAATTGAAAATACATCTGCATCAGATCTAAGGCTACCACCTTTAAAATAAAATAAAAATAACTAAAATAAACAGGTCTGTGTTCATTTACTAGTAATAATCTGAGAATATATGTAAAGTAGCACATCACATGATTTAATGTCTAAATTACTACAGGCCCCAAAATGCATCAACTCCAGTAACTTCCTGCCAAATGAGCATTAATGTAACCTCTGGCTAGAGGTTGCAAAGATAATAAGACGTTCAGATCCCCCTCAAATGAATGAAGGATAACAGAGACAGCAGTGCAGTTAAAAACAGTTATTATCGAGTGAAATAAGAATTGAATGAGGTATCAGACAGAATCTTCTTTACTCGCTAACAAAGGTTTATGCTCATCAGATGTGCCGAGAATATAAACTGCAGCTCTATTAGAAACTCCCTCCAACCACACGCCGATCAGGTAAACTTCAAAATAGAGAAAATAAATGAACACACACACACACAGAACAAAGTGAACGTGTAAAGTAAAACACAGCAAAACTCAAAAACAACCAAAACAAAAGCAAACCACAATACACTTCTTAAACCATAATAATCAAATGTAAACATGCACACAAACTCAGTTTAAAGTGACAATTTATCCTGATTGATAGTGCAGTCGGAGGAACAGAGTTCCAACAACCAGTGTAAAACAATCTTCAGTAGCTTTGGTAAGGGTATTCTCAACGAGAATTCTCTAGTATTAATGTTAGGTCAGTGAGCTAGGCACCGTAAGAGCACACACTAGTAAGAGAGAAAAAATAAAAAAAAACAAAATAAATAGAGACTGTCAAAAGAAGCAGTATACAATAAATACAGTTCAACAACTAAATAAATTACAAAACAATAGGAGTTAATATTCTTTCCCTTGATACTCACTTTCTCAAACTATGTATCGAAAGCCCTGTGTGACTGCCACTTTCTCTTCTCTCATCAACACAAGACTTCACAGGGATGTCATAGTATTATTGTTATTAATTATTATGTACCGTATGCTAGTTTCATGAAAGTTCAAAAGCTCAATTGCTTGGCCCCTTATTCTCCCACCTATGCCGGTATGATTATGACCATAATGGTACCTCAGGGCAGAGGCCCTGTACTAGGAAAATACATGTATGTGTCGTGTTGCAGAAGCTAGCAGCCATCTTGGCTCAAACAATGGGGAACATGGGGAACTCTCATTACCCAGTTGAGAAGAGTTAAGTTAAATTGGATTGGTGTGGTGTCTTTTGAGGGGAAGCTTATTGACTGATTGATTGGCTTCTGGATTGGCCGATCAATCAGTCAATTGGCTATCTGAGAGAAACGCCACCCTACAAAAAGAACAAAGAAAGAGTTCAGTTCAGTTTTGAGGTTCTCAGAGGAGTTCTGTAGGGACTCAGAAAGAGATTAATAATTCAGTGAAGGTGCTACCTAACCCGTAGAGTTGTTTAAAAAAGAAAATAGTGTTGCTTTGGCTATTAAGCCAATGTTTATTTGTTTAAAATTTGAGAAGAAAATAAAAGATAAATACCTTTATACAGCAATATAAAAATAAATACATTCAATAAAAAAAGTGTCAGGGGGTAAAGGCAGGATCACGATACTATTTCATTCCCATTTTTTCTTCAGCTAATCTCCTTTAATTGTGGCCACTTTTTGTCCATTATAATGTAGCAGCGTGTTAACTGAACGTTCTGTTTGACAGATAAAGTTATCTTCTCTCAGCCTGTTTGCTTGTGAACAAACAGACTATCACCACATGCTTTGTAGCTAGACATAGTGGCTTGTGTATAGATTAAAAACCGCTTTGACATCATCTGTACAAACACTTGTTTTTGTGAACAAAAATGTTGTCAACCCCTTGAATTGGGTTTTCAGTTTTTTGTCAATTGTTGTTACAGCAATTGTAAACCGATCTCTGTGTTGCCTGGGTAATTTTACGGTTACAATCTGGATGACCCACACAGCTCACATTTAAAGTGATATATTTAACTAAATATATAAAAAACTGCTTGTGAAGCAGTAAAGCATTTTAAAGTGAAAAGCACTCACTTATAGTACTTGCTTCTTATGAAATTGCTGATAAAGCCTCTTATATTAAGTAATGTCACTGATATACTTTAATGCAGTTCAATAGTTAACATTTTGCCAGTGAAATGTATATATAAGCATAACTCCCTTGCTGAATCTGCAATTGCATTGCATTCCTGACATGAATTCTACTAGCAACTTTAAAGGTGTGCAAAACATTTACTCACACGATTTCCATTACATGAGAGTAGATATTAAAACTTCATGCTGATTTGAACTCGGCTCTCACCAAGATAAGCACCAACTAAGATGTAGCTTTATAGTAAACTAATGTGATCCATCTGCGTCTCCATCCATTTGCGTTTCTTTCCATCTGATGATGTAGATATCCTTCTGCCTGGTGTTGATGGCTGAAGTGTAATACTGGCTCCAGGGACCAGCTTATTTTGCCTCCCCAGCGCATCAGCACACACAACGGCTGTGATGCTGGCTCCGGGGATCAACCACAGTGTGGTCTCCCCAGTGCATCAGCTGGATTGAATTTAGTAGGGTACATCTCTGGGGTCTGTCAAAATGTGTCTTAATGTTGCAGGTGATGAACATAAAGGACATGAGGGATCCTCTCCTACCCAGAGGTTTAGTTTCTGTGGTGGTGGGAGAACATCATATGTTGACCTAATGAGGAAACTGATCCTGCTCTGTTCCATTGTCCATAGGTCTTGCCAGCCGATCTTGCGTTGTTCCACACTCTTCCATCTCATCCATTCTCCCTGCTTGGCCTGGGAAACGGCCTTTACACACCTCATCCTTTCCTCCTGCTTTTGCACCTCGTTGACTACCAGCTTCCTCCGTTGAGCTGGGGCTGCCTTGTGCCATGTAGGAGGAGCTGAACTGAGACCAAGAACCCCTTTTCCATGCTGAACTTGCCCCATCACCGATTCAAAGGGCAGCCATTGCATCTTCCACGGCTTTCTTTGCCGCCCACTTTCTTCCAGTTTTCAACACAGGTGCTGCCTGCCTTACGCATTTGTCCCATGACTACTAATTCTGAGATATCTAACAGACCGTTTATGTGGAGATTGATCATTACTCTCTGGTCACTATCAGTTGTTTTATAGGTAACTCTTTACATTAAGTGTCTCTAATTACTGAGTATTTACATGGTAGTTACTTAGTAAATACTCGTGTACTTACACATCATTACACTGATATTTTATTCAACTGGGGGTACTTTACATGATAATACATCCACTTGAGAGCTACACATGCTTAAAAGTAACTGCAGCGGCTAATATAAATGAGAAGGCCATTTAAATGTCAAAGCTGTTACAACAAACCGACAAAAAGTCTTTAACTTTGTTTCAGAATACTGTTGTTAGTTTCTTCAGTGCTGCTTCATTAGCAGCTCACCAACACAACTGATTTATATGTGAACGATCCTCATTAAAGCAGGCTTATCCCACTGGGAAAAGGAAAACAGCTTCAGGATGTGTAATGGGGATTCTACTGGGTACTATGGACAGATTTGTCCCCTCTACGTTTTGGATTACTGCATGGGTTACACTTTTTCAATAGTGACTTATTTTGTGGTGAAATAAATGTACAGCATGTGTGCTTTTTTCACCAAGTTGCCATTTTCCCCTCTGTAGTTACAGGGGTGATGTTTCTGTGAAAAGAAATGAGTAAACCAGACAAACCCAATTAAGTTTTTTTTTTTACATTTCACATTGGAAACAGACTTGTCAATATTTCCTTTTCAAATATGTAAAAACACTTGGACGGCATGCACAGGCCAGGGGAATTGAACGCATGTGGGATTCCTTGTCAGGACAGTTTACTTGACTTCTGCATCAATATTTCATTTTCTGTGGCATTGCTGCCATCACAGTGATGGTTCTGCCACAACTATTCCTGTTCAGCAAGCTCAATCACTACTACAGTTTGGCCCTCTGTCCTGTCCACTGGATGCTTGTCTGGGTTTTATTGACTCACTTTAAATAAGTCATCAGAACACCAGGAGATTTCTTTAGAAATATCTTGTATTCAATTTTCATCACACTTTGTACAATGTGCCTTTTGATCAGCCCAGGTATTATTTTATCTTGAATAATTCTGCCTTCTACCGCCTGATCACCACGCTCCTCAGTCATTTTCTTTATATACTTCTGTAACCCTGTGATTTTTCTACTTGCCCAACATTGTGGCCACGGTGTCTATTTTAGGACAGTAAGAGCCATATTCACAAAGCATTCACCACCATACAAAGTTTGTAAAGCAAAAATATTACTGCTACAGTATGATACAGAACTAGCAAGAAAAAACTAAGGTACATGTCCCTTTACCTCACGTATCAGTTGTCTGTCACTTTAAGCTGGTCCTGGAATCCCCAAGTTCTACTTCTAAATGGTTCCTCTTTACAATGGATGCCTGATTACATTTTTAGTGTAGCATGTCAGAGACATGAACCAATCATTTTGTTTGTTTGCTTACCCTGACTTTTTTTTTTTTCTAGACTCATGAGCCAGTTGCCATGGTGCAGCACAGATTCTAGGCCACGATTCTCATTTAATAAAGCAGACACTCTGCCATAGAAGAACGTCTTTGACATCAAAGCACGTCAGCACTTACTAATACTCTTTGATCTTGGATATAAACAGTGTCTATTGTATTCTGTAACTCACAAGAACATTCCCTGGCTTCCACAGCATTGGTCTTCTCTTTGTGCAACAGCTCCTTAAAAGCAAATTGTACAAGGAGAAAGAGATAACTGGGGTTTTTTTACCCTCCAGAATTGTGTGAGCACTTTGTATAGAAAATTTATTAAACTATACTGTAGCTTAACAAAGTCCATAATGCATAACAGACTGACATATAGGAAGATGTGCTATATCAGGTACTCAAGCATCAGGAGTGCACATATAGTAGGCAAATACTGTAGCCATGATGTGCTCAACATGAACACATACAGTCAGGATATTGCATACATTTCATTCCAGTTGTCAGAATTCTCGCACGTACTCTTTTTATTTATATACTGTATATGCTCTGAGCACACTCTTAAACTCAGGCTAGACGTTCAACTCAGGTTTTGTTCGTGCACTGGGCAGACAACTTTTTAATATTCAAGAAAATCACAGACTCATTTAATTTGAAGTTTTAATGAATCAGAGCAGTAATAGTGCTCTTTTCGGTTTATTAAATGCTTTAAAAATTGGATTGGTTGGTTGCGCAGACCACCGTAAATCCCAAGTAAAAAGCTGTCTGGGCGATTCAGTGCCTTTACAGGTTTAACAGCATTAGTACTTCAATACAGTAATACAGATATGGTTATTATATATTTAGCTTTCAGGCTATGCATGCATAAAGCTGAAAACGCCCACCGCTAAATTCTCGAACATTCAATATAGATATAACTCTCTTAAGACTAAAACATATTTTCTATACCTTTATAGCAAGGCATCAATATAAGAGATATTAAATTCAAATATATGCTTACCTTCCAGTATATGGAAGTGTAGTGTAGGAAAATAAGAGGTGTCTTCAAAAGACAGAGACTTGTGAATACGACTGAACAGCAATCAGTTTTTCAGAGATCTTCAGAGCATAGACCACACTACTTAGCAAGTCACACGATACTTGACTAGGGTTTTACCTTGGTTTTTTGTGTTAACAATGTATTTGATAAAGAGTGTAGGGGTTTATCATAAGCCTTTGAATAAGACAACTAAGCATACAGTGGCAAGTCCAGTTATTTTCATTTAAATTCAAGCTATAATGAAACAGCCTTATATTAACTTGTACCATGGTTGGACCAAGCCTGACCTCTGTCTCTGTTTCTAAAAGTTGCCTGCACAAGCAGGTTTCCACACACCTTGTTTACTTGCCAAGCCTAGTGTTTTAATTAATATGAAATTCCACTGTAAGCACTTTTCCAAATTCACCACATGAAGTCATTTTTTGGCCGATTCAAGAGACACCTGGACTGGTATCTTTTAAGATAATACAAAAAAACGTACATCCTAACTTTTTATAACTAAACTCTAATAATATAATGAGATATACTCCTGTCTTTTTTAAAGCACCTTCCGTTGGTTATCATCCAAGGTTGGCAAATCCCATTTTTAAAAACCAACACCGAATCCTGCTTTGAGGTGCCAAAGACCAAACTTTATTTTTTGAAGGTCTAATGCCCTTCCAGAATTACACTGTGTGTCTGAGACAAACATTTAATTATTTAACTTTCAAATTCTTCAGTTTCCCTTTAAATAAATACCTCTGTTTATTACTGCAGTAAAACCTTTATATAAACTAAACAGGTGTATTCTTTGGTTTAATTGATAATGTTATGTCTTAAAAACTTTTTGTTTAGTTGGAGAAACTGAACTAATTCTTAAATTGATTAAATGAAATGAACATTATCGCAATTGTGTGTTAACAATATGTTTGCAATATTGTCAGTGCCATGCTTATGTTATAATAAACTTTTACTATTTTCTTTCAATAGTTTATCTTTAAATGGCATTATAAGATGTATTAATTAAGTTACTTCAGTATAACAGTTGCTCCTAGAAATTGTAATATTATTTTACTCCACTGATAAATCTTTCAAGATTTTAATGGAAGGTCCAGTTATTTATATCTAAATACAGGCTAGCATTAATATACCAGAATGCCATAGTGCTACAGTGACTGAACCAAGTCTGACCTTCTTCAATGTTCATACAAAATCCAGTCAAAGCAGGTTTTAAGACAACCTTTGCTTTTTGCCAATTTTAGGGTTGATTTAATATGAAACACTATCGTAAGCATTTTCCAATACTCATTATTTCAAACCAATATCTAACTTAACATATTAACACATCCTACGCTTTCCATTCCCATCTCTTCCTGCCAGGTTCTAATTAATTTCTGTTATAGATAGAAAATGATTATTGTAAGATAAACTCCTATCTTCTGTTATCCGAAAGGTATTTCCGTTCATTAATATTAATGAGATCGCTCATTATAGAGAGGATCTTGGCTTTTAAATCGCTGACCATCAAAAATCCCCGCTTCATCGGCCAAAACTAATCAGTCATCTTCAACACTGCTTTAACTACAAGCAGGTGAGAATGAGGTTACAACATTAGCTGTATTCCTTCAGCAAGTTTACTGTTAGATTTACAGTTTATACTTTAAATGATTTTATAACATGTAGTTCTAATTCAGATATGTCAATATAGCAATCTCTTATAAACTGCAATTCTGTTTTAAGTCATTGATATACACAGAAGTCAAGAGGTTAATTTTACATTAGCAGCAAATGCAACTTTGAATATTAAAACTTAGGACTGCTCATACATTTACTTAATGTTATTATATTAGGTTTCTTATTTATTTAAATACTTTTGTTTTTTCTTACTATAATCAAACCTAGTTCAATTGCTTCTAGCATATTAACTATACTCCATAGATTCTGCCATCCTGATCAGAATGTTTTGAGACTGAGTCTAAAAAAGATGCTTTTGCCTGATAAGGGAGGTTTGGACCTTCAACGCAATTAACTTCTTCACACAGGCCTTACACAGATCTGCTAATAATATTTTCTATTGTTTTAATATTCTTTAAAACACATTACAGTCATTACAATATCTGTTGCAGTTTCACAAATGTGCAACTTGTATCCCAAAGATCGGCCTGCTTCCAGTAGCTGTGACAGTCTTGGGTCAGTTTCTGTTCTCAGTGAGTCAGTTTCTGCTCACAGGTGTGGGTGACAATCTTTAAAAGCTTGATACCTGCAAAAACTTAAATCTTGTTAGCTGGGCTCCTATCTCTACATTCTCATTCCCATTGTCAGTGGGCAAACACATTTCACCTGAATCTGGGCCCATCAAAGAACCGCACACCTTTGCAACCGAGGCCTTCCATGCAAAAAGATCTAATGACCTATAGCACAAAAGGGACGTGCCAGAACCATCTGTGACACAGTTCAAGGCTTTTTTTTCTCTTCTCATTTCCATAAAGTGGTCTATAAAAATAAAATGTTATATTCCTTATTGTGCTCTTAACAGACAATGTCTACCATATTTTCAGATTCAAAGTGCTCTTCTGAGCTTTCAGGACTTCAGTTACTGATTTGCTTCCTACGGTATGTCATTTCACCTCAGACGTCAAAGCATGTCACTGGCTACAAGGCATGTAATTCATTAGGCAAGCAGCTGATTGGTTAATGACAGGAAAGCAGGCATTGAAGGGGTGGGGACAATTTCATTCTTCAGGTGAATTTATGTAGTTCAAAACAAGCGTTTATCTTTAGTTAACAGAACTCAGTCCCTTAGACTCAATACACAGACAGTCCATAGACTCAAAATTTGACCTTAAGTGACTGCTCATATAGGAACATTCTAAAAAATAAGTGTTCATAACGTCCTTCCAAGCAGCAGCCAGTAATAATGCTAGTTTCACAGGTGCAGAATCAATTAGCAAATTAGCTGACCCATATAAAAAACGGAAACATCTGTAAACGGCTGTGTGGCGTCCAAACACGCGTGTAAAGATAATGTATCTGCAAAGAAAAATTAATACCGGACCTGCAGTAAGCAGCAGACCTAAAAACATAGCTCTTGACTATGTATGTGGGAATCCACACCAAAATAAAGGGGTACACACATTTCCCTTTTAAAACTGCATACTCAATGCCTTTTTACTCAATGTCATATATCATTTCCCCATGTCCCCACCCACAGATATTAACATGAATTCCTGATATAAAAACAATGAGCTGCTTCTTTTGTTATGCAACATTCATTTGTTGTGTGATGTCATAATATTTTCTGGGGAGGCAATAGGGAATAGTTCCTAGAATAAACAAACCACAAAGGGTCTGGATAGCCTCCAATACATATAAAAAAGAAAAATATGTCTTTGTAGTGTTTAAATAATTAAGTTATTGCAATTTTGAAACAGTACCTGACTGATTTTCCAACACTTACACATTATTATTTTTGTCTTAATCTTTTGCCATCCTTCATTAGATCATTAGTTCATAAGGACATTATCTTGCTGGGTGCGACGGAGCAGCATCCCTCACTGAAAAACTTGGGAAATTGACTTTTTTTTTAAACAAACGCTGTACAACTGCATTATAATAATGAAACCAACTTACCTGTTGTCTGTAAGGGGGATCCATTTCACGGGGTAAAAGCAGTAAACAAAAGTTAATGCTGCTATATAATGTGTTGGTCAGAAGTAGTATCATCAAAGAAAGGTGCACATTTCTTGGGTGATGCGCAGGTGATGACCACGTAGTAGTGATTGTAACAAGCACACACAAAACAAAGAACCAAAACTAACAGCAGTGAGAACAATAAGTATAAAAGAAAATGCAAACTTTATCAGAAGTGCTCAAGCTTAAGATAAAGTAAGCGTCAAGGAATAAGTGTTTTTAAAATAATTTTAAATAATTAAATACTTACCTGAGACGGAGTGGCTGCGCTGGGTTGTTTGTTCCTGGGAAGTCTCCATTTTGGAGCAATAGGGAAGCCATTTTGGGCTCAAGCCCTTATAATACCTACCTTAGGATCAGTCATGCTTATAGGAAGGTACCATTAACCATTAACAATGTAAAAAATGTTTATACATATATAGATGCCTTGGTGATATGAGGAATGTAAATATATTTATTGAATTATAAGCACAGTGTAAAAATGCTTGGATTTTAAATTCACCCACCTGGGCTGGAGGGGAGGCGGGGTTACCTGTTGGGTATAAGTAAGGCACTTTGAGATAGTGAAGTAAGACAGTAGTGAGGCAGTCTGAGTCTGAGTCTGAGTCTTTGTTTTCCTGTACAAAGCTAAACCTGTTCCAGTGTGAAAAATAAGTTCTTGTGGTTGTAAACCTTAACCCTCCTGCCTTTGACTGCTTTCCTGCTGGAATAACATTACAGACCACTTGACCACTCTCACACAGGGGATCAGTAATTTAGAAATTAGGAATTGCTACCGTATTAAAGTTTTGTCTTTTGACAAAATGTACCTCTATATATGCTCCTGTCTTAGTTAAAGGTACAAACAGTACAGTCCTACTTTTAAAAGGAATTCGAACGGTGGAATGAAGTGGAATGAAGACGTAAAAAAAACACTGCGCTGAAATGGTATTCGGAAGACACATCTTGCGCTGTTATAGAGTGTCTGCCCCATCGCCACGGGTCGGCATACATTTCGGGGCGTGGTATCATTAACATATGCACTTGAAGCGATTCTGATGACAGTGCAATGGGGTCACAAATAGACAATTGAGCACTGCGTTAAGACCCGCTGAAACCAGGTTTATTTAGATGCATAATCAGGAATTTTAACAATTGAACACACTATAAAGAGCAAAGTTGTCCTAAGTAGCAACTGTGTGTGTTTGGACTGACAGAAAGAGGAAACCAAAGAAAGAAAAGTAAAAGAAAAAAAAACTAGGATGAAAAAACGACAAAACTAAACAATATTATTCGTAAATTAATAATAAACAAATATATGAATTACAGAAAAAACCTCTTTTGCAGATACAACGGAGTACTACATGAATGAAAGACATAGGAGAGGCAGAACAACACCATCACACATGTGTATGCAAACTATCCCGGTTCAGCTCATGACTCGTGACTCACAGCTGACAGCTTTGTTTGAGCAATGGATACCCACGTAAACAGTGGCTCATGACACCGATTTCACATCCCATTACTCCTGCTGAACATGGGTATAACAGAGCCCTCACCTCTGCTCGAAGTGTCATTGAGCGCACATTTGGAATACTGAAAATGCGTTTCAGATGTGTTGATCATTCAGGTGGAACACTACAGTACAGTCCTCTGGAGGCGTGTAATATGTTTGTTGCAGTTTGTGTATTGCACAATATTGCTATACGTAATGGATGTTATATTGATGCTCCAGAGGATACATTACAAGCTCAGAGGGAACATGATGCGGCACCTCATGTCCCGCTAGAAAATGAATCAGCTGCTGCTACTGGTAGACATGTCAGGGAGGGTGTAATATGTGACTATTTTACTCAGTAGTAAATGTTTTACACTTTACATGTAGTAATGTCAATGCCATGAAATAATGTGCCTTGTATCCCTCGCATTTAATTTCAATGTGACTTTTGTTTTATGATATGAACAACACCTGCATATAATCACAGATGATATGCTTGCTATTACTATAATTTCATCCATTGAGAGGAAGGGTATATCAGGAATGTAATATTATTTTCATTAATGCATTACAAAATAAACAATGTAGTTAGGCTAAATTGGTTTATTGAAACAAAAGTATGGTACATAAAGGAAATGTTTATTTAATTTTAGTACAAAGTGTGGACCTTGTCAGCAAATACAAGGACAGGCCATTGGGAGAGAACACATAAACCACACATTATGACACAGAACCAAAAAAAGAAAAAGAAAGTGTGACACACACATAAAGCAATAATGTATGGCACAGCTAATAGCCCGGACCAGAAGTAGTGGACGAATGAATGATATTAATAGTGCAATCTCCTGTGTCGTGAAGCATGGTTTACGTATTCTCTCGACGAGTGACCTACTACTTGCTGTTTGACTTGCGCTGTTTTTTCTTGCTCTGTGCTGCTGCCGATCGACATGATCGCCACGTCTACATTCAAAACGGAGCCTTGCGGTGACGCAAGCGCATTCTGTCTCTTAAGGGATTGTTGCCTGACCCTGATTGGATAGCAGATTCCACAACCTACTCATCATTGATTGGCTGGGCGCTGTCAGTGCGCCACTAAACACACTTGTGCTGGGTTTTTAATTTCATCAGAACCACACTTTTGGAGAAGCCACTTCCTGCGGGGCAGACGTGATTGACTTTAACCACTGCGTCTGCGATTGCACTCATTTTATCAGAATAGAGCCCCTTGTCTCTGTTATCTGTTTTGTCACATTCGGTAAATTGTTATTTTATTCATATCAATTTAGTAAGCTTGACTTATAATACTGCCGCTTTCATCTTACAACAATAATTTAGTTTGTATTTGAATCCCATTTACTGTATAACAATAATAGTGGACTAAACGGAATATAAAAAGATGCTAGCGCTTTATTTTAAGGGTTATATATAAGAAAAGTATTAACGGAGTTACTGACTACTGTTGGATATCTCATTATTATAGACTGCTGAGGATCCGTCGGCCAATCAGAGTGCACAGTTTATGAGAAACCAATTCATGACATCAACCATACCAAATTGAGTTTTTACCATGCTTTATTCTCAATATTGGTACAATAGACGTAACTTTTTTTTTTTTTTTAAACACATCTGAAGAATTTCATTCAACTGCAAAGTCAATTCAAAACGATGGCATCAAAATCTGCCACCTTCCTCAGCCACTTTATTTGCAGCAACAAATATAGCTTAATTTGTATATTAATAATAACGTAGTATATAATAGATAAATAGGACTGTGAACGTCTGTCTGTGTTATAGTCTCTGTCCGTTCACTTCTACTTGTGGTGATGTTGTCTGAACAAACCGAAAAAACTCAGGTAGTACGTTTTAGCATTATACTTTACTATTTATTTAGTAAGACTCAATTACACAGAGGCAAAAGTGCCTGCTAGCTTACCCTTGAAGGAGTGTGTAACAGGGTGATGTGTTACATGCGTGGGTCGTCACTGAATAATACTGAGACAGGCATAGAGCATTGGAGTTGACACGCCACACAGGCGTGCAGATTTATTTACAGCACATGTGCTGACACTAGGGTACCAGCAATGGTAACCCTAATGTCACATTTAATAAAGAAACGGAAAAAGAAACAAAGCCAAAAATAAAAGTTTGCCACACAAAATGGCGAGCGCTAGTCCCACTACAAAGAACGTCCCGCTCCAGGAACCTGCTGCTCTATGTAACCCTCTCTATACTGTGTTGGGATCAACATCCCCTAAACTGACCTACTCCTGGGCTCCTGGAGTCCCGGCTTTCTCACAGACACTGCTGTCTCTTCACATGGTCTCGGCTGGGCAGTGCCTTCATGAGCACTGTCTTGGAATGGAAGGGCTTTGCATATTAGTTCCTGCAGAACAGACGTTTTCCTCTGATGTAAACAAAGAGCTCACGCCACGTCCGTCTGTGTGTCAATGGCATTGCAGTAGCCTCACGCTGTAGTGCATCCACGGGCATGCCCTCCAGCCAATCCGGACCTCTCGATCAGTTCAGCGCAGGGCGAGACACTGCTCAACTGGTCGCCTAGCAACATGTCTCCTGTTGCATGTCGTAGCTGCTTTCACAAAGGCACACACACACTCCACGAACCAGCGACAGGGATCTCCCTGTCACAGAGTGGTAGAAGAACTGTAGGCTCCCCAAAAAATGTGGTCTGAATTTTGTAGCGTTCGCTTTTATAGTTTCAGTTAAACTCTGTTTTCTATACAACAATTTTTTACCTGTATAAAAAACGTAGAGTAAGATATATTGTGAAGAGGCTATGTTGATATCTGTCACTGAAAAAAAGCTTGACGTTTTAGACTAGGGAATTAAGAGGAAGCAATAGAGAAAAAAAGCAAAAAACATGTGTTTTTTGAAAACCAAGATGGGGAGGCTACAGCCACAGCTGTGCAAATGTACCATATGCTTTATCATGAATCTGCAAAATGTGGATTGGAGGATTTGACAATTTGTCTTTTCTATTTGTATTATTTAAGTTGTATACCAAACCTTAACATTATGTCCACCTCCCTAGTGAAAACAGATTTTTCTTTTCCACTGCCAGAATATATCCCATGTTATGGGGCAGGAAAGCCTGTAATGTTGATCCCAGGCCCTGTCTGTGCTAAGGCCCTGTCCTTTTGAAGCACCCAACTCAGAGGCTGGAGCCAAAGTAAATAAAGCAGGCCACGCACAAACTCCATCTCACAGATCTCCCAGAATCAGCTGGAACCACTTAGGTGGAAAACCACCTATAATGCCTCCTCCAGAATGTATACATGACATAGACGGCAATCATCAAACACATTCTTAGAATGCCGTCACACGCCAATGTTTTCTTTCTTTCCAACTGTAAACAGTAGGATGACTAACTGGCCACATTAAAAAAAGTATGACTTTAGGATGTTATATTTTTTCACATTTTCTTAATCCTACTGTATACAAGCCAATTGTCCCTCCTCTAGCGGGGCAGCCCCTACATGGATCAAATTGATTTCTTATTTTTACATGTCTAAAGAAATCCCAGGACATGCTCAATTTGAACATTATTGAACAGCAAGCCAGATGTACAGTATGCAGGCACAGAGCTTTGGTAATACATTTGTATGTCCATGTAAATTGTGGATTTGGCAGGATATTTAGTAAATCAGTCAGAAAATTGCATTTCTGGTAGCAGAAGAAAAGTGAATTAGAAAGTATGAGTAACAATGTAGAAAGCGCAATAAATATAGATTCTGGAAAAAAAGCTGCCATATTATAATTGTGTATATTAAAGGTCTCATACAACTGTACCTTGGCTTCCCAGCCCAATTCAATAACCTTGCCTTAATTAAAAGTACCTTTTAATAACACGTGATTGGCTCCCAATGGAAACAACCACCGAATTTAGCAGACATTTCTGTAAAAAAAAAAACGTTTGAATTTGACAGTTTAATCAGTTAACGTGGTTTAACATGAACAAAAATCTGCACTTAATTAGAGAGTAAAAAGCAGTGCCTAGTTCTTACTTATTAAAACAATGCAAACTAAGGGAACATTTTCACTGCAGCCTTTTATTCCATTGTAAAAATATGTTATAGTTTAAACTAGAAGCTGAAGCAGTGTGCAGGATATATCAACATCTCCTCTCCTGTTTGGCACACGCTTATATCACTTTCTAAACAGCTGAATATATATATATATATATATATATATATATATATATATATATATATATATATATATATATCTAGACACACACACTCACACACACAAAGATTGCTTCAAATTAAAGTTCCAAACTCTCTTTCCAGCCGGACTCACTTTCTCTGTGTTTCCAAGTGCCACATCATCAGCAGTTCTGTCCAAAGGAAACTGGAGGGTGCACTTGAAACACAATATGCAAAATTATGATAGCTCATTGATGTGGTTATTCAAAGTAAGCCATTGCTGAGTTC
This sequence comes from Acipenser ruthenus, assembly GCF_902713425.1. NCBI lineage: Eukaryota > Metazoa > Chordata > Actinopteri > Acipenseriformes > Acipenseridae > Acipenser > Acipenser ruthenus. The sequence continues at coordinate 77,047,864 of NC_081194.1, forward strand.
AGAATAACTATTGGAATGTATTGAGCCCTGAATGCTTGTTAAATTGGCCAAGCTGCAGCACCACAGATCTGGAGCCTGTGACTTGAGAAACAGATGTGGATATCAGTTGCTGTACTGTACGTACGGGTCCTGTGTTATATACTGTACATGGTAATATTGCTACAGTGCTATACATCCTGGCCAGCTTCATTATACAATAGGTGTGCTTTATGTTCCATGTACTCTCTATACAGTATGTAATAGTGAAAGAAAAAAAGGGTTAGGGAGAGCCATTTCAGTGTTGCTTCTACTGAAAAATATGAACTGCAAAAACAGATTCTTTATTTATATAATTCTCTCTGGATATTTGACACAGCATTTATTTTACGACACTGCCCCAGCCTCCAGCCTAACTTCACAATAGGTTACTGAGACAGTGTAGGGAGGTGGAAATGGCCTCATAACAGAAGGAAGCAGAGGAGGCCCAAGTACAGCACAGAACCTTTAGAAACCAGTCCTGAATCTTTTCATTATTATTATTATTATTATTATTATTATTATTATTATTATTATTATTATTATTATTATTATTACAGGCGATTATTTGAGACCCAGCAATTATTTGAAGTTTTAAGGTATATATTTTTTGTTTTTATATCAACACCCCACATGTCTCAGAATTCACCAGCCACTACTACATTACCCATTTTTCCATTTTACCCACCCAAAAATAAATGACCCCAAATTCATCTTTTCTAATGGTACACAAACACCTGTAATTTGCTACTTTCATTAGTTTTATGATACTACAGGTATGTAACTGGCATGTCTTGCTGTTCCTTTGGTCTTTGCCCCCCCCCCCCCCCCCAAAAAATATTATTTACTCACTGCCATAGGCGGTGTGTGAGTCTTTAGTTTGGGGAAGCTATTCCACACTTTTGTACTGAATATTAAGCATCTAAACATGCACTTAGTATCGTACTTATAATCAAGGGGCAGTCAACATATTTCATAAGGTATATTAGCAAAAAGAATAACTGCACTTTTACCGTAAACTTTCGAATATCCATATGGGGCTCAGATCGGCAAGAAAAATAGACGTTAAACCTTCCAAGCATTGTCTCCTCGAATGACGTTGAAATGCAACTAAATCCTGTATTTTGGACCTTGGTGATACTGCAACAGGACCGCCACAGCCTTGTTTACCTGTGTATCCGAAAACTGTCTTTGGTAAGCAAAACCATAAATTTTCATCAGAATATTAAAATACGTTTTCATATTTAGAGTACAGTAAGCAGGCAGATGCGGTTTTCTGCTTTCCTTGCAGACACTTTTTCAGAAGTTCAAAAGACCCCGCTTTCACTGAAAATGGAGTGAAGGACTGGAAAAATCTAAAGAAAAAACTTCAGAAAGATTCATAATCTGGCACCACAAACAGTGTTCTGAAAGGTGGCATTTGTTCAAACAGTCGAAGGAAGAAGGTTCTGACTATAGCGTCACAGTTATCAAATTCTCACAAAACTGTGGTGCGTGAAAACAGACAGTATGCTACGAAAATATTTTGCCACACGTTCTGTAAAATCAGATTTGGATCAAGCTGTTTGTATAGTTAACAGCAATTCAATTAAATGTAGAAATTGTGAAGAAGATGTTCCAGGCAAGGGAATGAGGGAAAAGGATTCCGAGTTTTCGTCGGCTGCCTCCCGCAGCGGTATGGGGGGCTCAGATAGGCGGGAAGAATGGACGTTAAACCAGCCAATCATTGTCTCCTCCAATGACATTGAAATGCAACTAAATCCTGTATCTGTACTACAGTGTTGATTTTGATATCCCAGCTGCCCAGCGGTCTGGCGGTTGCACAGTAGGTAAAGGAGAAATATGTTCGTTAGACCTGCATTGTGCGCTTGTGGGAAAAAAAATCCATCATCTTCTCTCCAAATATTTTTTGTGTTGGTCAGAACAATTTCTTGTGAGGTTTTGGGCAATTTATTTAGGGGAGGCTTAGCGTCCCCAAGCCTCTTGTATGTGCCGCCTATGCTCACTGCTGTTTCTAATACATTTCCAAAAACATACTGCCAGCGCCACCATACAAAGGTGTACACTTTTTGATGTTTTATTATTACAAAATATGGAGCACTTGTTTGGATATGATTGAAAAGAAGTACAAAACCATGTCAGAATATGAACATTGCAAATAGCTACTTGTCAACTGTAATAATACAATTGTGCTTAGAAACAGAAATGACATGAATACTTTACGTCCTGCTCTCCATGAAAGAGAACTTCACATTGTAAACTTAGAAACTCATTAAAGAACATCAATTTAAAGATAATTACTTTAGTAACTAATGCTAAATATTTGGACATGCAATATGATTTACATAAGTGTAACAGAATTATTTTGTCAAACTCCTGCAAAGCCTGGGTACTGCAAACGTAATTATTTCCTATACAGATGTATATAGGTTACTTTTGCTTTCTGTAAACCTCTGCTTGATAGAATACTTTTGCTCACATCCAGCTGAGCAAGCTGACCCTGTTGGCACATCTCCCAGAAGCAAACGACAAACACATGTTTAGGATTTCTTTCTTAAAACCATGCATTCTATTTATTTAAAAGCTGTGCATCATAACCATATAAAACACTCCTGTGATTTATAGTATATTCCCCAAGCAACACATTAAAATACTCTGTGAACCCTTTTTTCTTAATATGTATTTCTAGACTGCAACATAATTGTAATTTAAGTAACAGTTTCTGATATTTGTTGCGCATAACCTTATGGGGCAGCTAGTTAAAACTAGCGTTTCTGGTGGCAAATCACACGGCCATTTCCACTGTGGATTATTGTCTGAGATCATCAAAGACATAAATGACACAAACTGCACCGAACTCAAAGACATCCAGCTGCACAGAACCAGAACTTCGTGTGGAGCAGTGATACATTCAGTCCTGGGGCCATGCTTTTTCATTTTTTTATTTTTTATTATGGTTTCTTTCAGGAAGAAGTTGGCAGGTTTTTGTAAAAGTAGTTGTCCTTCATTAGAAATGCTAGTTGCTGATCCACACGGTTGAAAGGTCGCCGTTACCTACAGGATATGTGTGTCCCCAAACAAGCAATATTTAATGAAAACACATCATAATACAGGACCAAATGATCACTGCACTTTATCTGGTAATAACCCTTCTCCTGCCTTGTTTACAACACTGTATGTACGCTACCTTCAATCAATAAACTTTAGTTTAGTCACACACTTGGTACGCACATTCATTCCCATTTGCGTCAGTACACTACACTATTTTTAGAGTTTACTGTTATTATTTCACTTCTTCAGATAATGACTCCTCTCCTGTAGCTTCTATCTTTCCTGAAGGTTGCTGTTTAAATGCTTGCTGTTCACCCTGGTCCACTTCTGACATGGAAAATTATTTGAATGTATTTTTGTGTGCCGCACAAAGTTTTAATAAAATTAAGATTACTAGAATGCAGTTTTAATAGCATTCACAAATCGTATCATTGTTGGTGTTCCCCCCACCCCCATACACACATCATGACCACCCTGTGGCCTGCAAAGATTTGGACATTGAATGAAATTGAATACTCCTGTTCTAAGGCCTTCGTTTAAAGGTACTGGGACTTAGGTCTGGAATAAATGTCCCTTTTGGCGTAACTGTATAGATTTATTACAGTCAGTGATAAATTGCCCAAATGTAACACATGACGCTATAAAACCCTTCATTGTATGGAGGTGCGGTGGAGTGTGTCTTGATTTTTAGCTACCAATTATAAATAATTTAAGGGATTAATAAACCTGATGAGCTTTTCGCTGTCTATTTATAGTGCATGTAAAGTCATTTTATACCTATTGTGGATTTCATTTTGGGATGACAGGGGCAGAAGACGCACTGTGTTTTTCTAAAATTTGGCTTGACTTTCAGGGGAAAAAGTCATAAGAGATAATATATGCATAGCTCATTATAATATCACAGACCTGCTAGAAATAAATAAAGTATCCTTAGGCTTAAGGTTTGTCCCTATAGAAATCTAGGGAGTGCTCCACATCTGCACACAAAGGGATTGAGAGATCTTTACCTTGTAAAAGTTTTACAGTGCCTTTGCCATGCTTTCTCATGGTTCACTGCTCCTTGCTATGCTTCTTCCAAACTTGGCTATACTGGACATTACTTTTCTTTCTGCTAAACGTGGCATAACACAGTAAATTTTTATAAGGCTACTCTCCCCATGCCCACTTTAATTTAAAATACATGTGTTTTTTTGACTCAGGTCTACGGCTCTCAGATATTTAACAATTTAGGATTCTTTCACTAACGAGTCCTGTGTGCTGTACCACATACTGCAAAACAACACACTCTCTTTTTCAGAACCTCAAGCTTCAAGATATATATTTTGTTTCCTTTGGCTCTTTTTTTATGTGACCTTTCATCTTGAACTCCAAACAACCAGTTCAAGTACTAGGGAGTCTAGTTTGCAAAATTAACGAATTGCTGTAAGTGTGTTGAGCTTCTCACTTGGTCCCCAGTGCAGAGCAGAAGTATGCAGCTGTACTCCGGCCAAGCCCCATGTGTTGCTGGTTCCATTCCATAAAACTCAACTGCAACCCCCTGCCCCCATTTCCTTGAAAGTAGAGGCCTGTATGTCTGCCATGTCTGAGAACTCCCACCGTCCAGGCAGAATGTAAATCCATTGAGACTGACACTCTTTAGCCAACACAAACACAACAAAGAAACTGTAAACAGTTGGCTCTTTCACTAAAGACAATTATTTAGTCAGATCAAGGGACTGCCTGTGTTGAACAATGGGATTTGCACTCTCCACGCAAGTTCATATGCTTTTACTAGGCAGTGTTTGTTTTCCTAATGCTAATGCATGGTTTGTCTCGCCAAACCTCCTATGAACTGTAAAGCGAGTCCCAAAGCATTTAGCTCAGAGGCTCATTATAAGCTTTCAATTTCACTGACTTTGCACAAATCGCCTCAAACTGCAGCCAATTTTGCACAGCTGAATGGTAGAAGCCTTCCTTTGTTGTGGGTCCCCAGTGGTTCAAGTTCATATTGTTATTAGCTGAGGAGGAAACTGGATGGTATGTGAAATTGCTTTAAACCACGCAGTTATGTGGAGAAAATGACGTGAACATCTAAGAGAAAATGATACTGCTCAACATGATAAATCTTTGAAAAAGAGTAATAGGAGCCAATGTTTTACTTTAAATTGTGTGTTAATTGTTTCATTTTAGCAGTTGCAAAAGTTCACACTTTTTAGATCAGCTAACCTTTAAGCTTATAAAACGTTTTTTTTAAAGCTATATTCCTGACCAATGCAATCGTTGCATCCTGATCAACTCAATTTCCTTTTTTGCTTTTGCTTTTCTGACACAGCAGACAGAACAAATACTATTGCACTTTTAAAACATGTTTAACATTATTTATAGGTTCATATATATCTTAAAGCCAAATTCAGTAATAAAAACACAAGGGGTCCCAGAGGCATCATAAACCAATAGATCTTATTATTTCAAATGATGGTTGGAGGTTAATAAGGTCTTTTGATGTTGAAAGGAGGAAAGTAACATTTAGAAAGGCATTCTCACTTCAAACATGGTATATTTATAGTTTATATTATTTAATAGGAAATTGTACAAGTAAGTTAAAGTTGAAAATCTGAGTTACTCTTTAATATAATTCAGTACAGTACCACCAGACAGTATATTAGATAGCACCAGAGACCAAATTATAGCTATTAAATGATGGTACAACAGAACAATAAAGGTGCTTGGAAACATGATGTTAGATTGCATTGCAACCCCTTGGTAAAAAGTAATATTGGAACTACAAGAGCATACAGGGCTGGACCCAGGGCTCCGTTCATCAAAAAACATAAGGACTGTCTAATGTAAAGAACGCTTTGTTCAGAATTGTTTTTTGTAAAGATCATTTTAATTAAATAAATGAAGTTTGCAGTTCATGAAACCTTTTTGGAGAGGGTTAGAAGTTCAAATAGTAAAATAGATTACAAATAAAACAACTATATATATATATAATAATAATCTTTCACAGTCCATTTATTCCATGTCCCACCAGACCAAGGCAGTGTTGATCTATTCATCAAGAACTGTCAGAGCAAAGCAGCTGTGGCTCAGGGCATAAAATGCTAAAAACACATTTTAATAGGCTGGTTCTTTAAATCTGAGTCACAAAAGCCAATTCTTAAACATTTAACCAGTACTTATTATTTAGAAATAGTTCCTGCTGAACTTTCTCAGTTTCCAAAGATTATGTTATACTTCTGTATATACATACATACATACATTCATTCAAGAAATAGATTTAAGCAAGCGAGGTGCTTTTAGTAGGTGACTCCATTATGTCTATGTTATGTAGACAGTGATTTTCCCCATATAAACCCACTAAACAGGACTGTTACTTGTCTCCCTGGTGCGAGAGTCAAAGACATTGAATTAAAAATGGACAGTCTTTTAAGGACCTATAATAAAAAGCCTATGATTGTCGTGCATGTAGGAACCAATGATGTTAAGGATAGAAGATTGGAGGTTCTAAAGGAGAAATCCGAATCTCTTACAAAGAAATTAAAAGCGTTTTATCTGTCAGGTTTATGTCTGTGTTTGGCAAAGGGGATGAATTGTTCAGCAGAATTAGAGCATTAAAGGGGTGTGTATGCAAAAAGAAATTGGGCTTTATAGATCATTGGGACTGCTTTTGGGGAAGATCTGCATATTATATAAAAGATGGTCTGCACTTGAATAAACTATGGGCAAGCAGGCTTGGATCAAATATTGAAAATCACTTAACATGTACTTTAAAATACAAATAGGGGAAGGGAAGATTTTAAAAGGTTTACCAAATATAATAGAATAAAATCCCTCCGGTTGCTCTGTGGTTGTTAAGAAAACTTAAGGGGCTTGCTTAAATAATCTTATACGTATCCCTGTTTCATCAGTTCAAACCCCTGCTGAATCAACTTATGTCTAGCATTATTTAATACTAGATCTTTATCCAATAAAGGTTCACTAATTAATGAGTTCATTAAAGATCATAAACTTGATTTTGTATTCTTAATAGAAACCTACGTACAGAAGAGGCTACGCACACACATAGCCTAAATGCGGTTGTGAGTTCACCTTTTGCTCTTAATACGGTTTATATACACACACAGTTTGGTTACAAAGGGCAGCGACAACCACACTAGTTAATCCTTTTCAGAGCAAGTATCGAGTGTGGTTATTAATTCAGCTGGGTTAGTTAATGCGCACTAACTGTGTGTGTATGTATTACAACCGCACTAACACAACTGCAGTTGGTGCTCAGTGGATTTCTGTGAAACTAATGATGTCATTGTTTATCAGACATTTCCGTGTGATAAACATGGCTTATATATGTATATATTTAAAGTACAGTTGTATAATATTTTGTTGTAAGAAAAAAAAAAAAAATTTTGGTTTTACAACTTAAATAAAACATTATGGGACAATTTGTATCCCCAAATGCCACAGTGTGACCACAACTCATTTTTCCACCGATGATATGTTCACTAAATCTGGAAGCAACATCAATTAAAGTACAGCACGGCTCTGAGGGCAGCCAGATGTTCTTATTTATCCTCCCTTATTGAAACAAAAGGTTAATTTTATCCATGATTGGCTGTTAAATCGGTCCTCTGATGCTCCTCCTCATTTTGAATCCTCAAATTTTAAATGTGAGGAATTTCTTAATTACTTTTGTTTAGTGCAGACTCTAGTTATGTATCTATTCTTGTTCTTTTCGATTTACGTGCTGCTTTTGATACAGTGGACCAATGACACACAGCTCTACATCTCCGTAAAACCTGGTGATACCCTGGCTGTGTCAGCCTTAGCTGAATGCTTTAGTGATGTGAAGAGGTGGATGTTCCACTTTTTTTACAGTTAAACTCTGGTAAGACAGAGCTTCTGTTATTAGGTTCTCAGCAGCAAATAGAAGCCACACAGTCTCTAAAAATAGACCTGGGCAATTTGACCACAAACAAAAAACGAAAGTGAAAAATCTAAGGGTCTTATTTGAGACTGATTTATCTTTTGAGTTGCATATTCCCAATGTCACCAAAGTCTCCTTTTACCATTTGCAAAACTAATTAGGTCATTTCTGTTATTGTCTGTTGCTGAGAAATGTATTTATGCTTTTGTGTCTTTCCTACTTTTGCAATGCTGTATTCGTTTTGCTTCCGGGTAACTCCATAAATCGCCTGCAGTTTATACAGAACACAGGAACACAGCTGCTAGGCTTCTCAGCAGAATGGAAAAAAAGAGACCATATAACTCCTGCGCTGGCTTCGCTGCACTGGCTCCCAGTGAAGTTTAGAATTCATTGTACTTTATTGTAGGATAAACAAGATTTGGAATCCCAATGAAAGTGACACCTGTCATATAATAAACAATGAATACAATTGTACATAGATATACTGACTAGAATATTAGATTAGTTTAGGTATTATTATTATTTGTTTATTTAGCAGACGCCTTTATCCAAGGCGACTTACAGAGACTAGGGTGTGTGAACTATGCATCAACTGCAGAGTCACTTACAACTACGTCTCACCCAAAAGATGGAGCACAAGGAGGTGAAGTGACTTGCTCATGGTCACACAATGAGTCATTGGCTGAGGTGGGATTTGAACGGGGGACCTCCTGGTTACCAGCCCTTTTCTTTAACCACTGGACCACACAGCCCCCCTGTTATCCTGATATTAGTGCAGTCTGTATTTTTGACTTGACTTATCTTTCCATCACCTCCATATGACATTGAAATTGTTAATCAGTCATGTTTTAAAACTTTAATGGGAATGCTTTATTATAGACTTGTTTAGTACAAAAAATATTGTTTTATATATGATGCTTTGATCATTACAGCTGTAAATATACAACAAATAATATAAACCCCCATTTAAAAAAAAAAAGGAACCGATATGTACATGTTAATTAAATGTATCAAAACAGCCTTGGCTCCTAGCTTGAGTTCTTCATATTCACCCAAATTAAATTAGAATGGCAAGATGAAGCAGAGCCTTCTTTGACCTCCCACAAAACCCCCAGGGTTCAGTCACAAATCAATTTCCAAAATGTTTTCATGTTAGCTACCATTGCATCATTCTTCACATGCATCTCAGTGGTCCTCTTTTAGCCCTGTGATAAAAGGAACACTGTTCATTGGAATGAGAGATGGAATGTGTGATGAAATACAGTATTCTCTTTATGTGGTCGCTGTGACAGTTGCCACATGACCCAGGGCTTCCAGTAAGTCAATGTAATGGATTTTACAGTATGTTTGAAGCAATTCATCTCTTTATTTTCACATTAAATGTAAAGCCTATTAAAAGCATCTAATGTAATTAAAACTATTTCCTTATAAAACTGTCAAAAGTTATGTATTCTTTCAATTTTTACAACACAAAGGCTTTATCAGGCAATGTCCTTATCTAGCATAAATTAGATTACCACACTGAAAACTATACACTGGACCTCACAGACCTTATCTGGTGTGCAGCTAAGCCTTATCCTGGTTAAAATCATGTTAAAATCCATCATCTGCCCCATGGTTCTCTGAAAGGTCGAAGCTCAGAAGCTTTTAGTGTGTAATAGAGAGACATTGCTCTTAAAAACATCCCAGGAAAGGTGGTCCAGTATTAACTATAGTAATTGAAGCAAAGGAAGGTTGGGGTTAGTCAATACTTACCGTAAATGAGGAAAAAATAACAACAACAAAAACGGTTCTACAGCAAGTGGCATTGGTGGCTCAGTGCAGTAGGTGGCAGTCTCATTAAATATACCAACATGGTGCTTGGGCACACTATGTTGTAGGAGTTTGCATCCTTAGGAGGAGACTTTAAACCAAGATTCTGTGTACATTAAAGATCTTATGCAACTTTTTCTATGGAGAGCAGGGTAAAAAAAAAAAAAAATGTCTGCGTTCCTCAGGTCACCACTGTAAATACAAATGAATCTGTTCTCGGTTGGTCCTATCTGGTGAAACAATTTAGGAATTAAACACACACTATTGAGACACAGGTACAATGCTGAGATTATATATATGTGAATTGGTTTGCCTCCAATTATGCATCACATAGGAAAGTTTACCATGGTAAATTTGCATTTGATAGGAGGCAGTATGGTCCAGTGGTTAAAGAAAAGGGCTTGCAACCAGGAGGTCTCTGGTTCAACTCCTGGCTCACTCACTGGCTCATTGTGTGAGCAAGTCACTTAACCACCCTGTGCTCCATCTTTCGGGTGGGACGTAGTTGTACGTGACTCTGCAGCTGATGCATAGTTCACACACCTTAGTCTCTGTAAGTCACCTTGGATAAAGGCGTCTGCTAAATAAAAAAATAATAAAAATAATAATATTGCCTGCTATTTCCCATGTGTATCCAACGCTTTAAGGTTATGTATGCAACAAGGCTGTCAGGGTGTCCGTATATGAGTGCTTCCAATCCCTGAGAAGTCTGTATATTCAATGTATACGGACACCCTGAAGGTCCATATTGCATTTACAATCCAGGTCAAACAGTGGATTTGGAAAAAAAAAAAGCAGAAATAATATTTAGGGGGAAAAAAAAAAAAAAATGTAATAAATATCCTTAAGGGGACAAAAAAGTAATCCCTTTTATAACTTTGAACCACACACTAAGTAAAACTGAGTAAATGTATTTAATTGAAATGCAAATGCAAAAGTAAATATTTATTTGTTTACATTGGCATTGAAAATATCCACCAGTTGATGTAACAACGTCAATCTCCCTACCTTAGTCTCTTGTGTGTTCTCATCAGCCACCTGAAGCAAGTATACCAGGACACTACCACGCATCACTAATAAAACAAACTTGAATGAGTATGGCCTACATAAACATAAATGTCAAATGGAGGTTTTCTTTTGTATTTATTTATTTATATTGTTTTCAAATTCTGGTACCGGTTCACAAACACACTTTTGACACTCAAAAATAATCAACAGAATTATATACTGCATCATGCCTGAGGCAATTCAGACTTTTGTGCAGTGTAATGATACAAAACACCTGGGGATTCCATAGACGCAAATCTATAATTACCCTCACCAAAAACTTTTAAAAGGGGAGTTTTGGAAATTATTTAGAAAAACGTATTTACAACAAGAGGTCTACAGTACATGTTTATGCACTCATTTTAAGCAGAATCACAAAATGGGCCCACAACTGGTGTCTGAACCGGTTTACACTACCTGAAAAATAAATGCAAATAACCAGCAGCTTATGTCTTTTTTTTACCCTCCAACCCACAGATTAGTTTCTTATTCCTCCCTCTTCAATTACCGGTATGTATAAATAGTAGGGCATAATCCCAGCACACTGGCTTTATGATAGTTCCAATATCTTCATGATGGAGTCAAAAGTCAAATGTCAGATTTATTCTAGGTACATATTTTTATAAACCTTTTTTCTGGAACATGTGCATGTAAAATGCACACAGATTATTTCATTTGGAGAAGCCTTGGTTTAAGGAAACCTTAAAAATGAAACCAGCAAGTTCATATGCTCACTCTGTAGACATTACAAGTTTTACCTCATAATTTGTGATTGTGTGTTTTTGAAGTTGGACATCAACCAAATTGCAGACTATCAATAAGTTAACAATAGTTTTACTTACAGTGCTCCCCCTTTATAATGCTATAGTTGGGAGCCATAGTTACAAGACTGTGCTCTTTGTGTTCTGTCCAATAAAGAGAATGAAAGCACTAGTGGAATGGCATTGTGGGGCAAATTGGAGACACGGTATAAAGAGGTGCCCTGTAATAATAGTAACACAGCTATCACTTGAAAGTTGTGTAAAAGTTATATAAAAGATCTGCACTCATTTCACAATAAGTTTTGTTTTTATTATTGCATCATCTTTATCACTTTACAGAATAGACGCGCAAAGCAATACAAAAACACTTTAATGAATATTTTTTGGTTCTAGATTGTGTTATTTTGAGTTATGAACTAAGCTACTGAAAGTGGTGGTACATTAGGTTCTCATCAAGGTTTATAACGGTGTACTTACAAGAGATGCAAGCAACTGCCAACAGTTGACTTGTCATCTGTAAGAACATATGAACATAAGAAAGTTCACAAACAAGAGGAGGCCATTCGGCCCATCTTGATCGTTTGGTTGTTACTAGCTTATTGATATAAGAGCATAAGCATGTTGTTGCATTGTAACTACAGTGCACAACCATAGTGTATGTGTAATTACTGTGATATTATTACAGTGTAGTTAGAGACAATTACCATTTGGAAAGGAATATTGATTACTTTTGAAGTTTCTAGTGACCTACATTTTCCAATTCAGACCACTTCCTTGTGTTAAGCTGCTGTGTTAATGTGTTTAGTGGCCCTTGGTGAAGCTCAATTAACATTTTGTTTGAAGATTTTATGCTAATTTCAGAACTGTTTCCCTTTAGTTACAGCATTATGCTGAATAGTCCCATCGGGAAAGTTCAGTTTACATTCAGTTTGAAGTTTGAATGATTTTTTAAAATTATGTTTTTCCTTGTTATTTCTTCTGAATGTGTTTTTATTAAATATTCTCTCATCATTAGTACTGCTAGGGGTTGTCCAAAATGATCCTCAATTACAGCAAGCTTACACAGCAAGCTCTTTTTCATCTTTGTAAATTGTATTAAACCGAAAGAGAGAGAGAGGTATTCATTTTGCATGATTAAATTGGCTTCACAGAAAATGAATCTCATAAATTCTTTTTGTTCAAATTAGTTTAGATAATGTAATTTTTTACTGTCTCAGATTAAATAAAAATGATGATGGTGAAGTTTACATAGACAGGGCAAAAACATTGAAGCTGCCCTGCCCTTGAGCTGTGTTTCTGTGCATTACTGGTAGCCGGTCAAGACAGCTAGTGGTGGGAATATCAGATGCAGAGACTGTAGTCTAAGTGTTTTTTGTGCACTTTTGTTATTTATAAAGAAAATAAACAATTAAACAAACAAATCAGCAATCACCCAAGCTGTCTCAGAGCAGGGAAGAGAGCACAGCCTGCTGCTCTCAGTCTTTCCTCAAACTGAACCAAACCCAGTACAACACATATACAATATATACATGTTTACATGCACAAGGCCCTGCCATACTAACATATTGCCTACTTTCAATATTTAACATTGTTGTGTCTGTTTACAACCATCAGGTACAATAATGGTGAAAACGAAGAGTAATATCTGTGTTGACTATAGAAATGATCATTATTTCCTTTTCCTTTGACAGAGGTACAACTTAATGAAACGGAATACTACCTGCCAAGCCTCTAGGTGTAATCTACCCAGTGATGACAGACTATGTCATGTGTGATCTGTGCTTTTTATGGGATTAGGTCTCAAAATGAGTAATTATCTCACCACCCACATTGTGTTGCTATATTTATACTGTATGTGAATATGATGAACACAGAATATTCTTGTCTACAAGCTGGTAAAGGGTGTTACTAATAGTAATAGCAAGGACTGTTTTGAATAAGTACATATTTGTGCAATTTTACAAGATAAAACATGGATGGAAATATTTAGTCTGTAGTACACTCCAAAATGACAGAAACATAAACACAGAACATTGGGAACCATGTTTAGACATGTATTTTGGTAAAGGAGGCTCCTCATGGAATGACAACCCTAGATTGACTTTTTTATATTCTCAAATACTTGTTCTGAGTACCGGTGTCCTGGGGAATAAGCAAACCATGGAAAAAGTGGATCGCCGTCTAGAATTTAAAGGGGAGGTTCCATTGTTTCTAAGGTTCACGTCTACTAGTACTACGTCTGGGGAATTAGTAGATCCAGGGAATAAGTTGATCGGATATATTAACTAAAAATAAATCATTTGAAATTAACTTTGTAAGTGTCATTTATATGTCTGTTTGTTTAACAAACGTTATAGCAACTCGAGATGTTTTTGTTACATATTTAACGTGTAAGCAGTACTGTAAGGATAGGTATGCGAGCGATTATCAAAAAGTTATAGCACGATTTTCAGTCATGGACAAAATTGAGATCCATGCTGCGGTTACTAACTTAGGCTACGATGCACAGCAATCACTGATGCACTTGTATTATTATTATTTATTATGTGCTTTGTTCTTTCATTTACTTTTACAGACAGTACTCATTTTTATTTTCCAACCTACAAGAAAGTTACTGAAGTCAGCTTCTAACATGATGGTTGAAAGTGAGTCTAAAAATGATCACTCTCTCACTGTCAGACTTGCCAATCTATCCCCGTGTAGTTGCTTCAGTCAATAAGAACAGTCACCAGGTCTGCTGCCTAGATCAGTGTCTGGTGTGTGATTGTGTGTTACTTGCAGATTCATATTAAAGTATGGTCGTCATTCTCGCGGTTTCTGTTTTATCTTCATGCTCAGGAAATTAAATGAACTCAACCAAAACATTTCCATAATTGAAACGGTAAGGGTTCACAAAGATGATTCAGAGTCAGGAATATGCAGGCACTCATTTTTCTTTAATAAAATACATGTTTAAAATATTAAAACAGGAGGGAAATCAAAGCCCCCGAGCTCTCTTGTGTTGTTTTTGTCACTTTGTCACTTTGAATGCTGTTTTTTTTTTTTTTTAATATGTCCATAACTTCAATGTAAACATTTCAGCTCGTAGATTTTTTAACCTATTTAAATTATTTTTAATAGACCATTGTTAATGTAAAATGGATGGACTGTTCTGAGCTGAGAAAATGATAAAACATCATAACCCAAACATATGTGAGGTGTAATGATGGGCTGTGTGGTTTTGCTGAAATAACCACAATCAGACAGATCCATCTATGCAAGAAGTGAGCATAAATAATTTTTCCCACATGGTTATGTATTGCAGTTAAACAAATCATTCTTTGTTATATTTTAAGCCATTTTATAATCAACAATATGCAGAGAGCTCACCAGTAGTGTAAGGGTGCACACAGGCAAATACTGTAGCTCAAAATGTAAGGAAAGGAGCTGTGACAGGGAGATCCCTGTTGCTGGTTCATGGAGTGTGTGTGTGCCTTTGAGAAGGCAGCTGCAACGTGCAACAGGAGACGTGTTGCTAGGCAACCAGTTGAGCACTGGGCTTGCCCTGCTCTGAGCTGATCGAGAGGTCCGAAATGGCTGGGGGTCTGCCCGTGGATGCAGCGTGGAACTCAAAAAGTGGCTGTGCTACAGCTCAGGGCTACTGCAATGTCATTAGGCCACGTTACGTGAGTGTTTGTGTTTTCCCGAGACATCTGTTTCTCGTTAAATAAACGTGGACATGGTGCCTTTTTGTGTTTACATATAAATCCTCTCATTTCCCTTTGGAATGCCTACTTTTCCCAGAACGCTGTGCATTTGAAGGAGAGGGGGAGGGGGGGCAGATTTAAATTAGTCATGCTGACGGCCCACTTAGATTCTTGTGCTGTTAATCACTGAAAGTCCCCAAAATACTGTTTACATGAGCAGAGAACAGTTTCACGAGAGAGAGTCCACGTGTCATCGTGTGTGACATAAATGATTATTAAAGATCTGATTTGCTGATGGATAGTGCCTGCTTTTTTAATATTTTTTTTTAGTGTTTAGATCTTTATTAATAATATAATGGGCCAAATCCAAGTGGAGGTTGAACAGGTGTTTGGGCTATTGCAAGGGAGGGGGTGGATACTACTGAAGCATACTGATGTGAACCACAAGTTTGTTCCTCAATTATTACAGCCTGCTGTATCCTGCATAATCTGTGCCAGGATCGTAACTAAGGAGGTGTTCAGGCAAGCAGAGGAACAGCTATTGCACAACAGCGATATGAAGAGGGTCCTGCTATTAGAGAAGTGCAAGATTAAATACAGTAAAATAGGGAGCAGATAAGTGCAAGTTAAAGTGCACTAAAGGCAGAGTGCTATATAGTCCAGAAAGGAAGAGTGGAGTTTTACAGGTGTTGTCTGAAGAGGTGTGTCTTGAGGAGGCGCCGGAAGGTGGTCAGGGACTGGGCAGTCCTGACATCCGTAGGATGGTCGTTCCACCACTGTGGAGCGAGGGTGGAGAAGGAGCGGGCTCTGGAGGCAGGGGAGCGTAGAGGAGGTAGAGCCAGTCTTCTAGTGCAGGCGGAACGGAGAGGTCAGGTGGGGGTGTAGGGAAATATGAGGGTCTGGAGGTAGCCGGGTGCATTTGGTCAAGGCATCTGTAGGCGAGTACAATAGTCTTGAACTGGATGCGAGCGGTGATCGGGAGGAGAAGAGGGTGGAGGTAGCAGAGTCTACAGAGAGTTGGGAGGAGTCGATAGGAGGGAGGTGAGAGAGAGCGGTGGAGGCAAGGACAGAGGGGGAGAGAGCGGAGGTTACAGTGGGAGGTGACAGTGAGGGTAGGTGGAGTAGGGAGAGAGGGGAGAGACAGAGAAAAAGAGATTAAATAGTGATCAAAGAGGTCCAGAGGGGTGACAGAGGGGATGGAGGGGCAGCCGGCCCTGGAGAAGGTGAGGTGGAGAGAGAGAGAAGTTGAAGGAGTGAAGGAGAGGAAGGAATCCAGCAGAGTGGGTGGGGGTTGGAGAGATGGATATTGAAATCACTTAACAGGACAGTTGGGGTAGACAGAGAGGGGAGAGAGGAGAGGAGATAGTCAAGTTCATCGAGAATATGAGTGAGAGGTCCAGGGGACGGTACTGTACAATTAGCAGGAGTTGACAGGGAGAAGTTAGTTGGACAGCGTGAAATTCAAAGGTGTTAGCAGAGAGTGAGGAGAGGTCAGGGGGGACAGAAAAGAGTAAGGAAGGAGAAAGGAGAAGACCCGTCCCAACTCCCCGTCCAGTGAGATGCGGAGTATGGGACAGGATGTAGAGAGAGGACAGGGCAGCAGGAGTTTAGTAAATTCTCAGAGTTCGACCAGATGACTAATTAAAGACAATTCATCAGGGAAAGGTGGTGTTTGCTGTTAAGGACCAAATACAGTCATCAACGAGGGCTTGTAAAATTAATACAAAAATATATGACAACGGTTTTCTTTCAAAAGCCCAAAAAAGGTTGACTGAAATGGAAAGATGTTGAAGCAGTAAAATATTTTTAGTTGAATAAAACTATTTTAATGTCTTTTCAAACTTTGTAGAGCATGTGTGAAAAAAGATTATGTAGAAAATGGTATTATTTTTGTTGCGTACCCAGTAAATATCAAAACCTCTCATTGTACATAGGGTTAATCCTGCATGTACTGAAATAAAGAAAACAGAGTTTTCAATCCCAGGTGGGGGACACTGCTGCTGTACCCTTGAGCAAGGTACTTTACCTGGATTGCTCCAGTGAAAACCCAACTGTATAAATGGGTAATTGTATGTAAAAATAACGTGATATCTTCTAACAATTGTAAGTCGCCCTGGATAAGAGCATCTGCCAAGGAATAAATAATAATGATACAGTAGTACTGTACTCTGTACCCATGTATGCATTCCCTCACTGTGTTTACTTCTCCTCCACATGTTCTATTTAAGTATGCATATCATTCACTACAAAATATTGAATTTGTACTAGTTATGGTAAGTAATGAAACAATGAACCAGTCGGTACAAAACAAATATGTTTATTTTTAATTCATGGGAGTAATTTATTCTACCATTTATCTTTTTGATTGGATCTCTTGTTTATCCTTTATTTTAGGAAAGAGCAAAAGAGAAAAGTAAACAGATTTTTCGCAACTGAATATATCATTTACTGTCATCATTAGTTTTTCCTTCCTGGAAGTGTTTATGGCAACAGAAAATTATCATTATTATTAATGTTATTATTAGTAGTAGTATTATTCTTAACTATTTTAAATCAGGTAGTTCAGTACCTGTTAATTCAGAGCAGCTTCAGCTGGGGATTTGTATTAAATTGTAAACAGATTGACTAATTAACCTGCACATTCTTTTCGCAGAACCATATACAGTAAATGCAACATAAATGTTCTGAGCAGTAATTAAAATATTCTTTTTGTCTTTACATTCAAAATGTTGGCATCACATCAAATTTACAAAGTTTTAGCAATGTCATTTTCAGATCTTGAAACTTGCCGTAAGATACAAGATAAGATATAAAAACATCTTTGCAATAATTTTCCAATAATCTCTTGTGATAATGGATAACAATTTAAATGGTTCTCTACTGCAAGAGGCTGTTTGAAATATAATGTTTTTTATACCAGAACATGCATTCAGAAGACTTCTCGTTTGTCCAAGTTTATTTTTAATACTGCACATGTATGTGTTAGTCCATGTACCACTAGTTGGATGGTAGTGTAGTCAAACTTCATAACTTATCCTATAGACTTTAACAACACATTCAAATGTTAAAATTGAAATCCATACAATATGGAGTTGCAAGTATAATCCCAGTTTACATTGGTATATTTATTACAACTCAATTATTTTCTGTTTTATATTTGTAATTAATTTAGAACAATTTGTAGATTTTATTTTTCACTTTGACATTATGGACTTTTTTTGTGTTGATCAGTGGCAAAAACTCCTAATTAAATCCATTTTGTTTCCATGTTGTAACACAATAAAATGTGGAAAAGTCCAAGGGGGGGTGAATACTTTTGAGAGCCACTGTGTATATATCCATGATGAAACTATGCCCTGCAGTCTGCAAAGTCATGGAATACCAGGACAAACCTCTATTTTTTCAAATGTAGCAGCAGTATACACATAGACTTTGTGCATAAACATGTCATGATTATTTAGTTTTATAGTTTATTCAAGGCTGTCTGGTCTGGTTTACAGACGTACAGTGACTCCCAAGTTGCTGGGCAAGTGATGATGAGCTGAACTGACACTCTGGAAGAGCGAATGCCCAATCGTTTTCACAAAGGCACTGGCACGGGGCTTCTCAGTTGATCATTTCCCTTAGCCTTTTGACTTTTGTGCAAAATTAATGATTTTATGCCTTGAAATATTAAGTACAGTATCTCTGTGAGTTTTAAATATGCTTGTCATTATACAGCATGGTTCAATGGCAATGTTTCTTGTGCTAAAGTTGCATGTTGAAGCCTTGTTAATTTGCTTAAAGTAACTATTAAGCAAATTGTCTAATAATTAGCCAGGACAAATAAATACTGGGTAGGTGGATATGTGATATTTTGATATAAAGCAAACCCCCCTCTCCACAGTCCCTAACAAATGAAATGACAATACATTGTACTAATGCGCAAATGATAACCTGAGGCCAACTATAACAGTATAACTATTGGTAGAATGATACCACATATTTGTATATGTTCACATATCAATGTGTGAAGTGGAAACAGCCGGGCCTCGTTGTCTTGAAGGATGTAGTGCATAAAGGTAACATTATCAGGGACACTAATCCAATTAGCACAGAGACTAAATCAACCTTTCGCTGTACTACAAAGTGGTTGATATAAATAATGACCTGCATTCACTTTGTTCATGGCATGTATTTATATTTCTCTATAATGCCTTTTCTGAGCTAAAAATTGATTGAATTGGGCCCTCTGTCTCCACGAGTAAGCGTCTCTACTTTTCAGTTCTATGTTTATTAAATTGTTATCTTGCCTGCAACACCCAGTATCCACCCGATTTAGCTCTATATGAAAAAGTGATCAATCAAATGTTTGTCTTCTGTGGGAGTGCTGCTTTTCTGACCCAACGTTCAATCAAGTTTATAGCAGCAAGAAACTCCTCTGCTCCTGCTCCAGCATCATGGGGTTTTATGAAAGTTCATTTGTTTGGAGATTCAGTGTTTAAGCACAATAATGGCATGTGCCAATATTCATACAGGATGGATCAAAACCAACTGTTCAAGTTTTAAGAATGAGATGTGATTGTGCAGTATGATGTTCAGACCCATTGATAATATCAATTATTTATTCTTCTTTGAGACTATTTGGGGAAACAAAAACTATTCAAAAATTACTAAAAAAAAGGAGACAGAGGTTTTAGGGATACACCTTGTTTACAACACACAGTAAACCATAAAACCATATGATTGTCAGATGGTTCCATGGTATTTTGACCCGCCTAAATACCAATATGCAAACAGAGTAACAAGCAATAAGTGCATCGCTCAGGAGTAACTGTATTACAGTGCTGGAAAGCTACCAAGGTTGGTAATATAGCTACTACACTAACTAGTTAGACCTTACTGGTTTAAAATGCTAATGTTACATAGTATGAACTTAGCTTAGTTTGTTTTTTAAATTCTGATTTGTTTGGTCCTAAGTATAAAAAAGGAATGCTAATTGAAATTAGAAAAGTTGAGACTCAGACATAGAAGCTGCAGTGAAACGCTACTAAAACACAGAAACAAACACTAACAAAACACATAAAAAAAATAAGATGCAAGGGCCAAAACAAAAAGTCTACGAAAACATACACATGTGTAAACACACCAACGAGACGGGACAACACAAAACACCTTCACCTTTCACCAACATCAACTCGAATCTTTACTCCCCTAACACCCGTGATCACCCTATTTATACACCTGTGGCTGGAGCCTTAATTAATCATTTAATCATTTGTTCAATTCACAGCTCCAGCCACATTCTCACTTGTTTTGACAGGGAGAAATTTAACCCCCTCCCTGCCAACCCATTATTCCCCACACCAACACATACACACGTGCCTCTTTAGGGCTTTTGCCCTGCCACAGGAACATACTGATTATT
The DNA here is from genome assembly GCF_902713425.1 of Acipenser ruthenus. Taxonomy (NCBI): domain Eukaryota; kingdom Metazoa; phylum Chordata; class Actinopteri; order Acipenseriformes; family Acipenseridae; genus Acipenser; species Acipenser ruthenus. The sequence continues at coordinate 77,068,546 of NC_081194.1, forward strand.
GAAATCCATCTACATATGCAACATCAGCCAAGTGAGAAAAAACTGTTGTGAACACAGCACTACAAAACAGCAAGTTGTGTAAGAAGTAAATGACAGCTGAATGAAAAACCAACCAGCAGTCAGGATATTTCAGTATCGCAACGCCTCATTATTTTGTCAGCACAGCTCTGGTGGAATGATGATATAGCAGTGCACACTAAAATTCACTTCCTGTCTTAGTAAATCCCATTTTGAGGAAATAGCGCATGAAACCTCTTATAAAGAAAGGATTCCGATGGTTCTATATTAGTGGTTAGCAAAAATCAATACCCGTCTGCTCTGAAATAGGTTCACTGATATATCTAGCTGACAAAAGTCATGATTGAGAAAAAGATAACAATAACAACAATTCACATTTATAGCGCCTTTCATTACAAGGATCCCAAAGCACTTCACATACACACACACACACACACTTGATAAAAGGAAATAGCGCAGAAAATGAAAAACAAAAATATACAAAAGTTGTTTTTATTACATAATTGGAAAAAATAACATAAAAAGCTAATTGGTAGAAATAGAACAATTAAAAGAGTCTAAAACAAACATTTTATAAAATTGGAATAAATAAATAAATAAAGTTAAAATCCAACAATACTTTTTTTAGGTATGTAAGCACTACTGATACCAGCCACTCCAGCAATGCACATAAAGATCTGCCTCTTTCTTTGGTGTGGGTTGGGGCTCTATAGTTAAAGATTTCAAAAGACACCTGTGGTTGAGACGAAGGATAATACATTTTGTATTGTGAAGACACTGCTTTGTACCTACAGTCTTCACCAATCCAAATCAACTGGAGATTAGGGCCCTTGTATCAAAATAGATCTATCAATCTTCATTTATTTCTGTCCTTTAGTGACTGTGTTCTGTAAAGCTTCGGCCAACAGTGCATCATCAATGCAATAAGTCTGCTAGCAGCAGCTGTTATTTACAGCTAGTCTCTACTGTTGATGCTTGCTTATAACATCCGGAGCTTAGGAGCATAGTGCCACAACAAGGGTCTTGAATACAATATTTATTATCTTGAAGCTTAAGGTTATTCATGACTATAAAACATTCAATATTGCTGAATTTAGTAATACTAAAAGAAATGGACAATTGGGTATTGGAACACAATAAAATAGACGTCTTGATGAAACGTTTGTCATTAAGGTTTTTTTTGTGTTTCTAAATGAAGCTTAAGGTTGTCCAGATATTCTTGGTAACTGCACACAGTGCATGAACTGAACTTGATACAGGCACAGCATCCACCAAGGACATGGATGGAGCAAGATGACACTTGCTTTAATATCTCTTTATTTGACTGACCTTTTGAAATACCTGACACTCATCTCTTGTTTGATGTGGTTGCATTTACATATGTACACCACCTACAATGAATTAAAATGCTGTTTCTAAGTTATGCACACAATCTGTGAGTATTTACCAGGATTTTGAAATGTCATCTTTTCCACTTCAATCAGCTCTGTAGTGTGAACACTGAAATCAACATCTATTCTGGGAAATCTCAAACTGATTGTTCAGGATTTCAATCATAGATCACATATTTCAGTTGAAAGGAAATGGCTTCTGTGCGTTGTTATCATCTGAAGCAACCAAAGTAAAAAAATTCAAGCAGAATTAAACTGAATTATTCATTGATTGGTTCATGCTAGCAAGTATGTGACCTGCTTAGATGTGCCTTAAAGGTAATTCCAGAAACAATATAAAAAAGGTGCATTCAAATTGGATAACACGACTTAATCAGGGCAAGCTGTGAGAACTACAATAGCTGTGGATGAAATGATGTTGAAAGAGAACCCAAGAAATACAAACATCTCATACATAGAAAGAGAGTACCCTTAGAGCATTTACGATTTAATTTTCTCCTTTGAGTAAGAGACAGACTTTAAAATCAGACTGATATCCCAAGTACCAGTATAAAGAAATTCACATAGAATATGCTGGTGCTATACTGTGCTGCCTCAGAGTGGCCTCAGAACTTCTTATGGGACGCATTCTGTAGAGTAAAATGTATTGGTAATCATATGAAAGAAACATTATTGGTAATGTTAAACCAGTTTGCTGGAGGTGACTTTGGCATAAGTGGAGTTGCTATGGCAACTCCACTTTACCTTAGGTTGGAATGATGAATGATAAAGCATGTGCAGAAAGTATGGGAAGGAGAAAATATGGTAAACAATTAATCACAGTAAACCTGTAAAAGAGAGTAGTTAGTGGTTGGTTGCACTTGAGTGGAGTAACTGAATAACTAATTTATATTGATAATTAGCAAGACAACAGAAACAAACTGTAATCGTGTATGTTCTGAGCCTACTAGAGTATAAATACTAAGCATAAAAGCATACAAAGAGAAGGTCCCAATACCTCCAGAATCATTGTGGAACATCGGTGTAGCATCTGAGGCTGTCTGTCTCTCCAGGAGGTGAGGTAATCTGATCATTTGCCTATCTCTGTTAATACTAGTGGCATGTATTGTATCTAAACAATAACGTTCAATGTAGAATGTAATGCGGGTATTTGAAACTAACAAATGGTAAACATTGTTTAGATTTAAAACATGTTGTAGTCTCATCCTTATAGCGTAACAAACATAGCTAATTACATGTTTACCTTAATTCATAAACCTTACAATTCACACATCATAAGACAAATATATGGCACTGTCTATGAACAACAAAGTGGGTTTGGGTGTTGGATCTCAGACCCCCACTTTTCCTCTTCCATCCACAACATTCATTTCCCTTATATGTAATAATAAAAATAATAACAATGTTAATTTACACTTTACAACTGCAAACTGAAGTGGTTGTGCCTCCCTCCAAGAGCCAAGAGCCGTTTGCAAAGTTTGAATTCTATCAAAAAAAATCTAAATCGGGCTCTAATTCATAAACACCTCTCACAAAGAGTAAATACAAACATCAATGAATTCAAATATACATAATGATCTTGAGGAAAAAAATTAATGGACAAATTAGATAGGTAAACAAATAGGTAGGTAAAAACATTATCTTCAAAGGTAATATTTGAATGATATCTATAACAGGTATCTTGTGAAAGTCAATAGTAAAAATACATGTTCTGTTTTTGAGATGAATACTGTATATACTGTATATGAGGTTGAATATCTTTCCTAGGAAAAAGTCTTCAGGAAGTTCCAAAGATCCTAATCAGCTCAGACTCACCAGTTCAGCGTTCTGCATATTGTTGAAAAGATAGGAAGCAGGTATGACCTTTACAGATGAACGCTTTACAAAAACAGTCAATTTGATTTCATCAGATTTACTTAAAATATAGAACTCACCAGCAACAGCCAAGACAAACATTGTTTGTAACCTGAAAAGCGTATGTTGTGGTACTTGTCTAGGAACACTTTACAACATGTTAAAGCTGTGCAATATGTTTATGTAGTTGCATCTGTCAATTTGGAGACCAGTGGCTTCTGTTTATTTTTCTAACCTGAAAGTCTTCATTGCAATGAATTGTGTTAGGATGCTACATCATTTTTCATAACTATTTATGTGAGAAATTAACTCCTTACTAATAATACTATTGCTACTATTACTAATACTACTAATAATATTACAAATGTATTTATACAGGGTAATGTATATATAATGAAAGTACAGTAAATATAATGCAAACAGTGTCAATGTCAAAATAATAATAAAAATTACAAATATATTACATTTTTTTTTTCATAAAATATATACAATGCCATTTTTGTATATTAAGGTTAGAAAAAAATCACCATGTGTTTGCTTGTCAGCAATGACGTCAAGTAGCTGAGTTATGTCAGCGTTGTGGAAAAACTTATTTATTTGCCTTTCTGTCTACATACATTCTTCCATTACCAACAAGCCTGGTACAGGGCGGATTGTTGCTGCTGTATCAGTGATGCACCCAGACCCAACATTCACCACATCATAGATGATAGCAGATAGTCAGAAAGGGAAGTCGAGAAAGACAAGTAGCACTAAGTGTTTCAATATGCAGAACTTGCTGCAGAATTTAGATAGTGGGCTTGGAAGATCTTAGTTTACCAAGAAGAGAAAGGGTGCAGAGGGGTTGTCTGTATATCAATAATGTACTTTATTAGTATTGTAGGTCCGTTGTGGGCATGCTGACAAAACACCAGTCTTGGGTGGTTCCTGCAGACTCCAATGGAATCTGAAAATACTAGTTTACTTTTGCAAAAATCTCTTGGATCATCTGATCATCACAGTGAAGTCATGGCTATTGGTATTAACATTCTGCTCTAACAGAAAAGAAAACTGTCCCTTTAATAACAAATAGCTAATAGTAATAGTAGATATGTAAGAGGAGTACATGTTTCGGCACAACAGATACCCTGTAGCAGAAGTTTCTGAATGACCTAAGGACAGAATTGCCAACTCAGTTTTCCATGGGTCTTAGCTGCTGGAATATATCACATATAAGCATAGTAAAACACAGCAATGTAGGGCTTGATAAATAACATGATGAATGTTTCCATTCAGACCTTCTCACATTCGTTGTCTAATCACTCCAGTACAAGAGGAAATTAGTTTCACTTAGACTTGAAAATGTAGTAGACAGAAAGTGTGAACACTTTGAGTTACTGTTGACTGCTTAAAGATTATGAAGACATAAAACTCCCAGGAGAAATTAATACACATTTATCACCGACTGTCTTAAATGGAAAAAAGAAGCTACTACCCGAATCAATAATGAACACTATTGACCTAGCTATGCCACACACTTTTACTCATCCAACTATGTTCAGCGGTAATTACCAGAAATGTAACATACTGATAATTACCTCCAGTCACAGGATGGCTTGAGCGGTGACGTCAGACCCGGAAGACAGTGGACACAGACAACAGTGCCATGAAACACACCACATATAACATAAAACACAAAATACGCACAGGGGCAGGGACACCCTGCCACACCTCCCCACACAAGATTTTTTCAGCACAAAATTATGCTAAAGATTTGTACCCCTATCCACCACCAAAATATAGAGAGCCTCATTCATATATGCAAAACAATCTTTCAAAAGGATTTTGTTGTAATGCTGATATTACACTCTTAGAAGATAGACGATTCAACAAGAAGAAGATAATAGACTGTAGAATGTATCTCTCTTTACTATGTCCTTTCTACCAAGAGAATGAAAATGGACAGCATAGTTTAATAAGGGTTCAAAAGACACTGCACCCAATGAAGTTTTTGTACCAATTTTTTCTCATTTTTAGAAATTAAAAAAAATAAGATTTGTACTTATGTTAATTTACGCTTTTCGGTATTATTTAACTCTACATCATATAAGAATCTGTAAAATACTGTACCTGTTTACATTCTTGTTAACTGAAGACACTGAGCTGAGCAGCTACACTGCAGTTACAATTCAAAGTGTCCAGAATTCTGTAACCACAACTACTGTATACTCCATGTGTACATACTGTGGGTCATTCTTTACGCAAACCCTCTCAGCCAATCAAGCAAAGATTTTTACCCATTAGAGACTTTTTTACATAGAGTGGTAAGTGATTGGAACAGGTATCCAAGCAGCTGAATCATCTGGATCCTTTCAGAACTAACTAGATAAAGTCCTACAATCAATCTAGGACAGGGATGACGTTATTGGATACTACATTTTTCTCTAAAAATAGTATATTCTTATAACCAGACTAGTTTCCAGTGTGGAGACCAATCGCTGAAATACTGGGATACAAGAAATGCATCTGTGAAAACAGAAATGTTTATTGCACCACAAGGTCATTTAAAATTTTAGATAAACATTGCTTGTTTACTTTCAGTGGTAGAGTCTTTCTACTACTAGCAAAGGATACCCTGCTGCACTGTATGCCTTCAGGCTATCTCTGTACTTTACTTTCTCTCAAAGCTGGGAGCCAAAGGATGTTAAAACAGTACCATAATGTCCATGTGTTAAATGTTTAATTTGTAGGCAGGATTTTAACATAAATGAGGTTGCTATTTAAATCTATTTTTAGAACTAGAATGAGTCTTCAGGTTCCCATCAGCACCTTCTGTAAATGGGGACAGGGCATCACTGAAAATTAGGTGGTGTATAGCCATCATGATAAGTATCTTTAAAAAATATATAATAATAATAATAATAATAATAATAATAATAATAATAATAATAATAATAATAATAATAATAATAATAATAATATGTTATTACATATTGCTATGTTATATATAGAAGTAGGTGAAACAATAGCTGTGAGCTGGAACTTGATTTCGTGTTAAATAGGATCTTCAGAGCCAACAAGGGCCTGCATTCTCCAAGGAAGACATTTATTAAGTAGTGTAACAGGACAGCAGTCACACACAACACAAGCATACAGCCCCATCTCACCTGCAGGTGTTAGAATAGCCACACTAGGAACAGCAGCAGTACTCCATGAAGGTACACGGAGTAACCTCTATATCTCATGTCTTGCTTTCTATCACCATCATTTTAAATGGATATGGTTAGGGCTCTGGACTCTTGACCGGAGGGTCGTGGGTTCAGTCCCAGGTGGGGGACACTGCTGCTGTACCCTTGAGCAAGGTACTTTACCTAGATTGCTCCAGTAAAAACCCAACTGTATAAATGGGTAATTGTATGTAAAAAATAATGTGTAAAAAAATAATGTAATTGTATGTAAAAATTAATGTGATGTCTTGTAACAATTGTAAGTAATAAATAAATAAATAATAATAATAAAAAGATAACTAATCTGCCTCTAAATGAGGCATAGACCATGGTTGAGGCTTGGACCTTGGGTAGATGCCCTCTAAAAGATAATGACTTTAAAACTCCCTTAAAATGGCAGCATACATTTCAAGCTGCCGAAGCATTTGAGTCAAAAATTGACCTAAAAACACATTTGGTTGGTTTATATGAGCATTATATCCTCTGCAGTGGTCATTATCTGTAAATATATTGTTAAGTGCCCTTTCCTTCAGCTTGGGTCACCTAACTGTCAATTATCTATCAGATAATGTCCATGGCTTCAGACAGTAATTCTTAATCAAGACTATGCAAGTCTCATCTGGTATATTTAACACCTATGTGTCAGTTCCATGAGGGTCAGTTTTCCTGCAAGCCCTCTGTGTGAAGTCCTGAAAAGTCCCCCTGTGGTTCACAAAACAACTCATCTTGGACAGCTCTGAATCACAGCGGAACTCTCAACAGGATATCCAGCTATTCAATGTTGCTGTCACAGGTGGCAAACAAGCACAGCTGCAACGGACTTCCTGCCCGGGGGTCGCCCAGGTCCACAGGAAAAAAAATATTTTTTTTGGTTCTTTTTTTTTTTTTTCTGTTTAAGTACAATTTTCTTTTTAACAATATACTGTAAAAATGTAAAGCAACGCACAGCAACTGCAGATCTTGCATGGTAACAGCCCACGCTTTCCTATTTATAGTTGAAGACACTGAAGATACGCTCTGGCTGGCACAGTGGCACTCCACACATTGGAAAGGAGAGAGGATCAAACAGGTTGTGGGATTTCAAAGACCAACAGGTCCCCCCAATTGAAAGGGTACAGCAGCCTTGAGGCTGTGTGTCCTGCCTTCAAGCCAAACCAATTACAGCGTACAGTAAAGAAGGACTTTTAAGTGTTATTCATTCAATATTCCCTTCAAGGGAAATCAATCATGCAATGGCTTACATCATTTCAGTTACAAAGTAAACAAGCAGCCTCCCAAGCAGCCCGCTTAACCTCTTTAAAAAAAGCTCAGATGTGTTTGAAGGAATGGTTATAGAGTGTATTTCCCAATATCCCATCTTACCCAGAGGAGTCAGCAGTGCAGCACACGTGTTACAAACAGTATCATGGCACACTTTTAAATCCTGGTCAGTCTTCCATTACACATTATACTTATAATTATGTAGTAAATAAAAAGGTGGAAATAGCCCCCCAAAATATGGCACACATTTCTACGTAAATGGTCTGTCTCTCATATTACTGATTGATGTGTTCTGCAAATGGAATCTCCAACATGCATTTTGTAAAATATGAACGCTGCATCTCCCTGTTGCAAGTCAGCTTCAGTCACTATAAGCAGGACAGCAGAGCTGACACAGAATGATATACGATTCATAATAGGCGGTCGGTTTGCACAATATTTTATTCACATTTAAATTAATGTTTGGAAACAACAGTTATTCATCTTTAAAGTGCTTTGAAGAAGTTACATTTTCTAACCCTTACTGCATATCAGATTAGGACTAAATCAGATATGCAAAAGGCGGATACACTGTCTGTCTGTACATATTTTACTGGTAGCTCAACATATGTTAGATACATGTGTACATTTGGAAGGTTGTGCTAAGATATTTTAATGGATATTTTCTGGTAGCTTTAGTTTTAGTTAATTTCACATAGCTTTAGAATTATTTTACTTTGAATCTTTTATGTCCATGCTACAGGCTCCTGGTATATATATATATATACATATTTTTATATATATATATAAAGATGTACTTTGACATGAATATGTTTTTTTTTCTTCTTGGTCTGCACATTATTAGCAATTTGAGGATATTATCTATTACAGTGTACAGCTGTTTATTTATTGCATATACATTACAGTATCAAAGTCTGGGGACTGAAGTACATTAGAAAGTGGCTGTTGAGTGAACAGAACTGATTGCACATTAGAGCAACATTGCATAGGAGCTGATTGAATAAGGATGTGCTTTTTAATTAAATGACTCACAAACACTGCCAAGGTGTCAAATGGTAGGCAGCTGGAAAACAGTTTTACATAGATCTACACAAACCAGTACAATACTACGGTTTGAGGAATCACATGAATAATAAAATATAAGTTCATTGCTGTCAGTATAGTGATAGTAGATTGTAGTAGATGAGATTGGCAGAAAATATTCAGTTATTCAGTTTTTTTTATTGCCTCTACAGGAAAAGCCTGTGGAGAGCACAGAAAGGTTAGTTGTCTAATCTATACACAATCAATGTGTACAGTATTGGTATTATCTTAGTTGTTTGTACTGTCGCCCCGGATGTTAATTTAACTGTCGCTGTATCCCTTTGTAGAACTGCATAATACACTACACTGCGGTACGCATTGCATTTACATTAATTATAAACATATAAGATAGCGTCCCTTCTCTAGTCAGTATTATACTATGACAGGATTATACTCCTCCTGTTTCCCAGAATATGCTTGTTTAAAGAAGAAAGCTGGTTTAAGACACAAGGTGGTCTATTGAATTGACAAGAGAGTGACTGATCTTAATACTGCCATTGTTTAGATGATGAAAATAGGGTTCTTTGTGTACAATGGAAAACAAAAATCTATAATGCAGGTGAGTAACTTGATTTACACTCCAGCAGAATGGTGAAAAATTTTGGGTGTTATGCTAAAAGCACCACAATTTTGCACATGTATAGAGTTTGACCTACTTATCAATATTAGATATGGACTCAATTGAAATTTTTCCAAATGATCACTGTTTTTGGTTAAAATTTGCAGGTAGGCAATGAACTACTGATTAAAATCTGATATTGACATATTAGCCATTTTTTTTTTTTTTTTAATGGTTAATATTTTCAATGTGGCTGCCGCAGATCTGAAAAATGATTATGGTCAATAATTAGTGTGCTCTTTCCATATTTCATAGAATTATTGCTCCAGAATTACACAGAGAGTAAATAAAAAGCTACAGTGTATCTTTCTTCCACTTTGACACTCTTGAAAATCTCAAAATCTCACATGCGACCCTATGGTAATTATCCCAGTTCACTTACAAATGAAAATGCACAAAAGCAACAAAAGATCACAGATAAAAAAATAAAAAAATACATCACGTATCTAAAACTGTTTAATGTTACATTACCCTAGCTTGTCTCGTTCCCTTTGTTTTGGCTGCATTTTCATCAGGTGAAACTGGAGGAAGCGCTGTGTAACTGCACAATATAAGACAGACTGATTTGGCATTAGAGATAATTATTTTTTTTTAAATGTGGGCTGTGACGGATAGTCAGATCAACTGTAACATTGGAGATGGGCTTTGTATCAGAAAACGGGTGACGGAGTCGGAAATCGTGTGTGACGGGTAAGTGCATTCATTTCTTACATATCTTACATATATATAATGGGGATTGATTTTATTCTTAATACAAGGGCGGTAAAACGCTACTGACGTGTATCTGGGTCACGGATATCCGAGTGCTGACTGTATCCATAATCCCCCACTACTCCCCATCATTTGCATACCGGTCTGTATGTAACCAATTGGAATTCTCCACTGCCGCCTGTCGGTTTGTCACAATACCTTTCTGCGATTTTCTTTATGCTAGTTTAACTTAGATGGTAGATTCTATCTGACACACGTTTGGAGCTAGTGTGCATGTGCTATGGTAAATAAATGCCAGAAAATGACTGTTTAAATGTTTTGACTACTAGCAAGAAAGGAAGCCATTAAATCTCAGTTATTCTAAAAATGAGGGTCATGCCAGCCTTTGTACTACAGTATCATGCAATATGGCTAATTTAATCTTGTATAGAACAAATCCCTGTGGAATCCTTATCAAAGACCTTGTAATGGAGGAAATGGATAAATTAACCACAAGACAAACAAACGTCTGTACTCAGCTTTATTACTTAATGTTACTGTTCCATGTATGAGCTCTGGATGCAGGTGTGAGAACTGAAAAATAAAACAAGACATGAGTAAGAGTGCTTCCCAATCTCATGACAGTACAGACATTCTATTTTCCTGTTTGGGCCTGGTCCAAGTTAAGTGTTATTATTATTGTTTGCCATTGTTTGAATACGAGACAAGTGAGGGCAAAAAAATGTCCTATGAATAAACGTAATAGTGTATAATCAAATCCACATGTTGATGTGTGACAGACCGTTTCCTTTGCACTAATGTCCTCCAGTGTTTATTATGAACAGCAGAGCACCCTTTATTAACCGTCCTTGGTTGTCTGTGGCCCCTCCCCTAACTCCTAATTTCTAGCTACTCCCTTAAATGGGTGTGTTTTTCCCAGCTTTATTGCAACTGTAAATCTATGGATATTTTCTAACTACAAGGAGAATTTGCTTCTATCCAATATCGTGATTATAGCTCCCAACTTGCAGTAATTCTGCTTTACCTATAAACTCAGACTACTTATTAGTTGTCCTAATTAACTTACCACATTTAAACCTCCCTTATGTTCATGTTTCATAACAGAAAGGACTATACTGTATTTAAGCCTGTTATTTTTTATGATATTAAATATTTTATTTTGAAATAGAAAACATCTAGTGAAACATGACATTGCCCTTCCTGCCTGTACAGCTGTGGGTACCTCTGCTAGCGTGGATACTGAGGCACAGGTTCTAAAATACACAGTGTACCTGATCAGTGGAGCCAGCAGATAGAGCACCTGCTCCATAAGAATCACTTTGAATACAGCTCTCAGGGAGCTTTATATAAACATTTGTCTTTAACATTTGGTTTAATAAGTGTTCAATGTGTTCTCCACTTGTAAGCCCTGCACTAACGTAATATCCTTATTGTAAGGGTTGATCAAAATATCAACACTTACTAACTAACTAAATAGCATGGAAATCTGAAATATGCTTAAAATGGCTCTTCATTTAAATCAATTAGGCTGTTTTAGGGAATGTGTGATTACTCCTACTGTAAATTAGCTGTAATATTTATGATAACATATTCAATTCATTTTTAATAAGAGAAAAGTATTGTTGATGGAAATTACACTGGAGACATCTTGGTCTTGTAGAAATTAGACAAGTGATGAGATATTTGTACTTGTTGGCCTGCAAGCTGGGGTGTGGGACACAGATGTTCAGTGACCTCATGCATGTATAATTTAAGAGCACGTCAAAAAACTATTGCTTTGGATGTGACCTCCTCCTTCATCATGTTGACAGCCTTCTCAGCTTTATTGAATTTGAGCTAATCACCAAAGTGGGATGAGGAAAATGAAAACAAATAGCCAAGGTCAGAGACTAGAAAACAGAGTTAAGTAATGCACACTTGTCTCCAAAATATGTTTTTCTTGCTGCCTTGTAAAAGAAACACACTTTCTGTTCTTTGAAAACTGAAGTGGAATCTTTAACATCTGGAGAGCTGGTGGTGACTATGCCTTTACATGTCATCTTGCCTCCAACAGCTAACCACCCACAGATATGCCCTGCTGATTAATTGGTTGTAGAATTGGTCCATTTTATCTTTAACCTTTGAGCTGAGGTGGGTATGCTACCGACTCAGCCAACACCATCAATACACCCAATAAGAAGAAATGCTGTGGTAATATATGGGTTTTATTTATATGGGTTTTATTTGCTATGCCGGGAATTGCATGAGTTATACTAGAATAAATCAAATACATAGCAATGTCCCATTGCTTTCAAGTTCCCTGCCAGAATAATCTAAGCACCTGTATTTAGGCTGTGATGGTGTAATTCCAGGGCAGAAGGATGGATACAAGCACAGAGCACATTTAAATGATTCTGACCATACATACTGTAACTTAGTTCAACAGTATGTCATACTATGCATGTCAGGAACTTCAGTTATTTAGCCTACAGTAATTTAATCAAAGGTACATTAATCAATTAGTAAGGTATCCTTACACATCCCAACTCTGAACACATATTTTTATTTAAGCGTTGGGTCTGATGACAGCTGGGCAAAGAATCAATGTCTGTATCACACATCTGGGTTCAGTTTTTGGTAAATGTTGTTGGTGCATTGGAGTGTGACAGGTTTCACAATCCTCCTGTAAAAGATGCTGGCAAACACACCGCAATGACGTAAAAGCAGCAGGTTGGAGTATCCAGCTTTATTTGTCTGTTGATAGAGCTTGGCACTGACACCATATCAAATGAGAAGTGCGTTAGAGGCACAAGACAAGCAGGACATACATGGCAACTCCACACCCTTTACAAGCAGTGAGTGAAATATGTTCTTCTGGACCCAGCCTTTTATATATCTTCTTAGGTTAGTTTTTCCTGGCAACTAAGGCCAGTGAAGGAGGGTAAATCCAATAATAAGCAATACATGGGTTTCTGTTTTACAGCAGGCGTGTCTTACAGGGATCTGTACAACACATTTCTAATTCATTCTTCAATCAGTCTAAACCTATTAAATAAACAGTGACTTGAATAAATAATAAATGGAAATTATTTGTACCTGTTTTGCTGCTTTTGTTTTTATCAGGATTAGTTTCTTGAAGATGTTCTAAGAAAACACTTTAGCTTCTGGACTGGATTACTGTCAGCCTGTTGTATCTTCAGTTTCCGAAACAGCACTATCAGATCTCCAAAAAATAAGTATATAACAAATAATATTGTAGTGTGTAACATTTCCTATGGAGTGGGTAATTGGCTTTGAGAGTTGTCTATTGTGGTCGGTAAGGCAAAGAGCTACAGCATCCACGTAATTTTCCTGTTCTATGGCAAGTGTGATTTATACAGTATATATCAGTATATAATGTTAGGTTATAAATGAAGGACTTAAGGACTAGAATGTTAACATGAGTTTCTGACCTTTGACATGAGCTTTTATTTAGTCAGTGAAGCGTTCAGATGGTATCCTCCGATGACTAGAAAGTTTGATTGAAATGTGCCTTAAAACAGGAAAATAATGTGGGCCATAAAGCAGCACTGTATTTTGTGATGAATCTACCAAATTAGGAGTTGGAAACTTAATACTCATTACCAAATGATAATTTCCATCTCTTATTCTATCTCTCTTCTGCATTTTTTAATATTATTAAGATCTTTTATTATTATTCTGATAACTTACTAGAAATACCAGTGATACATTGCCTATAGTAAGTATTCACCCCCCTTGGACGTTTTCACAGTTTGTTGTGTTACAACCTGAAATCTTGAGGCATTTAAATGGGATTTTGTTTCCTTTGATTTACACAACCTACTCAACACTTTGAAGAGGCAAGATCATTTTTATTGTGAAACAACAGTTAATAAAAAAAAAAAAAAAACTGACATATCTTGGTTAGATAAGTATTCACCCCCCTGAGTCAATACTTGGTAGAACCACCTTTGGCAGCAATTACAGCTGCAAGTCTTTTGGGGTAAGTCTCTACCAGGTTTGCACATCTGGATCATGCAATATTCACCCATTCTTCTTGGCAAAATTGTTCAAGCTCTGTCAAGTTGGATGGGGATCGTTGGTGGACAGCAATCTTCAAGTCTTGCCACAGATTCTCAATCAGATTGAGGTCTGGGCTTTGACTGGGCCATCTAGGACATTCACTTTCTTGTTTTTAAGCCACTCCATTGTTGCTTTGGCTGTGTGCTTGGGACCATTGTCCTGCTGAAAAGTGAAGGTGAAGGTTTTCCTCAAGGATTTGCCTGTATTTAGCTCCATCCATTTTGCCCTCTACTGTGACAAGCTTCCCATTCCCTGCTGATGAAAAGCATCCCCATAGCATGATGCTGCCACCACCATGCTTCACAGTAGGGATGGTGTTACCTAGGTGATGTGCTGTGTTGGGTTTGCACCAGACATAATGCTTTGCATTTAGGCCAAATAGTTCAATTTTTGTTTCATTGGACCACAGAATCTGTAGGTCTTTCAGAGTTGTCATTGGCCTCTTGCTGGCTTCTCTGACCAATGCCCTTCTTACCCGGCTGTTCAGTTTGGGAGGATGGCCTGTTCTAAGCAGGTTCTGGGTGGTGCCGTATGCCGTCCACTTCTTAATGATCGACTTGACTGTGCTCCAAGGGATATTCAATGCCTTCGAAATCTTTTATACCCCTCCCTTGATCTGTGCCTTTCCACAACTTTATCCCGGAGTTGTTTTGAAAGCTCCTTGGTCTTCATGGTAGTATCTTTGCTTTGAATGCACTACCCAACTGTGGGACCTTACAGAGACAGGTGTATTTAATCTGAAATCATGTGAACCACTTTTATTGCACACAGATGGACTCCATTTAACTTATTGTGTGAATTCTGAAGGCAATTGGTTGCACCGGAGCTTATTTAGGAGTGTCATTGCAAAGGGGGTGAATACTTATCTAATGAAGATTTTCAGGTTTTTATTTTTAATTGATTGGTTTTTTCACCCACCCCATTTTTCACACATTGAAAGTGTTGAGTAGGTTGTGTAAATCAAAGGAAAAAAAATCCAATTTAAATGCATCAAGATTTCAGGTTGTAACACAACAAACTGTGAAAACGTCCAAGGGGGGTGAGTACTTACTATAGGCATTGTAATACACTTTTAACAAGCTTGAACAATGATTAGATTTTATTATGTCTTGAGTGTTTTTCATGTCTCCATAGAAACTGTTATCTACCACAAAAACACCATGCAACTGTAGCACTATTATGAATTCCAATTATCTTGAGGCTATAAGGATACATAACATTTCTAAAGCAATAATAATTACATTTTTAAAAACCTTGAACATCAATGCTATTTTAATGTGTTGGCTGCATTAAACAGAAGTAATTTGAAATCTGCATGGGTGAATGCATCCACTTATCTGAGAATAACATGCTAAATAGTTTATCGTCATCACCTCCAACAATGATATAGAATGGAAGTGTTGCCAAGGCTATCATTTAAATGTTTGCACAATGACAATGTAACATACATTTCTAGAGGAAGTTACATATGTACTAAGTAGGTATCTCAACTTCCTTGTGAATACAGCACATCTCTGAGGAAGAAGCAGTGGATATAAACTGTATTTAGCTCAGCATTATAGAATAAACAGTTTGCATAGTTGGATGTGTAGTTACAGGGTATATTAAATACAGAGTTTTTTTTATTTTTATCTTGCTGTGTTGTACTATTTGTACCTACCTCGATGTGAACTGTTATTGTTCACAATTTATTGACGTGATAGTATTTTTATGTGTGTAAAAATGTCACTATATCTCATAAAAACACCCCCACTGACCTGCTGTAGATATATTGTAAACGCAAAGTAACATTCTATTATCTGTATGTCTGTTTATACAGATTGAGGTTTTAGAAATGTGGTTGTTTTTCTGATAGGAGACTCCACCTACCAATTACACCATTGTCCGACATTCTACAAACAGCATTCTATGCCTCAGTTTCATGTCGTTTTTTATCTTTGTTTGCACTTACCGGGACATGGATTCGACTCCTCGTGCCGATAATTCGTCCCTTACTCCCCGTCCCTTACTCCTCCAAATCCTCGGTCTGCTGTCAAACGGAGCTCCAGGCTGGCATCCCGGGCAAGGCCGGAGCAAAATAAATATCATTCCTGGACCATTCCGCGGCTTTTGGAAGCACTTTACACAAAGAAAATATCTTATAATGCTGGCGTCCCCTGCCAAGATCTCATCGATTTGCTAATTCAGTCAGATCTCTCCTTATCTAAACCCACACTCCAGCACGAAACAACCTGCATCAATTATTTATTTATTTATTTATTTATTTATTTCTTAGCAGACGCCCTTATCCAGGGCGACTTACAATCGTAAGCAAATACATTACTTGTGTTACAATACAAGTAATACAATAAGAGCAAGAAATACAATAACTTTTGTTCAAGCAAAGTACAAGTGTGACAAACCACAATTCAATAATACAGCAGATAATAGTGATAGTTACATCAGGATATGATTAAATACAAAGTACTACAGGTTAAACACTTGGCAGATTACAGTATTCTGAAGTACAGGATTAAATGCAGTAAAATAGGGGGCAGATAAGAGCAAAATAAAGCACATTTAAATGAAGGGTGATAGTGTCCCAGAATACAAACAGAGGAGTTCTACAGGTGCTGTTTGAAGAGATGAGTCTTAAGGAGGGACTGGGCAGCCCTGACATCTGTAGGAAGGTCATTCCACCACTGCGGAGCAATGGTGGAGAAGGAGTGGGCTCTGGAGGCAGGGGAGCGTAGCGGAGGTAGAGCTAGTCTTCTAGTGCAGGCAGAGCGGAGAGTTCGAGTGGGGGTGTAGGGAGAGATGAGGGTCTTGAACTGGATGCGAGCGGTGATCGGGAGCCAGTGGAGCGAGCGGAGTAGTGGAGTAGCGTGGGCGAAGCAAGGCAGAGAGAACACCAGGCGGGCAGCAGAGTTCTGGATGAGCTGGAGCGGACGGGTGGTGGACGCAGAGCGCCCATCACAGTGATCACCGGCCCTGAGCGCCCATCACACAGTGCAGTCATCTGGGCTCTGAGTGCCTTCGCAGAGCTAGTATTTTCAGTGCCCTATCTCTCTTCATGTTCTCATTAATCAAATTCGATTATGTATTTTGGGGGGAGGTAGCACTGAGTGCTACTATACCCGTGCTACCATCACCATTTCACTAAAACAGCCATGTCTACATACAAGGTGTCTTTTATTTCTATTAATTGTGATCTCAGTATGAAATACAATCTTTTCTTACAACTCTGCAGCCTAGTCATTTTGGGGGAAGTTGGCCCAGAGGACCACTTGTTCTGCAGCTGGCTAGCCTATCAGTCTCTGTTGGACAGTATTAGGGCAGTACCGAACCCCAATGGACATGGGCCAGATTATGCATTATATGTATTAATAAATTAATAAATCGCAATTCAACTCCTAAGTGGATGTCTCCTTTCTGAATAAGAGCTTCCTGGAATGCCATAAACATATAACACTATAAAACATTGCAGCTGTATCACCTCCATACACCCTCTACATCCATTCTAAGAACAATAATTACATTTTTGTCTGAATGCCTAAAAAAATAGATTCCATTACAATCACTAGTGCAGTGTAGTTTCCTGGATAAATAAAGATTATTCAGTAGTGACATAATGGTCCCTTATCCCATAATGAAGCTGTCCATCTTTGTTCCTTCAGTGTATTTGTCCAATTACTAGCTGACAAAGAATGGTTCTGTTCAGCACCTATCACTATAATTTTCTTGCATATCTCTGTCTAGTCTGCCAGTGTCATAATTCACCAGCTGACACCAATTTTTGCTGAAGCAGAGTGCACTTACTCAGTGCCAAAGCTACAACAGAGCACGGAACTGTAACACAATTCATTGGCTTTCTGCTTATCAAAGAGCAATTATTTGAGCCTTTCACTGATCCATTGATCACATTCATTACATTCATTACTGTGGAGTTTTATGGAAAGAGGAACAGCAATGTGACACGTCTTGTTGCCAGAGAAACAGAATGCATGCCTGTGTTGGTGGTCAGAACGTTTGACCATCACAAGAAATGGACGTACATCAATGATATGAATAGTGTGCATTTATACTTCATAACTTGGGACAGACCTACTGGGATGTGAAGATTTGAATCCCCCCATCTGAATTGTTGATAACAACCTGCTAGTAGGTTGGTAGGCCCCTGCTGGCTAATACCAATATTCTTTGATAATGTTCCAGTCAATGGGATGATAATAATCAGACCAGGGATCTAATCATGGTAATCATATGTCAATGTAGCTGATTGGTTGCTTACTTTTTCAAAAGTAGTTACAATCAATTATTTATTTTTACTTTTCCAAACAACCCCTGTAGTACAGATAGAACAGTGTTAGAAGGGTCTAGAGAACTAGTACAAAGATGTACTGAATACAACTCAGGAATACAGACACACTTCAAAATACAGGGACCGGTTTATTCTATTATTGAGTCAGGACAATCTTGCGTTAAATAACCACCTTTATTATAATACAAAATCTCATAGGATTTCCCAACAATGGGTGAAGAAAAATAAGAAGAGTAAAAATAGTTGAAGCACAGCCTCACCCTTTGGAACATCCCTGTGCTGCCTGCTAAAAATTCCCATAACTTAATCCCCCCCAAAGGAACGGAGAGGCTGAGAGATTCGCAGAGAATCCCTATTCACCCAAAATTGGTGTGCTATGTTCATCACAGTGGACAAAAAAGAAAAAAAAAGAAAAAGAAAATATATGTAAATACATATATAATTATGGCCACCTACTTTATTATTATTATTTGTTTATTTAGCAGACGCCTTTATCCAAGGCGACTTACAGAGACTAGGGTGTGTGAACTAGGCATCAGCTGCAGAGTCACTTACAATTACGTCTCACCCGAAAGACGGAGCACAAGGAGGTTAAGTGACTTGCTCAGGGTCACACAATGAGTCAGTGGCTGAGGTGGGATTTGAACCGGGGACCTCCTGGTTACAAGACCTTTTCTTTAACCACTGGACCACACAGCAATAATGGCTCAGATGGTTACGGAACTAAACCCAAAACCTATAGTGATTGACTATAAAATCGGAAATTTTGGTCTCCCTATTTTGAGCTGGCCTCATGGTCCACTTCATATCACACACGCAAAATGCCCCCTGATTGACAGCAACTCTGGCATGTAGAGTTACACATTTTGCTGAATGTGAAAAATATCCAAAATAAAAATAGTTAACTCCCCCAAAAATTATTAATATCACATAATGTGATATCTACTTGTGTGACTGAAGGTAATGGAGGGAAGAAAAAAAAAACCTAAAAGGAATAGATCTCCAGGGACCTTCAGCATAATTATACATAATAGATGGCATCATACAGCAGAATGCAGTTTGTTTTGTTTGTCTTTCAATATAACAAAGGCTATCGTAGGGCTGGAAACTGGAATAAAGTCCTTCTTAGGATTTTTGCTTATGTATATCTCATAAGCAACTGAAGACCACCGATCAAGCTTTTTTTGTGACATGTGCAGGAATGTTTCGCCGAGCAGCTGTGGTTGGAGCTCCAATCCTGAAGGAATGACACAAATAGTTTGAGGAAGAAAGGCTACCTTTCTGGAGATTTGGAGTCTTGCAGAAAACCAGGACCTGGAGACTGACGGGTTCTGTGCAGTTAGAAATAGGAGGTCCAGAGGTGCAGATCGGGGTCTGAAGGCCAGATATCTCAGCATGGAAGCATGGGGACAAAACAAAATTAGTGCGAGCAATGTGAACAGTTTCTCCTTCCCTTAATTTATCAGATGTCATTTGTTTATGAAAGATAGAAGACACCCCTGAACTGCAGTAGGAGCCCGACAGGCAGCCAGAGGGAGCAAAAAGGGAAAATGCAACCAGCACGACACTCTATGTGCTCCAAATGCATGGAATACGTGACCCAAGACCGAAGTTCGTCCACACAAAGCAAAACTCCTCAACAGGTAGCTAAAAGAACAAAGATCAATTAATTAATACAATCAGTACGATATATTTACATGCTTTAAAATGTACGGAATGCATGACCTGAGATTCAAGTTTTAGGTCCCCGATGCAATGGTCCAATAATGGATCAAGGAACTGGTTTCAGTGGCGTTTTTGACATGCTGGAGGAACCCACAGCAGCAGAGCCTGAGGCTAGAAAAATAATGCGAATGACAAAATTGAATGTCCCAGGCTGTTTGAATTGTTCTTGATCTTGAAGAATTGTCTGTGTGACATTTGGAGAAATCTGGCGCATGGAATGAATGAACATCACAGTATGATTAAACAGCGCCGTTTGTGTTTATAGCTGAACATTATATATTGGTTAAATACTGGGAGCACCGTGTTATAAATTAATCACGGTCGAAAAAATTGTGATTGACTATAAAATCGGAAATTTTGGTCTCCCTGTTTTGAGCTGGCCTCATGGTCCACTTCATATCACACACGCAAAATGCCCTCAAAACTTCATATCACACACGCAAAATGCCCCCTGATTGACAGCAACTCTGGCATGTAGAACACTAAAATAAACTATTTAAACATTCAGAGGCTGTATTTCAACCCGCAACCACCTACAAAATCGGCAAAAAGACCACCACTGGCTAGTGCCATGTGTTAGGAAGACACACCAGCCACACCATTCTCCTTTCCTGTGTGGTTTTGTGAGATACAGGGTTGAATACGATCACTGTTGGGGTGATGTAAAAGACTGACGTTTGTCATTATCAAGATATGATTGTACAGTATCTACACCCCATTCATTCATCCAGTCAAGAAAATTCCCGATCCATATCTCTACACCCATTTTGTAAGAACAAAAGCACACTCTCAGGTGGTTGGTTATCTGCACAAAAGTTTAAATACATCTGGTTTTCTTAGTATCACCAGAGTGAACACTATGTACAAACCAGTCCTATTATCTGACATGTTAACTTTGTTGGAAGCTTTTAAGCTAAAATGCTGTTAGTTGGTGTACAAGGCAGTTTTTTGAACTTTTAAAACTTTTAAAACTTTTTTTTTGGAGATCAAATTATTTTAATCTTTATTTAAACAAATTTTTTAAATAAAAATATTTTAAAAAGTCTGTGACTTTCGTTTTTCTTGGAATTTAGCAGTGGAAGCTGAAAAAGCTTTTGAGCTTCCTGGCATGTGCAGCTCCCCATTTCCTCTAATCCTTCAGCTCACACCACTTAAACTAAACTTCCAAGGGAATCTCGCTCACATTAACTTCACAGTCAATGCGTGTAACGATGTGTAACCCTTAGTTTGCACACATACCTGTGCAGTTTACACATGTTCTCTGTCAAGTTTTCAGTGTTATGCTGTAAGTTTATTCTTTTGGTTGTTGTTGATATATTGGGTTATATACAGGGTGTCCCATAGGTCAGTCATCATAGGCAATATAATTAGGATTGTTCTTGGGACCGACATGTTAAATGTGCTACTCTTTTCTTAAAGGCATTTCAGACCTGAACGAGCGACAATCAATATTAACAATCATGTATTTGATATCTGACTTATAGGACTCCATATCTGGCAATGTGAGTGTAAGACACTATGAAACCCAATAAGACTAGAATAATCAATCAATATAGGTTTGATTTTTTGTTGTTATGTGGATATAAATGTAATCTCAGGACCTGTGTGGTTTTTACAAAAGCATCTCAGAATACAAATCCACTTGTGAATTAAATGAAGAATCTTGTTCGGCTCAGAATTATGAGGATGTGATTTATAAATAGACACCTTACACGCTGTCATCACACAGTACAGCCTGTTTTGATAAAAGCACTAAAGTACAACTTTGCACTTTCAGTCGTGCAGGGTATGGTATCCTATGACAGTGAAAGGGTATAATGGTGTTGGGCAACTGCTTTGACACAGCACAGTGTGTGCATGTTACATCATGTGGACAAATTCTAATTGGTGAAACTTTTAATGCACAATGATTTGCTTCATCCCCAGTGTTTTAAGAGGGTGGTGATCTATGCAAGGCTCACATAAAGCCTGTTAGCTGTGCGTGAGTGATCCACTTTGTTACTGCTCTTTTGTAATTTCTATAATGTGCATAGTTTACAACACAGCAAACCAATTCCACAACCACACGGAACTGTACCCCTCCCCCAAGCCATAAAATAAATGTAATAAAGAAATGTAAAATTAATTTCTAGAGCAAAATATACCTTGAAGCCTGTTATGTTTTTGTTTTTTTGTTTTTACTGGAAACAACAGAATGAAAAATCAACAACAAATGAATGATGCATGCCCCAGAGGCCTGGAGGAGCTTGTAACAGTCTCTATTTATTCTTGGTAATAGATCTGTAACCCCCAGACCACAATAAATACACATTCTAATTACTAGAATCAGCCAATTTATTTTTTTGTATCTCTTTTTACAAGTAGCCAGGTCCCTGTTAATTAAATGTTGAATATCAGCAAATTGGAACTATGTTCAGTATTTTCAAATGTATTAGCATTGTGGGGATTCAGTTTCAGAAGCATATAAATATGCATGGTCATGCATGCTTTTATTATGATCAGTTTCTGCGGAAACACACTAATAAGTTTATTTAATGTTCCTGCCTGCAGCTCGATTTTTGTACATTCATTTTAATATATAAAAAACAAGTACTAAAAACATGCATTAACTAATCAACAGTGTCTGGCATCACAGGGAATAAAATTATAAATAATTCCACACAGTAGAACCTTTATTGTATGTATACATCTTGTTCCTCACATCACTGATTCATATGTTTATCCCTCCACATTACAGCAAGGTGGTCAAAAGAAACATAGGAAGCAGTTCTCAGAAAATGGATACACGTGGCACTTTATTGGAGGAATGTGACCTTCACAAAACTTATCAGGAGCTCTAACGTTCTGCACACGTCCCCCTCCCAATGGATGTGACCTAGCCTGCTCCCCAAAAGATCCATTGCAAAACCCAATGGGACCAAGCTCACAGCATGCTCCAAATGTGACCCCAAAGTAGCATTGCGGCCTAACTGAACCCGGGTGGTCAGGCCTGGCACTTGGTTATGTCAACCCTTCAGCCCTGAAGGGGACTGGCACGCTACAATATAATATGAGGCTTATAGATGTAGTCGATATATTTCTACAAATATGAGACATACCATGTGTAACTACTTTTACTATTTTATGTGTCTTTCTTTCCAGGTGTGTTCCCATGCTGCCTCAGCCAAGAATGGATAAAAACAGTATTTCCCTTCTTTCCATAGGCCATATTTTCTTTCTATCGCATCAATCCGGGTTTTAGTTTTTTCTAAAAAGTCTAACCCAAGGATGCTATATATATATATATATAGATCAGTGGTTGGAAATGCTGGCCTGTTGCCCTATTGCCCTGACATCCTTACACCACCGGGCAATAGTCTCCATCTGTCATGTGATTGGTTCATATCACTGTCAGTCCCACCTCTTTTCAAAGGAACGCCTTTATCCCCTGCTCTCCTCACAAAAGAAAAAATAGTCTTCCCTTTGGTCAGTAATTTTCCACTACAGCCCTCCTCTCTAGTCCATATTTACTATATACAGAGAGAGAGAGAGAGAGAGAGAGAGAGAGAGAGAGAGAGAGAGAGAGAGAGAGAGAGAGAGAGAGAGAGAGAGAGTAACAATCCTCTATTGACAGATCAATTCTTAGTTACAAGTTTTATAAATATAAAAGAACCACAATAAATAAAAGTAATTTCACTGGCTCCAGGGATCAGCCTAAGCCTCCCCAGTGCATAAGCACTAAAACCCTTAAAACTTTAAAAGCCAAACTAAATTTTCTTAAAATATAAATATTAAGATTTCCTTCTTCACTCAATGAGCAAATTGCCTCTCTGACACATCACTTCATCTGGAAGCCTTCCATGTCATGCACCAATTTAAAACAGGTGAAATCCACCTTGAGCCTGCTCCCCACCATCACTTTGAACAGCCTGCCCACCTGAGTCAGCCCGGAGCCTAAAAGCTTGTTTTTCCGAGATTTTAAAATGGCTGGCTTTGCTTGCCCTAAAAGAAACTTAACTATTATACATATATTTTTATCACTGCTCCTATAGGGGACTCCAAAAATAAACATAATGTTTGTGTAATTAACTCCCAGTCTTTGTAACAGCTCACTTAAAAGATTAAATAGATGGTCTATCCTCTCACTGTATGTATGGAATACGGTTTCTTCTTGTGTACAGAAAACACAGTCCAAGCTGATATTCAGATCTATTTTATGAAGAAGCCTTCCTGTGGCTAATAACTCCATGTATGAGTCTCCACTGTAGATCTCCTACTCTTTTATCCAGAGGAGGCTTGTACAGTACCCTCCATTCTGGATTCCCCTCATCTCCTATTGACAGGTGAGCTCTCCATCTGGAATCTGCCACCCTCCTTGATGCTCCGCAGTGGGCTACTTTTATGCACAATTTGTACATTGCTTTACTTTCTATATTTTTAAACAACAGGTGTTTCACTTTCTGTACTTTTAGAATCTTTCCTCTTTCCTCCTCCTCCCCCTGTTCCTGCTCCTCTCTCTCTGAAGGAGATATCAGCAGCTCCAGGAACTCAGTCTTGTCTCTCTCCTCTCTGTGCTGCCTCATCTTCCACGGCTCCTCTGAGCCCTGGAGACAGACAGCTCTTCACTTCCCTCAGTACTTTCTCTGCCTGCCTCTCACAGCGCCAACCCAGCATGTCTTTTAGTTCAGCTGCACTGAGCCAGCGAGAGTTTCTTTGGGGGTCCTCCCTCTATATGACAGCTGAGCTAGCAGCCCTCACCACTGATCAAGTTGACCCTTCATCTTCTCCACTAGGCCCTCCCAATTCTGCTCAGTATAATAATCTGTGCCGAGGTACACTCCCAGCACCTTCATCCCTGTCCTACTCCATTTCAGTACCTGGGGCAACACAGGAGGACCATCCTCCTGCCAACTCCCTGATAAAAAGGTGTTGCTTTTAGCCCAATTTATATGCGCTGATGAAGCTCTCTGAAATGTGTTCAAACCCTGCTGCAGTTCTTGAACGTTTCTGTCATTACTAATAAACACAGTAACATCATGTCAGAGTGGATAAATCAGACACTAACCAGCTCCCCAGCCTGCTCCTCAGCCGAGCCAGCAGGGACTCAATAGAGATGGAATACAACATTCCAGACAAGGAGCAGCCCTGCCTGATCCCCCTGCAGACTGGGAAGGGTCTGCTTAACACACCGTTTATTTTTAAAATACTAAAAACATTACTATATAAATGTTTAATGCAATTAATAAACTAAATAAATAAGGCTTCCAGACTTTTAAAAAGATAGCGATGGTCAATGTGATCAAAGGCTTTTTCCTGATCTAAGAAAACCAAACCCACATTAAAATCTCCCTTTTTGCAAATGACAAGAAATCTCTTATTAAAAAAATATTATCAAAGATAACCCTCCTGGGTATACAATAAGAGATTAATCTTGTCCATACAGCACTTCAATCTCATTGCCAAACATTTCGAAAATATTTTTAGGTCAGAGCACAAAAGTGACACTCGTATCTAGTTTTTGATTAAACACAAATCCCCTTTCTTTGGCAACAAACTAATTACAGCCCTCTGACAGCTGAGCAGTAACTCCCCATCCTGCAGGCTTTCTTGTAACACCAGAAACAGGTCACACCCCAGATCTTTCCAAAAGTGTTGATAGAACTCTGCCAGCAATCCATCTATCCCAGGTGCTTTTCCTTTTGCCAGCTTCTTAACAGCATAATTTAACTCGTGGAAACACAGTTTTATGTCCAAACTCTGCTGCTCCTCCTGGCTCAAGCTGGGTAGTCCCTCCAATAGCATGTTGATATCCTCCTGGTCACATGCTTTGTTGGAAAACAGTTCCTCATAGAAACGCACTTTGACTCCCT
This sequence comes from Acipenser ruthenus, assembly GCF_902713425.1. NCBI lineage: Eukaryota > Metazoa > Chordata > Actinopteri > Acipenseriformes > Acipenseridae > Acipenser > Acipenser ruthenus. The sequence continues at coordinate 77,094,624 of NC_081194.1, forward strand.
GACCTCCTCCTGGCCAGTCAGCTCCTTTCCACATGACAGCTGGACACAGTGCAGCTGCTTACTGTTGCCTCTCTTCTTCTCCAATCCAAAAAATAAACTAGTAGGAGCATTCATGTCTCTTAACTCGATAAACCTGGATCTAACTTGCGCCCCCCACACTTTTTCCTCCAGCAGGCTGCGCAAGGCTTCTCTCTGCTCCCCCAGGCTCTCTTGTGCTGCTGTGCTCTGCTCTGTTTCTAATTAGAGGATGTCTCTCTCTAGCTCTCTCGTGACTGTATTCAATTACCTGTTTGCCTATGCAGTATACTGCTGACAAAATATCTTGATTTGTGTCTTACCATATCTCACCAAGGCCTTATGTTTTTAAATTGATTTTTCAGTTTTTTCCATTTTTTCCAAAAATCATGAAATTGTTTTGTGAATTGAACATTTTATAATAATTTAACATTTAAATGCCAACATGATGCACTATGTATTTCCTTATTTTTAATTACTGTGATTAATAAACAGTAATGATCAGATAAACTATTTGGTATCATTGTTGCTTTAATGACACCGGGGTGTATATATATATATATATATATATATATATATATATATATATATATATATATAGCTAACCTAGCTCTCATTACATACTGAGAGATATTATGTGACCATGTGTATTGACGAGTGGTGAGATGCAGGCGTCAACCAAGTCATTGGATATTAAAATAGCAGCCAACTCCGTCACTGAAGGGGGATGAGGCTCAAAACTATTCCGATCAATATTGCAATCAACTGTACAATTAAAATCACCCCTACTATTAGAATATCACCATCAATTGTTAGAAGATTTTCCTTTAAAATGTTCAAGAACAAAACCCTATCTCTTCCAATATTAGGAGCATAAACGTTAATAAAAACATAAATACTCCCACCTATTTCAGCTCTTACTTTTATCATTCACCCTCTAATTATGTCTTTAACTTCTAAAATATTAATGTCCATTCCAGATCGAAAGAGCAATGCTACCCCCACACTATTATTAGAGCCATGGCTCATCACACACCTCCCTTCCCATTCAGTCAGCCATCCTGCCTCATTATCTGAGTCTGTGTGCGTTTCTTGCAACAAAGTCACTCCCACACGCTTCTGTTCCAAAAATTCAAAAACTTGTGTCCTTTTAAAGTTTTGCCTACAAACATTTATATTAAAAGAGATTAAATTAATTCCTTCCATGACGGATAAAAAGTTTAAAACCACCAAGAAAAAAGAAACAATAAATAATATACAGTTTTTATATAGCTTATCCATTAGAGAAACATTATATAGTAATTCTGATTTAAGTGTTTTCCTTACATTTTGCATTAATTTTTTAAATCTAAACCGTTTCTGTTGATCTATTTTTTTTTAACATTGCGTTTAATGAATTCAAAAACAATTTAAAATCTGGAAATGTTTGTTCTAAATCAAATTCCTCTCCTACCTTTAGTGACACCCAGGAACTCACTTATCTGATTTGCCGAGTACAATTATTTCTTGGTAGTTTGGCTGTCAGGAATGTCGACATAAAGCGAGGAGTCTGAGACATTGCCTTCTTCTGCCTTGTCCATCACCTCTTCACTGTCCTCTTCACCATCTCTCTCCACCGCTACTACAGTGGTTTCCAGAATGTTTACCTCTGATTCTACTTTTACTGATCTCAGTGAGCCAGGCAGAGATGGATTCACAACAGCGCCAAGTAGAGACTCAGTGCTGTGCTCCTCTCCCTCCGAACTAGGAGGCGCCTCAACCCCAGGTTGAGACCCTGAGCTTCCGTCATTACCCCCCGGGTCCGTGTCAGGAGCCCCCGCACCACCAGTTTCAACTCCTGCAGCGCCAAGGCCCCCCGACCTGGACCTCAGTCTCCTACTAGATCTGGGTCTAACCCTGCCCACCACCCTCTTCAGAGGGAGTGAACCACAATAAACTCTCGACTGACAGCAATATCTCCGTCATTGTTTTCTGCTGCCTGAACAGTTGGCCCGGTCTGCTCACCCGCTTCAAGCAGCTCTAGCTGTGGCAGCTCTTCCTCCTGCTCTCCCCGATCACTCCTGACAGCCTCCCCACCAATCTCACCCTGTTCCTCCTGCTTTACGTCTTTTGAAGACCGGAAAGGGAAAATTGTAATGTCGGACCTGGTCCGACATAGGACTGCAAAGGGTTAAGCTCTTTTTCTAATAATTCATTTTTTAAAAATGGGGGTACATTAGACATGGTAATTTTGGTTATTGGGGTTGCTAACGGGGACACCATTACCAGGTTCCCTTTCACTACAAATCCTTCTTGAACCAATGTATCTATGGCCAAAGTTTTGCTAAGAAAAATAACTAATCTTTTATTCATACTTGATGCGGATCTTATCTTATTTTCTCCAACCACCGCACTCACCGCAAGAAGGCAATCCTCCACCGACATGGTACTGTCAGCATCACATCGACAGCCGTTCTGGCAAGTCAAACCTGCAGCTCCCCCTGACTGGGACCCCATTACCGGCGATAACTCAGTCCTCCCATACCAAAACAATTTCTTCAAAAATACTCCCACAATCCCACAAACCTCAGTGAGTCAGTGAGAGAGAGAGAGAGAGAGAGAGAGAGAGAGAGAGAGAGAGAGAGAGAGAGAGAGAGATATGATCACTAACTACAAAAAACTCTGAAGTATATATTTTAATTAGGAGAGTTTAAATAAGGCAATGAAAAAGCTGTCATGAAAAATGCAGTCTCTCTGATACTCTGTCTGGCTATAGACGAGGCAGCATGCCACTAAGACATTTCTGGTTGCTCTTTGAAAAGGATTTATTGTACACCACAATCTGCAAAGAAGATAACACATGAACTTTACTCAGAGACAGCTTGATAATGAGTGAAAGTTACTATTTCACCCTTTTATATCTTCACTCTCAACTGTTGGCAAGGATTCACTCATTATCAAGTGCCTTATCTTTCATACTACCTCAATGAAAAAGAGATACCAGATTCTCTGCTAGGTTCAGTAGCTGCCCAAAAGAGGTTTGATTTCCCAACCTGTTCTTATAGACAATTGATATAAAGAAAACACAAATAATTCAGCTACAGTGTGAAAAGCATGTGTAATAATGTGATAAAAGAAAGAGCCTGACAGTTGAGTTAATTTGGATAAATGTTTTCAATTAATTGAAGAGATATCTCTGGATAATAGCCTACCATAATTGTTTTGTATAACAAGCACTCTTTTACACATTTTTGGATAGTTTCTGTGAGTTGTATACAGGGTATATATTCTAGAATTATATCAAGTATACAGTTATGGCCAAAAGTTTAGCATCACCTAAAATTTTAGGATTGAGACATAATTATAAAATAATTTACATCATGTTATCAAAGAAACCACAAAATGATGTACAAAGTCGACTGGAATCGATAGTAGATGTACAGTATTTCATGTTAGATTTTGAAATTTCACATTTTTCAATTCTTGTCACTTTTTATTAAGTATATGGAAAACTACAAAGCAGTATGTTAACATAACGTTATTCAGCAGGTTTCATTCGACTTTATGAAGCACAATTTGTTAATTCTATAGGAGGATGCAAATCTTTTGGCCAGAGCTGTACTGTGGTGTTTTTGCTGGGATACTATATGTCATTACACAAGGCAAAGCTGTTCATTCATGCGTGTTATAATCTTAACATTAAAGTAACTGTCTCTAAATTGCCCTTACTGTGGAGATTAGCACTGCACAGGCTCAAGTCTTAAATTCAATTGCAAACATGCTCCTTTCGAACTCAGTGGTAGTCTATGGGGATTCAAGCTTGAGTTAAAAAACAGACAAAACACATGTACACCCTTCTTGTGCACTGCAGCGTTTTAAATTATGTGGGGTCGGATCATTTAAGAAATTGATTCCAGCGCCATTCTGATTACTGTATAAAACATAAACTTGACCAATATCACAAGCTGTTTCTTCTTCATTACATTGTTCAGACAATCAGAACTGAATTTAATTTTGGCTATTAAATACCCATGTGTCACAGAAAATGAGTTTGCTACCCCTTTGTCACCATCCAACAACTATTGTGTTAGTGACAGACGGTGAACGAAGGGATGTACTGGACTTCTGTCAACACATTTTTTATGTTTTTGTTGACTGTTCTAATTTATATTTTTATCTCTATCTATCTATCTATCTATCTATCTATCTATCTATCTATCTATCTATCTACTTTTTCTGTCTGTTGGTGCATGCTGGGAGTGTGAGGGGTGTGTGCTGCTGCAGGAGGGGTTGTGGAGAGAGTAGGTGAGTGATATGTGTTTTTTCTTTTTTTGGGATATAAGTGTTATTTAGGTTCATTTATTTTGGGTGTTTTCAAAAATCTAGCTGACTTTTGTCAGCTTGAATAGGCCAGTATGGCCATTTCCAGGGGGAGGGAAGCTCCCACAAACTTTTCTTTTGAAAAGTTAAGTTGCCGTCGTGGAGTAAAAATCATAACGGAGGGGTTTGTGTCATTGGAGCAATGTGTTTTGGCGTTAGGTGAAGTTGTCGGATGTGAGAATATCAAGTCTGCATCTCGAATGAATGGTTCAATTGTTGCTTTTCTGAATGAAATCAATCTCGTTACTAAAGCTGTTGAGAAGGGAATTGTGGTAAATGAGACATTTATTACTGTGTTACCTCTGGTTTTACCATCCAGAAAAGTAATCCTTTCAAATATTCCCCCTTTTCTAAAGAATGACGTGTTAGAGAATGCACTCTCTAGACACGGGAAAATTGTTTCGAGTCCAAAGAGAATCCCCCTGGGGTGTAAATCTCCGAAGCTGAAACACATCGTTTCTTTCCGCAGGCAAGTTAACATGATTTTAAATGACATGAGTCAGGAGTTAAACGTAGCCCTCAAATTTAAAATAGAGGAGAATAGTTATATTATCTTTGCGACTACAGATGTCATGAGGTGTTTTGGTTGTGGGAAAGAGGGGCATGTTGTTAAAAACTGTCCCGAAAATGAGGCTAGCACGGCGGAACAGGACAAGGGGAAAAAGAGTGAGCATAAAGAAACAGAGAGGAGAGAGGAGGGGAAAGAAATTGGGAACGGCTCTAATAATTCTGCAGATGCAGGTAATGAAAGTAGCCGACAGACAGAAACTCAGGGGATGAGAGACTGGAACAAGAAGCTAGTACTGAGGTGAATGTAGGAGAGCTGGCAGTGACTGGAAAACAGAGCAGAGAGAAGGCAACAACTAGCGCTGAAAAACCGTCAGCTCTTGCTGCAGGCAGCGCTGTGGAAGCAACAAATAGCGTTGAAAAACCGTCAGCTCTTGATGTAGACAGCGCTGTGGAAGCAGGTTGCAGTAAAAAAAATACAGAATACGTCTGAGTCTGTAGAGCTCAAACAAACTGAGAGTATTGTTAAATCTGTAGAGGTCAAACAAACAGAGAGTGTGGTTGAGGCAGTAGAGTTAAATCCAACAGCAGGTGATGAAAGTAAAATAAATTCAGTATTAGAAAAAATGGATGTAGAAACGGTAGAGGAAAAGTTTAAGTTCAAAACTCCAAAAAAGAAAAGACAGAGGAAACGGGAAGATGATGAAACTGCAAAGAAAAGAGCTAATGTTATTGAGGAAAGTGAAGCGGCGCCTGGGAAGAGTAAAACAACAGTGCCGTGGAGTGTTAGAGTTGCCAGCAAAACTCCCGAAGAGAGCTCAGAGATAGACAGTGAAGAGGAGGCAGTTTTGACTGACTGTTCCCAAACATCAGATTCGGCTCTCTCTGGAACTGGCTACAGTGTCAGTAACATAAAAGATTTTTTGGAAATCACGAAGAGTAGAAGAGGGATCAATATTGAGGACCATTTCCCAAATATCTCTTTGTTTTTATTAGCGGCACGTTTTACCTCACAGAAAGCGTCAGGCTCCGACCTCACTGAGCAAGAGTGTTGGCGTTTGAAAAACCTGATCGCCAGAGGCAGTAAACAGTTAAAAAAAAAACCTAGTGATTAAATGGATTGGAATGTCTTTACCTTCTTGTCAGTGTGTCTGGTTCTTCTTTTTCCAGTTTCCTTCCTTCCTTTTCACACTAAAATGAATTCGTTCACAATTGGGTCTTTAAATATTAATGGGTGCAGAGATGAGCGAAGAGAGCTGCTTTATTTGAATACCTTGATCAGAAAAAATGTAATGTTGTTTTTTTACAAGAAACACACATTGATTTTAATAACCAAGTCGACTGGGTTGGTGACTGGAAGGGGGACGTGTTTCTTAGTCACGGCTCCAATGTAAGCGCTGGGGTGGCCGTGCTGTTTTCAAAAGGTTTTATTCAGTCTCCCCCTGTTGTTACTGAAGTAGTGAGAGGGAGATTGTTAAAAGTTGACATAAAGATAGGGGAAAACATGTTTGTTTTTTTAAACATATATGCCCCGAATGATGGACGAGTGCGGGTCCGGCTTTTTAAGACGTTAGATCAAGTTTTAAATGGCTGCAGTGGCAGAGATAGGGTTGTTTTAGCTGGTGATTTTAATTGCACAGTTAACCACTTGGAGGACCGTAATCATCCTGAGCCACACCTTCAGTCAGCTTCAGAACTTAATTTGATTTTAAAAAAGCATGACTTGACTGATGTGTGGAAACAATTTAACAATTCAATGAAACAGTATACATGGGTCAAATACTGCAATAATAATGTTTCCTTGGCCAGGTTGGATCGCTTTTATATTTTTAAACAGCATTTTAATCTGGTCACCAAGTGTTTTATTTCTCCAACTGGGTTATCCGATCATTCTCTTTTAACTTTAAGTGTAATGGTTCCCTTGCAAAAGCCAGGAAAGTCTTACTGGCATTTTAACACTCAGCTTTTAAAAGATACCCATTTTAAAGAATTTATGAGTTTTCTATGGGAAAGGTGGAGAGAGCAGAAGACTGCTTTTACTTCCCTGGCTGAGTGGTGGGATGTGGGGAAGGTGCAGATCAGATTGTTCTCTCAACAGTACACTATTAATGTCACAAAGAGGATGACTGCGGCTCTGGAAGAGCTGGAGAGGGATATGTTAGAGCTTCAGGGAGCTCTACAGTCCAATCCCAATAGTAGGCCGATTCAAGACCTCAAGAACAAAAAACAGCAGATGGCTGCACTGCTGAATGTCAAAATGCAGGGGGCGCTGGTGAGGTCCCGAATGCAGCATATAGCTGAGATCGATGCACCCACACAGTTTTTTTTTGGATTGGAAAAAAGAGAGCAGAGCGGAAAGTCATTCACTGTTTAAAAACTTCGACAGGGGAAGAGCTGAGGGAGCCTGGGGAGATTCGGCGACACGCTGTGAATTTCTATTCGGAACTGTTCACAATGGAGGTTGGGGAACAGGCTGAAGCGACACAGCGGTTCCTGGAGGCTCTGCCAAGGCTCGCTGAAGAGGAAAAGAAAGCACTTCAGTTTCCCCTAACGTTGCAAGAGCTCTCTGATGCCCTCCAGGGGCTAAAAGGGGGAAAAACTCCAGGAATGGATGGGCTGCCTGTTGAATTTTTAAAAACTTTTTGGACATTATTGAAGGATGACCTGTACGCAGTTCTAAATGAATGCACGGAGAAAGGAGTGCTGCCTATGAGCTGCAGGAGGGCAGTGATAACACTATTACCCAAGAAAGGGGATTTGTGTAGTATAAAGAACTGGAGACCTGTGTCCTTGTTATGCACAGATTACAAAATAATGTCCAAAGCCCTGGCCAGAAGACTAAGCACTGTTTGGGGTCTTGTTATACACCCTGACCAAACCTACTGTGTGCCCAACCGATGCATCTTTGACAACATTTTTTTAATTCGATACATATTGGCTGCCTCTAAGCTCTTTAGTTTCCCTGCTGGGCTTATCTCTCTTGATCAAGAAAAAGCCTTTGACAGAGTTGACCACAGTTATTTATGGAAGGTATTTGAAGCCTTCGGATTTGGCCTGAGATTTATATCTCAAATACAGTCCCTATACTGTGACATTTTTAGTTTGCTGAAGATCAATGGGGAGCTGAGTGCACCTTTCCCAGTCCGCCGGGGTATAAGACAAGGTTGTCCTCTCTCAGGAATGCTGTATTCTTTTTCTATTGAGCCGCTCATCAATAGACTTAGACAGGTTTTAACAGGACTCACTATCCCAGGTAGCCTAGCTCAACCAATTAAGGTCTCCGCTTATGCAGATGATGTTTCTGTTTTTATTCAGAGTCAAGCAGATGTTGACAAATTGTATGAAAGTCAGAAATGTTTTGAAGCAATTTCTTCAGCCAAAATAAACTGGCAAAAAAGTGAAGGGTTGTTAATAGGGGATTGGAAGGGATGTGGGATCCCAGTTCTGCCAGGTGGCTTGCAGTGGAGTCAAGAGGAGATAAAGTATTTGGGAGTATACTTTGGGAATGAGAGGGCAGTCAGGAAGAACTGGGAGGGGTGTTTGGAGAAAGTAAAAGGGTGCCTGCAGAAATGGCGTTGGATTTTGCAAAAGATCTCTTACCGGGGAAGGGTCTTAATTGTAAATAATTTAACTGCTTCTATGCTCTGGCATAGGCTTATATGTATGGAACCTCCGAAAGATCTTTTAAAAGAAATTCAGAGAGAGTTTTTAAGTTTCTTCTGGGACGGGTTACATTGGTTGAGGCAGTGTGTGTTGTTTTTGCCGCTGGAAGAAGGAGGGCAAGGTTTGATGGACTTTGTCTAGTAGACTCAAAGCTTTCAGGCTGCAAACAGTTAAAAAACTGCTGTATAGCAGCGAGAAACTTCCCTGGACTGATGTAGCTCAGTTTTTACTGCATCAAGCTGGAGGGCTGGGTCTGGACAAACAGCTTTTCTTCCTAGATAGTGCCCTGTTCAACTCGCCCAATCTGCCACCATTTTACCAGAGTTTGCTTAGGGCATGGCAGAGTCTGAGGGTTAAAAGAGGTGAGGGAACTCTTGACTTCTATTGGCTGCTTGAGGAACCTGTCATTTTTAATCCTGGGTTTAGAATAAAATTAACAGAGTCTCAGTCGTTTACAAAATCAATGATGAAAGCTGGGGTTATAAAGCTTCGACACATTGTGGATGTGAATAGGGCAAAATGGAAAAGTACACAACAGTTGTCCTTAGCTCTGGGTTTACACTCTACGAGAGTAGGTGGCAGGTTACTTTGTCAGATTCAAGCAGCCCTGTCTAGAGAGCAGGATGACATTTTGAAAAATGGGTTCTCAGCAAAGAACCAGGCCTTACTTGAGACCCCTTTCCCCTCCTTATTGATTTCCCCATTGGCCCCCTTGAGTGGGGAAGATGAAGGTCGCCTGCTAAAAATGGAAAAGTTGACAGATCTCCCCCTGGCAAATACAGAAGGCAAAACATTATATGAATTGTGTGTTAAATTGTGTCATGAAAGACAGTTACAAGAACTTCCAGACACACATTGGAGGGAGCGGTTGGAGGTGGGAGAGCAGGCCAGACCGGCCTGGAGGAGCCTGTATAAACCTCCTCTACCCAAGAGATCAGGGGACTTGCAGTCGCGACTCCTGCACACCATCATCGCTGTCAATGCTTACCTGTGCATCATAGACCCAGGAATAACAGATAAATGTCCCTTTTGTATAGAAAGAGAGACTGTTTTTCATGGTTTTGTTTTCTGTAACCGTTTAGCCCCTTTGTTTGTTCTCATAAGGCGCCTGTTTATTGACTTAGGCTTGGATTTTTCTGAGTGTGTTTTTATCTTTGGTGTAGCTTACACAAAAAAGGAAAAATATGTGTGTCAGCTAGCAAATTTCCTGCTAGGACAAGCCAAGCTCTCTATTTTAAGAACTAGAAAAGCTCATATTGCCGGTGTTGGTGAAATCAATGCAGTTACTGTTTTTAGAATGCTGGTTATCAGTAGGATTAAACTGGATTTTAAATATTACAGTATGGTGAATGATTTGGAAATGTTTTCATCGAATTGGTGTATTGCTGGTGCACTTTGTGAGATAGATGGTGGGAATTTAATTATTTATTTGTAAATTGCTGTTGTTGGTTATTTATTTAATTTAAAAAAAAAAGGAAAAATAAAAAAAGTAAATATTTGACTATGTATTAATGAATTCGTTTTTATGTGTTTCTTTGTAATGTTAAAGATTTGTGAGTAGTTAATAAAGGTATTTTGAAATCTATCTATCTATCTATCTATCTATCTATATACTTCAATATTTTAATTTTTTGTATTTTATTTTATTTTCATTTTTCAAACTTTTCCATGGGTACTACTCAATTAATTCCTGTCTCTCTCAAAACAAGCTGGTTACTGTGGCAACAAGCGTCAGTGCATCTCAGACTTCCTGGATGTAGATAGGCTTAGGATCCAAGTAAGAAAAAACGGTTGAGCTCCACAATTTATAGAGCATTAGATTTGAATTTCAGATGCAATCTTCATACGAGCCATTTTACGAACAATGCCAAAAGCTCAAAAAATCTTACGCGTGCCAAAGGGATTGTTCAAGGCTGTTCGAATTCCAGGCAGACATGTTCACTTCATCTGTAGTGGGGATGTAAAAAAAAAAGTTTTTTTTCCGTTGAACTACTTTCTTTTTTGTTAGGCATCTTGAATTCAGCTTGACACTTGTGTAATCAATCATGTTTGCACTTTAAGGGCACAAGCAAAACATACATTCATACATGGCTGCATTGGACTCAAAAGCAGGTAATAACACACTACGAAGATTTTCTGCCTATCCAGGGCTGTATAAAGGATATGCAACACAAAGATAAGAAAGCTAAAAGCTGAAACAGGATCTAATCAATAGAGTGGTTTGGACAGAGTGTACTTTTATCCAGCTGAGCATCTGTGGTATATGCTAGACAGAAGGGTACATGAATGATCAAGACCTCTAGCCATTATTGGTGAGAGCTTATATGCTCCCCCTCAATCTCTTTAATGTTGATTGATAGCACACAGAAGCACGTGGCAGCTGCCTTGAGATAAGAGGCAATTCTACCCCATATTGTGACTAATATTCACCTAAAGGAGGAAGGTTTCATGAATTGTTTCTTGAACCCCAAGAGCCATAAGAGACATATTATTTTCACATAACTATATTGAGGCACCGAATTTACATATATAATATACAAATCCATCTTTATCTTATATAGCACCTTTTATAGTGGACCACCATCACAAAGTGCTTTACAAGATACAATACATAATACATTAAATGTAGTGAAAAACAAAGCATAATACATTAAATACAAGGCTAGAATGTGAAAATTCTAAAACATTGACAGTATGCGTATGTCATATAGAATCATAAGAATAAGATAGTGAAAAATCAGAAGTAGCAAAGACACAACAGCTAACAACATATCAGGCTTAAAGAGCATGGAAAGCAAGAGAGAACAAGTGGGTCTTGAGAGTTGTTTTAAAGCGAGCGACGGTGGGAGCATCACGCACCAAAGCTGGGAGAGAGTTCCACAGCATCAGAGCCATGAAGCTAAACGAGTGTGGTGCACTTTTTCATGGGGATAACAAGCAGGCCAGAGTCGGAGGACTTCAGCTTGCAGGCAGGGACATAGCGGGTCAGCAGGTTGAAGAGGTACTCAGGACCTGTGTGATGAAGGGCATTGTAGGTGAGCAGGACAATTTTGAAAGTAATCCTGAACTTTACAGGTAGCCAGTGCAGCTGGGAAAAACAGAGGGTGATGTGATCACATTTTTTTACATCTGGGAAGGATCCTGGCAACGGCATTCTGAACTAGCTGCAGTTGGTTGATGGCGCATGCCAGAAGACCACCATAGACAGAGTTGCAGTAGTCAAGTCGAGAGGCGTGACAGAGTATCTCTGCATCTGGGAGGGAAAGGTAGGGACGGACATTGGAAATGTTTCAAAGGTGGTAGAAGGAATATTTGACCACAGAGATTTGGGCATCAAAGGAGAGGTTGCTGTCCAGAAGTACACCAAGGCTTCGTACAGTAGGGGAGGGCAGCATCAGTTTCCGAGGTTCAGGTCAGCAATATTGAGATTTTTGAGTTTTAGATCCTACTAAAAGGAGTTCAGATTTGCTAGTGTTGAGCTGAAGAAAATTGGAAGATATCCAGGCCTCGATGTCTTGAATGCAAGCCAAGAGCCGGTCCATGGCAGAGAGATCGAGTCGAGTTTCAAGTAGAGCTGGGTGTCATCAGCATAGGAGTGAAACATGAGGCTATGTTGGCAGATGAGTTGACCCAAGGGAAGCATGTAGATGTTGAAGAGAAGAACCCCAAGAACAAACCCTTGAGGGACACCACAGGTGACTGGGTTTGCGACACCACTGCATCCAGCATAGAAAACAAACTGCATGCATCCAGATAGGTAAGATGACATCAAGGAGAGACAGGTTCCAGAGATCATAGCATACTTCTGAAGGCAGTCAAGAAGAATGCTGTGATCTATGGTGTCAAAAGCGGCTGTTAAGAAGGACAAGCACAGAGGGAGCACCAATCTCAATATTGAGCAGGAGATCCTTTACAATCCAGAGTAGAGCAGTTTCAGTACTGTGATGTGGCCGGAAGCCAGACTGTAGAGATTCAAGCAGATTGTTATCCGTGAGATGTTTCATCAGCTGACTGGCTATAGCCCAATCGAGAGTTTTGGAGAGAAAAGGGAGATTGGAGATAAGATGGAAATTAGACAAGATCGCCGGGTCAAGGGAGGTTTTTTGGAGTACCGGCATAACTCGGGCAAGCTTGAGGGCAGCAGGAACCGAACCTGAATCCAGGGACAGATTGAGAGTGTGCATAATGGATGGAGCAAGACCAGAAGCACAGAGACAAGATTAGTCGGCCAGGGGTCCAAGGGGCACGTGGCAGTAGTTGATTTCAACAGTAGGCCAGAGACATTAGTAATGGAGAGAGGAGAGAAGGAGAAGAGAGCAGGAGGGGCAACTGGAGGCGAGTCAAGGTGGTCAGGTAGTAAACTTGAATGACATAACTCTCTGGCTGGCTTTTGAGTTCCATATATGAAAAATGGGTAACATTTCAATACAGTTTAATCATGTTACATGTAAAGGCACTAATAATAGTTATTTTTATGGGATACTCTTTACATTAAGTGTCTCTAATTACTATGTATTTACATAGCAGTTATGTCCTTATACATAATTACAATACTATTATGCATTGTTGCAATGTACTTAACGTGTAAATCTTTTTGCACGATATATGTAAGTACACACTTGTATCAGAAAAGGGTTAGAGGTCATGCCTATGTTTGATGTCTATTTGTGTATTATGTTAGTGCTATTGTGTCATATTCATTGTATGTATTTTTATATATATATATATATATATATATATATATATATATATATATATATATATATACACATCAATAAGAAAAAAGAAAAAAGAAAAGGATATTTCAGGTACTTAAAAAGGTAGAATAATTAATTACAAATCATACTGATAATTGATTTGTAATCAATTATTTTCTACCTTTTTAAGTACCTGAAATATCCTTTTCTTTTGTTCTTTTTTCTTATTGATCATTTTGGTACACAGCAGTTTTCCTTTTTCTCAAACTATATATACACACACTTGGACACAAGAGGATGGTTAACTTAATGTAAATAGTATCCCATAAAAATAATTATGGTTAAATCTGATAATATTAAATCCAATAAATATCTAGTGGGGTGATTTAACGCCAGGGTGGAACTAGAATTGTGAATAGGAATAGGGCTTAGCAGTTCAGTCTCTTCATGGGGGAAAAAAACACTGCATTCACATACAACAATTGTCATCCATACAAATCAGTTTAAAATGACCAGCAATCACTTGGAGCCCTATTTTCCACTGTGTTGTAATGATAAGGTTTGACATTTAATTCAGTAAGATCCAACAATCACACTTTCTGTAATTGCTCCTGTTTTCTAATTGCATTTTACTTGTAAGTTTTCATATTGCATGTCCTTTAAACTGGGGTGGAAGTGGAAAGTCAAGACATTGGTTTGGTCCTTGCACAGAACAGAAATGTGCCCCCTCTGCAAAATCATAATAATGGGGGCTGACACAGCATGGAATTGACTTTGCCACTTATATTTGCTTTTTCAACCATTTGTTTAATACCGCATAACATGTAAAACACCCTATCTATATATTTTGAATATATGAACTTATATGTAAGTGCTGTTTTATGTTTAACATTGCTTATGTGCGTGCGTGTGTGTGTATGCATGTGTATATAAAAGTGTTATGTAATTTATATAAAACATGAAATTGGAAATTAGTTTGTTTGGAAAATACAAGTTGAGATGCTTTACTTGTTTTATTCTCCAAATGTGGCATGTACATTAGCTTTAGAGTGTGTTTTCCATTGTAAGCATATGCATCAGCTCATGATGACATAGTATTAGTTATGCAGTGTTCCCGAGACAGCTGGTAATGGAGATGTACTTACAACACAAAGCAGGACTGCTTTTTTAAAATGTCACAGGAAACATTACTTCTTGTGCTGCCTATTACACACTGGCAACTTATTTTAGATTCACAATTACTCCCCCACCGAGTGCCAGTATGCAGATGAGCTCCACTCGCTGCTCGCATGCAGTTGCTAAGGAAGTGGCATGCAGACAAATTAAGCCTTGTTATCTTCATATCAAGGGGATCTACTTATTTTTTCAAAGTGGACTTGATTAGGGTTGATGCCTTTCTGCAGATGGTACTTACAAAAAATACCTCTTCTGTACAAAGACAAAGATAATCACATTTAAACAATGAGGTAAAATTGTGAAATAAGTCACATACTGATTATTTGAAAAGAAAATGAGTAACACAAGCATTCAGTTGCCATATTGTGCGTCATGAAAACAATGGACATGATGGTTCAATTTCTGTGGATATGGCTAGTTCTGGGATATCTTCCTCTTGGTAAAGCTCTACCACATCTTTTTTCTATTGTTTTTTAATTCATACTCATGAATGGCACTGGCTAGTCAATTTTATATTTAATGTTTAAGGCAATAAAATAAATAGCTGGTGAAGACAGATATGAAAAGGTCATGCAGTACGTCTAGGTTGAATTCGCCTTTCATTCATAAGTACATTTATTTTTATTTATTTATTTATTTATTTTAAATAAATTTAGTCGTCACCAATTTTTTACCCCAGTTTTTCTCCCCAATTTAGTATGCCCAATCATTATTTGTATCCTCGGCCCACCGCTCGCAGCCCCCCGCCGACTTGGGAAATGGCGGCTGGAGCACGCGTCCTCCGAAACGTGCTCCTGCCAAGCCATCATTTTTCACACTGCGGATCCACAGCAATGCTACCAGACCTACAGTGCCGGAGGACAACACAGACCTGGCAGCTCCACTGCAGAACCACAGGCGCCCTATCGGCCACAGGGGTCGCTGATGCGCGGTGAGCCGTGGATTCCCCTGCCGACCTAAACCCTCCCTACCCGGGCAGCGCTCGGCCAATTGTGCGCCGCCCCCTAGGAACTCCCGATCACGATCGGCTGTGACATAGCCTGGATTCGAACCTGCGATCTCCAGGCTATAGGGCACATCCTGCGCTCCGCGTGGAGCGCCTTTACTGGATGCGCCACTCGGGAGCCCCCCTCAAAAGTACATTTAAACCCTTATACATTGCCCCCAGTACATTATTTATCCCAGATACTACAGCTTTATCAAAAACATCTGTTTATTATAATGAAATGAGCCAATATAGGCTTGGTTTACATGCAGTTTAGAAACTCCTAATTCTTTCCACTGTCATGAGAATGTTACATAATGTGCATATATCAACGCACATTCCTCACGCTATAAAAAGTGGCGACCAAAAAATGGTACTGGTAACACAAGCTTAGTTCTGTCACCATACCAATAAACCAACACATTTTTAAATGTTGTTGTAAGTTATTTTAACTGCACTAGCTGAGGAACATTGAAAATGGTTGATAGCATAGTAAAATTCGACTTATGCTATAGCGTGGCCCTTGAGTCACTTTGTTAATCACGGAACACCTTTTTTGTAATAGTCTTGCCTCTGTCTGATCGAGGACTTCCTAGATCCCAGTCTGGGACCTGCCTGGCACTGCAGCACTGACAGATGGGCAGGTCCTCTGGAAATCCCTAGGAGGCATCAAATCCCAAATGTAGCCACTATCCTCACTCTGTTCACAGATGGGCAGCCCAGAGTATCAGTATCAGCTAAGTGCCTGTCAGGTGCAGAGAAAGATAGCTGATTTGAATAAAGGGAAACATAAACTAAGTTATCACTGTTTTACTCTAATGCACTTAGATCTAATGGGACTCAGCAGGATAAATTGGACAAGTCTATATATAAGAGGTCTTGGTGGTAGTTTTTATCATACTAATTAGACCAAAAAGAATTGGCAAGCTTCTCAGAATCAAGAGCAAAATTAATTAGGTGCGTTTTTCAAGACTAATGAACCCGGTTATGAGATCAGCAATTACATGTTATTTAAATAACCAGTGAATTTAGATTTTTCTGCACAGAGAATAGATAGCACAAATATAACCTTAGCTGGGAAGACATTATTGCAGCCCCAAATATTATATTTTCCTTCTCCAAGTGCCATATTTCAAAAGTAACAATGTGCTAAAATCAATGCAATCTTTTTACTGGTTTATATTTGAAAAGCATGTCCCAATCCAACCCATACGTTAAAAAGGGTAGACTGGAAGAGCATAGAATTGTACGGATCACGCGAAATGCACGCCAGTAAGAGCTGTCAATGGAAGAGACAATAACACGTGGAGCCCTTTCATCAAAAGGAGCTGAAAAGGTAAAGGTAGGCTTTCAAAATACATGAAATCCCCTACAGTTGTTAGAGTTCTTGTTAGTGTGGAATTACTGAAGGAAAATGTAAATCTCTCAAACAAAATGTGAAAATAGAGCTACAGATTTTTGTTCACATGAAACTTGTTAAGGCATTCTTTAGCACAAGCAATAATAATAATAAAACCAGCGTTCCAATTTATCACAGCTAAATAGTATTGAATTTGTAATGCAGAACATGGGTAGCATAAAACATCTGTTATCTTTATATTACACAAAATAAATAAAACATTAGGGTGCCAATGAACATTATTCAGCCAATGAACTACTCTCTTGATACTAATGTCCACAGTGCTGTGCATACAGTACCAGTCTGTGCAGTCGTGCCTTTTGTTCTCTTTGGTGATTTGTCAGTTTCCTGCCAGAAGTGAGTTTAATAAATTGGAATTAGACATTGCCCTGTGTATCTTGAAATTAAAACAAACAGATGTCATTATTTCAGTGTTTTTTCTACTGCACAAATTCACCATGTAAATAGAAGTACAGTAATATGAAAACTGAAGCATGAATTATGTTTATTTATCAAAATACAGTAGAAGAAGTTCCATTTTAATTCAATTAAAGCTTGACAATCCTTGTTTTTATTACATGAGAGTAGCTGTTATTTACTTCATTCTAATATTGAACTCGTCTTATACCAAGATAAAATGAGATAGTAGTTGTGTGCACCAACCAAGATGTATCTTCCGTGTAACATATGAGCCTTCAGCACTTTTCCTCCAGGTAATGTGGTTTTTCTATTGGGCTGGTGTTGATGGCTGAAGTATAATGCTGGCTTCAGGGATCAACCTATTTGCGGCCTCCCTGGCACATCAGTACACACAAAAAGGTAAAAGGTATAGGCAATGTTGACCCAGGGGACTTTTTTGACCTGAAAAAAGAAACAAGGACCAGGGGTCACAAATGGAGATTAGATAAAGGGGCATTCAGAACAGAAAATAGGAGGCACTTTTTTACACAGAGAATTGTGAGGGTCTGGAACCAACTCCCCAGTAATGTTGTTGAAGCTGACCTCCTGGGATCCTTCAAGAAGCTGCTTGATGAGCTACTAACAACCAAACGAGCAAGATGGGCTGAATGGCCTCCTTTCATTTGTAAACTTTCTTATGTTCTCAACGACGGCCATGCTGGCTCCCAAGCGCCACAGCATGGAAACTGTCTGGAATGGGCTGGTTGGAGCACTCGCAGGGGTCATCAGGTAGGCACTTCCCGTCTTCTGTGGACAATTTAAAGAAACACTGGTTTGCTTTACTATTATTTATAAATGGTCACTATTAATATCTGCCACTTGTGTTCAACAATGCAGTTTAGTGAGGTGAAATATGCCTTCATTCAGCAAATGTTTTCATGGTAATTACTGTATTTGATGCCCTGGAATTGGTCTTCCTTGCTTTTCTGTCTAATGGAGGTTGCAATTCCAGCTGTGTATAACCCCACCTTCTAACGCAGCAACATGAACAGTGCGTTTCCAGCTGCTCCGAAGATGCTAATGGCCATCTAATTGATGATCCCCTTTATCTGCCCATTGGTAAAACTGCAGTATAAGAAAATTAGTAGAGTGATAAGGGCCTAACCGTTTCTTAGATATTTACCTCAGAAATTATGATTTAGAGGATTTCCTGCCTGAGTAACATTCTGATCGCTACTCCGTTCCTCGATTTTCCATTCTGTATCCTTCAGGGTGGTTCACTGTCTATTCCGGACCTCTGCTCTAGGTTGTGGGATAGCTTCTCTATAGGTGTGTTCACTGGTCCACACATCTGGAAGCCATTAGGCTCTTAGCACACTTTGGACTCAGTCTTGATGAATCCTAATGAATTGCCAGCCATATACTGAGGGATAATCAATCTGGTTATTCACACATTTGTGGCCTTGGCATTGTCGACAATGCAACTGATGCAAAAGCACAGGCAGTCACAATAACCATGGCAAATGTGGATACAATAACCTGTGTTAAGGAATTTCTATATTAATTCCATCACTATTAAATGGCCAGTTCTCAATTTAAAACTAAAAGTAACTGTGACAGAAGTAAGGACATACAGACATACATGTGGACCCGCTTCAAAACACATTGCCAGGGATATGCACTCCTCACTGGGGGTGAAAGTACTAGGAGTAACATCTTTAATGTTCCAGTTAAATTAAAGGTGATTATTTTCCAACAATTTGAAAACGTTCCCATCCCTGTTTTCAACCATCATCTAATCAAGGTAAAGTGGTAAGGCTTTGTATATGTATCTAAAAAGTTGTAACGCATACGCCACTCTTTTTATGGCATTGATCAATCAGTTGTAACAAAGACCCAGTGTTGCTTAATGAATGTTAAAATGTTTAGATAATCATTAGAATGAAGAACTAAGGCAGTGGGCTCTTGTTTCCTGCTGATGCTTTTCTACATATTATTGTACTTTTAGCAGAGCCTGGGGGCAGAAGATCATTATAGCTTCAGTGAGGACTGAACATGTTTGCAAGAAAAGTTTACATAAATTACAACATACAGTCCCTCGATCATATCTTTCAGCTCTAGTCTAGTTACTCTTCACAGGACTCTTCCCCCAGATGCAATGGCCTTTTTGTAATTTGAGGACTAAAATGATCTTTTCTTAAAATCTTCTCTTTTTTTAAATGTTTTCTCTGCGATTATGTAGGCATTAACTGCTTTTGAATGGACCTTTATACCCTATGAGCCAAACCGATATTTTCACAAGGTTGCTGAAACTGACGTGTTTCAAGTTTAGCACCCTTCTCTCGAATACAGCAGGTGCTCTGTCCCAGTTTAATAATAGTACAGGGCATTACCAAGTTAAATAATATCTTGAAGAGGGCTTTGTTCTAATTATATATTGACATGGGTAAAGAAAGACTACAGACATTGTTAATAAGTATAACACATGTGCAGAAGGTAATTCTGAAGAAACCATATTTGTAAATACCATGTTCAGAACTTGACATTTGGCATCAAGCAAGGAGGCAATTGCTGTCTACTGATCATTCAAAGACCTTAGGCAGAACATTGAGCCTGTCTGTGATAAAGGGCATTAAATTAGTTAGAAAAGTGCTCAAAGGCAACTTCACATTGCATAATTTAATTTCCAATATCAGCCAGTAATAGACCCAGAGTTGGCTATTTGATCAATGTGGGAGTATATAATTCAATTTAAAAATACCACAGGATATGGATATGGATAAGGCACATACTTTATTGCTAAATAGATTTAAGCAGTTGACATGATGTGTAGTCACCCAATATGAAAAGCCTTACCCATAAAAAATAAATCAAGTGACATACTTGACTAAAAATAGCAGGTACCCACATGTGGAACAGTTTACTGTTGAACCCTGATGATTCAGTTACATAAAGTCCAAGTTTGCAGGCTTTTTAATCAGCAAGTCTCTGAGACTTTGGTATACAAGATGGTGGAAGAAGGGGTCAAGGTCAATATTGCAAACATGTACACCTTATAGACCAGCTCAGTGTATACCATATGCAAATCCACTGCTGGGTCCACAGGAAAATGCCATCTTGTATGAGTCAGAGCTTGACCCACCCTTAACACATCTTTCAGTATGAGGTTTTGAAGCACTCGTTGTTAGTAGCAGCTCACTTTATCAGTTATTAAGTAATGAGTGTAATTAAGTAAAAAACAAAAAAAAGAAACTATAGACACCTCCCACATGCTACATTTGTGAGTAGGATAAAACCAGATGGCTACAATATGGTAATAAAGGTGTGTATGTCAGTGTCATAGGTGACAGTGACTGAGGCTCAAACCCCATTCTTCTGGTTTGCATGCTGTGCTTAAAGAGCCAGAATACATCAGCAGGACAGACAGATAACATCAGTATAGTTACTCGTTAGCCCAGTGCAATTGTTTTCAGATGTACCACAGGTTAAACTGATTCAACTTGATATTGTTATTAATGGCATTATTTAATTGTATTGAAATATATTGAGAGAGATTCTAAGATCAAATGCCAGCTAATAATGTAACAGGCAGTGTCGTGAGACAAGGTTAAAAACTTTATACTGAACTTTGAAAGGTAAAATTTCCACTTTGTTTTATAAAGAAGCAAAGAAGGTGTAGTACCCTTGTTGGCCATTGCAAGTGGTGGTGGCACTGTGTTGAGTAGTAATTAATACAGAATAGTTTCAAACTGATGACAGCTTGTGGTGTGCTGTAGTACAGTACTGAGAGAACATGTTAAGGAGTTGATATACTCTTTTTGACGTCCTTGTTTAACATGGAATTCGATAAAAGCTCTAGAAGTTTTGAAGAGAGGTTTAGACTGATTAGGAAGTCACACAGGAAGTCACAGATGCCTACATTTGTCTGAAAAGAGTCAAACTATGACTATGGAAATTCCGATTAAATTCAGAATAAAACTGTAAAGGTACATGCTGTACTATCCATTTGTCAGATTCTGATCCTTCCACTGGAATCACTGGCAGTCACACAGATATCCAGGTAAACCTTGTAGTGGAAGATTAACTGCATAGCTCAGAAGAGGAAGAGGAGTTTGTAGAAAACTATTTTAATCAAATTCAACAGGATTCAGACAGTTCTGGTGTGTGGACATCTAGCAGTCCTGATGTCAAAGAGAAAAGGAAATCAAATAAAGCAAAGAAAAACACATTCATGAAAGAGGAACCAATGGGTTCTTATTCTGATGTACCTTGCTCCGGAATTAAAGTTTGGTTGAATTGCTTCCTTTTTATGAAATAGATACATTTCATATGTGCAGAACCATATATAATTATTTAGCAAATGAAGTCGATAGGATGTGCTTGATTTTTGTCTGCCTTTCTCCTGCCTTAACAACTTTGCTTAGAAAATATTGTATGCAAAGTATGTTGAAGTGACATGGTCTTGAAATCTAAATGCTATATTAATGTTGTACAGCACATTTTTAAACATACGCTGGCAGTGTGTAACAGCTAAGTATATTATAATAAACTATGATGGGCTACTGCTTTCTCTTCTCTGCTGGCTAGTGGAGAGAATGCATTTAACAGCCTTGAATTGGGGTAAAACATTAAGAAGATATGAAGTGTCAGTCGCAATACAATAATAAGATTCTACCACTGCTTGGGGCTTAAAGGGATCCCAAGCCTTCTGCCTTTTTTCTGGATTCCCATTTTGTTTGGCCACCAGTTGCCACTATAATAAAGTTCCATGTTTCCATACAATGATTTACACATTCACTACAACACTTAAATGTTTTTTCCAATATCATAACAGCAAGAGAACATTCAAAGAGGAGGTTAAATGTCTAAGAGATACAAATGGCAAAATCATAGACGAAGAAAAAAAAAAATAGCAAATATATTAAATGATTAAGTTTTTACAAAGGAGGATATGGACAACATGCCCCACGTCGACCTGTTCCTATCCATTTTAAAATAACTTTAGCATAACAGAGGCAGAAGTGTTAAAGGGACTAGGGCAGCAGTGTGGAGTAATGGTTAGGGCTCTGGACTCTTGACCGGAGGGTCGTGGGTTCAGTCCCAGGTGGGGGACACTGCTGCTGTACCCTTGAACAAAGTACTTTACTTAGATTGCTCCAGTAAAAACCCAACTGTATAAATGGGTAATTGTATGTAAAAATAATGTGATATCTTGTAACAATTGTAAGTCACCCTGGATAAGGGCGTCTGCTAATAAATAAATAATAATAATAATAATAAACAAATCCCCTGGGTCGGATGCGATCCTCCCAATAGTACTCAAAGAAATGAAAGACGTTATTTACAAACCGCTAACCAAGATCATGCAACATTCTCTTGACACAGGGGTTGTACCAACAGACTGGAGAATTGCAAACGTAATACAGATCCACAAAAAGGGAGACAAAACCGAACCAGGTAACTACAGACCAATGAGCCTGACTTCTATTATATGTAAACTTATGGAAACTACAATAAGATCAAAAATGGAAAATTACCTATATGGTAACAGTATCCTGGGAGACAGTCAGCATGGTTTTAGGAAAGGGAGATCATGTCTAACTAACCTGCTTGATTTTTTTGAGGATGCAACATCGACAATGGATAATTGCAAAGCATATGACATGGTTTATTTAGATTTCCAGAAAGCTTTTGACAAAGTCCCGCATAAAAGATTCATTCTCAAACTGAACGCAGTAGGGATTCAAGGAAATGCATGCACATGGATTAGGGAGTGGTTAACATGTAGAAAACAGAAAATACTGATTAGAGGAGAGACCTCAAAATGGAGCGATGTAACCAGTGGTGTACCACAGGAATCAGTATTAGGTCCTCTGCTATTCCTAATCTACATTAATGATTTAGATTCTGGTATAGTAAGCAAACTTGTTAAATTTGCAGACGACACAAAAATAGGAGGAGTGGCAAACACTGTTGCCTCAGCAAAGGTCATTCAAAATGATCTAGACAGCATTCAGAACTTGGCAGACACGTGGCATATGACATTTAATAGATAAAAGTGTAAGGTACTGCATGCAGGAAATAAAAATGTGCATTATAAATATCATATGGGAGATACAGAAATTGAAGAAGGAATCTATGAAAAAAGACCTAGGAGTTTATGTTGACTCAGAAATGTCTTCATCTAGACAATGTGGGGAAGCTATAAAAAAGGCCAACAAGATGCCCTGATATATTGTGAAAAGTGTTGAATTTAAAGCAAGGGAAGTAATGTTAAAACTTTACAATGCATTAGTAAGACCTCATCTAGAATATTGTGTTCAGTTCTGGTCACCTCGTTACAAAAAGGATATTGCTGCTCTAGAAAGAGTGCAAAGAAGAGCGACCAGAACTATCCCGGGTTTAAAAGGCATGTCGTATGCAGACAGGCTAAAAGACTTGAAACTATTCAGTCTTGAACAAAGAAGACTATGTGGTGATCTGTTTCAAACATTCAAAATCCTAAAAGGTATTGACGATGTTGACCCAGGGGACTTTTTCGACCTGAAAAAAGAAACAAGGACCAGGGGTCACAAATTTAGATTAGATAAAGGGGCATTCAGAACAGAAAATAGGAGGCACTTTTTTACACAGAGAATTGTGAGGGTCTGGAACCAACTCCCCAGTAATGTTGTTGAAGCTGTCACCCTGGGATCCTTCAAGAAGCTGCATGATGAGATTCTGGGATCAATGAGCTACTAACAACCAAACGAGCAAGATGGGCTGAATGGCCTCCTCTCGTTTGTAAACTTTCTTATGTTCTTATGTTCTTATGTTCTTAATATTCATGACACTGAACTTTATAGTTGAAAAGAATATTCTTACAAATCTTACAAGTTTCTTACAAATCCATTGTTTGTCAAAACATGGTCCCATGTTTTAGACATAGCAGCCCCAGTTTTCAACACCCCCTCTTAAGATAACCAATCAGCAAGAAGTAATTTGTCCTCGGACCTTAAATTTAGATGTGTTTACAAAACATGTGTGATACAATGTTCTGTCGATGTTCTCAAACTCATTTTGGTTTTTTTATTACTTACAGAAACAATATATTTGCAATCTAGTTACTTTTTTGTTTATAGAGTTGCCTTTGCCTTTGCCTGTGCACTTGTTGCTAAATATGGCCCGGAATGAATAATGCATTTTAAGAATTCAAACTGCATTTGTATTTAAAGTTTGTGTAGTGAAGCACTGATAGCCTTGCTCTCTAAAGTTGCATTAGGCTAATGTCTATTGACATGCGTTCAATGGCTGCACCATTACTACAGCTTACATGATTACCCCAAGGCACTTGCTGGATTTTCCAACAAAACAAATTGTCGTAATTTGAAAATGAATTTGTATGGCACAGGATCACAATGTTTTTGCATTCATGGATATATTTTCTATATCCTGCAATCTTCAAAGAATTATGAGACATGTTCATTTTAAACATGCTAGGGTGAATTTGCACCCCTTGCCACTAGCAAAGGAGGTGGATTTTCTGACAGTGGTTCTCCGTTGTCTTAAAGTACTTATATAAACCTAGAATATATAATACTTGTTCATAGATGCCAGGAGCTTATGACAGGCCAACACCTCATACTTTCTGTTTATTAACTTTGGGAAGTACTATTCATTTTAAATATACCTGAATTTCACAACTTTAAGGAAATGGCTATTGTAGCTTGGTTCCATTCAATATTGATGTCTTGCAGCAAACTGCATGGGTTTTTCCTTCAAAACTACCCTTCAATTAAATTACTGCTGCAAGTTTCAACATGAAAAATAAAAAAGATAGAATAAAAATTGACACAACTTTAGTCACATTAATTAAATCAGTGAAAAAAAAATGAAAAAAAACATCTACAGGTAGTTAAACCATTTGATCTCTCTTGTATCACCACACTGAATTTTATGAGTCATTATCAACTGAATGGATACATCAACACTGGGGAATCAGTCTGCAGAAAGATTAAGTGGAAAGCAGAAGTGTAGGGGAACTGAACCATGCATATCATGGGGGATATTGCACTGTGTGTTATTTATTATCAACAGGCAGATGAACAAACCAATTAGGAGCCTGCTGAGAACCAACAAAGTAATGGGCTAGCAATGAGAACAATGTTGGGGAGGCAGAGTGAAAGAGTCTGCTGAAAGGAGGACTGATAACAGGAGTCAGGAATCTGAGGAGCACAGTCCTTTTATTATTGATCTCTTATTACTAATACAAATGACTCAGAGTTGAGGATTTATAACAGGAAACTGAAAAATTAAAATTGTATCTGAATCTGGATACCAATTACACTTCTTTGCCTTTGTACCTGCTTCAAAGTAGGGTCTTTTCAGTGCTGAAATCAAATCAAACTAGGTGTATATTACAATAAAAGTGCTATGATGTCATTGTTACCCTCTAAAACAAAGCCCTAACGTATACAGCATATAACATCAATAGGACAAGTTTATACATTGTAAATCGAAATGCAGCAGAGATAGTCATTCTTTGGCAATACAAAAAAGCATGATGAAAAGATTAAATATGTTTGATTCAAAGATATTAAATGGAAGTTAATTCCATATTAAAAATAATCCATAACTAAAAGACTATACAGTATATACAGTATAGTGGTACTCAAAAATAAGTCTTTATCAATGACTGCAGTAGTTCTAGACATCTTTCAGTAAAGACTTTCATAATTCAGAACATTTTCAGTCAACCAATTAAAGTCAAGCACAATTATATTCCCAATGTATTCGCTCTTATTTGGAAACAAATGGGCATATTTTAATCAAGAAGCTACAGCACAGTAGCATGTCAGTGTTAGCTTTCGTGTACGATATGGTTTAAAAAAAGCCGAGCACATCATTAATGAATTATAAAAGGTGGCACTGGCCTTCACAAGCTCTTCCTTTTTAATAGTTTTCTGTCACTGTAGCTTTACTATGAATAGTGTTCTAAAATTAACCATAGAATAAGTGAGCTTATTTAGGTCTCTCCAGACAAGTAGGTAAAGGATCCTTACAAGCAAAATTGTTCTGTCTGTAAAATGTATTGCTCCCTGTTCGAAAGCCAATCACACATAAATCCATGAAATGTATTTTAAACAGATTTATTGCTGAAAACTGGAAAAGGTAAGAGGAAATAAAAGCATTTTGTAATGTAGGTGCCAACTGCATGAAAGAATGCGCTAAATCATATACTATATGTATAAAAAATACATTCCAGAAGTGGTGTACGAAATATTCAGCCAAGTAAGTAACTGTACTTAAAAGTGGCTGTCTAGGAACATACAGTATGTGATTAAAAGATCATTAAAATAATACTATCCCTGCCAAATACATGTGCAGACTGTGGCTTGGACTTAATTGATTAATTAACAATCTATTAAACCCAGCCACAGGTGTATATAAGAAGCAGTCTCTCCACTTGTGGCAAGGAGCAGAGCACAACAAGCAGACAAAGGACTACCATCGTCCTCTTATTTTATGGACAGAACGCAGGTAAATACCTTCAGAACACCTTGCTCTACCTGGGAAGTCGTGTATATAGTTGTACGATATTTAAAGACACAGTACCATTTATTTAAATACACACAAGAGTGCCTTAACTTAACTTTTACACCTCTGCCTGTTATTTGTATAGCCCTTAAAAAGCTGCACCACAACGCTGCCCTCCCACAACATTTTATTTATCTCACGGTCTGGTTTTACTAGTACGTCCTTAGTGCTTTTAATCTACGATCATTGAAACACATTTCAATTTGTTTATGTTTGTGAAATAAAAGGTCTACTGTATTAACAATACTGCAATAATAATAGTAATAAAATCTGTTTAATTTTAGTGTTTTGCTGTGAAACAACTAAATCCCCCAAGTCCTTACTTTCACATTTGAAAGCGGAATAAATAACAAGAAAATGAGGGTGCAACATTTTAATAAGTGACTCGTCTTTATTAATGTTAATGCAATTATGAATTGTAATGTTTGTCCAGCTTAATTTTTTTATTATAACTTTATAAAAGATTTATTTAATAAAATGTTGCACCCTTGTTTGTCCATTTTCTACATTCTGCACGCAGAAAAACCTGTAAATTAAACTAAAAGACCCCCTATTTATAAACTGCAGGTGTATCTAAATCTAGTGGGGTTTTTTTGGTTTTTTTGGGGGGGTTTTTGTAAACAAAATGTATTTGATATTAAAACCCGCAGCCGCTGTACTTTCAAATGAAGGAGGGCTGGGCGATTAATACTATTCCTCTTTCTGGGTAATGGTGCACAGCTTTGTTTGCACCTTTTCACTTCTGCTTTAATAGCACTAATAAATCAATGTAGCATGAAAGATCTTGCAAGAGTTCAGCCAAACCACAGAGATTTTAAGCAGCACTTGATTTGAAAATCCAGAGTCATTCAGATAGAAAAACTAGGCCTTTTTTTGTATTTGTTCAGCAAACTAGTGGTGTGCAGAAAACCCATTAACTATGCTTTTACTCATAGTCATATTCATAGGGTGCTCTTACTCATATCTCACCTAGATGACATCACTGTATTGATCCATATAGATCTTATTTAGGCACACAAATACTGTGTGTATTTAAATACATGTATTATGCTGAAAATCTATAGAATGTTGGTCCGTTTGATGTCAAGGGGATATCTAGAGTTCAAGATCACATCATTGTAAAGCTCCACAATGTTTTTTTTTTTTGTTTGTTTGTTTTGTTTTTTAAGAATAAAAGGCCTTTAAAGAAATGAAAACAGAATTCCTATATGGGTGTGAAACATGTGTCCAATTTAGTTTGAAAGGCAAGGCGTTTCAAAGTGAAAATAATCTTTTAAAGATTGATTTTAAAACAGCACCCCACTAGATCATTTTGTTTTGTTTTCTCTTCGCTCAGCACAGGAGTTGAAAAACCTTAGCTCCCTTCTTTAACTGGTTCGTAAAGCACACTGCAGGAAATGTTTGTTTTCCATAGGGAATGTTGGAATGTGGTGGAAAAATAAAACCAGGCCTTGAAAGGTGCATACAAAGATGGCAAGAAAGAAATGTGGTCCTGTCAAATATTATTTAGGCAGAATGTGGAAAAAATTGGCTAATCTACAGGGAACTGCCAATCTGCCACCGCTGATCCGGAAACACTCCAATGGATTACTGTTGAGTCTTTACATCATATATATATATATATATATATATATATATATATATATATATACACCTGTATATATTAGTGGAATGTGGAATATGTGGAATCCATCTCTTTACTTTCACCTTTAATATATGAAGCTTGCTTTTTAAAAGCATAATTCAAGAATTTCTGACAGTTGTGAACAAATATGACAGACTTTACTTATAACAATCATGACTGAGCAAGTTACTACTTCTGGATAAGCAGTGGTCTGCATCCAAGTTCCAGTATTATTACTTCCTCGTTATACTATATTTACCCAAAGACCTGAGTCAACATGGACATCCACCAGAAGCTTTACCACCATAAGTATACCATGGCCACTCTCTTCCTCACCATTAAAATATACAAGTTGATTTAGTCTAAAATGCTGGGAATAATTTGAGCAATGTGTGGATATATACTACCATGTTTGATGCATTAAATATATCAGCAACACATACAATAGCATCAGACTGAGGCACTCTAAAAATGTGGAATCGCCAAAGTATGCAGAGAATGGGGTAACAGAAACACTAATGTTTTACCAGAGCATTCTTGTTAGTGCCCTAATTGAGCACTCTAATTATAGCTGAACATCCTGATCTAGTGCATATGTGTAGACATAGCTATTAATACCTTCTGAATAAGAAAAAAAGAATAAGCATTTGATCTGACCTCCTAAGCTAGCAGGGATAAATAACCACAACTTAGCATGCACATCGCATTAGTGCTTCACACAGAGTATGCCCTATTAATGCTTTCATTTGCGATATTAAACCTTTGTCGCTGAAGGCACTGAACGGAGACTCAGTTCAGCTCACAGTTTACAGTATTTCTCTGTGTAACGATGGCAT
Organism: Acipenser ruthenus; assembly: GCF_902713425.1. NCBI lineage: Eukaryota > Metazoa > Chordata > Actinopteri > Acipenseriformes > Acipenseridae > Acipenser > Acipenser ruthenus. Next base: position 77,123,860 of record NC_081194.1, read on the forward strand.
GCTGTGAGATTTCTCCATTAGTTTGTGTTATTGTCCCTGCTTTGAGTATTTAGCCACAATGAGGAAAATGTTAGTGACTGCCTTTCTCTTTCGCATCCCGTTGTAGATACTGGAGGCTAGTTGGGCATATAGTTGTGTGAATTGCAGTAATTAATTTATTCCAACACATCAACAGGAAATAATAACACCTGCTTCCATTTGTGACACAGATATGTGAAACATCATTATCTTCTTGGGAATCAGACATCCTCTTTGCCAAGTTAAATGCACAGGATTGCTGATTTAGACATTACCGCAGTGTTACTGCAAAACGTGGCCACATTTGTGGACTGGAAAAATCCAAACAATTTAGCAAATATATGTTCTCTGAAGCTCATCATATGGTTAGTACTGAAGTTGCTTTCTTTAGGAAAGTTAATAAAGGATTTAGCTGTCCAGATGGCAAGTCACTGTCATTTGTGGAAAGGACATAGGCCAAGCAATGAAAAGCAAAACTGGAAAGTTTTATTTTTTATTTTTTTACCAACAAGCACAGTGAAGAAAATTATATAGTTAAAAATTATATGAATGTTTTCCAATTTTAAATGGTTTCCTCTGATCTTGTCATACGGGGCAGATAATTATAATCATGTATTTGAAAATAAAGGCCCATATGTGTTATGCTGGGTCAGCAATGCCAAGATCTTGAGAGGAAAATGACCGGTTAGCTAAGGTCAGTTACATGTATTACATTTAACTGACCTGATGAGTGACCTACAGTTCACTGATGAGTGACCTACAGTTTATTGTGTCCTTAAGAGAAAACTAAATCTACATTTTATGCAGTCTCCTTTAGCACCCTCACACACACAACTAACGGCACTCGAAGCAGTGAATTATTTTTACCGATTCAACGCTTATCTAGTTGACTTTTGAATCGCATTTGCTGAATACTCTCAAGGTTTCCTTTTTTCACCTTAGAAATATTGCCAGACTGCATCCCATGCTTTCTCTACCTGCAGCTGAAAAACTTGTTCATGCTTTTGTGTTCTCCAGGATCAATTACTGTAAGAATTTTGTCTTGGTCCCGCTCAAGAGATCACATCACTCCTGTCTTGGAGGCCTTGCACTGGCTGCCTATCATGTTCAGAATTGATTTTAAAATTTTAATGCTGACATATAAGGCTCTTCGTGGGCTAGCTCCGACTAATCTGTCAGATCTTTTATCTTTTTACACTCCCACTCGCAAACTTCGCTCTGCTGATTTCAGACTGCTGTGTGTCCCGCCTGCTCGCCTGCGCTCTATGGGCGACAGGGCCTTCTGTTGCTATGCCCCTATTCCACTAGAGATCAGGGAGTAAGCTTCTTTGAGTGTTTTTAAAGTTAATTTAAAGACTTACTTTTTTAGAAAGGCGTTTTTATGATTTTTGTGATTGTTTTATTAATTGTGAAGCGCTCTGAGATGACTGCTTTTAAGGGCACTATACAAAATAAAGTGTATTACAGAATAACAAGTAATTGTAAAATTACTTGTGTATTACTCATGCTTGGAAAAGTGACCATACTTGTAACAAATACTCATTTGTACTCGTACTCGGGCACACACCTAAAGAAATGTTGAGCTAGTTTGGAGTGATGAGAGCTGCAGGAAAGAGGAAAGTTACAACGGATGAGTAAGTTGACTTGTTGATAAGTATTTGGTTGCTTGTATGCCTGTTTGAATAATAAACATGGGTGATTGAAGTTTTAGCTTTGAAAGAAATGGTATATTAACTAGATTTATACTGCGTCTATATGAAGGACCTAAAATTACTGTTTTGCTGCTCTGTACCATGCTGCAGCTGTGTGATCTGCATTACTGTTGTATTCCATTACGACCCAGCTTTTAAATTGTGCAATAAAAAATATTGAATAATATAATATATTTTATATATTTCTGTTTTTGTTGTTGTGGTGTGCTGTTTCATGCAAAATCTCCTATGTGTCTAATTTTAGAAGCCCTTAAATGTTTTATTTTCTATTCCCCCATTTTAGGAGGCTTTACACACAAGCAATCATACACAGACCTGGAAGTTTAATATGGGACAAAGCACGTCCTTGATATGCAAAAGCAGAAATGTGAATTTAGTACCTCTAGTACCTTAATTTACCGAGCCACCAGTTCTGACAGAGAAGTGAATGCAAGGAAAGTCAACAAGGCAGATACTAGACACTTCAGTCAGAACAGCTGTAGCAGTTATATAGAATTACATTGCCTTGCCAACAATAACATACTATAACATGCTATATAAAAATGTACCTCGCTTTTTGCACCTCAGGAAAACCCTCAGGGTTATTTGAGGAGAATTTCAGGAGGAGGCATTTTGACGACCAATAGCTCCTTCCCCAACCCCAGCCACCAAACCACCAACCCGTACCATGCATGCGAGAGTGAAGTGTGGAGATATGAACTCTGAAGCACACTGTGACTGTCTTGAGGGGTATGCTTAAATGTACCTTGACTTGACTGTTACTGGTTGAAAATGAAGTGAGATGGTTGATAGGTACAGGGAGAGTCATTTGCCTGACCCAATATTTGCTTTTACTTTTGTTGAGGAGATTAACAGGTTCAAAAGAATTACCTGTCTGAATGAAACACATTGCATTACATTCCCTTTTCTAGGGCAACCAGTCTGGTCTTCATTATGCTGAACCCCATTTGTCAGGCATAACTGGAGTTCTGAAGTCATACTGGGCAGCAGTGTGGAGTAGTGGTTAGGGCTCTGGTCTCTTGACCGGAGGGTCGTGGGTTCAATCCCAGGTGGGGAACACTGCTGCTGTACCCTTGAGCAAGGTTCTTTACCTAGATTGCTCCAGTAAAAACCCAACTGTATAAATGGGTAACTGTATGTAAAAATAATGTGTGAAAAATAATGTAATTGTATGTAAAAATAATGTGATACTTTGTAACAATTGTAAGTCGCCCTGGATAAGGACGTCTGCTAAGAAAATAAATAATAATAATAATAATAATAATACAGCTGTATAGGTAAGGTCAGGTCCCAAACAACTGGTGCTCAGATATAACCTCATAATCTGTAGTTGCAGAGGGTATAAACACATCAGTGTGTAGGTTACTCTTGCATTTCTCTCAGCCAGCTATAAATATAAAATAATATCTGCTGGGATTAAAAGGAAAAGAGCTTTATTTCAGCATTAGTAATCTGAAATTGCTTATTAAAGTCATGTCTGAGGTTAGCTGCTGGACGCTAGTTATACGACAATTTATATTTACATTGCAAACTTATCACTATCGGCCAGGGAGAATGCCTTTGAATAACTTGGAGCGTCCTTTTTTTAGATTGCACATACTGTAAGCTTTTTTTAAATTTATTTTTTTCTAAACCAGACCTTTTAGAATTAAAAATTAAGTAAGGCAATACCAGTTAAGTATTCCTGAGAGGCAAATCGTAAAGGAACTAGGAATAATTTAACAGAAACGATGGCCTCAGCAAATGTGAGGTACTCTTTCACTGTCACATACTATCCACAGAGTTCTCTAATAATCAGCAGAGTGGTTAAAAAACACATGTTCCATTAGAAAAAGGGTATAGCTATCTATCTTGATCTTGGTCTTAATTTGGTTTTGTATTTCCTTCCAAGACAAGTGGCAGTAGGTGTAGACATATGATTCCTGTTCCTGTTAAGGCAAAACTGGTTTCTAGGATCCTATTTGAAGCTTGCCTGTCCCACTCTATAAATCATATCCAAACTGAGTATTTCCTTAATATAGTAACACAGTGCAGGGCAACTGCTTTACTCTATTTTTTTTTTTTTTTTTCAATCAAGGAATAAAATTAATTTGTTGCTTCATTTTTCCTTCCAAGACAACTTTCATGTCAAGCTGTATTTAGTTTATAGCAGTCCACTTTAATTACTTTAATAAAAAGGATAATAAATCAAAGAGCACACACTTTTAAACTACTTTTTGGTGAAAGTTTTGCCTCTAGTTGAATAGGTTGGTGAACAAGTCTTAAAGTATCAAGAAGCTGAAACCGATCTGTTGGCAAAGGATTTCTCACAGGCTTTCCCAACAAACTTTAATAAACATACACACACTTATACAAGTATTTATGATCAAGACATTTCTTTACTAAACCAACTATTGTTCATTTTTATTATTTTACAAATTATATTTTGTCATTAAAGGTGAATGAACTATTTAATAAAATCGTAACAGGGAAGTCAGATAGCTAATTGGGCAGTAGTGTGGAGTAGTGGTTAGGGCTCTGGACTCTTGACCGGAGGGTCGTGGGTTCAATCCCCGGTGGGGACACTGCTGCTGTACCCTTGAGCAAGGTACTTTACCTAGATTGCTCCAGTAAAAACCCAACTGTATAAATGGGTAATTGTATGTAAAAATAATGTGATCTCTTGTAACAATTGTAAGTCGCCCTGGATAAGGGCGTCTGCTAAGAAATAAATAATAATAATAATAATAATTGATTGATTGAGGGTTATATAGAACTCAATTTTTAACAGACTGCCCTTAACAACATAACTTGTAATAGAAATGGCTGCCCTACCCTATACAGTATAAAATAGTATATTGCTTTCTGGAATGAAACTAAATGATCTTACAGCCAATCTGAAAACAAAACACATTGATTCTTAACTGACACTACATTGCTCCCTCGTTTGACAATGCCTGGCTATGCTGAAGGCTCCAACATGCAAGACCAATGGGAACAACTTATCGTCGCAAAAGAAATATGTATTGTATAGAAAAATCAATATATATTTATTTATCCCTAGTTTTGTATGCTGACTAAAATTGTATAATATATAAAAGCTGCATATTCCAGTTGCAAGTTGCAGTAGGGAACTGCTTCTGTGACACAGGTTGAACAGATTATTAATAATTAACATTCAAGTGATGTTTCAGGTTACCGTTATCAAATGTTGGTGTTTGTTTTTCATATGTTTCATAATAAAGATACTGCATGTGATATTCTCATAAAAGAAACCATGCATTATGTCTTTTCTTCATCGTCTCTCATCTGCCAGTAAATACATTTTTGTGTCACTGTCTAAATTGTAGGCATGCCTGCAAAACTCTGACAGCATATATTTAGTTGTTATTTATAATTTACTGTTAGAATGACATCAGGAAACAAAAATTAGAATATGGTGGACTACATTGGAAGCTAGCTTCCTTTTAACTAAAATTTGCTTTACTTGTTTATATATTTAGATGCAGATTATACATATGATGGGCAAGGTTGTACAATAATATTCAAGCATATTCAAACTCCTCATTGTGTACTTAGTTTATATGAATATATTTTACTGATAATTCAAACAGTGTGTAGATCTAGAATAAAAGATTGAAAACAGGAAAATAAAGATAGTAATCTTTCGTCCTAGGCTAATAATGACTGTAAAATACCTAACCATCCACAGACTTCCAAGAATAAATAAATACATAATCTCAGAAGTTTTCACCACATTTAATTATAAATAAACAACTCAAACTCTTCTTACATAGATATGTTACTTCAACTGGAAGGAACTACTAAAGGAACATCTACACATAAACCTAATCCTAACCTAAATCACAGATTAATTTCACACTAACCTCAAAGTCACTATCAGATTGCAAATTGGCTATTGTGTCCTCCAGCTGGATGTTTGAAATAATATCCTCTATAAAACCTCTATAATCCTACATGTACATATGTTGTTTCTTCCATTTATAGCAAAATATTTTGCCATCTCACCAAAGTAAATGAGGTCCTAAGGTTTCAGGAGCTATCCAGAGAGTTACCAATTTTTTGGCAAGAATCAATTTCTTCTGTGCGTGAACTGCCTGAAGGTCATGCTTATGAATTCAAGTCAACACAATCTTCTGACCTCAGAATCAGTTTCCCAAAAATACCACTCTACTTTGGAAGGAGTTAATGCATTAATTCAACCGCCCTGTCTTGTTAACTTGTCTGATCTCTAATTAAAAAGGTTTTGATGAATTAGAGATTTATAAATGTATATTTCATAGAACAGCTACCAAAAGTAATTTGAATTGCATCAATTGTTTAACTGTTCAGCAGGTCAATGGTTACTGAATGAAAGATAAGGTAAGTACAGAAATCAATTTTTAACAAGGGATCACGCGCTCAACACTTGTAAAAACAGAACGAAATACATACTAATCCCAAACTTGCATGACAGTAAAGCCACACACTCATTATACACCACCAGTCAGCACTACAAAGTAGGAAATCCATTCAATAATGAAACACAGCAAGCAGACAGAGAAAATTAACAAAATGAAACTTAACGAAACAGGAACCATATAACTAAAGCAAAAACGAAACCATTTATAGGCTTTAGTGACCCTAACAATGTTTTGTAACAGCGCAAAGACCAGTTACTCATATGCATGACAATAGACAGGGACAGTTACATATTAATAAGTAGAAAACTGTCTGACACAGCCATAAAAGTGCATGTACTTTTTTTCACTTTAGCGTGGAATTAACACTTAAATAGAAATACAGGTAGTGGACAAAAAAATGGAAACACCAATGTAGTCACTTAATAGGACGTTGGGCCACTATGGTATCCCGCTCTGTGGAGTTCTCGGCGGACCGTTTTTGATGAAACTGGCTGCTCGCGCCCCAGGTTAAAATTTGCAGTCAATTGATCTGCAGTTGCTCGTCTGTTTTGCCTTGCACTTCAAATTAATGCACGGATATCACTATCTTGGAGTATGCGGCCCACAGTTGCCCTTTGCTGATGATGTCTTTCCCTCTGAGTTCCATGCCCAAAGTCACTGAGGTCTCCACTTGCAGTCATGCTAGCCATAATTATAGGCAACCAGGCCTGTCCAGCTTTTTTATACATGACCCTAAGCATGCTGGGATGTTATTTGCTTAATTAACACATGAGCCACACCTGTGTCGAAGCCCTTGCTTTCAATATACTTGGTGTCCTTCATTTACCCAGATGTTTTCCATTTTTGTGTCCACTACCTGTGTGTTTGATTAAAACAGCACAATATTAATTTCACCTTTCTATTAATTAAGCAATACAGCCCAGATTAGAGGGCATTACTGTCTGGTGGTTCACTGTGTAGGCAAGGTAAGCAGGCAGATCACTGCAGTACAGACAAGGCCTACTGCCGAGGCAATGCCTGATAAGCAGGGGTTTCATTGCGGTTAGCAACCGTCACCAGTAACTGGTATGCTAAAGCTAGACATTCTATTGGACTGTTCTGTGGTCATCTACCATGTGTTAGTGCCCTGAAATGGAACTCCGAATGGGATCATCCTGCAAATAATTAGCTCATTTTCATACCGTTATGATGTTAGCATGCATATTGACTGACATTAATGAGTTTAAGTTTAAAATTCAGTGTGTAATACAGTTGTGAAATGACTATAATATGTTGCTCATTTTTTCATTACAAATAACAGTATGTAACACAATTTTTGTTCCTGGGTAGTAAGTGTTATTTCTTAATTGCTTATGCCTCAAAAGTATAGAAAATGGCTATTATTCCCCACAAACTTTGCTTTTGTGACCAGGACAGTGATATTTTGAAATTTACCTATTTCCAATGAGAAAACGGGTGAATTTGTGTCTTTTCGTTCACATAAAGTCAGAAAAAAACAACATATGAATCCAAATTAACATGTATTTATACTAAAGTAATACAAAAATGACTACAAAAGATTTAGAGGTGAGTAGTCTTTTTGGTTGGAGTAGTATGGGTTTCTCTCCTCAGCTCCACCTCTGAAATTGTCATCTGGATCTACAACGTCTTCCTCGCTCTCTGACTTGCTGCTCTCTTCTAAAGACAGCTGCTCTCTCTCCGGAGGAGTGGGTACGGGGAGCTCATGGCAGTGTGGCACCGGGGCGATGGATGAAGGAAGGTCCAGATACGTGATAGCAGGTGCATTCTTGCCAGTCCGACGTTTGGAAGGGTCCACCATGCAGAAGTAGCAGTTGCTTGAGTGGTCAGTGGGTTCCCGACAAATTCTTGGGATAACGAACTTCATGGCTCTCTTTTCCCCTCTGTACCATCCTACAAAAATACATTTATTTCACCCTTGACTAATGTGTAAGAGATTCTCGCAACATTTTTCATATATGATATATTTTTTCAATAACATTGAAAATTGTAAAACATTTTAAAATTAAAAACTTTTACAATTTTAAAAATTTTAACAAATTTTATAACATAAAATTCGGAGCAACAATTGTCCATCTTACCTTCCAGAGTTTTTTTGCAGTGCTCGCAGGTGAAATGAGGTGTCCCGGGTTTGTCTTGATCCCTGACAGGCATGCCGAAATATGCCTTGTAGGCCTCACACATCTTAGCAGATGCTTCCACAGAGTACTTTTTCGCTCTTGTCTTGATAAATTGGCCGCAGACATAGCAAAATGCGTCTGCCGGATGCTTGCAGCCTCTTGATGCCATCTCAGAAAAATGCAGATATGTATCCACTTAGGCAGCTGGAACTAAACTGAACTGGTGGGCTTAAGGCCCCTGTATTTATACTACTATTTATATTACTTGAAAGTTCTAGAAAGTTCTAGAAGTTACTCCAAGTTTACTCAGCACTGAATCTATCTGGAATGTTCTGGAAAATAGGTACATTTCAAAATATCACTGTCCTGGTCACAAAAGCAAAGTTTGTGGGGAATAATAGCCATTTTCTATACTTTTGAGGCATAAGCAATTACAAAATAACACTTACTACCCAGGAACAAAAAAAATATATATATATTGTTACACGGTGTAATACAACAAATATGGAAAAACATGATGCTGGTGTCATTTGCATTTCAGTATAGAAGTCATCTCTATGAAATACGCATTGTTTTATATTTGCATCTCTTTGCAATATGTTTTTTCATCATGTTTCTTTATGCAGTTTTTAGATTAGGGAAGGTACTGAAAACAAATTTAAATATGTAAGTGACATATGTACATATTTGGATATCACTGCATTGCTATCTTCAGAAATGTCAATATGGCATATTTCTGAGTGGATGACAAAATGTCAGATGTTTTGTTTCCCTTTATAGTTGCTTAAGCATTTTACTGTTTCTATAAAGTTTTTTCTACCGATACCATAATGCAATCGTTACTAAAATTAGATTTTGAAACTGCAAAGCCAACAACTTATCTAAACAGCAGTTAAGTTTCCTTTTTTAACTTCCTCCCTGAGCTCTTGCAGTATTTTCTAAATTCCTTTTAAGCAGCTGCCTAAATCTGCAGATCACACAGATCTTATGCTATTAACACTAAAGAAACAAAACAGAATGTATTGATTAGCACTGTGTAGTTCCCAATTGCACAGTTTGTACACAGCTTTCCATGTTAACATTACACTCTGCCAGCACAGCTCAGTTAGAGACTCCATGTAGAACCCATGATTTCCCCACTTGTTTAAGCAGCTAATAGGCAATCACTGTTGACTGCATAAGTTGCTGTAATGGAGGCAGTGGTCCAGGTCATCATTTTTACATATTACACCAGGCGTAATTTTTCAACTTTTAAATTCTGGCAAATACTGTATTGTACTGTACTGTAATGTACTATAAATGTTATAGTTATGGTTCTTTAATTGCGTAGTGCAATAAACTTACATGAAAATTGGCGTAGCAATAAAATACATTTGACCCTTGAAGGCTGGTTGAACATAACTTTCGTAAGATCTTTTTAGCTCCATATAATTGCTGCCTGCTGCTGCTGAGTTGATTGGGCATTAATATATATATATATATATATATATATATATATATATATATATATATATATATATATAAAAACAAGTAGCTTTCGAGTTAAGGTGAGTGAAAGCAACAAATTCAAAAACAAATGGGTTATAGGGAGACATGCAAATAAAGTATTACAAGAGCCAATCAAATCGCGTGAAAGGTGCCTAACGGCTCCTACATTCACAGCGTTTTAAAAGTATAAATACAATAGCTGCATACATGTTTCGCCCTTTTTGGGGCTCATCAGTACAGCACAACTGTATTTTGACTTCAGAAAGGCTCAGGAGAGTAAGACAACTTCCACGCGATCTTGTAATGCTTTATTTGCATCTCTCTCTCTCTCTCGCACTCGCTCTCTCTCTCTCTGTCTTTATATATATATATATATATATACATATATATATATATATATATATATATATATATATATATATATATAAGTTTGTATATATAATTTAAATAAAACATCTGAATCATTTAGTTATACTTACATAAGAAAGTAGTGAACTATATAGAATACTATAATGTACACCTTATTGTGCAGCATGCAACCAGTATATAACTGTGACAGAGATCGAATGATTCTTGGTGTGAGATCTCCCTCCCGACCTGCGAGGTAGCTGCATAAAGGGAACAGAATACCCTGGACTAAATGGCATGACAGTTTATTCCCAGGGTTAGGTGGAAGTCGACCATCTAGAAAGGGGGCAAAGCTACGGTATACGAACTCAATGACCCAGACGGGAAACAACGTGGCATCTGCGGATTGGAGTAGTGGGTGTGCTCGTTGACCAAGGGGTCATGGGTGATGTTATAAAAAGGGGACGTAGTGATGTGATCTGTTCCTTTGTGAATGCTTATATTAAATGACCAGAAGGAGAACCTGTATTGTGAAACATGAGTGTTTTGTTTGTTTTTGTTTGTCGTTAATAACACTGTTTGTAATTATTTGGATGGCTAACACGATCTGGAGCTGTCGCCAAAGGCCAGCATTAAACCCGGATCAACAGCACTGCACTTTCGTTTAACACTTAAGAACTGTATTCACCACGAGCACTAGCGCACGCACTGTGGACTGGTGTTTGTGTTTGTGTTACGTGTGGGTGAACTGAAACAGGACTGTTATTATTTCGGGGCCAACCCGCAGATTACAAATAAGCAATAGACACTGCTGTATTGCTTCATTACCATTGTTATTATTTACTGTTGTTTTGCCATCAGGCCATTGGAGTTAAAAAAACATTAAACAACATTGCACCTGGATTATAATTGTCTGTCTGTTTATTGATCACCTGCACCTACACACTGCTAACCACTTTACCACAATACCACATAGAGATTATCCTAACATTTTCAAAAGGGTACATGTTATATTCTGGATATTACAGTATTGAGATTTAAAACAATGTTAACTAGCTATTAAGGTTCAATATGTAATAATTTTTGAAAGCCAAACACAACTGTTTTAAACAGGTGAATGGTCTACCTTTGATATTTTGGCCTTATCAAAACGTAACATAAAGAATGTTAGAATGCATGTGGGGGTGCCGTTCATTCAGAAGATTTGTGGTCTGTGTGCCATCAAATGGACGCAGAAATAATGAAATTAACAAAAAAGGATATTTAGCAATGAAAACATTTAACCACACTCCAATCGTGTGGAATTTCAGGAAACCATTTGGGAGGTCAATAGCATTGTTGTGGGTATATCCATAATTGAGTTTTATAATTAATTTCGCAATCAGATATTTATGAACATTTCACATAATAACCTGACACTGCACTTTAATAGACTCTGCTGAACAATAAACATCAATTAAAGAATAATTAATGAAGTGATGACTTGTTATTTCCTTAGTTACAAAGTAATAACTGGCAATAAGGATTGGATTACATTTGGGATTCAGGCTAGAGTGAGGGAAATAAAATTACATATTATGAAATGACTTGGTAATATCTCTATAAATAATAATTCATTAATGGTAATTGTTGCCTGGTTGACATAAGCCATTACAGAAAAGTAAAGATGAGTTTTAATCATAAGTACTGAAACTCACTGAATCTAATTGCATCTTTATTGTTATTTGATTCAGTTACAGCTTCTAGATGACTTTGCATAGCATCTAAAAGCTCACATGTCGGTACATTTCTCCAAGCTTCTGGACAGACATGATTCAACAGCTCAATTCTTGATGGATGGCTTCTTTTCACCAACCTCTTCAACTTGATCCAGCAATACTCAATTGGATTAAGAACTGATGATTGACTGTGCCTTGGAACCAAAATCCCTGATATTACATCACCGTGTCAAAACATCTAATCAAAATCAACATGTATTGCATGCTGCAAAAAGGATATAATAGAGAGTGAGCACCACCGTATACAAAAAAAAAGTGTGTTAGTGAAAGGTGTGGATTATGTGTTAATAATAATAATAATAATAATAATAATAATAATAATAATAATAATAATAATAATAGTGAAAGGTGTGGATTGTGTGTTAGTGAAAGGTGTGGATTGTGTGTTAGTGAAAGGTGTGGATTGTTTGTTAGTGAAAGGTGTGGATTGTGTGTTAGTGAAAGGTGTGGATTGTGTGTTAGTGAAAGGTGTGGATTGTGTGTTAGTGAAGGGTGTGGATTGTGTGTTAGTGAAAGGTATGGATTGTGTGTTAGTGAAAGGTGTGGATTGTGTGTTAGTGAAAGGTGTGGATTGTGTGTTAGTGAAAGGTGTGGATTGTGTGTTAGTGAAGGGTGTGGATTGTGTGTTAGTGAAAGGTGTGGATTGTGTGTTAGTGAAGGGTGACAGGCGATATCACTCGCTGGAATGAGGCAAGCAGATGCCGTGAGGGTTTCCCCTAATATTCTATACGCTCACTTTGAGCTGAAAACCCACCACATGTACTTCAACTCTGGACATCTCTTGAACAGAGACAATTATCGACTTTTCCATGGGGCTAAGTTAAAGTGAATGAACCCTACAACCCTATACTTGTTCAGCCCTTAACACTATGAACTAGACTTTTAACATGATTGTGCCAATACTGTGAAATAAAGTGTACTAATCTACACAATCTAAGTCTTTGTGCACGTATCGTCTCTTAAATGCCTTCATTTTATGGTTTATGTTACACTTACAAGTATCAAGAAATTGTACCAAAAACTGAAATAAAAAAATGCTTTCAAAAACAATTAAATATATATAAGAATGAAAACTGAAAACTGAAACTGAACACTGATTATCCTTTTAGCAACCTCAATAGGAGACAGTTTGAACTGTAAATACTGTTCTGGAATCGTTATACATTAGTCAAGGGAAGTAATACTATTTTTTTTTTTGCAATTAACCACTAAAAACATAAAACATGCTTCATTTGCTATTCATTCAATCCAAACAATGCAATTGTTTTGTGCAATTCAGCAAGACAGGGCCCTCAACAGAGTTGCAAGTCCCACACAAGCTATTAAAAAACAGGGATGTCTACTTGGATTTGTAGATTGTTTTGTTACTCAGTTGGTACACTTCTGTTTCAAGTGCTTTGTTTCCACTGTAAAGCTAAAACTCTGATATCAGCAGGATGGTTTATTACAATCGTTTCTGTAACATGTATATACCCACATTTACTCACAAGCTGTTCTTGAACAACAACTCACAACAATATGTAATTATTTGTTTCTGTTAAATTGACTGCATCTCTTTGTTAGGAAGATTTAGTATTATTGCCCACTGTCATTAATATCTCACAACCTTAAAGCCATAGTTACTAAAAAAATACTATATTAAGGTTGACACTTGGGGTGTGCTGAGTATACAGTGTAAAATAGTATCTGTAACAAATATATATATATATATATATATATATATATATATATATATATATATATATATATATATATATATATATATGAGGTAGTGTGGTCCAGTGGTCCAGGGCTTGTAACCAGAAGGTCACCAGTTCAAATCCCACCTCTTCCACTGAATGACTCACTGTGTGACCCTGAGCAAGTCACTTAACCTCCTTGTGCTCCATCCTGTGGATGAGATGTTAAATCAGTGTCCCATTGTAAGTGACTCTGCATATAATGCACATACAGCCCACATCTGTAAAGCTCTTTGTGATGGTGGTTCACTATGAAAGGTGCTATATAAAAATAAAATCCAGGTCGGGAGGTAGATTTACAGTTCAGATTCATTCTCTCTCATTCACAGGGTTCTATATAATAACTGTGCTGATGTTGAAGAAAAAAAGCACCACTGTATGAAGGACCACCTCTTGAGAGGATCTATCAAGAGGTACAAATGCTACATGCTTGTGGCGGAGTGTCCCGCCCCTATGTATTGATTTATTATTATTTGTATTTGTTTGCGGCGCGGATAAAAGCGCCACGTCTTTTGTTATTGTTTTTTATATTTAAAACCTCATGAGGATGCGTGGCTGATCAGCTACTGATTATTTAACTAGCTGACAGTCACACATCCTTACCAAATGCGTGCAGACTGTGGCTGAGGGGTAATAAGATGATTAAGAACCTGCAGCTGTCCGTGCTGCTAGGTGTTGAGTGTAGAGAGGAGAGTACGGGAGAGCGGAGAGAGAGAGAGAGCGAGGAGAATATAACGAACAATTGCTATATTTAACATATACTTGTTGCTGTTTATTTGTTTGGCCAACGCGCCTTTTTGTTTTGTGTTTTGTTGTTTTGTTCAAATCTTTTGTTTTGATTATTTAGTTAATAAATACGCTGACCGCAGTTGCGTTCAGTTTCACCCGCCCATCCATTGTTTTGGTCCAGTTACTTCCTGGTCCGTGACGTCACCACACCTCACCACTGCAAGCCAGCCTGCCACAATGCTACAATGGTTTGGGAGGCTACAATAGCATTGTAGGCCCTCACACTACTGCAATGTTTGGTACTAAAAATGAGATTCACAATAACCACATGTAGAAAAGACTATCTAGGTCAACAATATTTAAAGATTAATGATTGCTCAAAATATATTTTTAAGTAACAAACTGTTTCATGTTTTTAACTACTTCAATCCGATGCAGGCTGAGTGTTGCAGAGGGACAGGTTAATGGTGTACCAGCTGTACTTGCAGGTTATACATTTAAAAATAAATCTACAGGATGTGATGACTGAAACAGAAAACACTACAAAGTTCATCTAAACAACAAGAAGTACACGTTGGTTAAGTTAACTCAGTACTGTATTATTTGAAAGAACAGTAATTTCTGCACATCAAAGCTAATTGAAATCTAATGAACCAATACATTGAACCTGCTCAAATGTGGTGACACCCACTTTTTCACTTGAAACACTTGACCTGCTTGTTAATACCCACGACTGATTTAATACAGACGTAAACTGGCACAACTAACTGAGCTCCATGTCTTTTCTTTCAGGGCATAAGGATGAGGCTGCATTTGTAAAACAAGCCCCACAGGTAACTTGAGCTCTGTATTTTAGTGTACTTTTTAACTTTCTGATGAATGCATCTGCCTGCTTTTCTCACACTGTATACCACAGCGGCTCAAGTTACACAGAAATAAATGGTATAACTCAAGAGTTTTATTTAAGCACGATATATCAACCATCTGCACAGCCAAAACGTTTTTAAATGAACAATTAAACATAAAAGGGTTTGTTTTCTAACTTACCAGGTATAAATTACTACTTCAAAAATGAACAACTATAATAAAATAAACATTTCAAAAGAAATTAATGTGTAAACAGGTAAGTGTACATACAAAACTGTAAAAAACAAATTATTTTTTAGTTTAAAACAGAAGTAACATACTGTATGTTTTCTCTTGTGTGTGTGTCAGTCCGTGCAGCACTGAATCCAGGTTGAGCTGTAGCAGCCTGCTGCTTTGCAGTTTTCGGATCGAGATGTTTCTGCTGAAGCGCTGTGGCTAGCTTCAAGATGAAATCTCTCCTACCGATATTTTCCCTGGTGCATTCCTTGTACAAAACGAAGGAATTGATGGTTGCCAGGTCCAGTAGAGATAACAACAGGCTTGTATAAAAAAATAGAATATTGTAGGTTATATTCAAAATAAAAACATATTGTGAAAGGCAGTCAAAATGACTGCTTTGGTGGTTCTAGGTGGGTGGGATTATAACTTCCTTATTTTCATGATCCTGCCTTTCAAACGCTGTCAGGGTATTTAATGCATGTATTTAGGAAAAGCCATAAACAGACAACAGTATAATTTTCAGACACATAGAGTAATTTGAATTTGAAAACCTCAAACCTTCAAAATGACTGCCGTGGCGGTTCCAGTGTTAATTCATTTTGATTGCTTATTACTATACTTCATAACTCTCACCCTGAACTCTGAGTGACAGAAAAGTGTTCTAGTCCCTGTTCCTGAGACCTATTGACCCACTTTGTGAATTTACACATTTTGCATCTATATGTATTATAGTACAGAAAATCATTAAAAAGCAAAGGATTTAATAAATGTTTTTTTTTTTTTTGAGTAGATTAAGTACTGTAATTATGTATTGCTCATTTTCATGAAATGTAGGTCAAGGGGGTGCTAGGATAGGTACTTTAAATACCACAGCAAAGTACAGTAGGGACTGAAAGAGGTAAACATTAGGGAATTGTGCAATTCTGCCCTGACTTGAACTCAGTAAGATTTAGTGACTAGAGCATTTGTATAGGGAATTGCAAAAGGTGTTGTGATTTGAAGCTTTTAACAATTGCAAGAAAATGATTGATTCAGAGCAGAAGTTGCACTTGGTTTCCTAAAAGTATTTGTCAGAATCTGGAGGTGCAAGAGACAATGCAGGTATGCAAAAGAGAAGTAAGATACAATATTTGAGAACTATGTTGCATTATTTACAAAAAGAATATACAAAGTTGTACACTGCAAGTATACTTGTGCCAAAATTGGATAATATAATGGTACCAATAGTATATTAAAACCAGACAGTATATTACTTTTTTGTAAGGGTTGATATTGGATTCTGATCCAAACTTCTTTATACCCTCTGTTAAATGTTGAACACTGTGGGAGGAGAAAAATAACAAAAATGAAATAACAAATGTGCATGTATTATATATTAAAATGTGCAAGTGTGGTATATTAAACATACAAGTCAAATACTAAATACAGTACACCCTCGCTATAACATGTTTGAGTCAGTAATTCTACTCTGTAACTTTGTTTAAAAAATTATAGCCTTCAATATAAATGTATATATTTTGGCTGTCGTAGTGTTCATTTTACCCTTGATTGTTCAAGCATTTTCAAGCCCTGGAAATCAGTTTGGCATTTTCCATTACGTTTCCAGACTTACAGACTAGCGTACGAACCCTGTGGGATGTACTTTGTTATAGTAAACAATCTGATGAATGTATCCAGTGTCTCCAGTTTTTATAGTTCTTCAATTGTATTTTTGTGTGTGTTGTTTTTTTTTTTCTTGAATATAATTTTCTTCCTCGTCATCAATAAAAAATCTAGATGCAATTTTGAACTGCTGGTTTACAGCTGCTCTGAGGGAAAGTCAGAGAAGATGTTTGTGTTTTATTGACAACAGGTGTCGCACACTCTTCTGTCTTACAGGGGTTGCGCCAATAATAACACTGTAAACTCCTTGTAACAGGGCGAGGAGCCTGAACATGATTATGTGTTTATTTTTAGAACGGGGTACCCCTCCACCCCTGTGAAATTTATTATTTTGTATTTGTTTTGTTGTAGTATTATTATTATTATTATTATTATTATTATTATTATTATTATTATTATTATTATTATTATTATTATTTATAAATATGACGGCATAGCCGTGTTTTGTTATTGTTTTCAGTTAAATGTGTTCTTGTAGAGACGAGGTTGGCAGCTCGTCCTATGCCAGTAGTATTTAAAACCCTTGTGGTAATGTGTGGCTATCAGCCAGTGCGTTGTTAAACTAGCTGGCAGTCACACGTAATTAATAAACTCGTGCAGATTGTGGCCGAGGGGTAATAGAATAATTACTAGCTAGTTAAACCCCTCGGCCACAGGATATAAACCTGTAGCGCTCTCAGTTCAGGGTGGGTGTACAGAGGAGAGTACGGGAGACTACGGGAGAGTGCGGGAGAGAGGAAAGGTTAAAAATTATACAGGATCAGTGACAGCATCTGCCCAGCCTGACCTGTGTGTTTTGTGTTTGTGATTTGTTTTGGTTTATCTTTTTATTTTGCTCTGTGAGCAGTGTGTGTGTTTTTTTGTTAAACCTTTTATTTTTGTTATTGTTTAAATAAACGGCGCACGCCACGCCTTTTGTCCTGCAGTACTGCGTTTGTTTTCTTCCTGCATCTGGCCTGACGTCCCCACATGGCTACCCTGTCACACTCCTGTATTTCATACGGATGTTAACATTTACCACTGCCACTACAACTAATTATAATATAAATAATAACAATTGTATAAATGTACCTTAAATACTACTTATTTACTGATTTAAATTGACAGCAGTGTGAAAAAATAGTTTAGTTAACATCTGAAATAGCCACCCTCTAAAGACACTCATGTGTTCCTACTTGTTTTGGGTGTCAGCTGAGTTAGGTTCAGAGATGCTTCTTCATGCCATCTTGTCTTTTGCAGCTTTATTTCATAATGCTGCTGATTTTCAGAGCTATACCTAGCCTGTGCTCCAACTAGCAACATGAAGACTTTGATGTAAAACTGAAGTCCCTCACATAGTAAATAAATCATGCCTCTTTCTTGTGCTAGTAAGATCTAAAACAGCACGGCATAGCACTTTCAAAGTTAACAAAACATTTCCATTTGTTTTTTTCAAAGTTCAAGCACATCTCTTCGTTATTTCTCAGCATGTTTACCAATAGTGTAGTAGAAGATAAGAATGAATGAGTTAAAACTATATTTAATGAGACAAAAAACACAAACATGTATTCAGCTAATGCAATAACAGAAAATGGATGTCAGATCTTTGATAATGATAAAAAAAATTGCTTTTTATAGTTTACATTAATACATAATGCCTTCTAGACAATAGATAGAGAATAATTGTATTATGTTTTATTGATAACTATTATATTATAATGATACACACACGCATATATATATATATATATCACTTTGGAATTTTGAGGCACTGCCTCTATTGTCTCCTCTAAGGAGTCTCCATATATAAACCCACATGCAGCCCAATTGTTTGCTATAGTCTTCCCGATGGTTGACATTATCAGCCTGGCATAAGCAAATATTTATAGGTCAATTACAAAGTTTGTTGTCGTGTTAGGCTGCTAAATTGGCTCACAAACATGCCCCTTTTGCTCTCAATTAGCTGTAGTGGCTGTTGTAAAATTCTGAAAACAATAATAGGCCAGGCACTTCAGCCCATGCTGTAATGGTATTTAATAAAACAAAAACGTTTGAAAGAACGTAGTTGTAGGATTGCATTGCAGCTGTTATGGGTTTACCTTTTGTAGGGACCCCCCCCCCCCCCCCTCCCCTCTCCTCTGTGCTTCCAAGCTCTTTCAAATTACAACAGGAGTGAGAGAACTGCTATTCACATCCTTTCAGGAAAAGAAAACAGCCATCTGCCTAAGGCCTCTTTACACCCAGCCATTGGGCTATTGATTGCATTGATAACTCAGAACAAAACAGAACAATATGTCAGCCAAAAATACAGCTATCTGAATGTCAAGTATTCATATTGTTTTATTCACTAATCCCTTTCTGAATGTTAACCCTTTTAACACAGCTTTCCGGATAGGGTTTAGGAGGCTAAGGGTTGGGCCCTAAATACATTTGTGCTGATCAAAAGGACAATTTTTTTTTTTTTACACAAGCTTCTGTGACACGTGAAATGTGATAGCTAATATAATATAAGTGAATAAAGCCCTCTAGCTATCAGGTGAAGGTATAGAAGAGTTAGGAGGCAGTCCCCTTACTCACACTAATCCTGAAGGCCTGCAAAATCCTGACCTGAAGTACCCACCTCTTCTGAAGTGAGAGTCAATGACTAATCTTGCTCATTTAGTTGTTGGACTCTTTTGAACAACACTGCCAAATGTTTAACATTACATTTACCTCCATAAAACATGTCCAATATTTCTGATAATATTTAACTTTTTTATTTTTTCAGTTCAGGTGCGTGTCAATATTGAGTGCTCATGCAAGGTGATGGGCCATGGTACTGCCTACAGTACCATTGCAATCAGGCATGTTTAGCAGCAGGAAACACAAGAGGTTCACCCTCTGGGTGGGAATGTCATGAATGATGACAACACCACATACCATTCAGTCCTGGGCCTCTCCCAAACAATAACTGCAATTATTGACTAATTGTGTGGATGAGACCACAAAACTCATTTTCACTTCACTAAATTTGAAGTTTCCATTTGTAATGCTGTAGCTGTTCCCAAGATGGTGCTGGCTCAGCCAACTAAACCCAAATGGTGCTGATCTAGCCTGTGTTACATATGTATACGGTGAAAGAGAATTTGGCAACTAGAGACCTCAGAATGATTGCAAAAGAGGACAATATAATTTGAACCAATTACAATTGGATGACTAGTTCTTTAGAGGATTATAGAAATAGAAGCTTTAAATATAATGTAAATATAATACAAGATAGATATAGTTATAATTATAAGACATATGAATTCTCTGTTATATGCAAACAGGCGATATTATTATATGCATAATAATACTATAAGCTATTTATTTTAAATTCACTTGGGTAATTGCCCAGTTTTATGATCTCTTTTTTAAGTAATAAATAATAATTTTATAAGGTGTGTTTTGTATGTAATATACTGTAATATAAAAAGGACGTCATACAAACATGTCAAATTCATTTAAATTAAACCATAATGAAAAAGAGCTTAACAAAGCACAATGAAGACAAAACTTTTCTTTGAAACTCAGACAGGTGCAGAAATAATTCCTGGATATGCTTAAAATAACCCACTGTCCCACGTTTTAATAAGGCCTTCTGTGCAGGTTGGCTTGGATCCAGAAAAGCACAGTCCTATTTAGTTAAAATCACTCAAAAAAACCCTGTTCATTTTAAGCCTAAAACAAACAATGAGCTCATCTATTTGCTCAGGCAATTAATTAATTCTGTTTAAACTGAGCAGTGCTACCATTCCCTTAACCCACACATACACCTGGAATGGGTACAACTTATTTAAACAAGGCAGGTAAGAATAACAAGCTGCAGCAAAGCCTTGTTTCTGTTCTTGGAACCAACTGCAAAGACAGTCAAACCTGTTTGGTCACACTTCAGTGTGGGGTTATTAAGGACTTGCCTTCATTACTTAATAATAGGGGTAATCATAAGCTCAGGCTGATTTCTTGAGAATGACCAAACATAAGAGCACAGTACATACTCATCAGGGTACAATTAACACCCATTAGCAATTAAAGCACTTGGGATTCAGAAACAATAAACAATAATCCGATCTTGAACTGAGATACTCTGAGAACAGTGCAGAAAGAGATGGGAAAATCAAAACTCTGACTGGGAAAATTTTGCTAAACAACCATGTGTGATTGCTCCACAATGCTCGGATTATACTAGAGGTGAATATATCCAAGTGAACAGCACACTGGTTTGCATGTGTGACTTTGGATTCCCAGGTCAGGGGTTCAACCTCTGGCTGTGCTCGACTCAACTTAGATGTCATTCTAAAACGAGGACTTAAGGGCAAGTTGAAGAGAGTCATTTGAATTCTACATGGATAGAAAATAAAGGATTGTGGTATAATCTTGTATGAGAGGAGGAGGCAGTTGCTGCGCCAGCGTTTGCACACTGAGGTGCTGCGTGTAAAAGGCCATGTCATCACACATCACTGTGTTGTACAATGAATAAACACAAAGGGAAAATATTGTTCTCTGTTCCTCCACATAATCGTGTCTGGCTATGACAATGTCTGTTCTAGCAGATGATGCCTTTACTCGGAGCACTTTAGCATATTGCTGTATAATGGGCAAACATAGACAGATATACTGAAGCATCACTGTGAAACTAATATGCCTGTCAGTCAGTTTTTAACCCAGACTGACAGGAGTCGGTTTGCAGGCTTAGTATCTCTGAGAATTGTTTGCTGTATTATACACTTAAAGGGGTCAGAAGAACCAAAATCGCAGTCCATCATCCAGGGAATAATGCTAGGGGTTGGTCACAGCTGCAGGCTGTATTTTGATATAGCCTTAAAATCCTATGAGGAAAGAAGGCTTTTTTGCTTGTCAACATTAATTAGCAAAAACTAAAACTTAACAATCGCTTCCAGTCAGTAATGATGCCTATACCAAAGAGGCCAAAGACAAGTACAAAGTATATTTAGAGATTTGGTCTAGCTGTACCTAAACTAAGGGTTTCTGCATTGTGCTATTTACCTAGCCAAGTCATTTATTTCTTAGTCAAGGCTGTTGTGTAAATCAGGTATGACACCC
Organism: Acipenser ruthenus; assembly: GCF_902713425.1. Classification (NCBI taxonomy): domain Eukaryota; kingdom Metazoa; phylum Chordata; class Actinopteri; order Acipenseriformes; family Acipenseridae; genus Acipenser; species Acipenser ruthenus. The sequence goes on from NC_081194.1 coordinate 77,146,022, forward strand.
AAGGCACAGAAAACCAGCGCAGGCACATACAGATGGTCCACACCTGTAATAAGCACACGGTAAGTTAAAGATTATAGTCATATGCAATCCAAAACATCTACATATATACTCGTTGTATATTATATATATATATTACCTCTATTATGATGAGCTGTGATGGGATCAACATAATTGGTTTATTGGTATTTATTTTTTTGCTAGGACAGGCTCAACAATATTGTTTTTTTGTCAGAACAAATAACATGGTTTATCTATGAAAATGTATTCTCACAGTTATTGATGCATTGTATATATATGCCCAGGAACAAATGTGTTTATTTTTTTCTTACATCCACTGGGGGCAGAGTGGATAAGTAGGGCAAGGAGCACAAGTGACAGAGGATTTTAAAAAGTCAGAATGGCGCCCAAGTGGCTGGCAGTGCTTATATATATATATATATATATATATATATATATATATATATATATATATATATATATATATAAGAAAGATGATTTCTATAATTTCTAATTGTCCTATTGAGAGATATAAATTCAAGTAGAGATTCAGCTTTATATTGAATAAAACAGCAAATTATTACATACCATGCATAAAATGACCAATAACATGCACCATTACATTAGTATTTTGTGTGTCCACCCTTTGCTGCCCTAACAGTCTTTTTTTGTATTTTGAAACCAGTTCCTGGCATCTTTCCCATTCTTCAACACAAACAGCTTTGAGTTCTGCAATCGACTTTGGTTTCCTTTTTGCAACAGCAGCCTTCAAGTCAATCCAAAACATCTCGATGGGACTCAAGTCTGAGGACTAAGATGGCCAATCCATAACTGTAATCTTCCTTTTTTCAGAAAGTCCTTTGCAGATTTTGCAGATTGCTCAGGGTCGTTATTTTGCTGGATTACAAACTTCCGTCCAATAAGCCTTCTAGCACTGGGTAACAAATGAGAGTGCACAATGTCTTTTGCAGCATTCATTGATCCTTCTACAATACAAAGGTCGCAAGTGCCTGAGAAATAAAAACAAGTGCATACCATCACACAACCTTCACCATGTTTAACACTGAGCATAATTAACTTTTCTTTAAATTCTTCTCCTCTCTTCCGCCAAACATATTGTTGCTTTCTTGGTGAAAAAATATATATTTTGGATTTGTCTGACCATACAATTTGGTTGAAGAAATCTCAGGCTTCTTCAAGTAGAAAATGGAAAACTCCAATTGCTTTCTTTTGTGCATTTTAATAAAGGTTTACATCTTGGTTTTTGCCTCTGAACATTCATCTTGTTAAGGTATCGTTGAATTGTTTGCTCGTGAATTTCTTGACCATCTTCTCTCAATTCTTGTGTCAAATCTTTTGCAGTAATCTGAGGATTTTGCCAGGCTGCTCAAATGATTCTTCTTCCACATTTTGCAGAAATCTTTCTTGGTCTTCCACACCAGGAGCTAGTTGCGGTAGTTCCTGTTCTCCTGTGTTTGTCAATAATAGCCCACACAGTGCCTTTCAGTAAACCAAGTCTTTCTGCTATTTTTCTGGTAGTTTCTCCTTTTTCATTTAGTTGCATCACTGCCATTTTTAGATAGTTGCTGTACTTTTTATTTTTAATCATTTTTGTTGCTTTTTTGAATCACAAATTTCCAATTTATATTTCAGCACTTGATGAATATTTATTAATTTATTCTATAATTATCATCAGGTGTTGGTTTTCAATCATGATAATTGTCGATAATTAGCAATGAATGGGTTTCATACAAAATATGTTGATTGCCCAAATACTTTAGTCAAAGAATGAAATTGTTTTTGCATGTTGTTTTTTATTTTATGCATGTTATGTAATAATTTGTTGTTTTATTATAAAGCTGAATCTCTACTTTAATTTATATCGTTCAATAGAACAATTAGAAATTATAGAAATCACTTTCTTTGTGGGTTTTCTCAGTTTTGTGATCTGTCCAAACACTTTTGACTGCGAGTGTATATATGTTGATTTGATTATATTTAATATATATACAGTGTGTTTATTGTTTATTACCAGGGATTATAGTATGATTCTAGTTTGTCTCGGTAAGTGTGTGAGGAAAAGGACTCACGGCAGGACATGTTTATGGACAGCACTCAGGAGGTGGGAGTGGGTGAAGAGCCCTCCACTGCTGGCAAATGGCTGTGAGTGCTGTGCTCAGTAATTCATGTTTATGTCACCACATCTGGAAGTGCTGTCTCTTTTTCTCAATTGGCCAGATAGCTGTGCTGGAAAGCACATGGTTTCCACCAGTTACAATCTGCTTAATTAACTACTTCTATAATGTAGTGAGCAACACGTGTTCTAAAATGAAACTTAGTAATGTATGTATACAAATGTTTACATAAGAATGTCTTCTCAAAACGTTTGTGTAAATTTATTAATATGTTTCTTTAATGTAATGTAAGTCATGATCAACGGGACGACTTTCAAAGCTTTTTGCTCCAGTGTGATATTTGTTCCCTTTTTTGTAACTCCAAATGAACTCCAGCTAATTATCCAGAACTAAGTTTAAGTGAAAAGAAAAAGTATTTCTCTTTTGTATATCTACGTTGTCTCTTGGAAGATTTGAATCTTAACTTTTACAACTGCTTTCAGAAAATGGGCAGCAAAGTTTGCTCTGGAATGAAGAGCTTTGACAGTCACCCTGTGCGTGTGTGTTTAAGATCATGGCTAAGAGCAATTGGGTTGTGGATGGGCTTTATCTATGATAACACGCTTTGTATTAAAACAATATTAGTTTGTAACATACTGACATATAAGCATAATTAATATGACCACAACATCTAGCTCAATGATCACACTGCTTACACTTCTCAATGTAGATTGAACAACTACTGAGCATACCTTTCATTTATTTATTAAACATGCCAGATTTGACCACTGTATAATCCTTTGATTTAATTACTCTTTATATAAGTATGCACATCTTCACATTTAATCATCCCACGGAAAATAATGGAACTCAATACAGTCTTTTGCACCATAAATAGCCACAAAATATTATAACATAAATTAATAAATTTCAAAATGCCATGGTGTAATCACTGTGATGTACTGTACCATTGTATTATTAATGCTGTTAAATATAGAATAGCAGGTACTTCTGTGTGTGTGTATGTGTGTGTGTGTGTGAACGTTTAAAGATGACACTAAATCCCACATCATCTGGCCATTCATTAACAAGACACATAGGGTTCTTTTAAAGCTGTTCCAGTATGTGTTAAGTTAGTTATAGCACAGTTGTTTATAATACATGTTTCAAAACATCTTATAACAATTCTCTTGTTGCTTATTGTAAAAAAAAAAAGAAAAAGAAAAAAAAAACACGCATGAGATGCAGCTGAGCACCAGAAATCCCAAAGATGGTCATTTCAAACCAGATAACTACTGGTATGTTTCCAAGTGACATGGCTGAGGAAAGCCTTTGTTTGTGACATTTATACTCTTTACAGGTATACATCCACAATGGCCTACTTCATAGTAATACAATTTGAGTGTGAGTAGGTGGATTTTAAAGGATGCGGTTCAGCTGGAGAATGTTATTGTCAGCTTTCTGAAGCGCAAGCATTTACTGTTAGCCCTCAAAGACTGAAGCTGTTGTTTTCAACCTTTTCACTTCCACTGGTTGCCATGGTATCCAGCTATTAGCATATGAAAGCCTGTTGCTCAGGACAGAAAATATATATATATATATATATATATATATATATATATATATATATATATATATATAGCCTTTATATAGTGCTTTTTATACAAAAGCGAGCTCTACAAGAAAAAGTCCTACCTCCCATGTTGCTCCTGTTGACCCTAGGAATAACCAGCAGCCCCACATCCTGTGATCTCAGAGTGTACGCAAGTTACAGGGTCAGTAACTCCTGCAAATAACTAGGTGCTAATCCATTCAGAGCCTTGTAAGTTAACAGCAAAATCTTAAAATTAATTCTATACTGCACAGGGAGCCAATGTAAAGAGGCCAAAACAGGGGTAATATGTTCACTTTTCCTGGTTTTAGTCAGAATTCTAGCGGCGGTATTCTGAACAAGCTGCAAGTGGGATACCACACGTTTTGGGACACCAGAAAAAAGTGCACTACAATAATCAATTCTAGATGAAATAGGCATGCACTATTTACTAACTGATTAGAAGCAAAAATACCAGTCTAATTAGCATACAAATTGTGGAATGGCAACAGATCTGAAGTTGCGCAGGGTATTTATTCTATTGACAACTGGCGATGGAGCTTACTTACTGGTGGCGGCAGGGATAAAAATATGAGAGACAGATAAAAGAAAATATGATGAAATAATTTAGTTTCAATTTAAAATAATATTTTATTATCTACACATCCTATAACAATGTGCAGCCTACAACGCATCAGCATGGTGTGTTTTGTATTACATGTAGGATAGACTAAAAAAAAAAAGCCTGCTAGGTATTCATTGGATTTTACTGCTGTACTGTTTAAGCCTATTTTACATATCTATATTTTACATAATGTAATGTTTACAGAGAACACATTAAATTTTAATATGCCCTCATATTTATTAGGCTATTAATATTAAGTTTTTTACTAAACAAACATAAATCGAGTGAAAACATACAAATACATATATAGTACTTTAATTAATTAATATCGAAATAAATATATTTACAAATATATGAATAACAAACTAGTTAAAATACTGATAAATGCGCTTGGGGTCAGCGAATGTAATGTAGAAACAATTAAAAAGCACTGTGTTGGCTCCAGTAAAAACCCAGCTATATAAATAGGTACTAGAATTTGAACTCAATTCAACTGTTTGACACAATGTTACAACATTCATCAAGATTAAGTCTTACAACGTTACCTCCCAACTTTGTTAAAGCCAGAAAGAGCTAGGGATGTCATGGTATAAAATTTTGACGGTATGGTAACCGTCAAAAAATATATACCACGGTTATCGTCGTACCGCGGTATAATGTCATTTTTTGTAATCCATTTTTAAATGGCTATTTAAAGACATACACTCAGGTCAAGTCATTTTTTAACAAGAGAAATAACTTTAAAGTTTTAAAACAAATACAACACGCTGGTACTACAGTTCTATCAGGCACTGCCTAACTGGAAGTAGTGTTCACTCCAGCGCACACAGGCTCAGCAAAATAATGCTGCTTCTTTATTTCAAATTACTGTGGAGAAACACCAAAATATGAACATGTTCTGGGCTCAGTCTGGAACGATAGGGGGTAAGAATGTGACCGCTGCAACTGAATACCCTTTTCATCTTTATCAGTTTGGATGACATCAGTTAAGAGAAGCAAAGCGTTACCTAGCAATGCCAATGGAGTACGTTTTAAGACATGCAGTGCCCGCCCACTGATCTCGCCGCAGAGTGCAAAACTTAATGATGAGAAGACGTCGCCTGCAAATTGTTTTTTTTGGACTGTATGTAAACAGCAACAAACACAAAGGAAAGAAGAAAGGTTAAGGTGGGTATGACACCGTTGCAAAGTTAAGCGGCATCTAGGGAACCTTTTTTAAATGGGAATAAAATTGTATTCATTTTTGAATATATAAAACCAAAACCCCTACACTACTATCAACTCGAGGAGACGGCAACATCTTTACAATACCGTTTAAAATAAAAAGTAATATAAATGCCTGTAGCATCTTAGACTTAGTTATGTAGTAGTAAATATAGATTTTCATTCTCTGCATTGGTGTGTGCTTACTGCGTTTCTCTTGACTGATACGATAATAGCTGCTGTTACTTCTTTGATTTGGTAAATTAATAGGAAGGCAGTGATGAAAAGTTATAGTGCCTTGTTGCTGATATTTTCGAGTATTTGTGTTTCATTTACTGACAATCATGTTTGCTAGCGATCATTATTTAGTTGGGCGGTTATGACGTCACTTATTTAATAGCCTTCTCGGATAATCTCATGTATGGCAGTTTTCAGAATTTGAGATATCTGTGTTCATTAGTATAAAATGGCTTCGATAAATTAAGTGCTGTGATTGGCTGAACAAGATCACATGATGATTGGCTGGACAAGATCACATGACCGTGCGTTAATTGTTTTACCTCACGGCTATAACATCATAGACCAACTTACTTACCTGATGTATTAATATTTCTACGCCTTAATAGTAAAAATTATCTAAACAGTGTTTCTGTAGGTAAGAAATATCACATTGAACTGAAACAGCATTTAAATCACTCAGAAATCTATTTTTTTTCATGTCTGTCACTAAGAATTACAGAAACATTGGCAAATATAGTGTGGTATTTATTCAGGGAACAGAACAAAGAAAACTCCAAGGCAAGCAGTAGCAGTAACACTATTCAAAAGGCATCATCACGCAAGTCTCACTCAGCATGTCATACACTGTATATGCAGCAGCAGCAGCATCTACTTATTAAACTAAATATCGCCTTATAAAACTGACAAGCGTAGGGTGACCATACATCCCCGTTTTCCGGGGACAGTTCCCGGTTGAGGTACTGTGTCCCCGGGTAAATAATGCCCCCGGAACGGTCCCCGGTTCACGAATAAACTATTAATCTCTCGCATTGGTCTAATGTTATGTAAATGCGTTAGAGAGAAATATCCATGTTTCTATCATTAGAGAGAGGTGCTGCCTGCACGAATGCTGGAGAGGGAGGACCTGCCCGTTCTAATGCCGGAGAGAGAGGTGCTGCCTGCACGAGTGCCAGAGAGGGAGGACCTGCCTGTTCTAGTGCCGGAGAGAGAGGTGCTGTCTGCACGAGTGCTGGAGAGGGAGGACCTGCCTGTTCTAGTGCTGGAGAGAGATGTGCTGCCTGCACGAGTGCTGGAGAGGGAGGTACCTCCTGTTCTAGTGCCGAAGACAGAGGTGCTGTCTGCACGAGTGCTGGAGAGGGAGGACCTGCCTGTTCTAGTGCTGGAGAGAGAGAGGTGCTGCCTGCATGAGTGCTGGAGAGGGAGGACCTGCCTGTTCTAGTGCTGGAGAGAGAGGTGCTGCCTGCACGAGTGCCAGAGAGGGAGGACCTGCCCGTTCTAGTGCCGGAGAGGGAGGACCTGCCTGTTCTAGTGCTGGAGAGAGAGGTGCTGCCTGCATGAGTGCTGGAGAGGGAGGTACTGCCTGCACGACTGCCAGAGAGGGAGGACCTGCCTGTTCTAGTGCCAGAGAGAGAGGTGCTGTCTGCACGAGTGCTGGAGAGGGAGGACCTGCCTGTTCTAGTGCCGGAGAGAGAGGTGCTGTCTGCACGAGTGCTGGAGAGGGAGGACCTGCCTGTTCTAGTGCTGGAGAGAGAGGTGCTGCCTGCACGAGTGCTGGAGAGGGAGGTACCTCCTGTTCTAGTGCTGGAGAGAGAGGTGCTGCCTGCACGAGTGCTGGAGAGGGAGGTACCTCCTGTTCTAGTGCCGAAGACAGAGGTGCTGTCTGCACGAGTGCTGGAGACGGAGGACCTGCCTGTTCTAGTGCTGGAGAGAGAGGTGCTGCCTGCACGAGTGCTGGAGAGGGAGGACCTGCCTGTTCTAGTGCTGGAGAGAGAGGTGCTGTCTGCACGAGTGCTGGAGAGGGAGGACCTGCCTGCACGAGTGCCAGAGAGGGAGGACCTGCCTGCACGAGTGCCAGAGAGGGAGGACCTGCCTGTTCTAGTGCCGGAGAGAGAGGTGCCGCCTGCATGAGTGCTGGAGAGGGAGGACCTGCCCATTCTAGTGCTGGAGAGAGAGGTGCTGCCTGCATGAGTGCTGGAGAGGGAGGTACTGCCTGTTCTAGTGCCGGAGAGAGAGGTGCTGCCTGCATGAGTGCTGGAGAGGGAGGTACTGCCTGTTCTAGTGCCGGAGACAGAGGTGCTGTCTGCACGAGTGCTGGAGAGGGAGGACCTGCCTGTTCTAGAGCCGGAGAGAGAGGTGCTGCCTGCACGAGTGCTGGTGAGAGAGGACCTGCCCGTTCTAGTGCTGGAGAGAGAGGTGCTTCCTGCACGAGTGCTGGAGAGGGAGGACCTGCCTGTTCTAGTGCCGGAGAGAGAGGTGCTGTCTGCACGAGTGCTGGAGAGGGAGGACCTGCCTGCACGAGTGCCGGAGAGAGGTGCTGCCTGCACGAGTGCTGGAGAGGGAGGACCTGCCTGTTCTAGAGCCAGAGAGAGAGGTGCTGCCTGCACGAGTGCTGGAGAGAGAGGACCTGCCCGTTCTAGTGCTGGAGAGAGAGGTGCTGCCTGCACGAGTGCTGGAGAGGGAGGACCTGCCTGTTCTAGTGCCGGAGAGAGAGGTGCTGTCTGCACGAGTGCTGGAGAGGGAGGTACTGCCTGTTCTAGTGCTGGAGAGAGAGGTGCTGCCGTCGCTGGAATCCCCTGCATCTCTGCACGCTACACAGGAGAAGGAAGGCTGGGAAATCTACCTGCTACCAGATACGCCTCTGCTACAGTATTATTTACAGAAACATGAATATTTCATTAATACTCAATACACAAACCATCATTGTTTTCTATTAATCTGCATTAGAAAAATAATACGTCCTTAGCTATTTCATAGAAACTCAAAATTAGATGGCATACATTTTTAGCAATAAAGGCTGAACAGTAAAAAAAATGAATTGTGTAGTAAATTGTACATTTCAAAATTAGTAGCCGTTTCAGTTTGTGATAACTTTGCATAATGAAATTAGCTAAACTAATAATAATAGGTTGAGATTTCAGAATTTATTTTCCAAGCCCTGTATCATTGATTACATTTGCATTATACACTGATGATAATAAAATCAGTTGGATATAACAAATTAATAGTGAACGCGTTAGAGAGCAATCACTGAATGTGGATTTATGATTCCTCAGGTTAGTTCATTTCAATAGCAGTCTGTTTTCTTTTTTTTTTCAATATTCTGGACAGGATAAGCCTCTAACTGGACATGTAGTGATTCCTTTTTATTGTCTGGATGACAAGAAGCAAGTTATCAATAGCTTGTGTTGTCACTAAAAACAGTGATTTTACTATGTAAACAGTCTCCCTGGTTGGCTGCAGTGACCATTAGCGCTGTTAGTGAATGTATTGAATACCTTGCAGTTTAGGGCAGCTTTAAATGCTTTAGTAATCCAGCATATTTAATTGCATTTGGCAGGATTCATTTAATCAGCTGAACATTTGAAGCAACAGTGTATCATTGTGATAAGCCTAAAATGCAATTGTTGTATTCTATGAGGCTGTGCTAGCAGATTAAGGTACTATAACAGATATGCAGCTCTGCTGTGTGCCCATTATAAAGCAGACATGCTTCATTTCCATTTAAATTATTATGCATTGTTGTTTTACATTAACAGGATTGAATTCTCTATTCTATTGATGATCATTTTTGAAGAGATAATGGCAAGGAGGGATTGGAAATAAATGACAAAAAGTGTATATATCAACCCCAGCCTCATTCAATTATTTTAATTCTAGCCATTTATAAGGAGATTAGAGCAGATAAAAATGATAGTTGGGTTTCTAGAAGATACGATGGAGGCATCACACATCATAGTGGTGATGGAGTCTGCAGCAGCCTCCTCAGAGTCATAAGCAGTATAGAGAACAGAGACAGTAAGAACATACGGCAGCTATGACAGCAGAAAGGCAGAGTGCTTTAATATCATTTCCAACTGCACGCTAGCAGCTAACTCTTCACAGGTCTGGAACAAGTATCAATGTGCTTCTAATTAATTCCAAACAAAATGGAGGATGCATAAAAGACAAACAAAGTGAAATGAGCAACACTGCACTTCGGGTGTTTTTTTGTGTGCCTTTTCTGCTGCCTGCATTACATCATTTGGGCATTGTGAAGCAGTTGCCATGGTGATATGGGTCAGAGCACTGATGTGAGCGCACCATGTGGATTTTAGGCTGGCAATGAAGTGAAAACAGCACAGACTGGAGCCGACAGCTGAATCTAGGTCACTGGGATTCTCCAGAGCAGCAGCTGTCCGAGTCTGAGGGGTGCTTCTGCAGAGCAATGTCTGCTGGGATGCTGAAAGCTTGCAATTACATTTTGAGTCCATGGTCAGCTTTTTAGTCCCAAATTGTTATTGACTTTTTACTTGGTGGTGGTGGGTCTCAATTATGCTCTCAAATATAAACATATAAAGAACAATAAGCTTATGTTTAGCATCCCTTCCCCTGTTTATGTTAATCTTAATCTCCCATGGCTAGCGTAACGGGGAGTGTTGTGTGATACTCTGCCATTACGGATTCTGTCCTGTCCCCTGTCGGTGAAATGAGATGAGGTTAAAAGCTCTAAAACCACGAATGCAAATGAGCCTGGCTCTTTTGCATTGTGGTTTAGACTAGTGCTTACCAACCCTGGTCCTGGGGACCCCAAGGGCAGGATTTTCAAAAGGTTGTAAATGATAACCAGTGTTAATCAAGATATCGGGATGTAGCATTGATTTTGGAATTTTCAAGCGGTCATTATGCCTATTTCATTATTAAATAATTGTCCTAATGTGATTCCCGAAATTATGTTGATTTATGAAATAATGTTACTATCTTAACGAGCAGTCTTCTTGCGACTATTTATTATGTTTGCAAATCCATGTTAATTGTCATAATTTATCAGGAGTTAATTTGCACTTGTTCCAATCCACACAAGAACGTAGAACAGGTGTACAAGGGCACACAGATCCACTAGGAATGTGATCGAGATCATTGACATGGAATTTGCCTAAACATATTTAATGTTGTCAGACTCCCCCCACACTTTAGGTACAATGTACACTATCACCTTCACAAGTTTCTATGCATATACAATATTCTTATAATACTGTAAGTGTACTTCTAATCATGTTGAGTTTATCGCGGAGGCAAGCAAAGAGTACCAGAGAAAATGCATGATGAGAAGATTCACACAACAATTAATTATGAACAAATTGTGTATTGGGTAAGTAGTTCTATTGTAATTTTAAAAGCTTAATAAATATATAATACATATATAGCTAACAACTACAAACACAAATGGCACTTCAAATATATTTATTTATAGCCTAGAATCATACATACTCATACAGACCAAAGTAGTCAACATAAGAAAATAAATTCCAACCAATATACACAGAAGGCTTATGATATTTTTTTCTTTTTAACCAAAAAAAAGATTGCAAAATGCACATTAAAAAAGTTGTATATAGTAAGATGTGGCAAAATATCCCCTGGAAAGAGGGTAAATGACTAGTGGGGTTTAAGTTGTATTTATTTATTAGTCTTTTTAATCCGTGCTGTCCGATTTTTACCCACACGCCAGATAATCGGAAATCAGCATTTTATACGTGAAGTGTTCTAAATAAATATACATTCTGTATGACAAAATGCACAATTTAAATGAAGTTTATAAATTATACACAAAATAGATATTCCCGTTATTTTTTATTTCCATTTGGCTGCTGCTCGCTGGTGGGAGAGTCGCCTCCCTCTATGCTAGTAATTTCCATAACAGTGAATTCTGCTTCATTAATTTTTCTTGATCTTGTTAACATGCATTTTGATTAACAAGTTCCCCTTATCTAGTCATTGAGACAGGAAGTGATGTAGGTGACCTTCGACAATTAAGCTTTTTAATGAGAAACGTGTTAACAACCTCATTGACTCATTTTCAAAGCATTATCGGATTGCTTTAATTGACACATTTCGTTTGAGAAATCACTTGCTACTAAAGCTCTTATTACTAAACCACAAGTTTGATACAATAACACTGGATTTTGAAAATCTTGCCCCAAGTGTCTTCTGGTTTTCATTCCAACTGAGCTCTCAATTACTTAACTAAACCCTTAATTGAACTAATAATTTGCTTAATTAGACCTTTTAACTTGTTTTCAACTCTTACAGTTGCAGATTTCAAGTTAGCTATAACATTTTATAAGTAACTTGAACTCTGCAACTTTTTAGAAGCTGAGAACAATTAAAAAGGTCTAATTAAGCAAATTATTAGTTCAATTAAGGGTTTAGTTAAGTAACTGAGAGCTAGTTGGAATGAAATCCAGAAGACACGGGGGTCCTCAGGACCAGGGTTGGGAAGCCCTGCCTCAGAGGCTCGCTTGAGGTGCGCAGAGTCGCTGGTTCGCAATGCTTCAACAGCCCCCAATATGTTAGGGGCTTGATATTTTCATGTCGTTGAAGCAAACATCATGCTACAAATGTTTTAAGTAGTATGCTTTGCAACGGCCAAACAGATGGCCTGTCACTCCTCCTTTCTCCCTAAGGTACACCCTAAATTGAGGACCTGGTGACTAATCAAAGAGTTCCGTTAGCTTCTGAAATGTACGTCATCTACATGCATGCGCAGGCATTGAAAAAGAGTGCTAGACGTTCATAGGCAAAAAGATACCTCTGAATAGCTTGTGTTCAGTTGTGTTCAGAAGAATCTTTGCAGAAAACCTAATTGGAGTGGGACATATTAACCATACTATACCTTATAGTCAGGATTCTTCCCTGGCTCCTTTGGTAGACCCTTACTTTGAGAAGGGTGATTAACAAGCGGTTTTAAATGTGCCCTTCATTCCAAGTCAATATAAAATTGGAATGCTGTCCTGCTTGTTTCAAGTTCTCAGTTGAGGGGGTTGTTTGGTGTTGGTTCTGCATAAGTAATCTCAGAATGTAATGCTGTAATATATCAGTTTTGAAGTGCCAGCCCCTGCATGTTTACCTGTAATCGGCAAAAGTGAAAGAGCACCCGGGGGTGGAGTGTTGGTGACAGCCTGTTTCTAAGAAACAAGACTATAAGGGAAGGGTTATTTCTTCCTGTATGGCATCCTGTTTAGAAACCCCTACACACTGGGATGGGTCCCCACTTGAGGTTTTTAAGAAGATCCCTGGGAATTCCCCAGAAAATTAGCATAGAATTATTCATTCACAGCTAAAATGTTACTGTGGCAGGGCAAAAGCTCTGCTTATATAAATAGAGTGTGTGGGAATGTAAGGTTGGCAGGGATGGGGTTAATTCTATTGCTGCCAACAACCACAGGTGTGGACATTCTCCAGTTAGGTACTTGAGTGCTAATTGGAGAATGACCACCTGTATAAAGGGGAAGAAAAGCCTTTGCTTGGGAGAGGGAGATAACTGTGTATAACTGTGTGTAACTGTAACTGTGTGTAACTGTGTATAACTGTGTGTAACTGGATGTAACTGTGTATAACTGTGTGTAACTGTGTATAACTGTGTGTAACTGTGTATAACTGTGTATAACTGTGTGTAACTGTGTATAACTGTGTGTAACTGGGTGTAACTGTGTAGAACTGTGTGTAACTGTGTATAACTGTGTATAACTGTGTATAACTGTGTGTAACTGTGTATAACTGTGTGTAACTGTGTATAACTGTGTATAACTGTGTGTAACTGTGTATAACTGTGTGTAACTGTGTATAACTGTGTGTAACTGTGTGTAACTGTGTGTAACTGTGTGTAACTGTGTATAACTGTGTGTAACTGTGTATAACTGTGTGTAACTGTGTGTAACTGTGTATAACTGTGTGTAACTGTGTATAACTGTGTAACTGTGTATAACTGTGTGTAACTGTGTGTAACTGTGAGTAACTGTGTGTAACTGTGTATAACTGTGTATAACTGTGTGTAACTGTGTGTTGTTTGTAATAGGAGGGAAGACGAATGCCCAGCCCACGTATTCTTGTTTTGTTTGAATCTTTGTTTTGGCCCTCGTGCCTTGTTTATTTTGTGCCTGTTTATTTTTGTTAATTAAAGTGCGCTTTGCGTGTAAGACTGCAGCTTTTTGTCTCTGGGTCTTTTTCCTGTTGTTCTGAATATATTGATGCTGAGAGGTTTGTATAAGTCTGTCCCAGCAGGCCAGTGGAGACTTGTTTTACAAAGGGCTGAATTTGATAATGTATGTGAGTCTCTCAACTCCTTTCACTTCTCCAGCTTTACACCAGCTGGTGCTATCCATTAAAAGACGAACCTGAGGGATAGTGTACTTATCATAAGTACTGTCTTTAATCCATAACCTTCTCCAGCACTACCCAGCATTGCCTAACCCATAGGGTCTTTCTTGTTTCGGTCTTTCAGATTTCGTTTTCACTTATAATCGTATGCTTCTTACTGTAGTTGCTCCACAAACTCTCAATTATGCTATAATATTGCTTCAGCTCCCCTTGGCTCCTTGTTCCATATATCTAAGAGGGGCTGTCGTTAGCGATTTTCTTAGCAATTACACTTATGTGGACTTATGTGTAATTGGTGTAGTGGCAATAGGTGGTAGGCAACTGATATTTTATAAGATGTGCAGCCAGTCTGGAGATAAATGATCATGTTTCATATTGTCCAAGCAAACCCATTTACTAAGGATTTGTGACACTATTCTATTGCATCCCATGGTACCTATTTCTAACACTCATGGTGCACATGGAGTGAGTGTCTGGGAGGATTGGCACAGAGCCATGTAGCCATTACCAATCCCCAGATGGCTTCTGTTCCCCACAATAAATACTCACTAATACTGTCATGCATTATAAAACAGCAATTATTTTTATGAGTATTTGTAAAATTCCTCACATATTATTGGGCAATTCTTTGTTGTTGTTTGTTTCTGTCGTAAAGATTATATAAACATCATGATACATGCTTTTTTTGCTCAGTAATTTGTCCCTTGACAGGGATTCAGGTTTTCAGAGCTTAAATGGGAAAGCTTAAATGCACTCTAAGCCTCTTGTTACTTTGTTCTGTGCTTCTACAATAAAACAACACTATACACAGATAACAAGCAAGCATAATCAAAACTAGTGGTACAGATTACAATGTAAGACCTCTTGTTTCTTAGTCATACGGAATAAAATATTGCAACAAAGCTTGGTTCCTTCTCCGAGCTATGTGGTTTCAAACAGGGGCTTCCCCCTCACTCGCCCGAGCAGAGATGAACAGCACGTCAGGATACACAATAAAGAATCACACACACACACACACACACACACACACACACACACACACACACACACACACCTTGAGCCCTAGGCACCTCTCTCTCCCTATGCTGTCATTGCTGTCATAAATACTAATCTAAACTCCCATTGCCTTGACTGATGTTGCAGGTCCAGCTCACTATTGAGATCAATCCTAAACCTACTCACTAACAAACAAAACCATAGAGGACTTGATTTTAACAGGTGCCCAACCCAGACTATACAAGTAGTACACGTTTGCCTCCCACCATGTCCCCCTGCAATCTATATGCTGCATAAACAAATATACTATGGTATGTTTAGGAGTTTCCTGAACCTTCAAATATTGATAACCGGACAAAACACCATGGGGGACATGTATCAAGCATTTGCGATGGCATTAAGGCCTTAGCACCAAGTTTACGCCTGCCTTAAAATTGACCCGTATGTATCATGACACTTTTGGTAAGTTAAGGCCATGTTAGCACCGCCAAAGTGCGCTCTGCCAGTCATTTGCCATGCATTTTAAGGCGTGACAAACCTTAATTATATTGTAACGATCCATGTAATTATGGTTTTGTACTGTATTCCTACTGTTTCTCTGTGGTTGTGTACTGTAATCCCCGCTGTATTGTGTTCCCTTCCCCCTGTGTATTTCCTACCGTTTGCTTGTCTACTCTGTGTCTATGTCTGTATGTGTAATTCTTAGCCTGCGTGTGGTTCCTAATGTGTCTCCCCTGTGATTTGTTGTTGTTTGTCTGTGCACATTGGTCCTGGTGTGCAGCTGAGGACCAATGGGATGTGTGTATGTTCCAGTACCCGGTTCAGTATAAAGGGGCAGAGCTAAGTTATAAAAGGCGCTGCGCCACCAATTATTATTATTATTTATTTTTTTGCAGACGCCCTTATCTAGGGCGACTTATAATTATTACAAGATATCACATTATTTTTACATACAATTACCCATTTATACAGTTGGGTTTTTAATGGAGCAATCTAGGTAAAGTACCTTGCTCAAGGGTACAGCAGCAGTGTCCCCCACCTGGGATTGAGCCCACGACCCTCCGTTCAAGAGTCCAGAGCCCTAACCACTACTCCACACTGCTGCCCCATGTATACAGTGCCATGAAAAAGTATTTGCCCCCTGTCTGATTTTCTGCATTTTTGCATATTTTTGACACTGAATGTTATCAGATCTTCAACCAAAACCTAATATTAGATAAAAGGGACCATGAGTGAACAAATAACACAAAAATGTGATACATATTTCATTTATTAAAGAAAGTTATGCAACACCCAATGCCCCCGTGTGAAAAAGTAATCGCCTCCTTAGACTCAATAACTGGTTACGCCACCTTTAGTAGCAATAACTGCAACCAAACGCTTCCTGTAGTTATTGATTAGTCTCTCACAACGCCATGGAGGAATTTTGGCCCACTCCTCCTTGCAGAACTGCTTCAACTCAGTGACATTTGTGGGTTTTCGAGCATGAACTGCTCGTTTCAGGTCCTGCCACAACATCTCAGTGGGGTTTAGGTCTGGACTTTGACTAGGCCATCCCAAAACTTTAAATTCTTTGTTCTTCAACTATTCTGATGTAGACTTGCTTGTGTGTTTCGGATCATTGTCTTGCTGCATGACCCAGCTGCGCTTCAGCTTCAGCTTCAGCTCACGGACGGATGGCCTGACATTCTCCTGTAGAATTCTCTGATACAGAGCAGAATTCATGGTTCCTTCAATGATGGCTAGGCGTCCAGGTCCTGATGCAGCAAAGCATCCCCAAACCATGACACTACCACCACCATGCTTGACCGCTGGTATGAGGTTCTTACTGTGGAATGCAGTGTTTGGTTTTTGCCAGACATAACAAGGCCCATGTCGGCCAAAAAGTTCCACTTTTGACTCATCTGTCCATAGAACATTGTTCCAGAACTTTTGAGGATCATCCAGGTGCTTTTTGGCAAACTTGAGACAAGCATTCATGTTCTTCTTAGTGAGCAATGGTTTCCGCCTTGCTTCTCAGCCATGAATCCCATTTTTGCCCAGTGTCTTTCCGATGGTGGAGTCATCAACACTGACCTTTGCCGAGGCGAGAGAGGCCTGCAGATTCCTGCATGTTGTTCTAGGGTTCTTTGTGACTTCCTGGACGATTTTACACCTTGCTCTTGGAGAGATTTTGGCAGGACGGCCACTCCTGGGAAGATTTACTACTGTCCCAAACTTTCTCCATTTAGACAATATGACTCTGACTGTGGAGCCCCAGAGCCTTAGAAATGGCTTTGTAACCTTTTCCAGACTAATAGGCAACAACAACTTTTTTCCAGAGGTCTTCAGGAATTTCTTTTGTTCGTGGCATGATGTGCCCCTAGAACCTGTGTGCTGACAACTTCACTCTGATGGTAAGGGCCAAAGTTAGTCAGATTTATATTGGGTAGGGCTGGCCCAAATCAGGCCTGGTTGTTAACCAAAGTACTCAAACAGCTGACCCTAATTATCCCTTTAATTGGGTTGAGTTAACTAGGGGGGCAATAACTGTTTCATACCTGAAGATTGCATGTTTAATTACCTTGCACACCAAACAAATGAAAGAAGCACCAAATTGTGGTGTCATTTTTTCTCTCAGACTCCCTCTATATACTACTACAACCCACAAAAAAATACTTTTTCACGGCACTGTATATATAAACACAAACCTAATTTGTGGTTATGTTGTGAAAGCTGGTTGCTATATTTGAATCCTGTGTCACTGACCGAGCTGTGGACTCAGGACTGGGTGTTGAGAGAGCATCCAGTGGCGCTGTAACAGAGCGGTCGAGAGCGTGAGAGAGTGCCCAGCAGCGTGTGTCTGGTTGGGTGCTCATGAGAGTGTCCACCAGTGTGTGTGTGTTCAATCAGTAAAAAGGATTTGAAGAACAGTAACCAATGTGTCTAATCTGCTTTCTGCCTCCTTGCTGAAACGCTACACTGGTGTTAGAGTGGGATTGACAACAAACCTACGAGCGTCAAGCAGGAGTCGTTAGGAGATGGAGATGGACCAGTGGATACGCTACAACCCCGACCCATCCCAGACCCGGTGGGATGGCAGACTTGAAGACCTCCTCGGTGGCCTGGAGGATCAAGGCTGGTGCCTTGCTTGCTGGGAGTTTGGGCACAAGGTGGAACGCTGCCCCTTCCAGAAGGAAGGGGAGATACTGCCTACCCGAAAAACAAAAGCGGAGGAAGGGCGGCCATTCCCGGAGGCGATTAAAGGAGCCTGTGCCGTCTCCAGTGTTGGAGAGGGAGGACCTGCCTGCACGAGTGCCAGAGAGGGAGGTGCTGCCGCTGCTGGAACACCTTGCACCCCTGCACGCACAGTGAAGGAGGAAGGCTGGGAAAACTATGGTGTTTGGGACGCTGTGTGCTGTGTCTGTGGGAAGTATGACCACTCCGTGGTGTACTGCCCCCACCTGCCAGAGGACCTGCAGCTGAGGGTCCTCAAGCCATGGTCAGCACTCGTCGCGGGACGGGGGGAGGCGCTGCAGCCGTCTGTCCGACGGCCTGAGAGAGAGGAGCCCCTGCCACAAGCGCCAGCTCTTTTCAGGGCTCCTGCAAGAGGCACGAGTAGGGAGCTGAGTGACAGCCGGCAGTACAATCCCCAGAGAGGGAGATGCTGTCTGTCCGACGGCCTGAGAGAGAGGAGCCCCTGCCACAAGCGCCAGCTCTTTTCAGGGCTCCTGCAAGAGGCACGAGTAGGGAGCTGAGTGACAGCCGACAGTCAAACCCCCAGAGAGGGAGGTGCTGTCTGTTCGACTGCCGGAGGGAGAAGAGCCGCCGCCACAAGCGCCAGCCCTGTCAATGACTCCTGCAATGGGCGACAGCTGAGTACAGAATGGGAGCAGTGACTACTGGCAGTGCCGCCACCTGACTGTCTACTGCAAGCGCCGGAGGCCCCCATGCCGTCACCAGCACCGCTGATGTCAGCCTTGCCGCTGACAGTACCACCGCCATGGCCTGACTGCCAGGTTTTCATTTTTTTTTGTTTTGTGTTGACATTACATAAAGCCACTTTAACACCATTTCTTACCATTTCTTATACATGCTGTGGAACTGGCCTTATGGTAAACCAGTTATATTGCTGGTGTGATTCACCCACACTGCTTCCACATCTCAGCTTTACAAGACAAAATTGAAGCTAAAGAGGACTTGAAAATTAAATAAATCAACTGCATTCAGCCCCCTCCACAGCTGTGCAAAATGAAAGCCATAATAGTATAACAAATGAAGATCACCATGGTCTGCATACTGTAAACTGTATGCACATGTAAAATGTTTAATATACGTACAAACAGCCAGATGTCTCCATAGACTGTACCCCGATTCAGATATAAAGTTAGTGCTAAACACTGACAAAACCAAGTTTCATTTTACTCGAATAAACACTTCTCTACACGTTGAATATGACAGGGCACCTCCGTATACTACCTGTGTAAAAGAATGTCCTTTTCAAGTTTCACCATAATTGGGTAAGAGGTTCTCTAGATATATGTAAGTGTTGCAGACAGAGTCAGAAAGACAGCCAGTCTGACAGACAGAGACAGCTTCGGACCATCAAGGCTTGTCTGGTTCCTAGTACAGCAGCTGATTGAGTAGCTGATAACCTGTGCTAAAAAGGTCCTCAGCAAGTTCATCACAATTGGAGAATAGTTTTTCTAAATATATGCAAAACACCATTGTGAATATGCATGTACAGTACATAGTCTAAACGCAATCAAATATGTGGATGTTCTGAGTATACTTATGCTGAGAGGTTTGTATAAGTCTGTCCCAGCAGGCCAGTGGAGTCTGTCCCAGGGTGTCGGCTTCAACAACATTGCTGGGGAGTTGGTTTCAGACCCTCACAATTCTCTGTGTAAAAAAGTGCCTCCTATTTTCTGTTCTGAATGCCCCTTTATCTAATCTCCATTTGTGAACCCTGGTCCTTGTTTCTTTTTTCAGGTCGAAAAAGTCCCCTGGGTCGACATTGTCAATACCTTTTAGAATTTTGAATCAGATCACCACGTAGTATTCTTTGTTCAAGACTGAGCAGATTAAATTTGTTGAGCCTGTCTGCATACGACATGCTTTTTAAACCCGGGATAATTCTGGTAGCTCTTCTTTGCACTCTTTCTAGAGCAGCAATATCCTTTTTGTAACAAGGTGACCAGAACTGAACACAATATTCTAGGTGAGGTCTTACTAATGCATTGTAAAGTTTTAACATTACTTCCCTTGATTTAAATTCAACACTTCTCACAATATATCCGAGCATCTTGTTGGCCTTTTTTATAGCATCCCCACATTGTTTAGATGGACATTTCTGAGTCAACATAAACTCCTAGGTCTTTTTCATAGATTCTTCAATTTCAGTATCTGCCATATGATATTTATAATGTACATTTTTATTGCCTGCGTGCAGTACCTTACACTTTTCTCTATTAAATGTCATTTGCCATGTGTCTGCCCAGTTCTGAATGCTGTCTAGATCATTTTGAATGACCTTTGCTGCTGCAACAGTGTTTGCCACTCCTCCTATTTTTGTGTCATCTGCAAATTTAACAAGTTTCCTTACTGTACCAGAATCTAAATCATTGATGTAGATTAGGAATAGCAGAGGACCTAATACTGATCCCTGTGGTACACCACTAGTTACCTCGCTCCATTTTGAACAAGTCATTTAAATGGTCTGTGTTGCCTGCAAAAAAAAGAAACAACCAGACAAAATAGATTTTTTAAAAACAATCTTGAATGACAAATTCAGCAACATTTTCGAGTTTTGTAAACCTTATGCTGACACATCATTTAAAATGGCAGTGTAGTTCCCATAGCCTATTTTGCTGCCTCTAATCCCAAAATATTAAACGCTAACTGCAAACCTGAAGCTTTTGTGTTTTTCTTTATACACACTGTACATTAGTAGTATGTAGAAATGGCATTGTACAGTATGAGGAATTCACCAGATATGAAGCCAGTTTTTCTGCAGGGGGTTATATGGAGTTTATACAGTATAAACATTCCTTCCAGATATTTGTAAACATACATGTATTCAGTAAGTCCCCCTTTTCATTGGTATGCAGTGCCTACACTCACATTACAATATTACTGGAAGAGAACTGTGCTGTAGGAGGTATATGACAGAGAGCATCTGTGTATGAGGGAATTTACTGCAGTTGAAAGGCATTCCAAGAGGTGTCTTATGTATGATTTCTTTAAGCAGGGGCATCAACCATATTGATGTTTAGAATAAAGCATGTAAGAGACTCAACATGGTATGGTTTACTGTGTCATGAAGGGAGTTTTTTCTTCAAATGTGTCATGGCATCAACAGGTGAAACTGGCACTCTGGCTGAAATATCCTCAGCAGTCTATAACAGAGGAGACGATATGGACAATTTGTGGACATTAAATGTCTGGCACTTGCAGGGTTATATCTGCCCTACCTGGTCTTATTGTTAGTCTTAGTCTAGTATTTTATTCAAATCATACAAAAGTAATTTAAAGGTATTTTCATTGATCATTTTTGAGAAGCAGGACCACCTGTACCATACAGCTCACATGAAACGAAAAAGCTTATAGCTACCAAATAGCTCTTTCCAAACAAATAGATTTCCTCATTCTTTTTATTTCTTTCTTCTTATTGGGATGACATATATTGCAGCTCACACAGTCCATTCACTACCAATAAACCATCCCATGTCTCTCTCAGGTGACTACATGAGGCCCCACAAGCAATTCGCAATCATTAACTTATGCAAATGGACTCCTTATTTTCTGAGCCTTTGTTATTTCACTTGCTATTAATATCCCAAATAGAGGAATACAACACCCAGTTCACGCAGGCAAGTTATTCATCAACTTTACTAGGGCCAACCCTAAGTTAATGCAAATAGGATGTCTCATTGTTGAGGTATGGTCCTGGGGTTGGGGTAGACAATCCTTCCATTGTGATGTTAACAGCAAACTTGAGGATGCACATCTCCAGCCAGGGATTAATTGAGTGATTTATTTGAACTGAGGAAGCTGGTTTAAGTTCAAGACTGAGGGATTTGCAAGTCATCACAACAGGATGTTATTGATAATGGGGTGCCTTTGCAAAAGGACCGGGGAAACCAATTAATAGTGCTGCCCCCAGCAGTGACAGCAAATTCCTTCAATAACAAAGTGGTAAACATCTGAATCGATTGGGACTAGGTGCTGATAGGAAAACAAAAATATGTACAAGAAAGCGAGATGACCAGCATATATCACAGATAACTAGGCAACACATTAATCCTCTTTGGGGTGGATAAGATGTATGTAAATTGTGAATTGCTCCTCTAACTATGTAACAAGTCCCACTTACACCCATGCATATCTAACAATATGGACTTGTGTGCTAAATCCTCCTACAGTGTAAGACATTCATTTGATATCCCTTATACATATTTACCATGGTACATTTTCATGATAATTACGCATATTTTTCTTTTTTTTTACCATGGTTATACTAGGCATTTGCCATAGTTTACCATGGTCTGCCATGTTTTTTTTTTTTTAATATTCTTTACTATACCTCTCTTTGCTTTACATTGCTTACCTATGCTTTACCATGTGTTGTATGACGCTTTTTATTCCTTAGGATAAACTTTTAAAAGGGATGTGAATAGCTGCACAAAGATACAGGTGCTTGACAAAAAAACAGAAACACCTGTTGTGAAGTATGTCGCACACACCTTTGTGTGTAAATGGACTGACCTTCACATGAATGATTCATTTGCTCAGTCATTCTGTTGTTGGATTTGAATGAATGCAAGACTCCAAATTGAGACCTGGTAAAAAAAAAAAAAAAGAATTCTCTGTACAGTTGAATATGAATAAGGTACACTAGAACTCCATTCTCTGTACTTATAGCTGTATAAATAAAGTTATTTCATCAGACAGTAAACAGGGGAATACAGGAACATCTTACACAGGGTAATATTGTAGAGGCTTGCTTAATCTGTTTTTCAAATTTAAGTTGCCATGACACCAGGGAGGGGAAGCATGAAAGAGGATGTGTATTCTTGTTGAAGTTAAGGAGAAGTAAAATTGTTGCCAATAACATTGATTATTGGGTAGAAGATGTGATCCTTTGGATGAGGAACTCTTGAATTGATTGTCTGTCAGACAGGGCTAATTCTATCAGACAGAGCTAAGTATTCTGTCCACTGCAGATGTATAGAAACACTAGTCAAATAAAATCAACACCTCTCCCCTTGTCCAGTGTAGTTTATTACAAGGTATAAAAAACACACAGTGTTATTTAATGTCATATTTGTTTATGAATTATGTTCTATGAGCCCATTTTCAATTAACTGCTATGTTATGAAAGGTGAAAAATCCATGTTATTTAGAATTTAGAAACAAACTACTTAAAAATAGGAGTTAATTAAAAGAAAATAAATCTGTATATAATATTTGCTGTTACTGTCACAAAACTATAACAATATATGAATATGACTGAATCACATATCCTTAATAATCTCTGGACTTTAAACAAAATGTACTAATTGAGAACTTTTGTCACTTGTTAACAAAAGCAATATTATACCTTCAAAATCTGTGTATCTGTATAACTTTCATAACACCAACAGAAGCATAATGTAATTCTATTGACAGTGCTGGTGCTGATTAAAACAAACAACCTATGCTGGCTTTTCAAACAGTATTGCTGAAGATAAATTTCTTCCACATAAAGAAACATTGTTAGTCACCTTTGGTGATAAGCAAAACACAATAGAAATAGCTTGTGTCTGATATTGGATCTACTCTGGACTTGACAGGCATCTGACGTTTCATTGACAAAAGCACGACTGTGTGCGTTACTTGAAGTTATATCATTTGTTTTCTATCAGAAGTCATGGAAATATGATTTAAGATTTTGTTCATTAAAATGTATATGTTCATGGAGGCTGGCTAATGGCCTATGGGGCTATAATAAATACAAGAATCATCAGGTTTTTTTCAGTTTCATACAAGCATGTTCAAACTGTTCAGAATTTTCATGGGATGTATAACAAATGACCTTTTGGATATACTTCAAGTTACCTCTAGTACCATATTTGTACTTTTGTTACACAATAGAATACATGGGCGCATCAAAAATAAATAAATAAATAAGATCCAGAAAATACCCAGGTTACATACTAGTTGCTAATTTATGTAGTTACACAACTTGTCTTCCCAATTACAGAACAATGTGCTAAGTGCATGTAGGAAATATTTTAAAATTACCAGATGTCCCAGCAAAACTGGGATTGTCTCAGTTTCAGCCTTCATTTTTTGTCCTGGTTGGAAACAGTACAATCGCCAGTTTTGTTATTGCATTCATTTTTTTTAAAGTACAAAACTTTAGCAGTGTGCAAAGTAAGTTAACAGCAGAGTAATGTATTAGGTTGTGGTAGTTCCATTCAGAAATAAAATAAACATCTTATTTGTTTAATAATTTTGATTATATGTATATCACATGTTTAAATCTATTCTTTTTGTACATTTGACATGTTTTGATGAGATGAAAATAGAACGAGAACAACAAGTTGTTATGATCTGCACTGCACACATTTTCTGATTATGATTGTCTTATTGTATACTGTTATTTTAACGGCTTCAGAGGCGCTACGGTATCAGTGAATTGAAGGAAAAAAAGTCCTAGTTTTTCACTCTGGAAATCTGGTAGCCCTGCTAAAAATAGTAAATAGTAACTCAAATAAATAAATTGAATTGAATTAATGCTAGATCCAAATATAAAACGTACAAGGTCCAAAGATTGTACTTACGTATTTTCTTCAATACTAGAATTTTAAATGTATTGCAAGTTTATGGAACAACAAAATTACTATCAAAATGCAGAGGAACCCACTGAGATCGGAATTCATATCAGGCAAAGGAAAGAGATGAACTTTTAATTAATTAATTGCTTTGCTTATAAATATGGGTTCAAGCAGTGCTTTAACTACGACTAAAACATGGTTAACTAGAATACTCAATGACAGCTTATTTTCAGTGTTTGCAAGAGTCCAAAACAAGGATGTTTGGTGGGGCTGTTATGCTTTGTAACCCTGATAATTAATAATTATAATCATTCACGGTTTGTAGCTTTGATTCGAGGAATCCATTTTAGCAAGCCTGTGGTTTAATTGTTCTAAACAACCCTGTGAGTAACAAGCCCAGGAGCTAGCCTTGCAGGTATGTGATATTGAGTTTCCTCCTTCTATTATTATTTCACAAGGTTCTCACAACTCGTGCCTTCAAGTGCTTTCATTTAAAGCTAAATCAAGTGCCAGAGGAGCCACCTGCTGTCATATCCTGTTTCTCTCTATGGAAAAAAAAACTGGGTGCGAATCTTACCTTCCAAATCCACGTCAGGAACATCTCCTTATTTTAACCCTGTATGATTTACCACAGTTCTCGATTTATTTAATACTTATTTATTGTTTTAGCATGTCAGTAACGTTCTCAGGTGTCATAAACATTAATGGTTATGCTCAGGGAATGAACAATATCATCAGCATCCTCACCAAAAAAGTCATGCTACTGGCTTAAAGGTAAAAAAAAGTTCAGTCCCTCCCATGTCTCTGCTGGAGATTTAAGAAGGCAGCTTTTGAAGAGATACTGCAATCCTGCATTGGCTCTCCATCTCCCCAGTGTTGGCTCTCCATCTCCCCGTGTTGGCTCTCCATCTCCCCCGTGTTGGCTCTCCATCTCCCCGTGTTGCCTCTCCATTTCCCCTGTGTTGACTCTCCATCTCTCCTGTATTTAGCCTTTTAAGCTTTGCATATACAACATCCCTCCATTCATAAAAAAGCTAATGTTAGCGCACAGAAGCGTAATCAGTCATGTTTAATACACATACCTTGGCTTTTAATAATTGATAAGCGACACAGCCTTAACATATAACCTCTCCCCTCAAGCAACTCAGTTTATTATTATTTAGGTATTATACTGTGTTGTTAAAAGCCCATTAGGAAAAAAAATCTCTTTTAGCTTTTTTGACATATTGAACTATTTAAATAAGCAGCAAAGCAGGCATGGCCCCACTTTGCTCAATCCATATTCTTTCACTAAAATCTCAAATCCTCATGTAAAACCCTATTTAGACCTGATTACATCACAAGATTAATGTGATAACCTAATTCTTCTCATCTTTATAGCCTCGTTCTCATTTGCATACAGTCAAGAGAAATGATACAAGATATGCTAAACAAGTTTACATGTAAACCTGTTTTATCATGCTAAATGGGACTGTAATCAGAAATGTTGCACCATAAAACAGCATGATAATAGTGTGAGAATTTGTCACAGAATGTAAACCTATCCATTGTTTTCCTTTCAGTTTTATTATAAATGCTGGTAACCATGACTATAATAGTCATTGCTGAGATTCATCTGTGCATTGGAAGAGACTGTAAATGACTATATTTCTCCTGTATAGGACTTTTGACAGTAACAACTATGAGTAACAGCTTTTGAGAACTAGCAAGTCGCATCTAATGTTCTGTAAAGACCAACACCTCTTTAAGCAACTGTAAACAGAGGTTTTTAAGACATACAAAGGAAGTGTGTGTTTCATTTGGATGGCAGATTTAGAGATTACTTCATCAGCTCCTGAGACACATCTCACCCCACCAGAGGTGAAAGTAAACTGGTACAGCCTGGTATTGCGTATCAGTAAAACATTTGTTGCCGGTACAGCATAAAGGCAAAACATTTTGTCAAGGTCATTTTATATTTCTACTTATCAGAATGATTGTTTAGGCCACATCAGTTTTTCTTTGTATTTTAAGTCCTTCCCCGCCTCACAGTCATTTCCTGCGTTGAATTTTGAGAAACATGGCTGCTCTAATGCATGCTGTGCATTTACAACATAGACAGAGACGACTGCAGCGACAGAGACGACTGCAGTTTTGTCAACGACAGTTTTAAATACTGTGGTGAGTTAAAGGAAGCTATGTTTTATAATTCCTGTCACATACAATGGAGGGTGCGATCAGCAGAGCTGCCCCAGACATGCTGCTCAAGGAACTGCAAACTTTTGTGAAGGTAATGCCATTGGAATTGTGCCACCTACTTACATCTTGTTTGGAAATGCATCTTTACAAACATCTGGCACGCAGAATTCAGAATTTATAAGACTCTTGAACAGAGTTTCACTTCAAGCGATTATCAAAGCATTTCACTTTCCTTGTCCTTAGGCTTATGTCTACTGTACAAAGTATTACTCGCTTTTATTATACCCATACAATGCAATTTTCTGTTGATATGCTATTCTACAGGTTTTGGTGCTTCATCCATAACTATAACACACTCAATTGTGCTACATTTAGAAATACTAATAGACACAAAATACATTAAATTACAGCCATTTATTGTTCTTCTGCATGGTACCACAAGTCTATACAAATTTATGAGCATTTATGAATGAGCATGCACATTTTTAGAGGCTTGCTGTCACTGGTATGGAATCATGACAGCTGACTTCAGTCATATTATAGCTCCACAGGACCTAAACCTAATACTAATAAAATTAATGACAAGTGACCAAAAGTCGTTTTTTCAATGTTTTCAATGTTTTAATGGATTTTGATTCATATATACAGTGGTGTAGTCCTAAATCTGAATGTACTGGAAAACAACAAAAATAAAGATTTTCTTAAACAAGAAAATTAGTAGCCTATAAGAATTCACATTTTATTTGTATACTGAACTTCTAGTAACGCATATAATTAGATCCCCGTGAAATTATTTGTATCTTTTCTAATTTGTTGTTACATTTTTCACAAATGTCATTTTATTTAGTTTTGTTTTTCACAAATGTCGTTTTATTACAGACACACACCAATAAAGCAACTCAAATAGATGTACTGTATATCAATAATAGTATAGTATATATCATGTTTTAATTACATACATATTTTTTATTAAACATCCGATTTTTTAACATTTTGTCAAACAGACCTTGCACACAAAAATAACTTAGTTACCATAGTTTCTCATTAGTGGCATTAACGGTAATGTACAGTCCCCCACTCTTTTTAATTAACTGCATATTTTCTGTAAATACTGCCCATGCCCTCTATAAAAATACAATAAGATACCAATATATATATATATATATTTACACTGCCCGAATATTGCTGGCTGTCATAATAATTGCACATACAGCAATCTACCCATTAAAATAATAATAAAAAAGATAGGATTTTTATTTCAATCCCATTGCACTGAAGCAGTATACAACAAGCTTGGGGTTTCTCAGTATTTAAACTCAAAGCAAAGCAGGTTCATTCATTCAAATCCATTCAAAACCAAAACAGCATTTGCTCCAGTGCAAAGTTTGCACCCCTTGAAATAAAACAAAGAATTAGCATACTAATACAAAATACTGTACAAGCAAAGAAGCCATATTTTCCCCAAAAGCAATAAACAGCTAACGATGCTTAACGACGGTGTCGTTCGACTCCCATTCCAGCCGACAGATGAAAAATCTGCACATCATTATTTTGTCACCATCAGTTGCATACATCCTGTCATGCTCTAATTGTTTGCAGCATTGTTTAATTGTTATGCACGGTTTAGACACAAACATCTCTTCTCTTCTGTGTCTATGGTAACGGCTGAGCCTTAACAACTACGATTGCAAGTATTTATTTAAAGTATTTTGTGTATAAAATTCACAATTTAAAAATGTCACTCTATGTTTGTTTTATAATGCTTTTTTCACGTTATTTCTTTTTATATTTGCATTTCATTTTATTTTGTATTTGTGAAAAACACGGGGCTTTACATATAATAGATAATGTATTTATCAAAGTATTTCCACAAAGTGTCTTTCTCCATCTTGACACAATGCTTTACTTTATTTATGTATCTGTGTGTCAGTGGCTACATTTGTGTTTTTGTCAACACGTGTAGTGGATGCACTGTATGTTGCTGTCATCTTTGTCAACATTTTCAGCCTTGATAAAGAAGTCGTTTGAGGTAGAAGTTCCTAATGCTCTTTTTATTACAAGAGGTCATGTGACTTAGCTTGCCTTTTATGCGAGTTGTAAGGTTTTTGCCGGAGTAACGTTGTAGGAAAGAGTACTTAATTGAATACACAGAAGTCCAGACTTTTCGGAATGTGTCACAGATGGCTTGCGGAGTGGGCACGCATTTATTAAAAAAATCAAAAAACAAGAAACAAAACACTTTCTCAAAACAAAAGGCACGATGGCCCGAAACAAATATATAGACAGTTACAAGTTACAAGAAATAGATGTCTACAATTATTTATTTCAGCAATTTTTTTGCAAAAGTCCAAAAATGCTAATTAAAAAGTATTCATATCCTGACAAAGAAAATAGCTAGTTGAGGCACCTTTAGCAATAATAACCTCTTTTAAACAATTAGGATATTTGTCAATGAGCTTTTGACCATTCTTCAACGCAAATTCTGAGGACTTCTCTTGTGCACACAGCCTTCTTCAACTCATACCAAAGATTCTCAATCGGAATTAGATTGGGACTTTGACTAGGCCATTCCAGAACCTTGATTTTATTCTTCTTTAACCATTCTGAAGTAGATTTTGATGTGTGCTTTGGATCGTTGTTGTGTTGGAACGTCCAGTTGCGCTTTAAACCAAGTTTTGTAGCGGAGGGTTTCAGATGATTGGCCAATATATTTTGGTATGCTATGGAATCTGTTTTACAATGTATTGGAACTAAATTTCCTGTGCCATTAGAGGAGAGGAAAAACAGCCCCACAGAAGGATATTATCACCTCCATGCTTGACAGTAGGTATGGTGTTCTTTTCTTTATATGCCTCACCAGACTTTCTCCAAAACAAAACAAGTATCATTCTAGTCTAGCTCTCTCTCAGACTCATTTTAACTCTCTTTCTCTCCACTCTCAACCCCAGTCAGCAAAACGTGCTGGTTTAGGCATAGTGATTGAGGGATTAACTAGTTATCAATTATCTCGTTTATACCTCAACCTCATTCTGCATGGGTTCTCTCATAAGCAATCTCACGGGAAGTATTCTGGCAGAGACGAGAAGCAAACATTGTCCCTGCCAACTACATTTAACTACAAAAAATAACAATACAAATATAGTAAACAATAATAATAATAATAATAATAATAATAATAATAATAATACAAATACAAATACCCAGTCACAGAAGGCATCAGTTTATTTTCAGTCACATACTTCGTTACCCTGTCCTCACAATCGGGTCCCCGTCAGGTATTTAGTACCAACTCTGAAAGACATTCAGGTTGCATTGCTTTTTATAATCTTCTGATATTACCTGCACAAATATTAACCTCCATGACCTACTTGTTCAACTCTCTTCATTATACACACGCACCCACAATGCATCTCCTCCGTTAGGAGGTGAAGTTTGACATCAGTCTCTCAAGAGCCCCAAACCTTAAAGGTGCAGAGCTAGGATTACTATATAAGTGATCATTACAGAGTTCTGGCTCGACTACACCACTGATTATATGTTTTACCACATTTGACTTTTTTCCTTGTCTACATGACCTGCTGTAAGTAGCGCTATTCACACTTACAAACTTAATATCTAATAGCTGCAAACTAATATCCACATAATGGGATTATTAAGAGATCCTTTACACTTTACCACTGGGAGAAAGAATCCACATTACACAGTGATATATGTGTAGGAATTAAAACCCATATCAACACTGAAGACATTGAAAGTAAAAAAAAAAAACATTTGGGTTCGGTGCAGTGGAGCTATAATACCATTGATGTCAGCTGTCATGGTTCCGTAGCTGAAACCAGAAACCTCTAACAATCTGCATTCTCATTTTAAATGCTATTTTTTATTATTGTCATTTTCAGAACAGAACCTACAATATGATTTTTACAGCAAATGTGTCAATTTAAATTAGGTCAGAGTTTACATATTGGGTCTAGTGAAGCAAATATAAATTTGCATTTTGTTTAAATAAACAAAAAACATCCGATGTGGCACAGACTTAATCCCAACTAATATACTAGAAAGTAAAATCTGGTACAAGGTCAACAGTAGCATGGCAGAGGAGGCCCAGCAGTGTGTTGAAGAATGGCTGAGGAACATTATTGATTGTAACTTGCTTTCGAAACAGACAATGAGACATTTTCCTGTTCAACTCTAGCCAGCGCAGTAGTCAGAAGTACTTTCCATATGGTAGATGCTTCTTTTGGCTGCCTGCAACCAGTTCCTTGTCTGTCTCCCCAATGGCACCCTGTTGTGTTCTTACTCCTCTATGGGCAGGGCTGTTGATATTTAGAGTACCTGCAGTCAAAGCTTTTCACTCCAAATCATCATTAGCTTAGTTTGCATGGTTTTTTATTAGAAAGTAAAAAAAAAACTAAAAAAAAAAACAGTAATAAACTCAGACATATTATGAATTGACTTTTTAGGGATCTCATGATGTTTCCTTACAGTTGCCTTATTTGCTGTTTTACAATTTTTTTTTTGATATTTTCATGCACTTATGTATTTGGGTGTGCTCTTTTGTGAGATAAGCACAGGTGCTTGTATGCAGGTCTGTTTCAGGAAAGAGCAGAAGAAAAATAAAAATATATATGAGAGATCTACAAGGCTTTAAATTGTATTAATCTGTGTTACTTTCACAATTTACCATGAAGTTGGTAAACACATTAGCCCCATGTCTTGCATTTGGTCATAATTTGAGACACACATGCATAGGATAATAGATGAAACCAAAGTAACTGCATTTGTCTTGGAAAACACTATATAACAAAGAAAAAGAACACATAGCTACTTGCTCAATTCTGTGGTTAACAGCAGTGGTGTGGTCCTAAATCTAGGACCGGAATGACAATTAAAATACTGATTTTACTGATTGAACTTCAGGTAACATTTAATAGGTAATTGTTTTTGTTTTTAAATTTCTGGAAAAGTTAATGTTACACTGCATTAATTAAAAAAATTAATAATTCCTGGACGTACCACGTTTGATTTTACCAGATAAAAAAACAGTGGTTCCGGTACTGAAAAAAACAAGCAAAGTAAATAAACAAATAGTTTAACATTACTTATCTCTTTTTTATTTTAATTAAATAAATGTGTAACACTTATTTATGCTTTTGTAATATATATTCAATCTTATATGCAAGTGTGGTTTTTTGGCTGGTTTAAAAAAACACAATTTGGCTACTTTTTGGCTGATTACTTCCAAAATCTGGCAGCACACGGGCAGTTGTTCATTCCAATCACCGGGCCTCTGCACTAACCGATGTACAACACAACTTTAAACCCTTGTTTATGGCCACAGTCGTAGGATGCACTTTTGCTGTCTTCGTCAGCATTTTTACTGGAACAATTGTTAGCCTTCTTAAAGTAGAACTATAGTTTGTAATAGAAGATCCCATGTTCTCTTCATTGCATCACAAGGATGACTGACTGAATCAGACAGTGCGGGAGACATGTGTGGCTTGACTCAGCAAGCATTTAAAATATGCGCCAGTTACCAGAGACTCCAATTTGGAGTGTACCATCAAAACTTGTATGTAGGGAATTGGGCACTGATTTTTTTGTTCTTAGTACCTATTCAATGTCAAGGTGGAGAAAGACTAATTTCATTTCCCTGCAGAAAAAGAGATCGCTTCATTGGTGCCCAGTCACCCTAATTAGAATGGTCGGGCATCATATAAGCATTTTCATAACAAATCAGTAAAGATTCTTAAGTTAATTCTTAAGTCAGGGTTTTGCCTATAGAAAAAAACTCCCGGAACGGCGTTCCGCCGTGTTCCAGCTCGACAACACCAGTGGTTAACAGGTAGCCATGGAGACAATCTCATACGTCATTTACCAGAATAGGGAAGCTAGAAGCGATGGAAATTTATGAAAATAGTGTATCAATAAATGTAATTATTTGAGAAATGGTACCCAGACTTATTCAGTGATAATAAACATCATAAAAAGTAAGTTACAGGAAAAAATGTCATTTTTGTTTTAAACAACGGTTAAATTGAGAGATGGAAGCACATGAAAGGGTTTCAGAATAATACAGTATGTGGTCATTCATGATGTACAAGGCCTAGTGCTACCTCGGCATAATTCATCACTTCTTCCTTTTTGGTGACGTGTCTCTACTTTTAATTAAGAGGATGTACAATAGATATCTTGTATAGAAGGGAACTTTCTCAAGGTTGAGGAACAGTGGAGGCAGCAACAATACACCATTTCCATCCACTGGCCTTCAAGTAAAAATGAATTCCCAAATGGAAATTATTTCAACGGTATCTTTTCATTTTAGTCATTGAAATTGCTGAAGCTATTCAGTTTTGAAGTCCTGTCTCTGTGGAGATGTGAACATTATTGTTTTGTATGCTATGCAGAGCAAAGATTTGACACATAGAAACCGGGTAAAGCTGCAGTTAGTTTTATAGTATTTATTAATGCAGTTTACTATGGGAAATCGCACCTATCTTGATCGGTAAAGTCATTGTTAAGTCAATCACTGCAGGCTGATGTTTTTTTCTTTGCTGTCTCCACAGTTATAGAAAGTGCATTGAGGAATGCCATGGTACAACCAAAGCATAGTAGTAATGTATAGTAAAAACAAAAAAGGCTAACTATGGTAAAGCAGAGCATATGTGTATTTAATGCATGTGGAAAACATGGTACATGTTAAAAAGGGTATTCTGGATATCACATGTTGTAGGTTCTAAACTGTAAGTTCTAAACTGCACAAGTTTGTGACACAGGTCCAACAGCATGTACACTGTCATTTAAAAGAAATAGCTAAAATGATAATGGATCACTTTGACCATTTCATAACTTGTAACAGGACCAGCTATGGGTGCTATAACATACGTAGCTTTATTGTTAGGGGAAAAAAAGGATGTTAACATTTGTTTATATAGTTTAAAAATAGTTTATATAGCAATGATTCTTGTTAGAAATACAAAATAAGTTAATTTATTACATAATGCAATCATTCAGTTAATTACAAACAAAATGATTTAATGAACACATTGGCTTGATGCAAATCCCCAGTTAATAATTGCAAGCTTTGTATTTGTAAAAATGCAATGTGTATACCTCACAACTCCATATATTACCTGTCACTAGACAGGAGTAAAATTAAAAAAAAAGCATGACAGGCCCAAATCCTCATTCATCCCCTTAGGAAATAATGTCTCTAATGTAAATACCCAAAAGGCTTCTCTCTGTAATATTTTAGTGTCCCGATCTCCACCTCTACGATGGGGTAAAATTCTTTTTAAAACCAAAAAACTTTAAATCAGGAAGAGCATGTTGTGCCTCTTTAAAATACTGAAAAAACAAAATAACATTCAAATAGATATTCAAATGTCTATGACAAGGAGCAACCTCCCTTTTAAATGGTTAAAGAGAGTTTTAATGG
Organism: Acipenser ruthenus; assembly: GCF_902713425.1. NCBI lineage: Eukaryota > Metazoa > Chordata > Actinopteri > Acipenseriformes > Acipenseridae > Acipenser > Acipenser ruthenus. The sequence continues at coordinate 77,180,340 of NC_081194.1, forward strand.
TGCAGATGAACAGTTCTTCTAACCAGACTAGCCATTACAGGTCTCACCAGCCATGAAATGCAGATGTGAACCTGTACTCCACAAATAACTGGCTACTGAACGTAAAGGTGGGTAAATCTACTAACACACCCAGTCTAGCATGATGTCCGTTTACTACATTATTGCACAGTTAAGCCTTTTCAGAAAGCAAATTGTATTGTATTGTCTAGTTTGTTTACCAAAGGCAGGTGTACCTGTGAAAGGACAACAAAGTCTCCTCTGAAACCAGCTTTCTGCTGCCTCACTGCTTCAACAGTAATTACAGGATGATGCACATCTTTAAAGGTGCCCTTTATATCAATATCCTATTATGTGTATTGTCTATCATTCTCTATTTTTGGTTCTTCTTTGATTGTTTTTTACAAACTATCCCAGCGGCATAAAAATGACCTGTTTTCAACCACTTCTTAAAGCCGAATGCCTGAGTGAATTGGTTTGAAAATTGACTAGTGCAGGTAATGCAGCTGTAATCTCTGTCCCCTATGAAACTGTGATTTTGTGAAGAGAGATTTACTGACTCACAGAGCGGAGGGGCAGAGAGAGCAAGCGGTAATTGAAAAAGGCATTGCATGAATAGTTAATAAGCCTGTGCCGAAACAGCAAAATGGTAGATAACACACATAATAGGACATTGACGAGTAAGTAGCAGGGTCCCAAAAAATACACCATTACACGTCCCCAGGTGTTTCTACAACTGTTTAAATTAATTATTTTCATTGTTAACATCCTGACAATGTTGTACACATAACTTTAAAGTCTGTTTTAAAGCTCTTTTAAAAATGTCCGCTCTAGTGCACTGATAGTGTAAGGATTATTGCCCACATTGTCAGGTAACACAGCAATAACGATCCATGAAATCGCTCTTCCTGCAGTGATTTTAGATGACAGATCACAAACCCCAATGCACTAGAGTGGCCATTTTGAAAAGAGCTTTGAAACAGACTTTAAAGTTGTAAGTATAAAAAGTTATCAGGATGTTAACAATAAAAAGAGAAATTACAGGTACATTATTTAAACAGTTGTAGCAACAAGTTGGGACGTATAACTTTAAATAGGAAAGCAAATAAAATAAAATCTTAAAATGTTGATGATGTTGTGGGGGGAGGGGGGGGGGGGTTAACAACAAAGTGGTTGCCCCTTCCCCGAGAAATTGGAGATAACTGCTGGGAGAAACACTGAAAAGCTTTGAACTTTTCTTATTTAAGTCCCAAACAAAGCCCATAATATGCATGGTGTACTGTAAGTTGGAGGGCCAATGCAAGGCGTCATTCTTTTTTCTCACACAATTGCCGTCACTGGGTTCATCCTCAAGTGAATCTTTTTAGTAGCCAGTATCGGTGCGGGATGTAAAACAGCCATTTCGAGTTTTCAAAGGTGCAGGTTTTATTTTTTTATTTGCTAAGTGCAGAATTGAAGCAAGTGTTATTATGTACACTGCAGATTGAATACTTCAATTACAGGAACTGGTATTCACAATGAAATAGGTTACAGTGGAGAGCCTAAACAGCTCTCTCTCTCTCCTTTGCTCAGTCCGTGTCCCCATACATTTTAGTTAGTCATATTTAAAATGGAAGTTTTTTAAAGTATTTAGGTGTAGTTGTGATGCAGTGCTCCAACAACAACAAACAAACAGAGTTCACTGTCCAAACAGTTATTTTATTTTGTTTGCATGGTTTGGCATTGTTAAATAATAACGCTGGCAACTACACAGCAATATGTAGTTACACAGCTACATACAGAGCTTAATTTGTAAATAAAGAGGTGCCGGGGCACAAGCAATGACAATAATACCGTTCTTAAGAACGTTAGGTTACTTACCATAACCCTGGTTCCCTGAAAGAGAAGACGACCACCAATGACATTATGTATGGGATATGGCTGCCTATTGGGTAGGTAATTGCTGCACTCACTATACCAGAGATGCCAACAAGCCCCTTCCTTGGATGATGCACTTGGTCCCGCCCACCGATGGATTAAAACTGTCATCCTGAGGAAGCCATTTCTCTTTTTCCATTGAACCCGTGAGGACGACCGATGCGACCTCGCAGTTGGTGGTTGTCTTCTCTTTCAGGGAACCAGGGTTACGGTAGGTAACCTAACATTCCCTTTCAATTTGAAGACGACCACCAACGACATTATGTATGAGATAATGTATACCAGAGCCGTCGCGAGGGAGAAGGAACGGCAGCATATGAGGGACACATCAGAACCGCATAACCCAAGGATTAGCAGTGTGAGCTTACACCCTCAAGGACCCTTGTGCCTAATGAAGGCAGGGCAGGATCTACCACATTAAGACCGTAGAACATGGAGAAAGTATGCGGCGTAGCCCAGCTAGTCGCAGTACAAATATCACACATCGAGGCCCCTCTGAAGAGGGCCCAAGATGTAGCCAACCCTCTAGCGGAGTGTGCGGCTACCCTCCCAGGTGGGGGCAAGCCAGCACCATCATACGCAGTCGAGACTGTGTCCACAATCCAATGTGACAGACGCTGCTTTGAGGGGGGCTGTCCTAGGGTCCGTGTTCTGTGACAAAGAGCTGGTCAAACTGACGCAGAGCTCTTGTCCTATCCACGTAGCATCTCAAAGCCCACACTGGGCAGAGGAAATTCAATCTCTCATCCTCCGTTGAAGCAAATGAGGGTGGATGGAAGGACTCCAGTTCCACAGACTGATTAATGTGGAAGGCTGTGATCACCTTGGGGAGGAAAGCAGGGTTGGTGCCCAAAGACACCCTGCTGCCATCTTCCCAAATACGCATACAGGAGCTGTGCACAGACATTAAGGCTCCATTCGGGGAGAACAGTCCTCCTGGGAGGGCGTAATCGCCCAGCGCCTTTAAGAAATCGGGTAGCCAAGAAATGCGCGCCCGGAGATATCGAATATACGGGGGCATGGCATGCAGAAATAGCTGCTAAATACATCTTCAAAGTGGAAGGTGACCTGCCAGCATCAAGCAGTTCTTGCAGAAACTGTAAGATAACTGGCATAGGGCAAGAGATTGGGTCATGGCTTCCAGCCAGACACCAAGCTTGGAAATACCTCCACTTGTAGGTGTACAAAGACCTAGTGGAGTCTGCTCTAGCATTCTGCAAAGTACCCACAATGGCATCTGATAGCCATAGGGCTAACCAGCAGTCCCTTTCAGGGACCAGACCCATAGCTGGAACCTGCCCGGTTCCGGGTGCCAAAGAGTGCCTGTCGCCTGACTGAGGAGATCCATGCTCAGTGGGATCTCCCAGGGCTGGCCGTGTAACAGCTGGCACAAGGTCAAGAACCAGATTCTCCTGGGCCAGGTACACGGTGCACTACATGCACCGTGTACTGTGCAGCACCGTGCATTCTTGCATTAGCGTAGAAAAGTGGGGACCAAGCACCGTGTGCTCCATGCGTACCGAGCACCGTGCGCACCGAGTCCTGTAGCACTATGTGCACTGAGTACTGTGCAGCACCGTGCGCTAGCTCTGTAGCAGTGGACACCAAGCACCGTGTGCACCGTGTCCACTGCTACAGTTCCTCTGTTGCACGTCTCCTCCCTCTCGTGGTTTTCAGACTCACACACGTGGTGCGCTTGAGTGTTGGTGGACAGACAGACAGCTGCTATATTTTCAGCAGTTTTAATCAGTTGTTATCACTTAAATCGGGCAAGTGGCAATACTGCAGCAATGATCTTAATGTTCTTATTGAAGTAGGCTACAATATCTTTTTCATTAAAACTTGTTGTTGTTCTTTGTTGAAATTAATGTTCAGCTTTCATATTTTGTTGTGTACTTTAATTAAACCAAGTAGTGCAAGAAGACGAATTTGAGAGCAAAAATTTGTATGAGATTTTTAACTTTCATAACAGAAGAGGTTCCAGGGCTGTGCCTTGGCAAGCTCCGGCACAAATTAAGCACTGGCTAAATAACACAGAGTTTCAGTCCCGAAACAATAATAAGCAAAGGCAATGTGTCCTTTCACAGTGCTCCCGTGCTGGTGGTGAATACACAATTATCATGACTAGTACAGTATCTGTAATCCGGGTGTGATGCTGGCTTGACAGCGACAGCACCCGGTTTGTTAGCCATCTAATAATTATATATAAACAGTTAGTAACAAAAACACAAATACACAACACTCACGGTTTATACTCTTTGTCTGTCCTTTACAGGTCTGTTTGCAACCATAACAAAGGAACAAATTGCATCGTCACATGCCCTGAAATACCCTTAGTCATGTCCCCTCCGATAGCTAGTTCAATCACGTCTCCTCCAATCCATGACTGACACATCGCTTACTGTACTAGGGCGATGACTTGTGGTATTGTGACTCCGCCCCCTTCCTGGATGGACGGCTTCCGACTGACCCTGGAATGAACTGCCAAACCATCCAGTACGAGGCACACTGTTCCTGCTATACCGCACCCTCACAGGTCGGGAGGGAGATTGTTGACTAGGATTCATTCGCTCTCTGTCACTGTATGTTATTGGCATTTTAATTTGTATGGACATACATATTGTAATGCATTAGAGACTAGCTCGCTGCGACACTTAGAGCCAGCATTGAGCATCGCTCCTCCAAATTTGAAGGATCAGCCATTTTTCCTCCATTCTAACAGGTGCACCTAGAAACAAAACACAATACCAGCAAAATGAAAAAAGATGTCCATTATTTACACTGTGTGCCCACAAGCACTAACAGATCTCTAGCTCTTTTTTTGATGTCCTGATGACACTGGCAGATCCTTTTCAGGTAAGTGCCTTTATTTTGTATTAACCCCCTGTGCCAGAGTGTCTCGCCCCTATTTATTATTATTTGTATTTTTGTTTGCAGCGCGGATAAAAGCGCCACGTCTTTTGTTATTGGTTTTTTATATATTTATAATTTAAAAACCCTGTTAGGATGCATGACTGATCAGCTACTGATTATTTAACTAGCTGACAGTCATGTATCCTTACCAAATGCGTGCAGACTGTGGCCGAGGGGTAATAAGATAATTAACAGCCAGTTAACCCCTCAGCCAGAGTATAAGAACCTGCAGCTGTCCGTGCTGCGGGGTTGGGTGTACAGAGAGGAGGTACGGGGAGATAGAGAGAAGACAGAATTTAACAATTGCTAAAACATGCTGGATTAGCCAGCACGACACTTACTTGTTTGTCTGTCTGATTCGTTTGTCCCTCGTGCCCTTTGTTTTGTTGATTGTTTAAATCTTTTGTTTTGTTTATTTATTTATTAAATACGCGGTGTGCAGTAGCATTCAGCTTCACCCGCCCATCCACTGTTTTGATTCAGTTACTTCCTGGTCCGTGACGTCACCACACCTCACCACTGCGAGCCAGCCTGCCACACCCCCTTTCTTAACAAATGTTAAAAACTGTTCAAAGATAAAAAAGTTACAGGACGGGTGCCAGTCTCATGGGTACCAGTCCATGTGACGGCTTAGTCACAGATGCATAATTCCAGGGCAGGTTTTATTTTTTGCTTGCTCATATTGAGATTGGAGGTTCAAAGACTGGTGATGGGTATGAAAAAAGGCACATCATTGAAAAAATCTATCTGTATCAAGCTAGACTTTGGATGTCTGCCAAAAAATACACTTGTGTCAGCTATAACTTCCATAGCTGTTCATTAATTGCCAATTAGATGACTTATCCTATCATAGTCACAGCAGAGGTTTTGTGGCCGATAAGCTGTTTCATATAGCTACTGTAGCAGACAGATCCCACTTTGTCATTGGCCAGCTACACAGTATCAGCTAATCAGAGCACATTAGTGTGTAACGTAAACATGCTGCTGTTGCCACAGGATATAGATGTTAATGAGGCACTACTCTCAGAGTGTTTTTTTTTATTATTCAGGTTAAATAAAAGCTGCTACTACAACCATCTGCAGCAGTTTATTTTTCTTCAAGCAATTAAAGCTGCTCCATGTTATTAGAATCCCATTCCAAATCTGTGGCACACCATCATAATAACCTGTCATTGAACTGGTCTTGATTAGCTGTTTTGACTATATACAGGGTATTTAATGAAGTATGGATCTGGATACAACAGCAATAAACAGAGCTCTTCTGTTCTCAACAGGGAGGTGGACACCAACAGCACACTGAGTGTGGGATTAACATTCAATTGAATTGCCTCTGACAGCCTGCAAGATAAACTGTCTTGGCCATTGTCTTAGAAACAAAGATCTAATTGGGCTGGGATCAGCCATTTAGTCTTAGCCAGTTCAGTATAAGCTCATCAGTTGTAAATGCCTCAGTCTCTTAAGACACTGTTGGATCCATGTCATATCAAATTGGGGAAGTGTAGGGCTTTAAATGACAATGAATATTTATGAATAATTTCCATTGCTGCTTCAAATAAATTGTGAGCGTGACAGAACATAACGTGATCAGTCATTTTCAAGGAAGTATTATATGACAAGCCTTGTAAATATACAAATGTTGGCATCACAGATGCCACTTGACATAGCAATCCCCCTGTTCATGAGTCAGCACAGAAAGGGAACAAAAAGAAAGGTCTTCAGTCTTAAGTGAAAGATTTGAAGCAAGTTACAAAATCAAATTATACAAACAACCCTCATTGTAACATGGCCATAGAAGTTTTCAAATGCAATTTGCATAGCCCCACCAACTGAAGGGTGCATTTACAAAATGAAGAGTATTGTAACCATCCTGGTGGGGTAGCACCCTTAGAAAAACAGGCTGATTTTAGGGATGGTTTGTCACGGTGGTCTGGCTGGTACAAGGAAGTTTCGGTGATACTGCCTCTTTGCCAACACTGTGTTGCAATTATTTCCTTGTCGTTGTGAGTCACAGTGATTTTAACATAGCTGTACTTTTTTTCTGAATGCACTGTTCTCTCCCATTGTCCTGTCTCTCAATCCCACTTGAAATGTAAAACAAATACATAATATTCAACCTATTTATCCCCTCCTCAGTACAATTACAAAGGAATACATATGGAATTGTCTACAATATGCTCCCCCTCCCTATATTCAATCAATCTATTATAATATTTTAAACAAGACATCAAAGCACACCTGAGGGTTCACCTTGTTTGTGCCTTCTTTTTAAAAGTCATATTGGATTTTTTGCTTCATTCTTTTCCACACAAAAAGAAAATGGGGTGTCTGGTAAAAACATGAAATCTAATTTTTGGTAAATATTACTATTGCATGCGGTGGAAAAAAGATGATTGAAAATTGTATTTGGTAGGGAATAAAAGCAAGGATTTGTTTTTCTACTTTCATTTTTCTTAATATGGTCTCATTAAATATTAATGTTAAATATAAGCAAATGTATAATTGTAACATGCTAAAACAGATATATTTAGCATTGCATGGATACATATATAGCTATAAATCAAACTGGTAATACATAATAATAACATAAACTTGTATTAAAATGTATCATACAAACTACTAGTCTGGTCCTTGTTGGGTCTATATCTAACTACTGGTCAAAGCTTTTCTTGAAACTTCATTTGTGTTTTCCCAGTACTTTAAAATGATATGCTTTAAAAGGAAAGCTCTTCAATTCATCAACTCAGATTAAATACATCCACAGGGAAATAGAATATGGTATACTTTCACAATTGTAAAAAATAAAGAATAATAATTGGTGTGTGAATAGAATGATTAAATGTTACAAAACTCGTGACATTATAAAACTGTTTGTTTTTTTCTTTCAACAAAGTGGTACAAATGACACATTAGCCTAAAAACCATTTTAAATATAGCCCAATGTGTAGTGTACCAGAAACAGTAGTATGCAAAATGATTAAACTTTGAATATTTTTGTTTTACAGAAGTAAGAAATTGTGGGTTATCAGGTTTTTCCAGGGCATCCCTCAACACTGATTCACTATGAACTGTTCCTTCCCTCCCCTGAGGCAACATTTAATCAAACGTCAAAGCATAGGAAGTTATATGTCCCAATTTATTGTGTTTGAATATATCTAACAGGCAACACATTCCAGGGTGCTTTGTAAATACGCAGTTAATTCATTCAGCACTGTAAGTGATTCAATCTGTGGCTTCATTGTGCATATCAGTGTAAGGAAATGACAACTGCAGCATTTCACAACATAAACGGAAGCTAATGAATCCAGATTTGTTTTGTAAAAGAAAATCAATGGTGATTGGAGCGTGATGCATATGATACATCACACTTGGCGTGGTGTGTTAGAAACTCTGACACAGTCCAGGGAAAGTAAAAGACCTTACAGGCTGGCATCTGGGGCCCTTGTCTCTCACACCAGCATGAGTGACCTAGTGGTGCTGTTTCTGCTGTATTGCTCAATGGAAAACAGTCATTAACACAACCATTGTCTTGGGGTCACCTTCTTAGCTCGAGGGTACACAGAAAAGGATATCTTCCAGAATCAGAAGTGTTTTATAGAAAAGGAGCCCTATCTGAAGATAATGAATATGTTGCCCGCATTATTCCTGAAATGACTCAAGCAATTTCTTCATGACAGTTCAATCAACCAAAACCTTTATGTGCACAGTTCTGAAAAAGAGTATAGCACAAATAAAAACGAAATACAGAAGCTCAATTATCCTGCTGGCTTTGTCTTCAAAATAAGAAAATGACTTGAGGGTAGTATTTAACCAGGCCACTGGGGACAGCTGTCTATAAACATTGTGTGAAAAGGAACCTGAATGGAATATATTGTATGTCCAATTAACATAAGTAGCAATAGAGGAATGTATAATTTAGTACTATTAACCACGTTTCATTTTACTTGCAGTGCAATATATTAAGAAATATTTTCTATTAATAATATAGTCCCACATAACATAATGGTTCTGATATGAATGCCTGCACAAAGGAAGAATACATGAGTAGTGTATTGCCTGATTCACAAAGCCTAGGTGATGATGGTTTTAAATCCAACACACCAGTTCACTTGGAGAAAACCACAAGCATTGTTGTTCAAATGTACTGAGGCGAATCTGCCTCCGTTCAGGGCAGTTGTGTGACATGGCAAAAAACCTGTATATGTCAAATTCTATAGTTATATTATAATTCTATAGTCTACTTTTTAATTAAAAATGGTTTAAAATTTATATAAATACACTACACTGAAGTCACCAGACACGACCACCCCTCCTGCACCAACCGCTACAAAACCTGAATGAAAACATCCCTCTTCAGAAACTGCATAACTACAATAAATGTCTCATCTTGAGCCTTTGCCCATCTACAGATACACAATTTATGAGAGTTTTTTTGTTTGTTTGTTTTTCAGAAACTGACAGTGCCAAATATTCTAAACTTTTCTTGTGATGGACAGTGGAAAATGGGACCCACTATCTCTTAATACAGGTGTGCCAATGCACCTTGTATCTGGCAGCTCCTTGAGTGGTTACTTCCAAGACTATTGCTGATGTCAAGAAACACAGAGGTGGAACTATAATAATGGGAAGCCTAAATACTGTATTATAGTGTTGTCTTAAGAAATCTCTTAAAAAAACACAAATGCAACAATGTTAAAATATAAGCTTCTAAAATATTAGAAATGACATTTGTGCACTGTGTCAAAGCAAACAGGCTTTTCTTTCCAATCGTTTCAGTCATTTGGGCCACTGTAGCTCATATGTCTGTGGACTAGATTCATTATGACCTGCTTTTTTTTTTAAAGGGTGCCATTCCAGGAACACTCTTTTTATGGACACATTGTTCAATACCCAAACATTCTCACACACATCTTATATAGGGCTGGAAGATTACATGACATGCCACATGACCACATTGCAGACTATGTCTTTTTTGTTTGTTTTTTTTACTTTTATTTTACTTAAATTCTCTATATTTTTGCCAGTCAGCTCCTAGAATTTCTAAAATTAGTTGGTCTAAAAAATAATAATAATAAAAAATCTGTTTGATATGCACCTGCCAAGCATATTTGATGAATTTATGTTGCATGTGAAATTGCAATTAGGGTTACCATATTTCCAGAGTGAAAAACCTGTCCTTCAATTCAGCTCTGAAGCAGTTAAAATAACTATATAATGACACAATCATAATTTTAAAATTAAATATTTTATGGGTGTTAATCAAAACACAATAGGTAACTTAAAAGGCTAACTTGGCTGGTGGCACTGGTCCAGGAAGTTAAACAGAATATTAATGATCAAACACATAATCAGAATGATTAAACAAGTAATCCATACTTTTCTTTATTTTATTTTATATTTGTATAATACATTACTGTGCTGTCAACTTGCTGAGCATACTGCTACAGTTTAGTACTTACAAAAAATGAATACAAAATAGCAAAACTGGGACAATTTTAACAATGTTAATGTTTTTGACTGGGACAACAAATTAAAGCTGAAAACTGGGACGATCCCAGTTTTCCAAGGACGCTGGTGACTCTAATTGTAATGTAACCAGGTCCCCAAGTAATTGAAAAAGATATGACCTGTTTCCACGGCTAGCTAATAGTGCTAGCTATGTCTCACCTGCAGGGGTCAGTTTTATTTGTAAAAAGAGAGCATTGACCTAACGAAACACAATCTGTTACACTCTTCACTCTAGAGATCTTGGCAATCGACTATAGCCAATCTGTAAAAAATCCAAGTCATAGCAGCAATGTACAGCAACTGTTGAAGGCTGGGCGTAAATTGCTACCTCATAGCCACCATGCAAAGATCTGCTTTATTGTACTTTTTGAAGGACACAGACAGTTTCATGTTTTTAATATGCTCTGCTTGGCTCCACACTACAGAAGTAGATAAGGTAGTGATGAATTGTAGAGCCATTGCAGTCACCAGCTAGACAGAAAAGACCCAGTCACATTCAAGATATATTTTGCTACGAAGGTCCTATATTGCACCAGGCAGACATGGACAGTTTTCAAGTGGAAGCCAGACATGTCTGAGACCCGCCATATGCTCAGTTCTCCCATCAGCTGAAATACTAGTTATATTCTCCACCACTTCCCAATCTAGAGATGAAGAAAGGGATGAAAAAGGAGCAAGACCTGTTTATATAATGGGTGATATCGAATGCTAATTAAATGATGTATTCAAGGCAGCCTTTGCACTCACATTTCAGAGCAACCACATCACCTCCTTCCTGTCCTACTTGTAACATCATAGTGATGGGGCTGGCGACCCCTGTGAGTCTCCACGGCATTGAAACTCTACATCTCTTTCTACGAGGTGCACTGGATTAAGAAAGTGGTTTGATATTTGGCAGATTTCAATGGTCTAATCAATCCATGTCAATTTAAATCCCCCAATCTGAGGATATTAATACAATAGCAGTTTTAACTGGCACAGGGATCAGAAATAGCTGTTAAATCCCTAGCAAAGTGCCATCTAGCTATCTAATACATTTTATTTAAACATCGATTTTAATGCCAGTGCATCTTTGCTATTTTTTAAAAAAGTTTTTCAACAAACACCTCTCTGCTCTTTGCAGTCACAGTCACAGTTCTTAATTCAATACCAGTTGAATTGAAGTATTACAGTAAGAAACAAAACTTTCTGGCACAGAGTAACTGATGAAAGCATTAATGCTACAAGCCTATGGTTGTGAGAGTAGAGCTTTAGCTGCCGACTCCTTGGTGATTTCCCTAGGCACCGCATTGTCCAATTATTTCTCAGACACTTTCTATGTGCCAGTGGTATTTTATAGAAAAACAACAAAGAGGTTTTTAACAAAGTAGCAGACTGAATGCCCAGTGGCAGAAAAAGGCTTAGAATTCTGCGTGTCTCAAAAGAACTGACTGAAATACTGAATGCTAATATGCTGTGCCTTAAGAAATTACACTGCTTATGTAATCATAGTAAAGGACACTTTTCTATTTATAAGACATATAAGTGTATAGTTCCTTGAATAAATGTACAGTGGTGCACATAGGTAATGACATCTTGTGTTTTCAGAAACTTGTTTATTTAGCTATCTGTGTAATGTTACTAATAAATAAATATCATACTCACTAAAACTTTCAATGTTGTAACTTTCAATGACAACTGTTTACCATTAGTCCAAAACTAAATTTCCTACAGTAAGTAAATAAAAGTGTTGAGCATAAGTACTGTGTCTCTTTAGTAAAATGTATGGCCTCTTGGGTCTCCTTATAAAAGCTTCTAGACAAGTATTCCATTTGTAGAAGGTTCTTTCTCACGCCTGCGGGAAATATTCTGACCCTGAGCTCAAACCAGCCATGTTTGATTGGATTCAGAAGTAGTCTGGGTTATGGCCAACTTAGTGTTATGATATTTGATGATCAAAATCGAATGTATATGTAATTGATAAACTGAAAACTATTTAAATAGTAAGCTGCAATGAGGCTTACATCTTCTTCAAATAGAAGAAGTTTCTACCAGCTTTGCACATCTGGATCCTGCAAGTTTTGCCCATTCTTCTTGGCAAAATTGCTCAAGCTCTGTCAAGTTGGATGGGGACCTTTGGTGAACAGCAATTTTCAAGTCTTGCCACAGATTCTCAATCGGATTGAGGTCTGGGCTTTGACTGGGCCATTCTAAGACATTCATGTTCTTGTTTTTAAACCACTCCAGTGTAGCTTTGGCTGTGTGTATAGGGTGATTGTCCGGTTGGAAGGTGAACCTCCGCCCCAGTCCCAGGTCTCTTGCAGACTGAAACAGGTTTTCCTCTAGAATTTCCCTGTATTTGGCTCCATCCATCTTGCCCTCAATCCTGACCAGTTTCCCAGTCCCTGTCGATGAAAAGCATCCCCATAACATGATGCTGCCACCACCATGCTTCACCGTGGGGATGGTGTTCTCAGGGTGATGAGCAGTGTTGGCTTTGCGCCACACATAGCGTTTTGCGCTAAGGCCAAAAAGTTCAATTTTGGTCTCATCAGACCAGAGAACCTTTTTCCACATGTTTGCTGTGTCTCCCACATGCCTTTTGGCAATGGCTTTCTTCTCACCACTCTTCCATAAAGTCCAGCTTTGTGGAGCGTCCGGGTTATAGTTATCCCATGGACGGTTTCTCCCATCTCAGCTGTGGATCTCTCCAGCTCCTTCAGAGTTACCATTGGCCTCTTGGTTGCTTCTCTGACTATGCATTGTATTATATGGTGTAAAAATGAACATCATTGTGTTATTCTGCAGCTTTATAAAGCAGCTCACTTTAAAATGCACATTTACTCCCATAGAGATCTCCATAGGCATGCTTTTTGTTTCTTTACATTTCTATGTTAGTATTTTTGTAGGCATTTATTTACTTGTTTATTTATTCATATAACTTTGAGTTGGCTCCATTAAAGAAAACCGATTCTGAATCAATACTTTGCAGAAAAGATGTTACGTGGTTGAACAGGGGAGCTTTTACTTAGACAGAGCACATTGCATGGGAGTAACATTACAAAATGAAAATGGTGTATAAATTACACAGTGCTTTTGTCTGCATTAACTGAAGCCACCATAGTTGTGCTGCTTTGATTGCAACACATACAGTATCACTACCAGGTCACATCAACAAATTACTATTCTCTCAAGACCTCTCTCTTCAAATAACACAGTGATTTATTGCATCTTTTAAAGCCCTGCATTGGTGTGCCCCAGCCTGCTTAAACAATCTTATTCACTACTATAATCTGCTCTGTGGATTGTGTTCTGATGATGAAGATCATTTTTTTGCAGTGCACTCTATTCTTACTTAAAATTCTGGCCGCATTTTTATTTTCATGCAGCTTGAGTTTTGTGGAATGCCATGCTAGGGGACATGAGGACCATTCTGATTGATTCCAAAATAAAAACCCAACCCAAACCCAGCTTTGAAACAACCCAAGAGGATCCACTCAATACTCAGTGCATTTAACCCTTCTCATCTCCTCTGTACAAGAAATCATAAAAAAGACGTATTAAAGGCACAAAGAGATTCCTCCATTATCTCACAATACAGCACGTTTATAGCACTCCAGCTAAAACTACAGTGTGTTATCTTATCCAAATAAATTGTTCTTGCAGCCTACCTCCTGTCAGCGTAATGAAGAAAAAAAAACAAATAGGACATTCGTGGTAATAGAATTTGGCTAATTTTGGGGGAAAAAAATGTTCAAGTGGGGAATTGACTGTAGGTACTCTGTAAAACCTAATGTTTATGATCTGATTCACACTGATTCTGTTGAAGCAGGTGCTCTGTCTACTGGATCCACTGATCAGATTTCAGCACATGTGGGTACAGTATACATTGTGCCTTTGGTAAGTACAGCTGTAAGCACAGAAAGGACTATTTCATGTTTGACAAGATATTTTCTAGTTAAAAAAATAGGAATATAATGGGCTTGAACATACAGTAATCCTTCCTGTTATAAAACGCAAACGTAACAGCATTGCATATGTAATGAGGTGCAGTCTGCTGTAGGTCAGTTACACAAAACCTTACATATTGGTGTACTGTCTGTCAGAAAAATTACTGGGAAACAAAGTGTTGGTGTAAGTTCATTTGGAAATTGCTTAAATGTAAATATTCAATGTTATATTTTTTATTATTAAAAGAATGGATGTTTTGGAAGTAGCACAATGAAATTGAAGTATTAAGCTGTGGATATTTGTGAAACTTGAAAAATAAATACCATAATACAACAGCCATAATCCATCATTTTTAGATCATGTTATCTTTATAGGTAAAAAAAGTACTTATTACAAGTCATTAAACATATAAGAGGGAGTGGAAAATATCACTGAAAACTAAGTGACATGAAGTGAACTGCAAAATACGGATCTCTGTTCCAACCATGTCTTTATTATTCAATTGATCTTCAATCAGGGTCTTCTAAATAATTGGCTGGAACAAAGTTGTGCAATTGAGTAGACTGCAGGAGCCAAGGGTTGTTCACAAGGTCATTTCCATGTAAATACACAGTAGATACCATGTCAGAACAGTGCTTCAGTAAAACAGTTAAACAATGTGAAGGTAATCAGCCCTGGCAGAAGGGAAATAGATTGGCAGTATTCAGACTGGGTACTGAAGAAGCTGCACCCTATCCCACTGTCTCACGGCTATCATTAAGGGTAGAGAGTTAAACTGAAAGAAGCACACTCTCCAGTGCTAAGCTTGCTGTATTGCTGCTGGATTGTGGACCAGGATTCAGAGCAAGGACCAAGGACAGGGGAGCCAACACATCCACCTGCTTTATGGACTGAGCTTTCACAGGATTGCATTTGGACGGACTATCAGACTTATAAATATTCCCTTTAAGTTGCATGAAGTAGTGGAGTAAGCACAGCCTGTCACAGTGCTCTGTTTATAATTACTCCAGATAAGTCCATTTATAATGCCAAAACACAATCGTTTTCCAGCCTGTTTTTCCAGTAGAACAGGTATTACCTAACCAAACTTATATACGGAACTTGTGAGACACAGATTGTTTATGGATTGTGTTTGGACGGATTATGTATGTCATTGCATTAAATTTACAAAGCCACACAATGTATTTGGCCTCTATGCTACAGCATGTGCCTGATACTGGTTTATTAGTTTTAGCCTCTGATGCTGTTCCCTTTGGCATTTGTAGTCCTCAATCTGTCTCTGTTGTAATAAAAACACACGTTCAAAACTTAACAGGAAGGAGCTTCTTCAGTGTGTCTGTGTGGTAATTTATTTCCTCCAGTGCCAAATACAATTTCATCAATTTTTTATCTTCCCAGGCCCTTTATCCCTTGTTTTTCAAAAAAAATAACATACACCTTGACATTTCCAGGATAACCCTGGTATTTGTCTCATTAAAATCTGGGTCAAAGTTGAGCAGATTCATAGGGGCTCCTGAGTGGCGCATCCCGTAAAAGCACTCGCGTAGAGTGCAGGATGCGTCCTATAGTCTGGACGTCATCGGTTAGAGTCCAGGCTATTCCTTTGCCGACCGAGGACGGGAGCTCCTAGGGGGCGGTGCTCAATTGGCCGGGCGCAGCCCGGAGGAGGGAGGGTTAGGTCGGCCAGGGTGTTCTTGGCTCACCGCAGTAGAATGGCCGGGTGCCTGCGGGCTTGCCTGTAAGCTGCCCAGATCTGCGTTGTCCTCCGATGCTGTAGCTCTGGGTGGCTGCATGGTGAGTCTGCAGTGTGAAAAAAGCTGTCGGCGGAGTGTAGGATCAAGTTGAGCAGATTCACTTTCAGCCAGGGGCTTGTTTTTATGAAGCAATAAGATATCTCTCAGTGTGCGTTGTTATTGTTGTTGTTGTTGTTGTTGTTGTTAAAGCTCCACCCTGTTAAAAAAGGAGGGCCACTGCGAAAAACAAAAGCAGCTTTATGTATAACTCTAAAGAGTAGAGGAACATTGGTGTTTAACAACTGCATTTGATTTAGACAATGGAGTTGAACATCTCAGATTGTAAAGAACCGACTGAACCTGCATCACAATTGATTTAAAGCAATGTATGTGTCCTGGTTCAGTTCAAACGCAGCACACCTCGTTTAATTACCTGTGCTATTGCCAGGCTCATAACATCTTTCTAAAACTCCAGATACAAGGAACTGTAAACGTGAATATCGAAACTGCTGTATTAATGAAATAATCACGCTGAATCACCAACCTCTGGAATGACTTGGCTATCCATGTGTAAACATTCCCTCAGTAACCAGCCACTGCACCTTGATTATTCCATGTTTTAAAATGGTCAATTCTATATGGAAAACTTTAGTGGTTTAAGAAAACATATACTTAGTGATGAGGTTGTATAGAGATCCAGCCAGTGATAACCCACGCCATTTTTAATGAGTAGTCTCTCCATCTTCATTTCAGAAATATTAGATTAAAGTACATGTTGCTATGTGACGTGTAAACTCTTCAGAATCTCAATGTGGTATGTGTATATGTGTTTGGAAAGGAGGACTGAGCTTCAGTAACTAAAATGATTGTTTAAAGAATGTTGAGGCTTTGGATTTCATTGTAATCTTTTTATCTTGTAAGGAGCAATTGCTATCACTCTCTGCCAGGCTTGTAATATAAGGATCTGAGCATCATCAACAGGCATGGCTACATGTCAATCAATTGCCAAATGGTGGTGACTATGTGGAAGCATGATGGGCAGACAGCACACACGATGCACAGATTTTTAAGAACAGGCTTTTATCATGGTACCCTCTTGGGTGACAAACACTGTCCTTCAAGGAGGTATCTTCTCACACCAGTACCAAATCCCACATCGCCCGCAGAGCTGAAATACAATAGGAGTCACAAGAAGGCAAGATCGTGTATTGAGAGAACATTTGGAATATTAAAACAGCATTTTGCTTGTCTTCTGTTTGGTTTGCGTACCAAACCCAGCAGAGCAAACCAAATCGTTGCATGTGTGGTACTTCATAATGTGTCAATCAACTGGGATGACCACCCCTCCATGCCTTACCCAGGGAGATACCAACCAAACTCTGATAATTGACTCCATTATGATTGGACCTCGACCACAAGAAAGGGAAGGACAGGCATTTCAAAGGAGTTTAATAAATCACCACTTTTCATAGTAACATGTGAGGATAGTATTTCTATACTGTAAATTTAACTTAATCACTAACTGTAATAATTCAAAGAAACTCGTGCAATAACTCAAACTAAATAACTGTACATTAAGGAGAAAAGAAATGGTTTTTAACTAAGTTAACATAAGATTGAATATCAATTGTCAGAGCTGCATTTTAGCCCAATAATATCTAGCCTTTGATTTGTAAGCTTTCTGCTTTAGTTTTATCAGTTGCATCTTCTCATTGATTAACTCCCTTGCTCTCTTGCTTCCTGATTTTGTAGTAATTTCTTTTTTAAAATGTGCATTTTTCAGGTAATTCCAGCATTTGTCTCTCGAACGCAGCTTGCTGGCATACAGCACGCCCCATGCGTCTTGGATCACCATCCACCCTCTCGTCTCTGGACTACATCTGCCCTACCCCTCTCCCTCTCTGCCCCCCTGCCCACCTCGTTTACCCTGTCCCTCTTCTGGAGGAAATTGGATTGCCTGCTCAAGAGAAGCATCACTATCAACATGTGACAAATTTGTAATCTGGTCACTGTTTGATTGTGACCGTACTGCACTGTTTGTGTATTGTGGACTTGTATAATTGTTTGATTATCAATAAAGGCTTCATTGATGTTACGCCTGCGAAATCTCTTTCTGAGCATAGGTCATTGTTCTTGGTTCTGAAGATGTGTGAGCCCGTTTCCCTTCTGATGGATGAGCGGCAGACGGATGGAAGGTTTCCACCAGGGAGCAGGGGAACGCTCCTGAATTGCCTGCAGTAAAGTGTAGAAAAATCTATAGCAAACTCAACCCATATTTTTTACTAAAAGTATGCTAATATGTATTATTTACTGATGATTAGTGCACCTTATAACAGTTGAAATTACCATCATATGTTATTTGGATCTGTTTAGAGGGTGCACAAAGCATCAGTAAATAGTACTACAAGATAATTTGTATAATATTTGGATTGTGCTCTTAATTATTATTTTGATAACCTGCTTTTGAGCATGCTCAATCTTCCACTATTGGACTGTGTTTGTATAGAAAAAATGTAACATAATACATGTCGGAATGATTACATTGGAATTGTCACAGGTTATTTCCTCTTCAAGCGTGTGTCTCTCTGCACCTGTGAAGAATGGACTGTTAATGCAGCACTACTCTTTGCATTTAATAATAGCCAATATGTTGACTAACCTGCAATGAATATTACCTGATGTTCCTGGGACAGATTATTGTGTATCAACCCCAATGCTATCACTATCAATAGCTCCTTCTATTGAGGCAAGCAGATTGGGCGTACACAATGTAATTGGGCTGTGTATCTGGGGCAAAGGATGGTCAAACGCTCCACTCAATTGCTGTTGGTGTTGCTTTGCAACAACATTTCTGGTCTCCATTTTCAGCCTTTTCCATAAATTTGAGCGTTGCAGAATCACTGTGGCGTGTTTTCTACCATCTTCCACCGTTCTAATTTCATTTTTTATACAAGCTAGTCCACAACTTAGTATGCTTGATGCATACTGACTCCGAATGTTTGTTGCAATTGACCCTATGAATTACATTTCTCCATAGGCAACACTTGCTATCTTAGATGTTTACTGTGTGTATCTCTTAAAAGGAAATTGTATAAAATATTTATCCCTGAAGCTCTCTACTCTGAACATAACTGTATCTTATATGAAAGTTAAAGAAATGCTTGACGTAGGTGTAAAACACCACTGAGCAACACCACAATAAAGAAATGCATTTTTTCTTACATCCAGTGGGGATAAAGTGTTGCAAGCGGACAGCTTAATGGGTATCCTCTGGTGTATCAGATTTACTTAGAGATTTACTTAGACATGATTTTGAGAGCTTGCATTTCTCAGTTTTAAAGTCACCAGTGTGTGGCAACTGAATCCGAAAAGTATCAGTTTAAGATTAGTTAAGACAGATTTTTAACTTACATAATAGGCATTTGCCTTTGTGCCGCCTTCAAAATAGAACCCGTTTTTAGTTTTTTTTTTCTTAAAGTAAGAAATAGTACCATCTATATGAGATTTCAATGTTGTATCCAAGGTAATCCAAAAATGACCACACATTTATACAGCATCCAAAATATAGTGCTCAAAATCGAACACCAAACGAATATCATCGAAACAGCTTGAACAATAAACGGCTCAGTTATGCGAATACCTTTGCGATAACAATGACTTCCAATAGATGATCATGTTGGCTGTCATTGTGGGCTTCAGTTTAAAGAGTTGATTGGTATAAAACTGAGACAATAGCAAGTCTGTATATTATTGCACCTCCGTTGTAGAAAGAAAAGATAACTGGGTATAGCGGATCCTTGAAGTACGAAAATCGTTGCCACTGTCCCTGCATGCTAATTTAGAGTCCAAGAAGGGTACTGGGTAGTGTTGCGTGTTTCACTGATATATGGGATATGAACCCAGCATGTGTAAATAAGTCTGGATCCTTGTACTGTGCTGAAAGTGTCATCTGGGGAGTGCGGTGTTGCCGGTTCGACCCTGTTAAAAAAGGAACAGGGCCACTTTGAGAAAACAAAGCAACTTTATATACAACGCTAAACACTACAGGAACTTGGTGTTCATGTTAACAGACTATACATGTTTCATTTAGACAATGGAGCAGAACATCTCTGATTGTAAACAACTGGCTGAACTGGCAGTCTTTTATGTTGCAAATACAATGGCAATCTGTTTTTTTCTGACAAACTGCAGTTCTGTAATCTCCCTAAAGCTAAGGGAACATTTTAAGATTAAATACACACATGTCACACGGTTTCAGAGGAAATTAGGTAACTCTGTTGCTGAGTTGTTTCCCTGAGGGACTTTGCTGATTTGTAGGGGTGGAGATTCCCTATAGACAGATGTCATCTCTCTTTACTGCAATCAGCAGCACTACAGGTTGAGTTTCTCTGGGTAGGCCCTCACCACTGTAATACAAATGTAACCCACCATTACCAAACCACCTGCAACCCACATGGAGCCTGTATTTTGAAATAATAGCAAACTGCTAAATGTAATATGCAGAGACCATGTATTCTGTGCCTAAACAGATTATGGTTTAACATCAGATCAACTGCAATTGCACTGTTGATGTACAGACTGAGACATTAGTACAGATCTGTGTGCAGATCTGTGAGGGCAAATTGCCTTTGTTATTTGTTCAACATGGTAAGGGAAGCAGTTCACCTAAAATTACTTATTTAGCCTCTGGACAGAGACAAATGTGGCTTGCTTTAGATGGGATACAGACCCTAACTGAGTCCATGCCTGGCCTAGTAAGGTATAGGATAATAGGGAGCTAACCTGATATCAGGCTTTTATTTGTGCTTTTCAAGGCCTATACTGACTACACCATAAAAAGTATGTCTTCAGAATGGTTTGTTAAAGTTAATCCAGACAGAGTCTCTGGACAGATTTATATCCAAACCCCTTGATTAAATAGACTCAGACTTTCAACTCCAAGCTATCCATTATCCTCTATGTTATGAACTCCATTGGGATCGAAACGCAAGCAATGGTTTTAATGCTAATTTGTTTTGCTTCCCTCACCATTGAGCAATGCAGAGGCTTCCAGCTGTGAGAGGAGTTGAATATTTAGGAATGCTGGCAGCACTCAACTACACTCCAGGAGGAAAAGAAGAGCTGGACATTAAACAAACATTAAAATCCAAATCCATGGCCATTTTTTAGGTGCTAAAATGCCAAAATTATATTTATATTTATTTTATTTATTTACATTTCTATAGCATCTTTAACCAAGGCGCTTTTACAAATTTAAACAAAATGGTACAATCAAGAAAAATGGGTGAAGAAAGAATGTAAGTTATTGGGCTGGGGTGGGGAGATACAAATGAGTTGCTAATATGAAAGCAGAGGGCCAGAGGCTAGGTCAGGGTCAGGCAAGCAGGGTCATAACAGGAGGTCAGGGGCCAGGAGTATTAGTAGGATGGAATGAGGGACAAGGGAGGGAATGAGATGGTGGGGCAGGGTGGGGGAAAAGAGGGGGAGGGGAAGAAAAGGATTTCAGTTTTTGACGGGCGGGGAGGGGGTGGAGTGAGGCTGTTGAAAGCAACAGCAGAGGTGCGTGAAGATAGGTATGACTGCAGCCAGCCAAGGGGTGTGCCAGAGATACCTAGGTTAGAAAGAGTGGAGAGGAGGATGGGGTGATCGACTGTGTCAAAAGTAGACGAAAGATCAAGGAGAATGAGAACTGAGGAGAGGCCAGCATGGGAGGAGTTGGCCAGATGATTCTGGACAGTGAGGAGGGCAGTCTCAGTGGAATGGGAGGGACGGAAGCCAGATTGAAATCGGGGGTAGAGGGAATTGGCGGATATGTAGTGTGATAGGCACGAGTGGACTAGACGCTCAAGGAGCTTAGAGAAATGTGGGAGAAGAGAGATTGGGTGTTAATGAGCAGGGCAGGTAGGGTTGATAGAGGGGTTTTTTTAACAGAGGGATGATGGTAGCTGATTTGAAGATGGCAGGACAGATACCAGTGGAGAGAGAGGAGTTAAAGAGGGAGACTTGGTAAGGGAGGATAAGAGGGAGGAGTAGGGGTATGAGGGAGGCAGGGACAGGGTCCAGGGGGGAAGAGAATAGGGTGGGCCTTGACAATGATGGAGGAGAGTTCATACTCTTGTTTACAATGCAATTTGCTGATCCAGTCAAAGGTAGTTTTAGCTTCATTACACCTGCTTGCCATTTTGACATTCTTGAAGATAAGGTCATGAATGTATTCTATGAACTCTGTTAACAACATTAAATTGGATATAGTGTGTTATGGTCATAACAATGTACAGGAAATACAGTACTAACACCTCTCTTGTTTTTATTACCAAAGAAATAAGTGCCAGGGGAGGCTGCACACAGCTCAAGAGGCGTCTGCGCCACAGCTCAAGGCGACTGTCATGCAACACAGAGGGGTGCTTTGTTGACATTCAGGAGGAGATCGTCTGCTCGGCAGGATAACTACTATGGAACCTTTCAACTGCAAGACGGTGCCTGTGAAGGGTCTGCTCAGCCAGGACCGTCGCAATGACCCGAGGTCGCTGGGAGGCCGGGACTTCGGGAGCAACAGCAGTATGTTAGTTTAGGGGATGTTGATCCCAAACAGTATAGTGTTTATTAATGGTTTGCATAGTGTAAAAGAGCAGGACGCTTCTTTTAATGAGGCTAGCGCTCACCTTGTGTGGCAAACGTTTATTTTAGCTTTGTTTTGTTTTGTTTTCTTCATTAAATCCAGTGCTAGGATTACCATTGTTGATACTAGGGTTGCCACCTGGCCCCATAATTCCGAAACACTTTGGGACGGGACATGGTTTTTAAGTTGCCCTTAAACTGAAAGAAATAAACACGTGAATTGAGTGCTAAACATGTGCTTAATTTATAGTGCTTCTTAATTATCTGAATCATTGTGATTATACAAATCTTACAAAATAAAAGAAAAGGCATCTTGAATAAACATGTGTGTTGGTTTAGTCAAGATGCTTTTTTTTATTTTGTCAAATTAGTATTTCAGTTCTCAATATTTAAAAGTTGCTGTTTATATCCTGTTAATTAGTAATATATAGCCCTAATTTACACTGACTCCCAATTAAATAATAACACTTATTTAGTCTGTTCACACTGTCTGGTGTCAGGAATAGTGAACAGCTGGTCAGTATTAATGATTTGAGAGGGAGAAGGTGATATACTATGAGAAACTATAACGAAACTTTAAAATATATACTTTTAAAACTATTTTATAAAATAAATAAATATTGATGATGGTCCTTATTTATTTATTTAATTTGTTAAAAGCTATATTATATTGTCATGCTGCCTCGAGATAATTAATCAACAGAATCAATTTAGCAAAGGTTTAGTGCTCAATTTACATGTTCCTTCAGTTTAAAGGCAACTTCAAAATCCTGTTCTGTCTCGCAGTGTTCCGGAATTATGGGGCCAGGTGGCAACCCTAGTTGGTACCCTAGCGTAAAGGCCTGTGTTAATTAAATCTGCATGCCTGTACAGCGTGTCAACACCCACTGCTCTGTGTCTGCCTCAATATTATTCAGTGACATCCCACGTATGTAACATCACCCTGTTACATGTACCTAGAATGATCTCCTGAGCTGGAGGGCAAATACCCTTGTGAGACACTTAGATTACCAGCGTTCATTTTTACTTTCTGTATATAATATACAAAAACAACAATAATTCTTCATCTCAACCATGCTAAAGAAACAATCCATCTCAATGTGGAGTTCTGTCTTTTACTTGTGCTGTTCAGACTACATATTGTTTGATTTGGTAGAGTGGTTTGTTGTTATGGCTGTTGAGCATTGAGGTGGGCAGGATATGAAAGTCAGACTGGAAACATGGCCACTGGGATCAGAGCATTTTTAGAATTATACCATCATCCTCCTGCTCACATATGTAACTGAGACGGATTTACCAGTGAGTAGGAGGATTATGGGAAATGTAGTTCTGAGAGGTCCATGCGGGTACATGGTACGCCATCGTGAGGCAGGGAATGCAATTTAAAAGTTTAAAAAAGTGGTCAAAATGTAAATAAATAAATAAATAAATAAAAACAATACACACACCTTATGTAAACAGTTGTAGCAACACATGGGAACATGTAACACAATAAAATAAAAAGGTCCTTATGTACCCTTTAACACGAACGACCAAGGCAGTCATTTTGACCGTTTTTGGAATTTAAATTTAAATTGCTGTGCATGTGTTTAAGATAAGGAGCTGTGCTTTCCTGACTTTTCCTAAATATATGTACCAATTACCCTGGCAAAGAAAGAATCACGTAGCTGCAACAATTAGGGTGATAAAATACTAACCACTACATATAAAACATATTATAACAATGAAATGTTGCGGTATGATTTGCATCTATCAGTCAGGACTTGCCACCATGTATTACTTAGACATGATTTTGAGAGCTTGCAACAGTCCGGCATTGGTGGGTGTGGTCCCTTGTCCCATGCTCCTGGACACACTGTCAGAGTGTCTGGACCTCCAGACCCACCCTCAAGCCCGTCCACAACAAGGGTAGTTGATATTTAAAGGTGGGGGGAGAAGTGGCCTTGGAATGGCCAGGTGAGCTACATACAAGTGGGAGGATGTGTGGCACAGTAGGGGGAGGAGGAGAAAAATTGTAGTCCAGGAGAGATTGCAGGACTGCAATTCCCAGAATGCCATGGGACTGCAGCTCAATGGGAATCACCTGTGGCTGATTAAGACCCTGCATAAAGTCAAGAGAATCCCTGCAGTCAGGGCTGCGGCTGATGAAGAGACCTGTGTGGTCGAAAGAGGTACTGAAGTGTTTTTTTTTTTTTTTGCTGGTGAACGGCTTAGCCATCCAGTCATAGTTAGGGACAGTGAAAGTTTTAGTTAGCACTCCAAAGTGGAGTTAGGTTTTGGTTTTGTTTCTTTATTTTGGTTTTGTAAATTAATAAAAGTGCATGAAAGTGCTAAACTGCAAGTTTTGTGACTGTGTGTAAGGGTGAAAAGTTAGCCTTAGCTGGTAAGGCTACGTTTTACAGTATAAACACATAGCTTTAGTTTCGTATATGCGCTTTGTTATGTAGGCAATGTAAACCCATTTATTTAACATTTTTTTATATTTATTTACATCATTTCAGTTGTACAGGTTTTGTATGTACATGATATACCTGTATATACACACATTTATTTTCAAATATTTGTTTATTTCATTTTGTACCGTTTTTTGGGGTAGCACGTTATGTAATATGTTTGTATATAAACACATTTCTGTTCAAATGTCTGTTTATTTACAATGTTACAGTTGTGTAGATGCTTTATATGACATTCCTGGATAAAACTGTGACTTGTATTCAATTGTTTGTCCTTTCATTATAATATTTATGTTGTTTTTAATACGCCAGTCAAATTGACTGGTCATGGTTGTTCTAGGTATGCATATAAACAAGGTCGTTCTAGTGTTAAATCTTACGAGTAAGAACTTGTTTCTAATTGCAATCTTGTTTAAAATCTTGCAAGCTTGTTACAATCTTCCAATAGAAATGTAGGAATTTGCTGCCACTTAGTAGTTGGGGTGAGTGTAAAGTATTCAGAACGAATCAATGCGAGATATAAGTCAGGAAGGAGGGACATTGCCCAGCTCCACTGGGAAAACTGTTTTTTTTTTGCTGGGAAAGGGGTCAAGCCAATGTGAATTCAGTAACCATTTGTTTTTCCGGTGTTTATTTGATATACGGCAATTTAATTTTTTTTTTTTTTTTTTGTATCTGGGGTGTTTTATCTTATTTTATCAGTTAAAACCAAAAATCAGAAGCCCTGATAATATTGTATTCCCAAAGCATTTCAAAACATGAAATAAAGAGGTGCTTGACCAGCCAAATAGAGCAGATGTTACATGTGGGAAAGAGAATCTCTTCAAGTCCTTAACCCATAAACTCTGATGAGCGATTAGTCAGCTACTCTTTGCAACCTGCGCAGTACTAATCTAACAGACGATAACACTTAATCCTCTGGAAAGTTCCCTGCCTATCACTCGGCCTCCAGGAGTTTGCTTAACAGTTTGGTAGTGTAACAGGGGGAAGTGTTACATGTGTGGGCTGTCACTGAATAATAATGAGGTAGTCACAGAGCAGTGGGTGTTGACACACCGCCCAGGCCCGCAGATTTAATTCAACACAAATGCTGCCACTAGGGTACCATCAATGGTATCCCTAGTGTAAAATTTAATATAGAAAACAAAACAAAAGGAAGCTAAAAATGAAAGTGACACACAAGGCTAGCGATAGTCTCACTGAAAGAGATGTCCTGCTCCAGGAACCTACTACACTACGGAAACCCTCGCTATACTGTTTGGGATCAACATCCCCTAAACTAACCTACTGCTGTTACTCCCGAAGTCCCGGCCTCCCACGACTCCGGGTCGCTGCAACAGTCCTGGCTGAGCAGAGCCTGAGCAGTGCTGGCCCTTGGCGACAGCTCCGGATCATGTTCAGCCGTCTAATAATAACGAATAGTAATTTTAGACACGACAAAAAAAAAAAAAACACTCACAATAACAACACAGGTTTTCCTTCCGGTTCAGCATAATCATTCAAAGGAACAGATCACTTCGCTACGCCCCCTTTTGTACTGTCAATCATGACCCCTTGGTTAACTAGTGAAACCGCTCCTCCAATCTGCCGCTGCCACATCATTTCCCTTCCGGGTCGATGATTTAGTGTATCATAGCTCCGCCCCCTTTCTAGATGACCAACTTCCTTCTAGCCCTGGAAATGAATTGTCTGGCCATCCAGTCCAGGGCGCTCTGTTCCCTTTACACAGCGCCCTTACAGGTCGGGAGGGAGATTTATCACCAAGAATCATTCTGTCTCTGTCACACCCTCCTATTACATTCAGAGTTTAGGTATGTCTGTTATGTTTTGGGTCATATTGACCTGGTGCAATTTCAAACAAATGTAAACCCTCATTATAATAAACTCAAAGATATATTTAATTGCATCATAACATTATATGACCATTTTATTACACAGAAACCAAAATTGTTTTGTACCTTCATATTTGGGGAAGGCAATGAATGAAGGTTGTATGAAACAACTGCTGTACTTTCAGTAAAAACACATTTTGAAGAGCGCATAATTTGGTTCTACATTTTTACAATCTCATTTGGTAGCTCAGGTTTGTTTTTTCTCGCTGTTCCAAGCAAGGTCAACTTTCTTTTGAGTAGCTCAGCATCAAGTCTATGGGATGTGAAGTTGTCCCACGTGTCATTATGACCTTGGAGTCCTTCAGTCATTTCCAACCCTACTCACGTCCCTTGATTTCTTTCAGGTGCTCCAGGCAGTTTCCCTGTGTTCACTTGCATGTCCATGCACTGCTGGATTTAGCATTGCAGTTTGCTCATATTTCTATGCCATACTTGGTGGGCTTGTTAGGCATATACTACCTAAAGGTACAGGGTCCTCTGAAGGGGACAAGACGTTCATCCACTGTTTTGGTCCTGGGTTGTAAAGCAAAGCTAAAATGCCTGCCCATTTATCCGACTCTTCCCTGATAGCAGGTAATTGATCTCTTTCACATCGGTTGGCTCTGGTGTCACGAGTATCAAAGCAAATCTCTCTATCAATGATGTGAAATGTTTCCAGAGACATAGTGGCTGGAAATATAGCCCTACCAGTTTCTGTATTCCACAAACTAGCAGTTGCTTCTTCTTTGAATCTGTAAGAAATAACTCACAAGAAATAACTCACATGTTTAAAATGAATGATACTACCTGCACTGCATTGTTTCCTTATGTGGTTTTCCAACCAAAATGCAAACTGGATTGTCAGCATATTTAGGGTGTAATTTACCTTACGGTAAAGTGTTAAACAGTATTTGCAGGATTTATTGTGTTTATTTTTCACTAATATGCTACAAATTACTATATCAAAAAACACAGCCAAACTTTCTGGCTGTATCCATTTTAGGCAGGAGAGGGGGACCAAGTTTCCTCAACGATTACTGAAGTTTGAAAAACAACAGGTGCATGTGGGCAGTCTACAGCCCAGCGGGTGCGTATATCCAAGTGGTTTCTCTGAGGTGCGATTTGTGCTATTTGACAAACTGCCAAAGGGCTGTTTCCTTCCCGCCTTCTTTCAGCTGGACAGCCTAACAAGTTTCTGGAACAGCTGAAGCAGGCAAGACATTGACTTTACTGCGTCTTCCTCATCTCGCAGCCCTTCCTCAGCAGCCCTGGCCCCCACGCTGCTCTCCCTATTCATCCCCACACCCTCTTTTTCTTTTAAACAACCTCACTTCCCAATGAAAGGTCTCGGGCACAGTGGGGTCATTGACAAAACACAAATGACAGGTTTAATAGATAGAGGCATGTGTTTAGGGCTAACAACAGCTGCAATGCCATTTTATTTCTGAAAACATACACCTACACAAACACTAAAAATGATTTTAGAAAATGAAATACTTCTGTTAGTTTGTGGTGCTGTTATCTTCTGTTTTAGCCATTTCAGACTGCTTGCTAACTAAATGGCTTGGTTTCCATGACTAGATAATCATCCACTTGCAAATGTGTTGAATAAGCCAGAGTAACGAGCAATGCTGTGTGATGCACTGCCACAGTGAATTCTGACCCCTGACAGGGAGATAAATGTGATTCTCATGGATTGCAGTCTGCTGATCACTGAAGTTCAGGGGAAGAGTGTAACAGGCAGCGTTGTGGTCCCTTTTATACATCTGCAGTGTAATGAAAAACTGGGTCTGGGACCGTTATTGCCCCTATTGACAAAATACCTTTGTATAAATAATCATCCCGTTTTCAAAAATAGGCCAAAAATGTACAGTGTACCAAATGTTACTGATTTATTACAAAACCACAATGACTTTTGAAGTGCGCTTACTTACTCTCAATTATTTCAAATTCCACTTTATAAATGTTTTTTAAATAAAGTTTACAGTTCAGCTTAGCACTATATATTTTCTGGGACAATAATATCATCTGTCTGAAGTTTAGAACTACACAGGACTGTTTCCTGCAAGAAATCTGATTTGCTACGTGATACAATTTTGTTAATGCGTTTACATGGATTAATGAATTGCCGGATTTCTGCTATGCACACCCTCTAAACAAGAAGTGGTGCAACAACACTATAATAAAGTAATGTATTAGATTCTCTGAGCATGTACAAAAGGATATACGTATTATTTAGTGTCCGTCCACCAATCAAATTGCTTTGTAACTGAAAAACCAATACAATTCCAGCAGTTTACGGCACCTCTATTGGATGATTTATGGTTAAAACAAAAAACAAGAAAACAATGCATGTTTATTTTCTTTAAATTCACAATATATTAACAGTGCTATACTATACTATGCTATACACTTAACGTGCTTTACCATGGAAACCAAGATTACACGTTTATAACAGGCAATGTTTATTGTTGAGTGTTTTTTTTTATTATTATTATTTTATAAAAAATGCTGTATCTCACTAGATAGTTTTTCATCTACTTACCCAAAGCGCAGAATACAATTTGATACCACAGCAGAAATTCTTCTTTATTTGTTTCATACAATAAAGCCCAACGACTAAGAATAGTACCACGGTAGATGTCTGTTGCCGTAGACAAGCTGCTGGCCAGCCAGCCCACTCACAAAGTTGTAGTGGAAGCATGAATTCCACAGGCTGCTCGGGATCACACCGATTCACTTCTAATGAGTATCTGGAGAGGGTTGCACTGCTGTATGTGAAACCCTGATTCTTCGTGAAGAGGCACTTGTTTTAAAGTGGCACTGGAGAGTCTTTAGTGAAATAACACAATGTCATGGCTGTTGGATCACTAGCCCATCAGCCTAGAATATACCTATAATAGACACAACAATAAAATATAGGTACTGTATCGAGTACCACTCTGGGTACATGACCTTAAATTACCAGTAATGAATCGGATACGCAGGATATTTTTGTTAGATGCTGATTTTACAGTGATGATCATGTTTGTCGTGTTTTGTCCATGATACATTTAACCTTGTTAAATGTTGATATGATTTACTCAGAGTTAAACAACTTAATAAAATGTATTTTACTTCTTCTTCTTCTTCTTCTTCTTCTTCTTCTTCTTCTTCTTCTTCTTCTTCTTCTGTTAATGTACACACAACTGTACATAATAAGGCTGTAATTGCATTGAGGGTTTCTGGTGACATATAAATCATGACAGTGATTTAGCTTGAGCTTGAGTGATTTATCAATGTCACCAGAAACCCTCGATAAAATTACAGCTTTATATGTACAGTTTTGGTGAATATTATTTGTCATAATACATGGTAACATAACAATTAACAGACAGAGATTGTAGAACTAGCAGTGTTTATTTTTTAACAACGTGTTGGAAATAACATTGGAAAACAATGTAAAAAAATGAATAAAAATAAAACAAGTTTATTAATTTTAAACTTCAAACTTCAGTATATTTTTTATTTTATTTAAAAAAAATGGGGTGGGGGGGTCATGGGAAAACTACAGCTTGACTTTTTTCGGAGGTTGAATTTCCTTGTCACCAAGAGCCTCTGCTTTCTGAGGGCCAGCAGTCTAAACTGCCTATCATCCCTGTGGCTTTAGTACTAATTTCTGTTATTGTTTTTCTAAGAGTACTTGTGTTATTCTGCTATTTCACAACTGTCTTTTGTGGATAAAACTTGAAAAGTGTTGTTTGCTTTGGTATTGATGGTGATTTGTTATGTTCATGTACTGGTGGTAGAGTTTGTTTTTAAAAATTGAGGTTAGCAGTTTTATCATCAACCTTATTTTACATGGCCAACCTTCTTATACACGCATGTCTCACCACCACCTAAAATTATAATACACGTACCCCAACTACGTATAATACCACTATAAAACACATACGTTTATAGGAACATTTTTGTTCACCATGTATAATAATAATAATAATAATAATAATAATAATAATAATAATAATAATAATAATAATAATAATAATAATTTGACCTGTCATAGATTCTTAGTGGTGGGAAGTGCCTGCTATTGGAACCCCAGCACTGGTAAACGCTGTGTGCAGTTGCCTGCTGGTTTGTTATCTGATTTGTGAAAGAATATTCCTAGTTTACAAGTGCTTGTTATTGTAAGAGGGCTTTAGAAATTACTAGAGAGTCTGTCATCGCCTTCATTTATGTCTGCCATATCTCTAACTAGGCTGCAGAAACAGATGAGCTGCTGCCTTTCAACTTGTTTAAAGACATTTCGTAAGTACACAGGCTCTAGGCAGGTGATATCAATGACTTGTTTAAAAAACAAAGTGACATGGCCAATTTTATATCCAATTTCACAGGTTTTACACATTTATGGCATTGATTATGTTCTGTATCTATTGTCCAAACATACTTTCTCAACCAGTCTAGACCCATCGCAGCTAGAGACACTTTCATGGTACATTAGGCAACATGTTCTTCTTTTTAGAATTGGTTTCATAGGCTAGTCTGGTGAGTCTAGTTTCATTACAGGATCCTTTTTTTAATTACAGCTGTCTGGGGGATTTGTCTGTTAGTCACCTAGTAAATTTACTTGAAGCATAAATAGGTTTCTTGCATTTTTTTGAGTAAAATTGAACCCTAATAATTGAAAAACTAAATAGTTTATATATGTTGGACTATTTACCCATTAAAAACATTCATGTGATTCATATATACTGTATATATATATATATATATATATATATATATATATATATATATATATATATACTACTGCCAAGACTTCTGTGGCCACTCACTGTGTATGAAGTTTCCTTGACAACAGTAGAGAAGCTGGAAGCATTAATCAGTTCATATGTCAGGAAATTGTTAGGAATTCCACGCTGCCTCAGCAGAGTGGGACCGTATGGTAAAGGGATACTGCAGCTGCCAGTCTCAGCTCTAACCAGGGAGTTTACATGCACAAAGGTTCAATTGGAAATTACATTGGTAGAGTCACACGACGAATGCGGGAGGCAGCACCTGTGTTGAAAACTGGAAGAAAGTGGGTGGCAAAGGAAACTGTGGAAGATACAAAGGCTTCCCTTCGTATCAGTGATATCATGGGGCAAGTACAGCATGGAAGAGGAGGCCTTGCTCTCAGTTCAGATCCTCCTACATGGCACAAAGCAGCTCCAGCTCAACGGAGGAGGCTGGTAGTCAACGGGGTGCAAAAGCAGGAGGAGAGGATGAGGTGCATAAAGGCTGTTTCCCAGGCCAAGCAGGGAGGATGGATGAGATGGGAAAGTGTGGAACAATGCAAGATCAGCTGGCGAGATCTATGGACAATGGAACAGAGCAGAATTAGTTTCCACATCAGGTCAACATATGATGTTCTCCCATCACCACAGAACCTTAATCTATGGGTAGGAGAGGATCCTTGTTGTCCTTTGTGTTCATCACCTGCTACATTAAGACACATTTTGACAGGATGTAAGGTGGGTCTTAGCCAAGGACGGTTTACTTGGCTTCATGATCAGGTGCTGTGATGTTTGGCCTTAGCATTGGAAGACAAGCACAGCATGACCAACAGGTTACCACCAATTCCAGCAATATATGACTATCGCCCTGTGAAAATCGTGATTTCACGGGCTATGCAGAAATCATGAAATTAGCCCAATACCGCGATTTTTACAATATTCTTAAGAAATAAAAATAATTTCACAATAATGAAATTGTACAGCTCTGCTATTTGCCTGAGTGTAATATTCGCCTTGCACAGAGTGCTGTGCAGTAATTATGTGATGTCACTATGCAATCTAAGCGGGAAATTAAAATACTACACACTATAAACAAGAATATGGATGTCTCTAAAAAGGCTAAAAATGTGTCTGCAGCAGATCACGTAAAGCAGTATCCAGCAGAAGTTGGAGGTAAGCTGTTCTGTATGTCCTGAAACGTTACTGTAGATCACTACTGAAACTTGTCTGTTGACAGGCATTTGATTTAGATTCAAGTATTCACCGAAAGAAAAAAGTTACGGAAATTCTCAGAAAGTGTAGCAAACAGTGGAGCGATTCCTTCATCAGCCCTAAAGTTGCCGAGTATCACAAGCAGGAGATTATGGAATTGGTAAAACAGTCTGCTTGCTTGTCAGTGGTCACACTGACGAATCGACTGATGCCCAAGATCAGTATGGGTTACACATTTTATTTGCTTTGCAAGACCTAAATGGTGAACATGCACCTGACGTACTAGAACTGAAAGCTGTCCTGCAGATACACTTTACCTACAGGCTGTTCATTACAACACCATTTCATAAGCTATTGTAAAGTGCTTGAATAACTTTGATGTTCATTTTGATGTATATTTATTGTTTAAAAAAGTAATAATCTGTACACATAATTTTTTTTACATATTTCCGTGCACATTCAGCGAAATACGATACTTTACCCGTGACATTGCCATGAATTTTAAAGAAAATTTCCGCGATTTTCACAGGGCCTTATATATGACACACGAAGAACAACATTCCTCTGTCCTGGGGAGCAACCTCCAAGAAAAGGTATTAAACCCAACTGGAAGCTGCTAGAGACTGGAAAATGCTGGCAGATGTTGAACAATGGCTTATTTTCCCACCTCAGATTGCCACCACTAATCTTCGACCTGATATTGTCTTGTGGTCTGGATCAGCACGTCTTGTTCACCTGGTAGAGTTAACAGTGCCATGGGAGGATGCTGTGGATGAGGCATATGAAAGGAAGAAACTTTGATACGCTCAACTCACTGCTGAAGCGGAACAGCGAGGATGGAGAGTCCGGGTTTACCCAGTGGAGGTGGGTTGTCGAGGATTTGTGGCACACTCCACAACCCGGTTTCTCAGAGACATCGGATTCAGTGGTCAAGAGTTGTGACGCATATTGAAGAACTTATCTGAAGCAGCAGAGAGTTGGAGCAACTGGCTCTGGTTGAGATGAAAAGATTCTGGTTGGGGACCTTAAGCATCGTAGAAAGAAAGCAACGTCGATGTAAAGGAAGTTAAGTAAGCTGGGCTTAGCTCAGTGGGGGACGGAGGTGGGTGATGCTGGGACGCCAGAATCACCGTCGAGTCCTCTTAAGGTGTCGTGGGCTAGTCGACGAAACACCAAGGATGGAAGGTGTCCACTTAAAGACTCCAGAGAAGTACCCTACTCAGCTCAGTCCAGACGTTTGTCATGCTAATGTGCTAGTGAGGCTGCACAGTGGTTGATATATATTGCTATAACTTATACTGCTATTCATATATCTGTTTTGCAGTGTACATAACAGCAAGTTGTTTACAATATTAGTATGTTAGTGAACAACTTCTGTACAAAACATATGGTAACACTGAGGGAAACAAATGCTAACTTTGCTGTTATCTACTACTTATAAAAATGAAAAGTTAATGAAATGAAACAAGACAAAAATATTCTGTGCACTGTGTAAAGATTAATATAAACATACTCAATATTTGTTGCAGAGGAATGTCTTATAGTAAAAAATACACTTTATGTACAGTCAACCCTGTTGATGGCACAGCGGTGTTCATGCTTACAGGGGCCAGGGGGCTGTGATGTTCCACATGTGTTTATAATTAACTGAAAACAACTGCCACTGATAAAGAGAGTAGCACACGACATGTAAACAGGCAGGACTCTGAAATCAGTCACTACTACGGAAGGCCTATCTCCAGAACACTTCCATCTAAGAGCTGGGGGCACCAACATGCTTGCATTGGCTTTGAAAGAAGAGCTTTTGATCTCAGGCACTTAAAGGAGCAGGCAGATTCTGCAGAAACCAACTAAAGGCTAAACTGAAGAGCTAAGAATGATCTCATTAAATCCTTGTGCAGGGCAAGCAGGGATTGGAGCAAGGAGCATAAAAAGGGCCCAACAAATCTGAACAAGAACAATTTGAGTCCCACAAGCGGAGGGAGAATGTGCTTCTTATAAATGCTTGAAGATGTTAGGTACACCTGCAAATTGATTAAACTAAGTTGGAGGAGATACATTCATTCTTTTAGTTTTAGTTTTTACTGTCTCGCTCTCTCGTTCCACCTCTGAACACCCAACCCCCAGTGAATGATTTGTGCCTCTTTATATACAGCTGTGCCGGGATTGCTAATCATTCAATCTGGCCCCAGCACAGTCTGCACTTGAACTTCCCCGTGCCCACATACAAACATACATTTTAAAGCACCCATGCTACATAATCCAAACTATACAAATTAAACCAAATACACCAAGTTTTGGGGGTTACCCCGTCACAAGGAGCAACACATTAGATTTTCACCCCAACTTCGCTGAGGTCACACATCCCTCCAGAACTATTTCAATACTTTGCAAACTTGTCATGCCAGATCAGTTCTGTCTTGCTTGTCTACAGTTGCCCTGCACCATATTGGGCATTGGCAGTGCTATGGCAGATGTTTCTAATTTACTGTACGGGGATATTAAAACTGCTTATGAAATTATTCAGTACTGTGTTTAGATCAACGAACATTGTGAAGCCTTTGCAAATCCTAATTCAAATATTGTATTTTCTATACAAGTGTCATGTAAATCCCAATTTTATTTTTATGATTGCAATGTAATCGTCTATGAGAGTCTGAATTTAGAAACATCATGGTTGGCACCTACAGCAGAGTGCAGCTAAAACGATTATTCTATGAAACGCACAGTTGTCCTGTTCTGATGCATCTGTCATTCTGCAGCATGTTGTGGCCTGAAATCTATGCTGGCATCTTTAGCAAGCACAGTATGTAATACTGTATGATAATATTAATCAGCTATCTCCTATATTTTTGTACTATGGACATGTTTTAGAACAAAACTTTCAAAGTATGAATTAAAACATCCTGGTCCCTACTTTTTTTAAGCAATTTCAATGATAAATTAATGAAAAAAAAGGAAACTATGCAACTTTGAGCTAGTAAATGGGAAATTAGTTGCAGAGGAGTTAGAAATTACAGTTGCACACCTTAGGTAAGCTGGTCAAAGCTTTTTCATGTGAAGGGCACGGCATTGTTTTTTTTTTAAGTTTGTCTAATGGTTCTGTTGTATTCTAGCTTTACTAAAATGGTGAGGAGACAGGGTGATAAAGGCTTTTCTTCTTATTATAATCGTTATTATCGTAGCCTGCAGGAATGTTTCCAGTCTTTCTATACTCAGGATATTCCTCTCTGGAGGAATCCTCCTCTACTCTGTGAGTGATACAAGAGATCTGGACCGCAGAGGCTTTAATTCAAGGTTCCTCTAGTCTGCCAGTGCAGATATAGTCACTGAAAAGCAGTATCCAAGAGGTACACCACACATTTAAATTATTGCAAAGCATCATGCATTTTTCTATAATAAATGCATTACCTGCTATGATTTATTTGTGCCAACTGTTTTATTGTTGTAGGGTTGGGTCTATCTTAAATAAAAAAAAAAACACAATAAAAAAATATTCTGGGATTAATTATCATAGTTAAGATTTGTATCATTGTAAGAATTTTTTTTAGTTTTCAATTAAATAGCCTAGTACTAATTTGGGGAGTAGGGTTAGGGTTAGGGTTAATCTCTGTGTACAAATGAAATCTGTAGGCTTGGTAAACCACGGTGTTCACCCAGTACTGGGCTGATACAGGAGGATGAATTGGATGCGGACAGATTGCACGCTTATTTCACAATGTCAGTGACTGAGTCTCAGGAACTACAGTACGGGACTAGATGTAGTTTGGCCACATCTTTATTAACTCAGTGGTCTAAAAAACCTAAACATTCTAAATTGTTTTTCCTTTTCCAAGCTGCCCCAGAAGAAACTCAAATTTCATTGAGGAATTCCTTCATGACTAGAGGTGCAGCATTGAAAAAAAGTTAAAGAGGCATTTGAAATTCTTTTGTTCACTAATCAAAATCAAATTCGTGTTTACCATAACGCTTGCCTCTTTCATGGGGTAAAGAGGAGATGTACAAAGTGATGGTAATACAATTGAAGATTGTACTGGTATTCTTTTCTTAGCGCTACAGTATGAACTTTAAAGGAGTAATAACAACAGATCCTAACATTTCTTTTTTTACTTACTTGAACATTAGCTTATCATTTCCTCGTCCCTGCTAAATACTGCTTCAAGAGAATTCCCCCACACAATGGCTGTTACATAGCAACACCCAGCCAACAGACAACCTTTCTGCAGGCTTTGAAAGTTGAGGTAATTATAGGTTCCACTGCATGGCAATTTCTAAAGGAAAAGCAGTTTAATCCATGCTATATTTCAACTAAACTCAATTTACACAGCTACCACATATATGCATACTGTACAAATGTTTAAAAGGAAAACAAATCTTAAGAAAATCCCAACTCTCCATCTAATACCAGTCTGTGTAATGAGCTATATGGGGTTCTATGCTAAAGTGATAACTACAGAGAGCCTCAGGTGTACAGTAACAGATTGGATGCAATCCCAGACAGAGCTGAGACCATTGTTGCAAATACGCTAGATGGCTCCTTTAGTTAAGTGCTTTTGTTTTTTAAGGTACCAGATTTGAGTTTGTTAAGGGATCATCTCACCAGTAGATGCCCTCTAAAGCTAATAGGACTTTACAATATTGAAAGTCACTTTAAACCTCAGCCTTAATTTCGAGCTGCCTTATGTAACTTTAAAACACATTTAATTCACAGCAGTCATAACCAACAGACAGTTGATATTTAATTGTCACCTTGGAAACGTATCTACACTAATGACTGGTGCTTCTGACATTAACACCTAATTAAATCAACTGTAGACTTAATGACGCCACAGTACCCTGTATGATTCCACAGTACACTTAATGAAGGTGATGTAAGGATACACACAAAGTGATTTGCGGGTGCAAAATCCCCATAATGCTGCCGTAAATCGTGTTTAGCAGCCTCTAAAAATAAGGCGGATGTAAAGAATGGTGTTCACCTGGCGTTCTGCACCCGCTATCAAATTAGCACTTTGCCATCATTAATCCATTAAATGATATTGAAACGCGTTCAAATGAAGACAAGAGCATGGAATTGGGTGGGATATGGATAGCGGGTGCAAACATTGGACACTTGGCTCTTGTTGAGGAGAGGCAGGAATACGTTTGGAGGAGAAGGGCAAGATAAAGAAGACCTGCATATTCAATCCCAGGGTCACTTTGTCTCCAGAGTGCTAGGCAAATTTTTGGATGTTATGCTGAAAAGGGCAGGCCAATACATATAATTTCCTAAGGATAGTAGCAAAACTCATGTTGGCTGAGGCTTTTCCAAACAATGTTTCATGCTGAGTGACCTCAGCCGTAAGGACTCTCAGCTCCTTCTCGAAAACTTTTTTTTTGGCAATTTTTTTTAGTTTGTTTTTTCATGCTCTACAAATGTCAAACAGCGACTGCTGCTCTCTGTACTCCAAATTCTACAAGTGTGCACCTATACTTAAATCACCCCCTTAGTACACTGTAAAGAAATGTGACAATATCGGCATCAGTAACAAGGCTGCTGAAAGGAGTAACCTTTATAACTGTCTTATAATAGTGACCTTGTCTTTGCCATGGCTATAAACTTGGCTGATCTTTACTAAAGGTTTGTGCTTTTTTAGGTGCTAGTAGATGAAGGAAAATCTTTTTCTGTTAATGCGTCAAAACAGTCTCAGAGAGAAAAGCCCACAATTCCCTCTGCATATCAGTCAACAGCCATCAGAAATTCATGTTTTTCGTATATTACATCTTACTCATGAATATCAATGCCTATCAGATGTTACCTGCTACTGGAATCCAGACAAAATATGTTGTAAATGAGCAAGCGATTCACACCTCCTCAAATGCTACTGAAAGACCTCCTCAGAAATCAGGACTATGAAGTAGTCCGCCACCCGTCCGCTCCAGCTCATCCAGAACTCCACTGCCCGCCTGGTGTTCTCTCTGCCTCGCTTCTCCCACGCAACTCCACTACTCCGCTCACTCCACTTTGCTTCCGATCACCGCTCGCATCCAGTTCAAGACTCTTGTACTAGCCTACAGATGCCTTGACCAGACTGCACCCAGCTACCTCCAGACCCTCATCTCTCCCTACACCCCCACTCGATCTCTCCGCTCCGCCTGCACTAGAAGACTGGCTCTACCTCCTCTACGCTCCCGTGCCTCCAGAGCCCGCTCCTTCTCCACCCTCGCTCCGCAGAGGTGGAATGACCTTCCTACAGATGTCAGGACTGCCCAGTCCCTGACCACATTCCGGCGCCTCCTTAAGACTCACCTCTTTAGACAGCACCTGTAGAACTCCTCTGTTCTTCCCCTGGGACACTTATCACCCTTCCTTAAATGCGCTTTACTTGCTCTTATCTGCCCCCTATTTTATTGCATTTAGTCCTGTATTTCAGAGTACTGTAATCTGCCAAGTGTTTAATCTGTAGTATTTTGTATTTAATCATATCCTGATGTAACTATCACTGACACTGTTATCTGCTGTATTATTGAATTGTATTTTGTCACACTTGTACTTGCTTGAACCAAAGTCATTGTATGTATCTTGCTCTTAATTGTATTATTACTTGTACTCTGATACTTGAAATGTATTTGCTTACGATTGTAAGTCACCCTGGATAAGGGCGTCTGCTAAGAAATAAATAATAATAAAATAATAATAATAAGTATATATGGAGTGGCATATCAACACTGCATAATAAGACTACTGAGTGACAGCAAAAGAATTATCTTACAGATACCAGAAATGCAGAGAACATTGCTTCTTCACTATAAATCAGCTTGACTCCGACTTTTTTGAAATCTAGATATGTTTAAGCACTTTTTCATGTTCACATTAAC
The DNA here is from genome assembly GCF_902713425.1 of Acipenser ruthenus. Taxonomy (NCBI): domain Eukaryota; kingdom Metazoa; phylum Chordata; class Actinopteri; order Acipenseriformes; family Acipenseridae; genus Acipenser; species Acipenser ruthenus. Next base: position 77,220,104 of record NC_081194.1, read on the forward strand.
CAGGCTTAATCCTGTAGGGTATATACCTTATCGACCTGCAGCCTTTATTTAACGTAATGACTTTTTTGGAAAGATTTGCAATAGCACCTTTATACCCATAAACTACATTCTACAATAATGTTCTGCATTTTGGGGATTCTTTACTGCTTGTAATTCGGTTTTACATCAACGTCAGGGAAAGTAAAACAGTTAAAAATAACTGAATCCATGCATGCAATTGTACTTAGTTCAATTAAGATGCTAATGCTTGGTCATAATTATTTTGTGATGGTGCTTGTGGCTGGATGGCCTGGTGGTGACATCAGAGACCAGGAAGAGACAGACAAGTACTGCAGATTGAAGTGCGGAGTAAGTATTTAATAACTTCACAAATAAAATATTTACACAAAAACAAAAGACTTCTACACATAACAAAAGGCACGATGGCCAAAACAAACAATAAACAGCGGCACACACACACACACACACACACACACACACACACACACACATACACACACACACACACACACACACACACACACACAACAAGTAACATGCTGGTTTAAAGCCAGCACAAGTAGCAAATTGTTTTAGATCTAGTTTCGCTTACGTACCTCCTCTGAACAACCCAACCCTGGTCAGCAAAAGCTTCTGGTTTTTATATTGTAGTCTAGGGATTAACTGGCTATCAATTACTTAGTTTACGACCACATTCGGCACAGGGTTTCTCATATGCGTGGTCGACAGCCAGTTTGTCAATAAATCATTAGCTGATGACCATGCATTCTCACGAGATATTTGTTTGGCAGAGACAAAACGCAAACCTCGTCCCTGCCAACCTATATTAAATAAATCAAAAACAGTATCTGATGATAATAATAATAATAATAATAATAATAATAATAATAATAATAATAATAATAATAAGAATAATAAGAATAATAATAATGTGTCAGATCTCAACAATGACCATGGAATTCTTATGCCTGTTGTTTTGCAGTACTTTAACTTAAAGAGTGTTTAGATCATTAAAATTGATCTCACTGTATCAAATCAACATAAGAGCAAAAGATTGAGAAATAATATCCTTAATAGTTTATAACATGGAGGTGTTTGTTTTGGTTCTTGTATTTTCCACGTTATTGATTACACCATTATAGAATTGTATTTAATTTGAATATGATACAATAGTAAGGGTGAGCTCCCTCAACTAGGCTGCTTTGTAGAAAATGCACCTGCTTGTTTGATAACCCCAAACCTGCCTTTCCACAGTAGCACAGGCAGTGAAAGGAGTTCAGCATTCTACAAACACAGGAGAAACATCAGACAGCAGAAGGCTTAGAATTAATAAGGTTAAGAGGCTTGTCCCCTGGGCGAGTGAGGAACAAGAGGATCTCTTTCCAGCATCACATTTGACAGGTATTGTGCACCCTTTTTACATCAAATATAGGATCTTTTCCTATATTGACCATGTTTACTTAACAGGCTTATGTTGCTACATGGGGGGTGGGGAATGATCTGAATGTGATGGTATTCAATGCAACCATAGGAAAATAAATGCTTGTCCTGTGGGATGAGAGCCTTACCCTCATAAACAGTGCACACATGAAACCTGTAGGCTTGGTGCCAGTAGTGTTCAACAAACTGTTTTGTTTTGAAGAAAACTTCACCTTACTAAATGATCTTCAATTGCAATGCAGCGACATACTGGGCTTGTATAATGGCTTTGTATTAGAGGTCAATGGTAGAGTTAGGGCAGCTGCAATGGATTAAGCCATTTATAAAAATATAACAGCATATATTTCATGTTCTCATAAACTCACAATGGTATTAAGCGATAAACACTGGTAACCCATTGCGTAACATGGTACCATGTTAAGTGTTCAATCCATTGTTTTGCTGAGGTATGTTCTTGATGAGCCCTTTTCACCACACACTTCATCGTATTCTTCACTCCATTGATTGGAAGATACTTCTGCTTTTATTAAAAGCATTGTCACACACTTACTGTTGACCGTGTATTGAAGATGTAAACACAGATGAACCTTACCTCAGGTACTCTCATATTTGTGCACCAGGAACAGCTATGTGATACTCACTGATTGCCATACCTCTTTTTATTTGTTCAGCTCACTGAGGAATTAGTCACACTGTTAATGATATTTCTGGGGCCCTACCTCAGTTCAGAAGTTCAGTTCAGTTTGTTAATAGTAAATAAGCCAGGCTTTAGTCGCATTCTCCAAGCCTCAGTCCTGAAAAGCTGAAGGGTATATCCTGAAGATATAGATATAAATAGTAACCTGTTGGTAGTGTGTCTGGTAGGTCTATTTCTGTGTCCAGTGCCGTCCACAGAATGCATGTCCACCGTAAATACAGAGAGGGAGGGAGGGAGGGAAAGGGGAGGGTTGTTGTTGTATTGTATTGTCTGGACTGTTTTGTAATAATGTTCATTGTTTAATTGCGTTGGCAAAACTCAATTTCACTTTGTCATGCCAATAAAGCATTTTTTGAATTTGAATTTGAATTGAATGGGCATATCATTGTAAACATGAAGTAAAATGGACAAATTTAAAAGATTTGCATCACTCATATGCCCGGAATAAAAACAAATTTGCTGCATATTCTAATCAACAGTAAATCACACTATTGTAAATCCTAGTTTTCTTTAGAAATGTTGCAATTTCTAAAGAAAATCCTGTGAATTTCTGAAAATGCTATTTGCAATATACACACTTAAAAAACTGGGCCAATAATCTCCTGCTTACCTCAAGGATAAGTAAAACTGGCATACAAACTCAATGCATAAAAGATACTGTACCTCCCTGTCATTAAGACAAACCAAATTTTATCTATGGTAAAAAATAATGACTGGAGTCCTGAACTAGTTTATCTTTGATCTTTGAGGAAACCGGTAGTTAGGGTTAATCCATTTACTGCCTTTATTGCGTAATTGGGTATTTTGTTGTTTTTTCCATCAACGGACTGTAATGTAACATAACTGATATGTGTTGGGCAAAAAAGTCCTTCTTGTCTAAGGGTCAATTTGTACAATTTATACTATAAGCCACAGATGGATTTTTAAAACATTGGGGAATCACCTAGGATTGCACCAGCCACCTATCTGTGGTTATGCTGGGAATAGCCCTTGTGGTTGATGCAATATAGGTGGATTATGTCTGGTATAAAAATGTCTCTAAAAAATCCATCTGCTGCTTGTTTTGTGGAGAATAAGTTGTCCAATTGATCTAAATTGTGGCAGATCTAAATAATGCTGTTGCTTAAATCATTAAAATAGGACCTTCCCTGAGACTCATGTGCAAGAATATAGATCTGAAAGTGTTTAGATCAATCAAATAGACACCACTGAATTCCAGTAATGTGCGTGTGTCTAATTTATCCCTAATTTAAAAAAAAAAATGAAGTATGAAAATAAAATCATTAATTGTGATATAAAACGTCAAAGAAATTAAATGAAAACATCTCTGAAAGAAATCCACTGAACATACTAAATACAATTCTACACAGCATACTCAGCATATTAAAAGGTTCCTAAAGGCATATGCATAGGGTTTTAAACTGGCCATACAGCATGCTCCTCTGCTTTGCATAGGGCAGTTGGAGGCTGTTTATTTAACACAAACTGTGTGTTATGTTAGATCTACAATCAGGGATCTAGACAGCATTATTCAGGGCTTAGTGGCACTTATTAAAATGTTCTTTCATGTAAATGGGAAATTGCAGGATTTGCCTTGCTGTCACAAAGATAACCAACTTGTCAGGGCACAGATCATGAGCCTTTAGATTGCTGCGGTTGTCACAAACGATTGGCAAGGAAAGGATACCGGCTCTATTAGCTGACAATTTCAGCGATGGGCAGATTATTGAAAATGCTAATTTGGGGGAATTCATCCTTGGAAAGTCTTCTCATGCTACACTGAAATCTTATTGTCATCCTGCTGTTCAATTTTTTTTTTTATTATATATTTTTAGACTGAAGTACAGAAGATTGAATAACTAAGCTGAATATGAGACACACATAATGTAAAGACATGTGGCAATAATGGTAGCGTGTGATGTTCATTTTATCACTAAGTAAAATGGCTATCAATTGTACTGTATAGCACACAGTCAGAGGAAGCAGACATGAAGGGCTTCACAGTATACTGCAAGGGTTGTTAAAACATTCAAAATAAGATATAAATCCATTCTTATATATATATATATATATATATATATATATATATATATATATATATATATATATATATATATATAGTGGTATCTCTGAATAGATCATTGTCTGGTCTTTAAAAATATGCAAAATATTTTAATGAGCAAGTCATCTCACAAGTAGAATAGTACCCAGAAATGTTCTCCTCTTTCTAGGAAAGCAGTACAGCTGGGGATGGGGACTTTGTTGCCAGATAACTTCACTCAGACTACTTGCTCACTAAATACCTTGGTAACCCTGAATAGGTGATCACGTGCAGTACATTGTGGTCTCTGCATCATTAGCATATCTCTAAAACAGAAATCAGTATTTGTCATATCGCCAAAGATGTTTTGTCAATAACATTTGACTAATATTATAATATTACAAATGTCTTTACAGTAATGCACCCCCACAATGACTCAGATAATTTGCTCTAGGATATATAATAAAAAAGAACAAACTGCAAACCTTTTTTTTTAACACTTCCGAAAAGCTGTTGAATGAGTGATTACAACTCCCAGCTCAGTTGCTCACTTCTAGTAGTAGTTATTTGTATGGGTGCTAATCACTCCACACACAGAACTGTAAACCAATAAAAGAGGGAATGGAAATGCACCTGGCTGGTAAGCACAAAGACTCGGGTTAAATGATTAATGAAACATTTGCCATGGCTTCATTTCTTATTCAGCATCGGATCTCAGCAGATAAATAAACCATTCCAGTACTAAACTGCTGTTGGCACTCAGCACTGATTGTCAACAACTCCGTTAAAATCAACATGAAATGATAAGCCTGATGCAGGGGAAGGTGTGGAATGTGTAGAAACGCTAGTAGATTACACAGTGAAGTTTCAGTATGTCTGAACCCAATTTCATACTTATCCAGCTAGCACATGGAGTGCTCTATAGCCTGACAACAAAGTCTGGTCGAGCCTTCTGCATTGCAGACTCCATTCCCATTCCCCTGTCCCTACACACAAGATGATTATTCTATCAAACTTCCTCCCGGCTGGTAATATAACAGCAAAAAAGAAATATGAGTGCCTAGGTGGTTCTGCTCCTCTTTGACACATGGCCCTTTTTGTTACAGAGCAGCAGTTTCAAATGAATTGTCGGGATTGTAACCAGGGAGATGAGATCTCCATGTGTAAAGCTGAGCGATTGAACAGGACAGGAGCTTGGGGTGGAGCGACATTGTTTCTATAGCTCTGTCACCTAATCGGTCCTGCCTTCTATTTTGTCATCCACGATTATTTCCATGTATTTTGAAGTACTGGCATTATAACTCATCCATAAAAGTCAGCCCCCTTGTTGCCTTTGAAAACAAAACTGTGCATTCCTGCAGCCACCACTTACAATCACCGTATCATTCTATGAGAGGAGAATTATAATGCATAGCAACAGAATCATTACTAAGTACTGTTTTGTAAATTATAGCTAGATCTGGCTTTTACTCATGTGTTTTTATTTCCAAAAAGGCAAATTCCTGTGTTAGTTTTACAAAGTGAAGCAATGCATTTTTGAAGCTTTATATTACAATACACAGACTCACTGACTGCCTTATTCATTACTCTATCGTTTTAAGAATGTCAGTAAAAGGTACAATGGTACAGTAAGGAAAGCTTGTGACCAGATCACAAAGGAAACGTAACAGTTGAAATGTTTCTAGATACTTCCAATGGGAATGTTTAATACAAAACTAAAAAAAAATGTAATAGTGTGCTTTAAACTCAGTACAAAAACCAAGACCCAAGGAGACATGGAAATTAAGTGGAGACAAGCTTAGGACAGAAGGCAGAAGACACTTTTACCAGACAGGAAATGATTTTACAAAGTTTTGGCATCACTCAGGATCCAGACAAGCATTGCTGGGCTGAATGGTCTCTTCACTGTTGTTATTTTATTATTTATTTTTTTTGTGTTCTTATGCATAGCAGAGACCAGGTTCACATGTATGTAACCCAGAGATTGTAATTCGATTTGATTTTCACTCTTTTACTGATATTATCAACTCAGAATTGACAAATCTGTAGGTCTTGAAGGGTTGTTGTCTCGTTGACTGATAGGTCCGTAGCCTTTGTTCTTCTTTCACACTTGAGCATACCCAGAATGGTCTCTTCACTGTTGTTATTTTTTTTATTTATTTTTTTGTGTTCTTATGCATAGCAGAGACCAGGTTCACATGTATGTAACCCAGAGATTGTAATTCGATTTGATTTTCACTCTTTTTACTGATATTATCAACTCAGAATTGACAAATCTGTAGGTCTTGAAGGGTTGTTGTCTCGTTGACTGATAGGTCCGTAGCCTTTGTTCTTCTTTCACACTTGAGCATACCCAGAATGGTCTCTTCACTGTTGTTATTTTTTTATTTATTTTTTTGTGTTCTTATGCATAGCAGAGACCAGGTTCACATGTATGTAACCCAGAGATTGTAATTCGATTTGATTTTCACTCTTTTTACTGATATTATCAACTCAGAATTGACAAATCTGTAGGTCTTGGAGGGTTGTTGTCTCGTTGACTGATAGGTCCGTAGCCTTTGTTCTTCTTTCACACTTGAGCATACCCAGAATAACCACTAGGCTACTCATTGCTCATACAACATTGTATAGCATCAATACGTTTTACAGACTTACAATCACTGCTAATACTACCTCTAATTGTAATGGAACAAAGCAAGTGGCACAAAATCTTTATTTTCCACAAAGAATGTAGCACTTGTTTCTACATCTTATCAGAAGAAAAGCATTTCTTTCAAAAACAAAATCTGAACCTAGTTACAGGAGGTTTATATAGACATAAAAAGTTCCTGGTTTAAAAAGATTGGCTTGGGAGATTGGTTTTACATTGCCGTAATATACCCCTAAAGTAAAACAGACTTATGTTACATCATAGAAAGTCACGTTTAAAGGAGACTGAAGAACTGATGATGATGGGTTTCAATATTAAACACAATACATTATCCATCTCCTATACAACAAGAGCGAAACTGCTGCATTTCGTGTCGTTGTCATGTAAGGTATGCTACAAATTACTACAATAACATGCTGAATTGCAGGCAAATGATATTCAGTAGAGCTGCCAGATTTTGTTTTATCACATTAGTTTAATTTACAGGAACACAATCTTCTCCTAAGATTACATTTAGATAAGTTGCTATTTTTTTTCTTCACATGGCTGTGCCAAAATGGAAGAAAAAAAAAATATGATACTAGATAAAATGTTCATGCTGCTAAAACACTATATCTCTATTTGGAGAAATGTGCCTAGTCCATTTATCTTATGCCTTAGGGGAAATTAATTATCAATAATTAAAATAAATGTTTTTCTTAATGTATAAATTTGAATAAATATATGTGCAAACCCGTTAGGTTACTGCAAGACAGCAGATACCATAATATTGCAATGCTACCCCTATATAACACTACAGTTGGGAGCCATGGTTATAAGACTGCTATTTGTCTTGTAAGTCAAATTACATTATGGGGCAAATATGAGCCATAATCTTTCCTTATTATAACATTTTTCTCTGTAAAAAGAGTCTTATAATGAGGTAGCACCGTAGTGCTTGCATCTACAGACGTGCTCAAATTTGTTGGTACCCCTCCACAAAAAACGAAGAATGCACAATTTTCTCTGAAATAACTTGAAACTGACAAAAGTAATTGGCATCCACCATTGTTTATTCCATATTTAATAGAAATCAGACTTTGCTTTTGATTTTTTATTCAACATAATATTGTAAATAAGAAAACAAATGAAAATGGCATGGACAAAAATGATGGGACCGCTAACCTAATATTTTGTTGCACAACCTTTAGAGGCAATCACTGCAATCAAACATTTTCTGTAGCTCTCAATGAGACTTCTGCACCTGTTAACAGGTAGTTTGGCCCACTCTTCCTGAGCAAACTGCTCCAGCTGTCTCAGGTTTGATGGGTGCCTTCTCCAGACTGCAAGTTTCAGCTCTTTCCACAGATGTTCGATAGGATTCAGATCAGGACTCATAGAAGGCCACTTCAGAATAGTCCAATGTTTTGTTCTTATCCATTCTTGGGTGCTTTTAGCTGTGTGTTTTGGGTCATTATCCTGTTGGAGGACCCATGACCTGCGACTGAGACAGAGCTTTCTGACACTGGGCAGTACGTTTTGCTCCAGAATGCCTTGATAGTCTTGAGATTTCATTGTGCCCTGCACAGATTCAAGGCACCCTGTGCCAGGCGCAGCAAAGCAGCCCCAAAACATAACCGAGCCTCCTCCATGTTTCACTGTAGGTATGGTGTTCTTTTCTTTGAAAGCTTCATTTTTTCATCTGTGAACATAGAGCTGATGTGACTTGCCAAAAAGCTCCAGTTTTGACTCATCTGTCCAAAGGACATTCTCCCAGAAGGATTGTGGCTTGTCAATATGCATTTTAGCAAATTCCAGTCTGGCTTTTTTATGTTTTTCTGTCAAAAGTGGAGTCCTCCTGGGTCTTCTTCCATGGAGCCCACTTTCGCTCAAAAAGCGACGGATGGTGCGATCAGAAACTGACGTACCTTCACTTTGGAGTTCAGCTTATATCTCTTTGGCAGTTATCCTTGGTTCTTTTTCTACCATTCACACTATCCTTCTGTTCAATCTGGGGTCGATTTTCCTCTTGCGGCCGCGCCAGGGAGGATGGCTACAGTTCCATGGACCTTAAACTTCTTAATAATATTTGCAACTGTTGTCACAGGAACATCAAGCTGCTTGGAGATGGTCTTGTAGCCTTTACCTTTACCATGCTTGTCTATTATTTTCTTTCTGATCTCCTCAGACAACTCTCTCCTTTGCTTTCTCTGGTCCATGTTCAGTGTGGTGCACACAATGATACCAAACAGCACAGTGACTACTTTTATCCATTTAAATAGGCTGAATGACTGATTACAAGATTGGAGACATGTGTGATACTAATTAAAGAAACTAATTAGTTTGAAATATCACTATAATCCAATTATTTATTATCTTTTCTAAGGGGTACCAACAAATGTGTCCAGGCCATTTTAGAATATCTTTGTAGAATAAGCAATAATTAATCTCTTTTCACAGCTTCTTTGCTTGATTCTATGACATACCAAAGGCATGCAAGTATACATGATAAAATAGCTTTTAATTTCATCACTTTTCAGGAGGAATGAGGGTACCAACAAATTTGAGCACGTCTGTATTGTGAGAATTCAATACAATGAATACTGAATATATGAAATATGCATAGTATATACAGTTATTTAATACAGTCACAGTTCTCCATAATAAAAAGTATACAACAGGAGCACTAGCTTGTCCTAAATTGCAAATGAGATGAGCAGTACAGATGCACTAGCAACCCTCTCCCTTATCAGTAAGACTACCAATGTAGTAAGAGAAGGGGCCGGCTTGGTTCGCTGCTGCAACAATGGTGTATGTGTAAATGAGGCATGAAAACCTGTCAGTTTAAGGGTCAAGCTGGATGAGACAGAGGTAATAAAATATGTAAATAACATCTACTAGACCCACCAGCTGTCACTCTTGTCACTTTCACTTCTTGCTGTGATAATATAGTATGGAATTGGAAAGAGAGGCTCTCTGCAGTCTGTGGCTTCTTTCAACCCTGACTCAGACCTTGGGATCACAGGTTGAATCCAACTTAAGTTAAACATCTAGTCTAAATGAAAGGGAACTGGCCTTGTTTTCATTGTTTTCACAATGGGGCTACTACTGTAAATGTATTGCATGCTTTTCACTGTTATTGCAGAATGGTATAGATTCCTTAGCTGGTGGAATCTTGCAATCAGAGCAGCATTATATCTCACATATAAAGGTATGATGGATAATATATATATATATATCTCTTTTTACCTCTTCTATTCTCAAGTGCGATAACATGGATATGGCAATAGATACGGAATGGCATGGAATGGCAAACTATATGGACTCTGACCTGTTTTAAAGCAGTAGGATGAGGACAGCATATCTATTAAAGATCATTGTGCAATTTGCTGTCTATTTGTTTTTCTTCTATCCATTAAATAAACACCACACTGGTTTCTGCAAACTGGAATTTGTAACCAAAAAAAAAGGAAAAGCAGTTGCCTTTTTACAAAATGTCTCTCTTTATAGTCATATTAATTTTCTATTTCAAATACTGTAATCAAGAACGCAACGATGGAGATATTCTACTTCCATGCGCATGACCAGCTACATTCACAGCATGTGGAATAAGTTAAAATTATATCCAGGCAAAGTTCCATCAAATTCACAAGCTAGAATCAAGTGACCAAGATTTAATAATAATAATAATAATAATAATAATAATAATAATAATAATAATAATAATAATAATGTAGCGTGCACTGGGGAAGGCAGTAGCAGGGCTGGTAGGTGACGTACAGTGCCTTGCGAAAGTATTCGGCCCCCTTGAACTTTGCGACCTTTTGCCACATTTCAGGCTTCAAACATAAAGATATGACACTGTAATTTTTTGTGAAGAATCAACAACAAGTGGGACACAATCATGAAGTGAAACGAAATTTATTGGATATTTCAAACTTTTTTAACAAATAAAAAACTGAAAAATTGGGCGTGCAAAATTATTCAGCCCCCTTAAGTTAATACTTTGTAGCGCCACCTTTTGCTGCGATTACAGCTGTAAGTCACTTGGGGTATGTCTCTATCAGTTTTGCACATCGAGAGACTGAAATTTTTGCCCATTCCTCCTTGCAAAACAGCTCGAGCTCAGTGAGGTTGGATGGAGAGCATTTGTGAACAGCAGTTTTCAGTTCTTTCCACAGATTCTCGATTGGATTCAGGTCTGGACTTTGACTTGGCCATTCTAACACCTGGATATGTTTATTTGTGAACCATTCCATTGTAGATTTTGCTTTATGTTTTGGATCATTGTCTTGTTGGAAGACAAATCTCCGTCCCAGTCTCAGGTCTTTTGCAGACTCCATCAGGTTTTCTTCCAGAATGGTCCTGTATTTGGCTCCATCCATCTTCCCATCAATTTTAACCATCTTCCATGTCCCTGCTGAAGAAAAGCAGGCCCAAACCATGATGCTGCCACCACCATGTTTGACAGTGGGGATGGTGTGTTCAGGGTGATGAGCTGTGTTGCTTTTACGCCAAACATAACGTTTTGCATTGTTGCCAAAAAGTTCGATTTTGGTTTCATCTGACCAGAGCACCTTCTTCCACATGTTTGGTGTGTCTCCCAGGTGGCTTGTGGCAAACTGTAAACGACACTTTTTATGGATATCTTTAAGAAATGGCTTTCTTCTTGCCACTCTTCCATAAAGGCCAGATTTGTGCAGTATACGACTGATTGTTGTCCTATGGACAGAGTCTCCCACCTCAGCTGTAGATCTCTGCAGTTCATCCAGAGTGATCATGGGCCTCTTGGCTGCATCTCTGATCAGTCTTCTCCTTGTATGAGCTGAAAGTTTAGAGGGACGGCCAGGTCTTGGTAGATTTGCAGTGGTCTGATACTCTTTCCATTTCAATATTATCGCTTGCACAGTGCTCCTTGGGATGTTTAAAGCTTGGGAAATCTTTTTGTATCCAAATCCGGCTTTAAACTTCTCCACAACAGTATCTCGGACCTGCCTGGTGTGTTCCTTGTTCTTCATGATGCTCTCTGCGCTTTAAACGGACCTCTGAGACTATCACAGTGCAGGTGCATTTATACGGAGACTTGATTACACACAGGTGGATTCTATTTATCATCATTAGTCATTTAGGTCAACATTGGATCATTCAGAGATCCTCACTGAACTTCTGGAGAGAGTTTGCTGCACTGAAAGTAAAGGGGCTGAATAATTTTGCACGCCCAATTTTTCAGTTTTTTATTTGTTAAAAATGTTTGAAATATCCAATAAATTTCGTTCCACTTCATGATTGTGTCCCACTTGTTGTTGATTCTTCACAAAAAATTACAGTTTCATATCTTTATGTTTGAAGCCTGAAATGTGGCAAAAGGTCGCAAAGTTCAAGGGGGCCGAATACTTTCGCAAGGCACTGTAATCACACACAAAGACATAAGCCTGATATACGCTCCTTGCAAAGGAGCCAGCTCTTTTGTACAGCGGTATCGGCGCTATGCTTTAGTGTGAGAGGTCCCGGGTTTGCGCCCGCCCTCCGCCTGTGTGTGGCTTGCCTCGCCCTGTGTGATGCACCTGTCTGCGGGAACCGAGATCGCTACATTGGTGTCAGAGTGGGATGCAGGTACCCCGGTACGCACTCGTTGGACTGTAGCCTGGTTAGCAAGTCCGGGGCGGACTTGAGGCTGGCAGGGGAGAGTGTAGCGTGCACGGGGGAAGGCAGCAGGGCTGGTAGGTGACGTAATCACACACAAAGACATAAGCCAAATATACGCTTCTTGCAAAGGAGCTGGCTCTTTTGTACAGAGGTATCGGCGCTATGCTTTAGTGCGAGAGGTCCCAGGTTCGCGCCCGCCCTCCGCCTGTGTGCGGCTTGCCTCGCCCTGTGTGATGCACCTGTCTGCGGGAACCGAGACCGCTACAGTAATAATAGTTGTGTACTCTTTATTATTGGAAAACAGTATTTATTAAATGTAACAAGTTATCAGATACAATCTGAAATTTAGATTATGTATATTAAGACATATTTTAAAAGAGTAACATATTAATATAAAACACTACTTTGAGAAAAATAATAATCAAACTCCAGTTTCTGAGTCCACTACTAAAGCCCCCTAGATTACACTTGTATTCCCTTCGATTCTGAAATGCTCTGTAATTGATTTTCCATGTGCTAAATCCATGGTATTATTCCAGAATGCCATTTATTGTTAAAATAAAATTTAAAAAACTTCCAGCCTTTGAATAGTTACATTAAATCTTCAAGAAGAAAGTAAAAGGTAAAAAGTATTTTGTTTCAAACAGCTGCACTTTCTCTCTTCATATCAGACTAATATGGGTCATTTTTCTCTTGGCCTTTCTGCTTTGCGAGCATTCTCTCTTGTCTCACACACTCACTCACACAAGTTTTAAACGCTGCTCTATTTCTTCTCGTCTTTGTTTTCCCTCGCCTGCTCTCAGATGCTTTTGCGCCCCGTCGCTGTGGGGGAAAGCTTCTTTATGTAATTTCCAACCCTCCTCTCCTCCCTTTCTCTTCTTGGCTCCATTTCATCTAGTCGAATCACCATGGAAACCAGATGATTTCCGCGACGAGAGCAGAGAAGGGGAAATGGAAAGATATCTTCTGTTTGAGAATCCATTCTGCCAAACTTCCATAACTTAAGATGTGAACTGAGAGAAAAAACAAAACAAAAACATCACCCAATTCTAGAGTAAACCTGTTGTCTGTCGCTGACTGAAATGAAAAGAAATGAAAGCCTTTTACAGGCCATACCATGTTTATATTGGCAATGTAGTGCGGTATCCACGTTGTCGCTCCTCCCTACCCCCCTTGGAAGGCACTTGAATATTATTTGCTCATTCGATTGATTACGTTTCTATCAAACTCAAGCCCATAATAAAGTTGGGGGGGGGGGGGGGGGTAGTTGGGGGCATACTATTTTATTGCTATTATTGTTGAATTATATTCCAAAAAAAAAAATGATGTGCGTAAATTTGTATGCATTTTAGACAAACGTGTTCGTTTACAAAAAAATGAAAGAAAAATTATTATTATTATTATTATTATTATTATTATTATTATTATTATTATTATTATTATACAGCACAGTGTGGCATTATTAGCCTATAGTCTATAGAAAAGTATGTTGATACCATTCAATAAGATTCATATATATGATGACCGGGTGGTGGACGGTTACCCACTGATTATTTTACGTGTTTCTATATAATTAGTGCTTTGAGGCAATTGATGGTTGACGTTATGTACAATGTGTTAATAAAAGAATTGTAAAAATATACAATTAAAAAAATACTGAATGCTTATTTTATTATTTAAAATTTAACTTTTGTAAGAACTGTAAAAAAAACCTACAATGAGAATAAAAACATGTTGTTGATCAATCCACCATTATCATGATCTTCTCTTAAGCGCATTACATTGTTGCATTGGCTTCCATGCGTTGATTGTAAATTAACCCTTTAGAGCACATTGAGACTCACGCCTTGTTTGAGACGGGCTGGTTTCAATTAGTGTATGATTTAATCCAATCTTATTGAATCCAATTTTATAAACGAAGTATATGATTCTAGTTTCAATTAAACCACTCGAATGCAATTTTGGATTTAGCACAATAGAAGTGGAATGGGGTATAAAAAACACGGTCACATTATTACAATACATAAATAAAAATAAAAACCTTTGCACATTAAGCAATCAATCAAATTAAAATGTGTTGTCTATACACATTTGCACTCTGTTTTATTAAATTAGTTAATTCAAGAAAGAACTAGCTGGGGCTGGTTGATGTTTCCAGATTTGTAACAATCTGCAAGCTCCATTGTTCGCTCGCATTCGAAGCCTCGCCCCATTTGTGTGTGTGAGCTTCTTGATTGGCTGGGGATGGGTGCGGGGGCCGTCATCGCTTGGAAAGCCCATTCATCTGTGCATTTGGGCGTTGGACTCTGCATCTTATTAGCAACAAGGGAGATTTCTCCATTTTCCACCCTGGCTACAGCAACAAACCTGGGATTTTTATTACTTCTCTCAACTTGACAGGCGTTTCTTTTGGTGAGAAATACCTATTTTGTGCTTTTTGTCAAGACTTTGAGATTACTTGCAGAGTAAACTTTTCAGAGAAGATCTTTCTACATATCTTGTATATAAGTAAGGCGCCAAAGTCTTTGTTCTCTTTTTGGATCGGTTCCGTGTCTTTGTTGGATAGAAAGCATGGGAGCGCAATTCTCCAAGACCGCTGCAAAAGGCGAAACCGCTGCTGAAATACCGGGAGAAGCCGCTGCTGCCTCCCCTTCAAAGACAAATGGACAGGTAAACCAAATTTAAATTATAAGCAGGATGATTTTAATGTATATTTAATTGAAGTAATTTTCGCAATGGTGCGCACTGAACGTTTTTGCTGGGAACCTTCTCCAAATCCATTCGGTGCGTCGTGAAAATGCCACAAGGATCAAACAAAGCTGTGTACCTCTTTGTAAAGCGAATCTAAATACTGGGATTTTTGTCATTATTATTATTTTTTTATATAGGTAATGGCAGTTGGTAGTGTTTGATAATGTAGAGATAAGCCTTAAATAATCTATCCACCCCTGTTTGCAATGTATAGTATTTTTGTGAACCTGCATGTAGTTTTTTTTGTTATTTTAATTTTGTATTTGAATGCATTCTGCGATACACGTGTATTGTGTGCACCATAATGTTGAATGTCTATCTAAATCCTATTTTTTCATGATACACGATAGAGTTGTGTGTGTGTGTGGCGTGGTCTCTAATGAGCGCCTCTCCAAATAGCGCTTTGTCTGAAATGATGCTGGAGCCAACAAAGGCATGTAGCTTTGGATGCCAATCTCGGCATTATCCATGCAAAGACTCTACGAATCATTAGAACAAGTAACAATAACATTATTGGTCAACTTTTTAATCGTAAACCGGATCGAAGCTGGTTTCTCACGGTTTTCACCAACTCATTTTTTGAGGCTTCTCCCGTTGTAGTAAAATCAGGAGGGTTATTGTAATTAGAATTTTTTTAAATTGCTGTGGTAAATTTTATAGATTGGTGTGTGGAATTTAAATTGGTAGTTATCGGTGTGAGTGTCATGCTTGGATACATTTCAAAATATCTTGGAGAATGGGACTGTATACTTCTGTAGCATGCATTTTAGAAAATGCCAAATGGTTGCTGAAATTGCACTGCTCGTTTGCAACAGAGGTTTGCTAGTCTTGCTACCACGCCTTTTTGTTCCTGATCGGCAACATTGTTACAATGGTGCATCTAGGCACAATGTAGTGACACGTGTATTGTATTTAAAGGGTTAATATTTTAAAACGCTTCAAAAAGTTGTTTTATGGTGTGTACGTATATAGTGTTCAATGTGCACGTTCTGATGCTTTTAATGAGCAGCCGATTTGATTTGGCTCTGTCGTTGGTGGCTCTCGTCAGAGCAGTATATACTGCTCTTGCTCTCGTTGTGTACCATCGCCCCCAGTGGAGAAATGAATCCATAACATGTGTTTGCATTTCATGGTTCCCTCAATCATTTCTGCTGCCTGGAATAGGGAAGGGTTTGTTTTTTCCCCATGGCTGAATGGATATATTGGTTACAGATTTATCTGTTTTATTGTTGGATAATGCTACACGCCCATACCTGTTCTAAATTGTGGGTGATCCATTTTATTTTGAGGGATGGCGGTTGAGCTAATCCCCTGTTATAGCCTGACACAATTTTTCTGCAGGAGGGGGTTGTATAAAGTGTGTTTTTTTTTTCTTTTTTAAATTGACTGTGTAGTGAAAATGATGGCTATTTAGAGAAACGCATGCCTTATTTGGAATAGTGGTCTGGTGCTGCCCCTTGTGATTCATAAAGGTTTTGCATTTTGCAGAACAGTGCTGCTTGACCTAAAGGATACATCCTTAAATGTGATTTTGGGAGGGGGGGGGATTTAGATTAAAAAAATGTAATTTCCATTTTTTCTTTTGTTTAGGAGAACGGCCATGTGAAAGTAAATGGTGACGCCTCTGCAGCAGAAGCTGGGAAGGAGGAAGAGGCTCATGCAAATGGAAGTGCCCCAGCTGAGGGCAGTCCCAAAGAGGAAGCAGGAAAAACTGAGGTGGCTGCTGCTGCCGACAAGGAAAGCACAGAGGGAGACAAGGAGAATGCAGAGGCAGCCTCTCCCGCTGAAGGAGAGGGTTCTTCCAAGGCAGAGGATGGGGCCACACCCTCGACCAGCAGCGAAACCCCCAAAAAGAAAAAGAAGCGCTTCTCCTTCAAGAAGTCCTTTAAACTCAGCGGCTTCTCCTTCAAGAAGAACAAGAAAGAGACCGGAGAGGGGGCTGAGAATGAAGGGGCAACTGGCTCCACAGAGGAGGCAAAGGACGAGGCAGCTGTGGCACCAGAGGCCACCAGCGTAGAGGAAAGCAAGCCTGCCCAGGAGGAGGCTGCACCTGCTGCCCCTTCCACCAGCACAGAGGAGACAAAGGAGGAGGCTAGCTCTTCACAAGAGGCCAAATCTGAAGAGATCGTGTCAGCAAAGCCTGCAGTGGAGGAGACCCAGGCAGCGGCTGCCCCTGCAACTGAAGAGCCCAAACCTGCAGAGGAGAAGCCTGCACCAGCAGCAGAGGAGAAGCCAGCAGAGGCAGCTGCTACCCCTGAAGCAAAGTCCACTGAGCAGGAAGCACCGAAAGCAGAAGAGCCTGCCCCCACACCCACCACACAAGAAGCTCCTTCTGAGGCACCAGCTGCAGCTGCAGAGTAGGGCTTGAACCCCCACAGAAAAAGAGGGGGGAAAAAAAGATAATCCCAAACTTTTCTTCCCTGTTTGTTTGTTTTGGAGTGGTGCCAGGTACTGGTTTTGGAGAACTTTTCTACAACCAGGGATATTTTTAAAGGTGGTGTTTTTTTTTTGTTTTTTTTTGTTTTTTCCCCCACAAATCCCATGTCATTTCGATATTGCCATTCCAACTGGCAGAGAAGTCCACGGCTTAAAAATAAAATTTGCAACACTTTTTTTTTTTTTTTTTTTTTTGCATCAGTATTAATGTGCTTTTTTTTCCCAAAATGTAAACTTGTCAATATATGGACATGCCTGTGGTATGAAGGAGATGATTGGTTGTTTATGGGGTATCAAACTTAAAATGAAGTGATTGGGATCCACAATTAAGTGGTACTGTGGCTGTGCCTAAATGTGCCGCAGATGTTAATTTAGTCTTTAAGAAATGAAGAAAGTCTGTGAGAAGTCTACCATAAGGTTTACAACACTAAGTCATTTTCTACTGCAAGGAGAAAAAAATAAGTAAAATCAGTTCCCAGATGAAATAGTTTTTAGCAAGTCCTAGGATCTTTTCTCTCTCTCTCTCTCTCTCTCTCTCATATTAGCTGTACCGGTTGGTGATTTAAGTAGAAATACAAGTTGTATAGGCTTTATTGTTTATTGCTGGCTTTATGATCTTTAATAAAGTGTAATTATGTATTACCAGCAGGGTGTTTTTAACTGTGATTATTGTATAAATGAAATCTTGATATCAAGAAGCACATGAAGTTTGCAGCTCTTTTTCCACCTTGCTTATTTTTGTAAAATAACAAACAAGTCATCCTGGAAGACCTTTAAAAAACCATTTTAAACTCAAAGCTGTGATAAGTGGAATGGTTCCTGTTTATATACTGTGGTATGTTTTTGATTACAGTAGACGATGCTTTTTTTTTCTGACGATTAAGGGAAAATCTCTGATGCAGTTTGTGCAGCATCTTGTCTATCATTTCTTTTTCTTTGTAAATACTGGAGAAGCTTTGACCAATTTGACTTAGAAATGGAATGTAAGTTTGCTTACAAAAAATTGCTATTAAACTCCTCTGCTAAAGGTGTTCTGAATTTCTGTGAGCACATGAAAAGCGAAAAATAAATGTGAATAAAATTTGACAATGACAAGCTTGGTCTCCATTCTTGTTGAATTAATTGAATGTACATGACTTGAGCTAGAACATGACCTAGCTACTTGAAATATTCTGTTCCAGAACTAGTTAAATGTAACAATTACATCAACATACAGTAAGGGGTGGTGGAGATGGATAAAGGGTTCTGGTCATGTAGGATTACATTCATAGAAAGTTAGCTTTAGCACCTTCATCTTTAGTTAAAAACCTTACATGATGTATTTAAATATTGTTATCATCCTTCATAACACATACAGCTTGAAGTGGTCTGGGCTAAATCCCAGATACCAATGAATTCTCTAAAGTACAGTTTCCGTCTAGCAGCAGACATGGTTACTAAGGTAGGAATTGATGTTCAAGGACAGAACCCACTTCCCAGGTTGTAAACGTTTCCTTTTATCCTCGGAGAACAAGCTTGGGTCGATCTATACCTATGCAATGCCCCTTATTGAGTGTGGGAGTGTCCTGCCATCTGCAACAAAACTTGATCACGAATGATACTCTGCAACTGACAATATGTAATCTATAAATAACAACCATTCTGCTGTACAGTAGTTTTACATTATATATAGGCTTATTAGTTTGAATACATTGAAAGACTTCTACATTGAATATCTATCATTCAATGATTTACAATAAGTTTCTTTTAATATTTTCATTATGTAAGCTTACACATAATAAACCTCAACCATGTCTAGTTGAGGTATTTAAGAGAAATATATTGAATAATTCATTTTATATTGCAATTTTAATATGTAATTCAAACAATCCTAAATAAACAAAACTATTGCATAGTAGGGAGTACAATACCCATTCTGAATTTTCTGTAAATCAATTAATAAAAAAAAAACATATCCTTAAAAAAGCATAAGTAATTTAAAAAACACCGGTTGCTTTTTTTTCTTTTTTTTACTTAAAATCAAATTGCTTTATTACATCATTACTTGACTCTAATGCCTCCCTTATCAGAGACTTGTGATCTTATGGCTAATACGGTACCTGGTTCAGCATGTGGTCATTTCTCTGGATTTTAGAGAATGACACTTCACAATGACTGATAATGTACAGATACTGGGGGCACTTTTTGATCATATTTAATGTTAATTTAATGCATAATCGTAAATTAAACAAGATTTACCTGAGTCGATGTTTGGTCGGGATTCTGCTGAGTCATCTATTCACCGAGGGATCACATGAGATTGCGTTGAGCATGTGCAGCTTCAGTCTTTAACACCATTGTGGACAACAAATTTAAACAATCCTTTATGAAAACAACATTATTAATTAGAGTACATACCCATAACTTAATAAAAGGGTGATATGAGGGAGGGCAGAATCCCGATCAAACATCGACTCAGGTAAACCTCGTTTAATCTATGATTCTGCGTCATCATCTCACTGAGGGATCCCATGAGATTTTAAAGACAATTTTGGTGTACACAATGGATAATAAACCAAAACTAAATAAATAAACTTTATTTAAAGTCCAATAAAATATAATTATTTCATATTTATTCCCACAGCTCTAGTGCTGTGTGCTTTAAACAAAGAAGTATCTATCCCAGCCTTTCCCATTACCTGCCTAATCCATCTGCTTACTGTACTGCTACTTACAGAATGAAATGGTTTTACGCAACTAAATAATAACTTAGACTCGTCACGTCTAAGATCTGCTGTTCTGGTGATGTAATCGTCTAATGTCTTTATAACACAAATGTTACTATCTTCTTTGAATGTCTCAAGTTCAATAAAGAAACTCTTAAGTGAAGGAATACTCTGTTTTAACCTCCCTAACTGAAAAACAACTTTATCCTGAAACCTAGTCATCATATTCAAATCTAACATTTGTAAAGACTGCACTCTTTGTGCACTAGTGCCAGTAACATAACCAAGTTTAAAATTAATTATTTTACTGACAGTCTACTATTATCTAGATTTCATAAGTATGTCAAAACAATGCTTACATCCCAAATGTAAGCATATCTAGATATTGTTGGTCTTTTTTGAGAAACACCTTTCTTAAACCTGACAATTAAAGGACGTTCCCCTATTGTATTATTCCCCTGTACTAATATAACAGATGAAAGAGCAGCTCTAGCTGTGTTAATTGAACTGTAACCTAGTCCAGATTCAAATAAATTAGTCAAAAATGGTAAAACATGCCCTAGAGATGCATGAATGGGATCAATACTCCATTGACAGCAGAACACTGTCCATCTCTTAAAATAAACTTTGTACTGCTTTTTTGTGGGCTCTCTCCATGCATCCAAAATGATTGATTGCGCTCTTTCTGGAACTCTTTGCACTTGGAGAGCTCTCCGGACAAGCGACAGACCATTAAAGTTATTTTGTGTCTCAAAGGATGTAAAGCCTGTGAATGGGGGAATGTCAATAGGCTCCTTGATCTGGGAAGGAGTCTGGGATAGTCTGTTATCATGGCCATCAGTCTGGAATACCGTGGCTGTGTTGGCCACATCAGAACTATCATTATTCCCTCTGCTTTGTCCAGTTGATTTTTCTGAATGCAATTGCAGATCGTACTGAAAGGAGGGAATGCATAAAAATACATCTGTGTCCATGACATTGAAAATGCATCGATATGGGATGCTTCTGGATCTGGTTTCCATGAGACAAATCTCTTTAATTGTGCATTTAATCTAGAGGCAAAAATGTCAATACGTGGAGTATCCCAAACCTTAGTGATTTTTTAAAATATATGCCAATCTGGCATCCATTCTGTACTGTCATTGAATACTCTAGATTTTCTATCTGCTACAGTGTTTAATACACCAGCTAAGTGTGTGGCAGATAACCAAATGTCCTTATTTAAACTCCACATCCAAATGTTTTGTGCAATAGAATTATTGCATAGATTTTATTCCACCCATGTTATTAATATAAATAAGTGCTGTTACATTATCCAGCTGTAGTTGAATGAGAGTGTTTGATAAATCATGACATAAAGCTTTCAGAGCAAATAATGCTGCTATCATCTCCAATTCATTTATATGTCTCTTAGATTCTGCATCAGTACACCTGCCCCCTGCAGTTTTTCCCTTAAGCACTGCTCCCCAACTTGCTGTGGAAGTATCTGATCTTAAAACATACTCTGCATTAAAATGATACATTCTTTTGTGTGCTGTAAGAATGTTGTCAATCCGCCAAGTAAGACCAAGTTTCACGTCCTCTGTAATGTTCATGTAAGCCTCACAATTCCCATTGTTAAGTTTCAGTTCTTGAATTTTTCCCATTTCAAGCGATCTGTAATAAAAGTGACCGTACTCTACACCCTGAAAACTGGACACTAAATATCCTATAACTTGTGCTGTCGCATGAATTGTGGCTTTCTGCTTACACCTAAACTCTATACAAAAAACTAATTTAGTAGGGTGAACAATAAATCCCATATTCTGGAATGTCTGTACTGTAGTCTTGACATTTTCTCTACAAATTGCTTTAGTTTTACCTAGAATTAATGTGTCATCAATATAGGACACTATATCAATTCCATGCCTTCTAAGAGTAGCTAAAACTGGTTTTAGCAATTTTGTAAACAGTCTGGGAGCACATGACAGTCCATCGGGCATGCAAGTAAATTGGAACAGTATACCTTCCCATTTAAATCTGAGGTGTTTTCTATGCTCAGCTGCCATAGGCACAGAGTAATAGGCATCTTTGAGATCCACTGAAGCCATATAACAATCTTGTGATATTAATTTTGTAGCAGATAAAACAGATTCCATTTTGAAATGATAATCCACTAATTTATTGAATTCTTTTAAATTTAGTATAAGTCTATAAGACCCATCCTTTTTTGGTCTTATAAAAACATTAGAAATCACTGCAATCGACAGCACTGCTCTGCTACTTAAATTACACCTTTGGACAACATGTTAATAATTTTTTTTTCATTTTTGTGAAAAACAATTGTTTTCCTAGGTAGAGTGGGGAAAGGTTTATTCCCTGCAATAAACTCAATATGACAATGAGAAGCAATGTCTAATACATGCTTGTCTGATGTAAGTTTTTCCCATTCACTAACAAATTTACATAATCTACCTCCTTCAAATTCATCAGGAAATACTTCAGTCAAATCAGTTTGTGTAAGTCTTACTTTTTCACTCTCTTGGGTGTCCTCCTGTTTGTGCCCTAATGCCTGAGACTTTTCACTTCCCCTTTCTTCTTTTGAAAGGATTTTGTGTTGTTGTGGCTCATCCAACCTAAAAAAAGAATGGACGTTGACGGTCCATATCCTCTGCCTCTGCCACAAACTTTCCACGGCTGGAATCCTCTACCGGATCCTCTGAAGCCTCTGTATCCTCTGCCGCTAGTATTACCCGACATGATCTTGGCTGCAACTTTGTTTGCCTTTTCTATGTCTTTTAGACATATTACCACCAAACAAAACATTATTGATGGGCACAGACGAAGAAAGTAAAGCATTCTCACTTGCGACAGTTCAGCTCAAAATTAGCATATCCCGTTATTGACACGGCATCAACTCCCAATCTGATAATGTTATCTAGGCTCTCTCTGAAAGTGTCCTGCTTACTTTCTCTCCTATTTAACATTTTGTCAATCATTTGCAGTGTAGCCGTTTTCACTAAAGCCGACTGGCAGCACTGAAATGTTATGTCCAGTGACCGTGTTTGTGGTTGTAATCTCTGCCAAATTAAATCATCAACTCTTGTAGTTACTAGCCTCACAATTGTTAGGTCTGCATACTGCATCTATTCTTTCCTTAATTTTATCTTCAACCGTTTTTTCTGTTTTAAAAAACAATTTATTTACCATATTTGCCAACTGTGAGTTAACTGGTTCTAAGAGATTTTCTATTGTTTCTATTTTCTCAGCTATGTCTGAAAGCAAACTATCCTGTGTCTGCACTTTTGGTGTTACATCACTCTGGATGTAGTCTACGGCTTCATTAATTAGTTCAGGTGTGCTAACCTGTGGCCCCCTTTTTCTAGACCCTTCTCCAGACAAAGACTGTTCAACATCTTCGTCAGAACCGTGCTCAACTGTTTCCCAATATTCCTGGCTACGCCAGGATTGTTCCACGAACTGCTGTAATTGTCAAAAAATTGTCTTTCATTGACTTTTGCAAAGCCAAAAATTGACTCCGTTATCATTTTCCCAAACTGTGCAAGTTCACTGGCAGTACTTGTATCGCCTCTATCTTGCGAAGAATCACGCAGTTTTTTATTTTTTCTCTTAGTGTCGGTTTCGTTTTCCACACCACTAAACACCATGTTGTGTTTTCTTTTCTGCTTTCAGCATTTTACATTGCGTCTGGGTGGAGTTGGGATCAAATTGTCCTAAGAACAGTTGATACGGGGTGGGGCTGGGGTGCATCATTTTTCACACACCCAGTTAATAGCTGGTTGGACCCCCTCTAGCAGGAATGATGCACACTTATGATAACCTTGCCCATGTCTTCCTGGGGGCTGCGGTTCCACTCTTCCTACAGGAACAAGACTGGCTCACAGGCATCTACCCAGGGTGTCCCAGATGTGCTCTATAGGATTTAGGTTGGGGGGACATGAAAGGTCGAGGTAAACGATTGATTTGGTGCTGCTGGAGGAAATCAGTCTGATGAAAGTAATCCTGTAAAGTTCAGGATTACTTTCAAAATTATTCTGCTTGCCTACAAGGCCCTTCATCATACAGGCCCACAGTATCTCTCCAACCTGCTGACCCGCTATGTACCTGCACACAAGCTGTCGTCAGACTCAGACTTGCTTGTTATACCCAAGCAAAAGTGCACCACACTCGGAGAGCACTCTTTTAGCTCCATGGCCCTGACTCTGGAACTCTTTCCCAGCCTTAGTGCGTGTAGCTCCCACAATCGCTCGCTTCAAATCAACTCTCAAGACCCACTTGTTCTCTGTTGCTTTCAATGCTTTTCAGGCCTGATATCTGTTATTAGCTGTTGTCTAAATTGCTACTTCAGGTTTTTCACTCCATCTTATTTGTATGATTCTGTGTGACACACACACATCCACAATGTTTAGAATTCACATCCTAGCCTTTTATTTAATGTATTTGTATTGCATTGTTTTTATTTATTTAATATTTTTTCTTTTTCTTTTTACTATGCCCTGTATTTCACTCTATTTAATGTATTATGCATTGTTCCTCACTATCTTGTAAAGCGTTTTGTAATGGTGGTCCACTATGAAAGGCACTATATAAAATAAATATTGATTGACTGATGGTGATTTGTCATCGGTAGTGGAATGTAGGGGCATCATCCATAAAAAAACATGGCTGTGTAGATGATTTCTGATTGTCGGGGTTGATACATTGTAGCCAGCATCTTGACGGAGTTAATTTGCATGTACTTTGCCCTCAATCTGCTGACCATAGACTGCACAATGCCCAATGTCTGGGCAACAACAGCTTGCCTAGTGCCCATTCCCAACATGATGACTGTCACGTTCTGTAATGATTCACTAAACACATAGCTTAGAACACAAACTTGCTTACTGACTTGCACACATATACTACCATTCTTATACTGCCATGTGTCTCCATAGACTTCTATATAAGGCACTGTGGCAATGTGCCCCGCCCCTGTGTGCATTTCTGTGTTGTATGTTGTGTGTGTTAATGTTGGTGTATTGTAGTTGGTACACCGGATATAATGTGGGTAATGAGCACGAGTATTTAAAATGTTAATTGTATTTAGACACGGTGATTGCACTTCACTTCACATGCATTTAAAGTATTTAATATGTGAGCACGAGGTTGCACATAATTAATTCACATGCTGGGATTCAAGTGAATAATTAATTAGTAATTGAATCCCGGCACAACAGTATATATAGATGCACGTTTTACTCACTCGGGGTTGTGTGTTGGTGAGTGGAGAATGGGTGTGGAGAGGAGGTATTCAGAAAGAAATAACAATTGCTCTTGCGCGCTGGAAGCTCCAGCGCGGTACTTGTTGGTCTGTTCGTCCACTTTGTTTGTTTGTCTATTTAATTTGGCCAACGCGCCGTTTTGTTTGTTCAGTCTGTGTTTTCTGTTTTGTACAACCTTTTTATTTTGCAATAAACCAGTGCAAGCAAGCGCCTTCATCATTTCACCGTCCTGTGTGTGTTTCCTTTCCTGGGTCTGACGTAATCACTCAGCCAGCCGTGTGACAAGCACCCAGCACCCTTTAGGGTAGTCCCACCCTGGTCCTGGAGAGCCCCAGCCCTTGGGCAATTCTAAATAAAAAAAAATAATAATGTGTAAAAAATAATGTGATATCTTAACAATTGTAAGTCGCCCTGAATAAGGGCATCAGCTAAGAAATAAATAATAATTTATAAAACTGAAATGATAGCAATACATTTTTAACTTTTCAACAGCAATCGGTTTATTATCAGATGAGCAAAAGCAACTGAACAATGTAGATAAATAAGGTAGGTAAAAAAAAAAACATTTTACAGAAGCGCACAGCACAAGAATTTATTTTTCTTTTTTCCGACAAAAGGGTTTTCCATTACCTTGAGTCTAAGGCTGTTCACAATCAACACAGATAATGCGCTTTTCTACGCCGTCTTTCTGCACAGGGCACCGCTGTCTGAAGTTTTATTTTTATTGCACTTTCCAACCTGGCATTGGCGTCTCTTGCGGCTCTCAGCGGGGTTGCCAGCTTCAGCTGTGGGTACATGCTTGGCAGTCTCCCCCTGTTCCAAATGCTTCTTGCGAAGTTGCTGTGCTAACGGTAAAATATAGTCTCTCCTTGGTAAATTCTTCTCCATGCATTCTTTGTAAAGTACCCAGGAGTTGATGGCTGCTAGGTCCAATACATTGTAAAACACCTGAACAGACCACCGTCGGGAGCCAGCTTTCATGGAATACTTCTGTGCCATCTGATCCAAAGCATGTAATATATCTCCTTTATTTCTTCACTCCCGTGTTTCATGCTTTGTGAGAATATTTAATACATACGGACAGAAAGGTACACGAACGCACAGCCCCATATGTGTTACACGACTGGAGAAAATTACATTTAAAACCAAAAACTGCCAAAAAGACTGCCGCAGGGCTTCTAGTGTTAAATTCTAGTGTTGATGATATTTTTATTCAAATGTTCATCATGCTCCTCCTTAGATTTGACAAAGACCAAGATGTCGTCCATAAATACCATGGCTCCTTTCACCTCACTTAGCAGCTCTGTCATTCTCCTTTGAAATATCTGTGGGGCACTGGTAATCCCAAAGGGTAGTCGACAGAAACAGAACCTGCCAAACGGTGTGGTCCTGCGACTGGGAAAGAAATCATCTGAGGTTCGTATAACATATTTCTACCTTAGCACTGCTTCATTAAGCCTTTTTAAGTCCACACAAATTGTGACTTGCCCATTCTTCTTTGTGACAGGCACCATCGGAGAACACCAAGCTGTCGGTACAGAGACACACTCCTTTTTTAATATTATTTTTACTGGTTCACAACTTAAAAGTCCAATTTCTCCAAATACCCCACAATTTATGTCTCCTAGCCTCTGTATTAAGCCAATTATAGTAGCAACACTGCAACCGAGTAGATTATCAACTTGATTGTGCTTCACAATACAAATTCTGAATTTAAAAGACTCATCCTTTTCTCTAGTGTGTGCTTCAAACTGCCCTATGTATTTTAGCACTTCTCTTGGGCTGGTTAGCACAATGTTTACCTTTTCAGTTTTGACATGGGATTCATGCGATTGAATATAGCTTCTGAAATAACTGTAGTATCAGCCCGTGTCTATCTTAAAGTTAACTGTTGCTATATGTTTTTTTAACTCGCCACGCAGGTTCTTCATTATCATTGCATGTAATCAATCCCAGGAAGAAAGCATTGGTCTTTTCAGTTGTTATTTCTTGAATTCCTTTTGTGAGACAAACAACTGCAACATGTCCTATTTCTCTCCCTTTGCTGGACACGTTTCATCTCGTGCACCACTTCCGATACAGTTTTGCTTTGGTTTACGTTGGCCGTGACGCTGCGCTGTTCGATTTCTGAACCGGCCAGGGCCTCCCCACTCTAAATGGGTTCCGAGTTACTTCATCTAGGACTCGCTAATGAGCTGCTGTTTTTTTTTTTTTTTTAATAAGCTGTAAGTGTCGCACTATCTCTAGTGCAGTTTCCAATGTCAAATCGTTTTTTAGTTGTAATTTTTGTGATCGCCTTATCCAGAATTCCATTATCGAGGGGCTCCTTCTTGGCATATCAAATGTGCCCTATAGCTTGGAGATCGCCAGTTTGAATCCAGGCTATGTCACTGCCAACCGTGGCTGGGAGTTCCCAGAGGGTGGTGCACAATTGGCCAAGCACTGCCCGGGTGGGGAGGGTTCAGGTAGGTCAGCTGAAGAATCCTTGGGTCACCGCACACCAGCAACCCCTGTGGCTGGCCGGGAGCCTGTATGCAATTCAGCTTAATGTTTTGTGACCAGTGTATGTGCAGGTTTACTCTGAACACTTTGGAAGTCATGTGGAACATCAGATGGAAAGTGACACAGGACTGACTATCGAGCATTGCAATTACGAGAATGAGAGATTAATACCATGAACTAAAAATGTAGGGGTTTCTGAACAAAAATATGAACTAAAACAATTTAGTAGTTGTAAATAATTTAAGATGTAAATCAGGTTAGCTGTTTCACATTATCTGTTAAGCAAACTTGAAATGCAAAACTTGAAATTCAATGTGAAAATATATTTTGTATGAGACTACACCAAATGTAAGGGTTACAGTTCGATCTATTTATTGTTATACAGCACCATCTTGTGGGAGTTTTACAAATTACGATGTTGGTGCCTTAAGGAGGGAACTTTAAACAGAAATAATATTCATAAGGCAATGATGCACAGTGAGTTTTAATCAAATGCTTAACATTTAATATTTCTAAAAGCTTTTTATAAAGTCTCGTGCCCAGAAAGCACCAGCAATTAAAGGCAGATATACTATTGTACTATACAAGTGTATCAAATTACAGACTGTAAACAAGCCTCCACATTAAAATATGCTTAATTTTCAGATTCATGTTGTTAAATAATCCCATCTTCAGAGCAAAAAAATGACATACCAAAGCACTGAAAAGACTGCTGGTTGAAACCTGTGTCACTGAATGTATTGTTTTAGTACTGATAAATCTTACAGGGAAAAAAGAAATGTGTGGCAAATTAGATTAATTTTATTAATCATGTGCAACCATGTAAAGCTACTCCACTTACTGTGTTACAAAAGCTTCGCACAGCTGATCAATGAATACAAGCAAGTGGACTAGTTTGTACTGTAGGTTTTATTGAAATGCAAAAAAAAAAAAACTTAAATTTTACAGATTTAGTATGCATACATTATCATCTTGTCTGGTAAACACCTAAATACAAACATGTATAAAAAAGGTAAGAAAAAAATGCACACTTGTAAAACACGAGACATTTCCCCTTACAACTGCAGATGTTTAATGTATTAAAGAACTTAATTTGATCCTACAAACCACGATGCAATAGAAAATTTTATCCTGCTTCAAAAGAAAACCCAGTTTCTTTCTAAACACACCCCTACATCTAAA
Organism: Acipenser ruthenus; assembly: GCF_902713425.1. NCBI lineage: Eukaryota > Metazoa > Chordata > Actinopteri > Acipenseriformes > Acipenseridae > Acipenser > Acipenser ruthenus. The sequence continues at coordinate 77,249,394 of NC_081194.1, forward strand.
CAAACTGTTAAAATAAATACTTAAAGTTGTATTTAAAAAAAAAAAGTCCATTCTATTGCAAATAAGTCTTCAGCTCTTCATTATTTCCATAGCTTACTTGCAATAACAGTTAATGGTCTCAAGGATTACTGGGCTGCTCGGTCTTAATGCTGTTGGTGAAGAGAATGAAAATTGGTTATGTTGAGTATATAAACCAAACAATGTGCTGTGTCTGAGACCTTCATGCAAAAAGTGCATTTTGTGAAGACAAAAAGCCTGCCTCATGCAAAGTTTCAGTTAAAGGCAGGGGCAATTTAAAAACATCAAGACAACACTATTTGTGAAACATGGGAGTTTCCATCTAGTAAAGATCCTTCCAGTTAATGGTTTTGATCTTTATCTATGCTTTAAAAACTCTGTACTTTAATCAACATTTGGTCCAAGTCTGTATTACACACAATTAAAAAGAATTAGACAAAAAAAACAAAAACAAACATGCTCTTTCCTATATAATATTTTAGGATACACCTCCACCCCGGTTACACAAACATTTCATAGCTGTCATTGTTTCAGAAACAAAAAGTACACCTACAGTTACAGAAGTGAACGTATGAAACACCTACCTTTTGTCATCTGTCTTTTCTGAGCCGCTGTCTTTAGATTTGTCTTCTTCTTTCACTTCTGTATTAAAAACAAAAACACAGGAGTCAAATTAAACTTGTTTTAAGACTCAATTTGCAGACAGTGCTACGGTCAGTAGAAAACAAGAAAATAAATACATTTTTTTTATGTACATGAGATACATATATATAAGTGTGCAGTATTCGGCTCAACCAAAACACTCTTCATTCCAATCTGAATGCATTTGCTGTGCAATAAACGGAATACAAACCGGCTTTCTTATCCTCTGTTTCCTTCTTGTCTTCGTCTACTCGAGCCCTTTTTGCACTTTTCTTGTGATTTGCAACATTTCTCCTTCCACCTTCTCCTTCATCTTCGGAGTCAGAAAACTCTTCATCACAGGCTATCCTTTTATCAGATGCTCGGACTAAAAACAGACAAAAGGGTTACAGTAACGTTAATTAAGGAATTTAGTCCCCTTATTTAACCAGGGGAAAAATTCACATTGAATTACTGAGCATTGGGTTTCAGTCCCGTGCACATATATGAAACTAAGAATCTTAAAGGTTAAGCCTTTTGAAGTGGGTTTAAAACACTCATGATGTGAATATTTATGTAGCCTAGCCAACAAGACGCGCATTAGAAGAGCTGGATGCTAGAAATTACTTGAAATGCGTTTGTCTGGGTCTTCCTCATCTTCTTCGCCACTGTCATCTGCAATGGCGTCCTCTGGAATAGCCTGCATCTGAACTCCTGGGGCATGGGGGAGCATACGCAGGTTCTCAAACAAGCGCTGCCTGCAGAGGAAAGTGCAAGCACAGCAACACCATGACTAGCTAGTTACATCATATTCTGATATGTACTACATGATCAAATTAATAAACAAACAAGAATTAAGACTAAACTAAATCTATAAACTTTTTTTGTCCATCCATAACTTCAAAAATCTTACCGATTTCCCCCTCTTAATTAAACTAGATATTAGGTCAATGACTAATTTTAAGGAAAACACAAAATAATCCTTACTTGATCTTGTCCAAATACTCTTGGGTGTTCTGGTTTGTCATGTTGGAAGGACTGATGTGCAACTTAAAATCTGGTCCGAAGTATTCAAAATAATCATTGTAGGGAAGCTCTGAAAAGTAGGAAAAGCAATCAGATTTGAATGGTACCCCAGCTGAAGTCATGTCACTGTCTTTTCTAATTGGCTGTACATGAACAGGGTTCTCCCCAGGAATACTGTACAGCTGGGTGGCAGTGCATTATAGCCGAGAGCACTTAACACAAAAATAAAAAGAAACGCCACCTTAAATATATAATAAGACAAAGAATTACAGTAATAATCCATCCTAATTCATACCCAGGCAGCCCGCCCATCTGAAAAGTCCTGTGGAGAACCCTGATGAAGAGCCATATCCACAACAAACAATGACATTTTTAGAGAACAATTCACAATTCAAAAGAGGTTTGCATACACATTTAAGTAGTAGACATAACACCACAGAAATGACACAAGCACAAACTTTCTCCCCTTCTCTCCTCCACAGATGAGAAGTGTGTATTAGAACAGGGGATTGGTTAAAGGCAGGTTGTGGGATGCAGCGACTGGTTAAAACACCGCCCCAGAGAAACGGTACGACGAGGTAGCCCCTAGTGTACAACCTCAATATTGTGACAAAATGGCGTAACACTAGAAAAGTGCATATTAAAAAACACAGCCTAGGTGAAGATACGCACCAACTGATCGGACGAACACGACAGCGTGTCCACGAAAAACATACCAAACTCATAACGCTCTCCAAGCCAACATACCATTAGGAATTTCTGAATCTAGTGCAACAGCGGTCTCGTATGTCCAACACCGAGCAACATTTCGAATTGTGTAGCCCCCTCCTCCCAACATCAGCAGGGGCAGGTTGAAAGTCTTCATATACTCGACACATTTAGCATGACCTGGAAATGCATCAAGCAGTAACATTACACACAACAACTATACAGTGTTAGAATAAAAAAAGAAAGTTTGACAGTAAACACTGTTTATTATTTCATAATAACAGGCAGTATTAATTGATCTAACTCAGCATTGCTCCAATGTTGCCACCAGGGGGATTGTGTGTCCACAGCAGGGCTTGCATCCTGATTTACTATCAGTTCTTAAGGGCTAGCCCTAATGTCTACAGTCACCCTGACTTCTGGCCAACTGTCGCCTCCTATTGGCAAGGTTTTGCTATTAAGAACACAATTACCTTCTCTTCGACAGTGCTCAGACTGCAGTGGCAGCAGATACTCTGTGGGAAGGATATTGACACTACCTTTTTTTTTAGTGAATAAAAACCAACACTGACTTGCATCAAATCCTTGATGACAAGCAGGGTTCTTGTCATGTGTTATGTGAAACTGACTTTGCTATTCCAATCCTTCCACACGCTCAGTCTTTGGTCAGGAAGGCCGATATTAAATGTACTGTTAAATTCTGTATAAATGGTCCTATAACTATAACCTTTGGTCCTGTTGGTGTGTAATACGAATGCGGTCTGCTGCTTATGTATTTATTTCTTAAACCTCTCCTTTGTATTGGAATCCGCATATGCGCGCACACACACACACAGTGGCTCACCTTTAATGGTGAGATTGAAGCATCCAAGCCTATCTCCAGACAGCGAATCTGCTCCACACTGCAGCACCACAGCACTAGGCTGAAACATTTCCATAACTTTTGACAATACCTACACAGAGAAGGAAACAAAACAAAAAAAAAGTGTAGAAAGAAATATTGCAAAAAGCTATTTTATGCTCTGGAAATTAAACTGATACTTACAGGTTTAAAAATCAGTTCATAGGATTCGTCGTCTATACCATCCCTCAGTGGATAGTTGACAGCATAGTATTTGCCTTTCCCTGCACCAATATCCTGTGAAGTAAACAATGAAAGATTAACCACCCATCTGCCCATTTATTTTGGCAATTTCCATGTTAAAAATTAGCTTTTTTTTGCAAATTTTTCATTCTTAGCCCTCAAACAAGCAATTTGGACAGTTTCCAAAACAATTCTTGCTATATATTTTTAAAATATACACTTATTGTGACTGATAAACGGAAATGCAGTATTTCAATAGAAATTTAATAACAATGTTTACAATTGTAGTATTACAATATAGATCACAACATAACATTTTTTTCCCCCTAATGGCAGCATTATAGAAGTATAAATAACTTTTTTTTTTTACAATGGCAGCATTATAATAACATTATAATACTTGGGAGACATATCACTTTTTAGAAATTATTTTTTATGCGATAGATTTCAAAGCAGACGCACTTCAAACCCTCATCAATGCTAACGTCTTCATCTAGCACATATACATCAGAAAACTTCAGTCGCAAATTTTCAATCACGTCATATACAGTATCTTCCCCAGTTTCAGGTACAGGTGTATAGCGCTGTTCTATGAATAAATAACTAGGTCGTTTTGACCAGTACCAAACCTGACAAGGCTTCCTTACAATCTGTAACACCAACAAATAAATAAAGAAATCTCCTCGTTTTATTCTCTGTAGATACACAGGCATCCGTTTTTCACTCTCAGCTGCGTATATACAGATGACCTGGTCGGTCAAGCACATTTCTCAGGGACTGCTGCCATCTACCAGTAAAAAAATAATACTGCATACGCTTTTACAATACAGTTCTTAATTTTTCATTGAAGCACGTTAAAAAGACATATTAACCTTTGCAGATGCACATATAAAAGCACCTGCACTCTATTCTCACGGGACTGACAAATTTGAACTTTGATGCACTCCATGTGAATCGTGGGATAAGCAGCTGGGTGGTTAAGACATTTTTTAAAGATAAAAGCTGCAAAAGGCTAAGAATTTGATGTGAATTAAGCTACTGTATTTACAAGTTTATAATAGAGTTGTATTCCTCTTAAATGAAAGGGTTTAAAAAAACTAGAAAAGGAGGCATAAGGAAATGGCATCTCTGGTTGAACAGTTTGTAAACATGACAAAATGGATGTGTGAAAAAGCATGTGATCTGGATCATTGATACATATGGTCAAAAGTTAACATCTGTAAAGGAAGTTTGACAGAATAATAGAATGCAGCTGTGTTCCACCTGTGTAAAAGACAGCACGTGGTCTGTATCTCCGACATGGCCAGAGATTAAAACTTACTCAAGCATGAAGCCAGTATCTAAAAGGCACTGGGTCTTCATTCAGAAATCAGTCAAGGACCACAATATGTCAGGCATACATGTTCACAGGTCAATGTAAAGGGAACCATTCCGTTTTGCCAGAAGAGATTCCATAACAATGACAACATGAAATCAGCTTCTCAAACAGCGTACAAGATATGAGCAACTGAAATAGCAGTGCCGTTGGATTTACAAAACTATCAGCTCCCCGCACAGGAATGCTTAACTCAGTGACCAACTGTCTTCTGAAACAAGCATGCAGAACAAAGAATAAATCTCTTTAAGTGGACTAGCCAACATACAAGAAAGTCACTGAATTCTTAAGTCAAGAAAAGGACAGGTACATTGGGACACTGGCAATCAGAACACATTGAACAAGTGCCAACCTGAGCTGACAAATAGTGTGAGCGATTAAATAAATCTCACTTACCCGCAGGTCACCAGTGCCAGGGAAGTATTCGCCATATTTATGGAACGAAACTGTCATGACACGGTCTGTTGTATAGAATGCTTCTTCAACACCATCCCCGTGATGAATGTCGATATCAATGTACAACACTCTCTGATGATATCTGAAAGAACATCAAACAAGTTAGTTATATACCAACTAGACCAACATCATAAACACACTGGCTTTAGTTACAGATGAGTTGTACAAAGGCAGAAAACTACAAGCATTTATTTATTTTTACAATTGGCCAAAACAATACAGTATTTACTTTATTTTTTGGTGGGTTAATCAAACAATTATTTCTAGATTATTTCTACCTACGATCTGTAATTTACTCCTGTTTTTTTTTTTTTAATCTATCCATGTTAATGTCACAACTTCAAATTGGTCCTTTGAAAGCACTTACTTTAGTAGCTCGAGGATGGCAAGGACAATATCGTTCACATAGCAAAAACCTGAAGCCTCAGACTTCTTAGCATGGTGAAGTCCTCCAGCCCAGTTGACAGCAATATCAGTCTGCTGCCTGTTCAATTTCACTGCTCCGGCTTAAGAGTTACAAGATATTATTAATAGTAGTAGTAGTAGTAGTAGTATTACACTATACTTTCATGTACTCGCTTGTATCACACAAGAACAAATATATAAATGCAACTGTTTAGACACTTACCAGCAGAGCCACCTGTGGACAACTGGCAAAACTCAAACAATCCGTCAAACACAGGACAGTCTTCACCAACGTTAACTATAAAAGGACACATTATAGAACTGTTTAGGGTGCTGCAGAAACAGTTGCACTTCAAAGGGACAAAGCGTACATATTTGACAACTATGTTCACAGTGAGTTATGAAGGTTGATATTTGTGGACAATTTACAAAAACGTCTGACTCAGAGCTAACTAGTAAAGTAGCGATGGGACTGCAGTGTAACCAGCATTCTAATTCCAGACGCTGAGTGCGGAGTTACTGGCAGTATCACTAAGAATCCCTACTTTTCTTGAACATGGTTAAACTAGGCAGGTTGTTGTACGTGAAGTGACAGCAAGTAAAAAGTGAAACTGAAGTTTCAAAACGCACAATATTTCTTTATCTGCAACTGAATTCATTCTGTCCAGCTTAGGGCTGAATTTACTGTTGTAGACCCATAAAATGTGCATTGATCAGTTTCCATCTGTACTGTTCAATTGGTACTAGCATGTGTAAATCACGCCAGAGGTCCAACAGTTAAGAGGATATTGTATCTTACAGAATCGGATATGGTTCTACTGTATACTGCAGAAACTACCGAAGCCATAAATGCTTGCACACATGAACAGCATTTTTTTTTTTTTTTAAATCACTATAACATCAAATTATATTTCAATAATGCTTACATCTTTGCATCTGTTTGCTGTATTCAGACATATTTTCTGATCTTATAGATCTGAGGAATTTTATGTAATCATCACTGTGGTACTTTGTCATTTCTTCTGCTGTAGCTTTGTGTGGTCTCTAGAAAAAACAAATGCAACAAATGTTTAAAATGTTTTTGTTTTTTTTAATCCTTGAATAAAGATAAAGAATAAATGTTCAAACAAACAGTATGCATTAATTATATTGCAAGAACAAAACATACGTATATTTCCATTTTTCTGTAAAGGCCATAGTTTAACAGGAGGTTGTGAGTCATGCGTATTCTGTGAGGTTTCATTGGGTGACCCTGTCCATAGTAGTAGTTTCCAATGTCACCTAAAAATAAAACATTGCAAGTTAACACAGTAGCTGCTGCGAGAATCCTCCATGAAGCAGTGTTTCACAACAGTACATATTAGAGGCAACTCCTATTTACATACCCAGCTGAACTGCAATTCCAGCAGGCTAGAAATCTTGTAGACCTATCATCTAACTTTACAAAGAATTTGTCTTTAATCAAAACTCACCCTTTTAAAACAACTCAATAACTTCTTAAAGACATATGTGCAGAGACAGGGTAGCCCAACTTTCTGCACCATTAAGCCCCTAGCATATTAGTACAGGATAATGCTTTGCTAAAAGAAGGATTTATAAAAAAAACTAGACACTGGTGTATGTGAATAAAAGCAAAGCATACGTGTGACCTACAGCGCTAGTGTTTATGTATCAGGAATCCATATAAAAATCTAGTCTAAATGTAATGAAAGAGCTAGAAAAGAAACAAATCAAAAATACAATTATCAGAGGAGGGTTGCCTGTGCATCAAAATGTTGCAAACAAGTTCATGAATTTATGCTACACTAGATGCCCCCCCAGAAAAAAACAAAAATGTATGAAAACCTTTAGAATTGCACCCAATATCTCTAGAAAATAGAGGGTGCATGTTCCTGTGTTTCTAACTGTAAACAATTATGCTTGTGAAATGATCAATATCTACTGAATATATTGAGACAATCCATGCAAAATGCACTGAAATCCATACACTACTAAGCACATCATGTTAAGTCATATTATAGTAGATTCTTGTTAATTACATAGACTGCCTAAAAAAAGCATATGCAATTAACAGTAACATATACAGTGCATTACAAGTGCAATTAATTGTATACAATTGTGAAGCACATTTCTTATGAAAATGTATTTATGTGTTCCTTATAATTGCATATTCTGGTTAAATGCATAAAACAAGCATAGGGGTTATGCAACACGAACCTACCACATGCACATTTTCATAAGAAATGTGCATTACTTTTTTTTTTTCAACAGATATGCAATTATGTATGCAACTAATTGGATACACTACTTGTATAATTGTTAAACCTCTAAACGAACCTAATATATTGGCACGACGTGGCTAAAATGAGTCATTGGCACAAAACAAGCTAGAAAAATACTGACACGTTGTTAAATGTTTTTTTTTTCTTTATATATTTTTTTCTTATTTACTGACTGGTACAACTCTGCCATTACAACTAAATTAACTTGCTCTGCAAGTACTGGGGACCCTCCCTCAACGCCTATGCAGCGCACAGATGTGGGCCTAGGGGCCTAATACCTGCTGCACGTGAAGTGCTCTTATAAAAACAAACCCCAAAAATGCTCCAAAATGAAATACGTACCTTTAAAATAAAAACCTCTGCACATTTACCTCTCGATTGCCTTTAGCATAAACCTCTCATCTGGCAACACTGGCGTTACACCCGGTTGAAAACCAAATGAGTGGCCGCACGAAACGTTTTTTGATGGAGACGAGCATGCGCAGTTAAGAAATTTATAAAATTTGGATTTTTCCCACTGAAGGCCTTGGCGGCAATTAATGTTTTAAGAACACAGTGCAACTTTTCAAGACGCCTTGAAACAACCCTTCAAAAGTCTCACATATAACATAATTACAATTATTTCGGTTCAGCAGCCTAGTGCGATTCATAAAAATAAAACAAAAACAGTCTAAAAGTTGTACGTGCAAAGGCCATTGGCAGTATTCTGCAGCAGTACGACTACTCAGACAACAACAGCACGCAAAATTACCCTCTGTCAGAAACAGTATTTATTACTTATGTAAAACAGATAACTAATGATCACAACGCAGTTCGTTTTAGAAAAAAACACCTTTCTAACAGCGTCCTCCCTCTTCCTCTTCCTCATCCTCACGAACATTAGTGCATCAGTAAAACCAAATTAGCAATGTTGTTAACACTCAAAGTGGAAAAACTACTGCTCGTTATTAATTTTGTTTTTATTTTACTTACCATCGTAGTAGTAGCAGACTTTCTTCTTAGTGCCTCCCTGATGCGTGTACGCCATTACTGTTTTGTTTTTGTTTTTTGTGTTGTCCGATTCCGGGACACACACAAACACCAGCTGAAACAGGCAGCGCGAGAACAAGAAAGAAGAAAGGAACTGGGGCGTGGGGCGGCGCAACTGCGACAATAGGGGGATCCAACTCACGATCACAAAACTAAACTATAGTTGTAGAAATATTTATAGATTTTTTTATTTGTGTTTTTAGCTATTATAAGACACTTAATTGTTTTTCTTTAATTAAATAAATTGCGACGAATTACAAAATTATGTCTGGTCATTCGCTAGTTAAGTGAATGGTAGAACCGGCTGCCTGGGAGTTGCTTTGGACCGCCACTGAAGACACAGGGTGAGTTCACGGAGATCATTCTGTGCAGATTCTGTGCAGAATCTGACCAATTTAGCCAATGATCTTCTAAGAATGATCACTGTGAACGCACCCATTGGCTAAATTGGTCAGATTCTGCACAGAATGGTCTCCGTGAACGCACCCATTTATTAAAAAAGCGACACAGCAGCTGAGCATGGCCGGATGTAATATTGAAAATTGATACTTTTGAGTTACATATAATAAGATTGTTCGTTTATATAAAAACATTCTGGAGAGTGTAACCTTGCTACTCATTTTCATGATGCTTTAACCCTAACAATATTCTCAAAAATTAAATTATGTTTTAATTAATTAATCTGCAAATGCAATGCTTCTTGGATTTCACCTTCTGCAGAGAAAAGGTCCACATCAATAATGTATGCTAAATAATGTTAATATACCAGATTCCAAGCAATTGGAGAAGCAGGTTTCCAGATGTGCAGAAATGAAAGTGTGATGCACAAATTTGACAAACGTCAGGGCAGACAAACACATAGCCCCAGAATCGAATACTTTAAAAAAATTGTATGCTCCCATAATTAACAGTTGGAGAAACTGTTCCCTTTGAATTTGGAGATGACCACCAACCAATACTTTTGGGATATGCCTGCCATAGGTAGATATTCACTGAGCAATTTATGTCAGAGCTGTCGCGGAGCTCACTTCCTCTTTTGCCTCTTACCTACTGTAAGGTACGATTCTGTGTCACTAACCTAATCTTTACAGCCTGCTTCGCCTTGCGTCACAGGCTGTCTTTGGTATGCGAGTGACTTTCAACCTACACCTGCCGTTGAATGACTCAGGTGGGCATAGCGCCTCGGTGCACACGGTGCTCGGTGCACACAATATTCTGTGCACTCAGTGCACACTGTACTCGGTGCACTCGGCGCACACAGTGCTTGGTACGCTCGGTGCGCAAGGTGCTTAGGTGCTCCCGTGCCTTGCACTCCTTGCAAGACGCTGTGCAGCGCCCAGGGTTTATACCCCAGCTAGCATGTCCTGGTTTCATGCTTGCATGTCCTGCAGGGCGAACATGCCCCGGGAGGATGGCCATACATTGTGTGCGCGATGCTTGGGTGTACAGCACGCCACTTCAGGCCTAGGGGACGAGACATTTTGCAAAATCTGTACGGCTTTTCAGCCCCGGGTGCTTTGCAAAAGGCTTGCCAGGGCCACGTGGACAGAATGTCCACCCCCTGTGACTGACCTGTCAGAGGTCCTAGGGGACCTAGGGGACCTTCCCTCCTCCAACTGTCCCAGAGCCCCTCACAGGGTATTCCCTGCATACAGGCTCAGCCACCACTCCCCATCTCCACAGACGGCGAAGCGGGTCAAACGCTCGAGGCAGGCGAGGGACATAATGGACCAGTACCAGCCCCTGTCTTCCCAGGGGAGCTCAGAGTGAGCTGGAATCGCCTGCACGGATGGCAGAGCAGGAGGATGCGCTCTCGATAGCGGCCTCCTGGGACAAGGACTCCTTCCCCACTGAGATGGAGGAAGGAGAGGAGCCTGCACTCTCTACCGAGGCAGAGCCCAGCTCTGAGGCTGCCTCAGAGGCTAGTGCACCCCTGTTTTCGAGCTCCATGTCAGCCCTGATGGGATGTGCTGCAAACTTCTTGCAGGTCCCTTGCTCGACAGCGACAGCGCCATGCCGGTCCGTGTTCAGGATGCAGACTGCGGCTTCCCACCCTCAGCCCTTCCCAGCATTCCAGGATTTGATGGAGGAGGTACGCTCCTCCTGGGATCGTCTGGCCTCAGTGGCGAGTTTGCTGAAGCCAACGGCCCCACTCGCTTCCTTGGAATGCACGGAGAAGCTGGGCTCGATGGGCTTTCCCCCAGTGGCCTCTACCATTGCAGCCTTGGTCAATACAGCGAGTATCCTGACCACCTGTATGCATGGCATACTACGAGAAGCCCCACTCCCTGAGCCGGTGGCTTCTGAGTTACGCCTCCTTTCAGGCACGCTGCTGCAGATCTCTGGCCTTCAAGGGCAAGCCCTAGGCCAGAGCCTGGCAAGCCTGGTGGTGGCTCACAGATAGCTATGGCTGTCACAGGCAAGGGTCCCCAATGCAGATAAGACGGCGCTGTTGGATGCGCCAATATCCCCGGGGCATACCTTTGGGCTAGCAGTAGAGGAGAACGTGAGGCGTCTTGGAAAGTGGCCGCACTATTCCCTCCCCATGCTGCGGCGCTGGGCAGGTCGAGCCACTGGCAATCTCCCCAGGCATGCATGATAATCCGGACGGTCCCAGGTCCCCATGGCTCCGCTGGGTGACCTGAGGCACCCTCCCGCAAGGAAAAGGAAAAGCAGGGCGTGGTGCACCCATGCAGCAGTGCTCCAGAAGGCAGTTCCAGGGCCGTCGCCCTAGGCAGCCACCTCAGCAGTCCCAGCAGGGGCCCTGAAGGTTTGCGGCCTCAGGCACCTCGGACTCCTGGGTGCTCGCCACCATACACACCGGTTATGCACTGCAGTTCCGCGCAGGACCTCCTCCCTTTTGAGGGATCACGGTTAAATCCGTGAATGACCCACTCCAGGTTCTGGCCCTAAGCCATGTAGTAGAGAAACAACTTCTCAAACAAGCAGCAGTGTGGAGTAGTGGTTAGGGCTCTGGACTCTTGACCGGAGGGTTGTGGGTTCAATCCCTGGTAGGGGACACTGCTGCTGTACCCTTGAGCAAGGTACTTTACCTAGATTCTCCAGTAAAAACCCAACTGTATAAATGGGTAACTGTATGTAAAAATAATGTGATATTTTGTAACAATTATAAGTCGCCCTAGATAAGGGCGTCTGCTAAGAAATAAATAATAATAATAATAATAATGTGCGGGGTCGCCGGTTTGCGCCCAACCTTAGAAGCCATCCATCTTGTAGAACGAACCTCTCGAGAAGTGCATGGATGCAATCTTAGCTCCCTTGCGGTTGCAAGGGATTAGGGTGCTGAATTACCTGGACGACTGGTTGATCTGTTCTCAATCGCAGGTCGACATGTGGGGCATGTTGTCTGTGTCCTCCTTTGTAAAAACCTGTGAAAAGTAATCATTTAATATATTCGCTATTTTTTTTCTTCATCTATGATTTTGCCATTTGTGTCTCTTAGACATTTAACCTCCTCTTTGAATGTTCTCTTGCTGTTATAATATTGGAAAAATATTTTGGAATTGGTTTTAGCCCCCTTAGCAATATTGATTTCTATCTCTCTCTTGGCCTTTCTAACTTCCTTTTTGACTTGTGTTTGCAGAGTACTCTTTCTATGTACTTTTTTTTTGGTATGTGTTTTTGGTCCCTTTTAAATGCTCTGAAAAGTGCCTTTTTTCGCTGAATATATATATATATATATATATATATATATATATATATATATATATATATATATATATATATATATACAGACGTGCTCAAATTTGTTAGTACCCCTCCACAAAAAACGAAGAATGCACAATTTTCTCTGAAATAACTTGAAACTGACAAAAGTAATTGGCATCCACCATTGTTTATTCCATATTTAATAGAAATCAGACTTTGCTTTTGATTTTTTATTCAACATAATATTGTAAATAATAAAACAAATGAAAATGGCATGGACAAAAAAGATGGGACCGCTAACCTAATATTTTGTTGCACAACCTTTAGAGGCAATCACTGCAATCAAACATTTTCTGTAGCTCTCAATGAGACTTCTGCACCTGTTAACAGGTAGTTTGGCCCACTCTTCCTGAGCAAACTGCTCCAGCTGTCTCAGGTTTGATGGGTGCCTTCTCCAGACTGCAAGTTTCAGCTCTTTCCATAGATGTTCGATAGGATTCAGATCAGGACTCATAGAAGGCCACTTCAGAATAGTCCAATGTTTTGTTCTTATCCATTCTTGGGTGCTTTTAGCTGTGTGTTTTGGGTCATTATCCTGTTGGAGGACCCATGACCTGCGACTGATACAGAGCTTTCTGACACTGGTCAGTACGTTTCGCTCCAGAATGCCTTGATAGTCTTGAGATTTCATTGTGCCCTGCACAGATTCAAGGCACCCTGTGCCAGGCGCAGCAAAGCAGCCCCAAAAGATAACTGAGCCTCCTCCATGTTTCACTGTAGGTATGGTGTTCTTTTCTTTGAAAGCTTCATTTTTTCGTCTGTGAACATAGAGCTGATGTGACTTGCCAAAAAGCTCCAGTTTTGACTCATCTGTCCAAAGGACATTCTCCCAGAAGGATTGTGGCTTGTCAATATGCATTTTAGCAAATTCCAGTCTGGCTTTTTTATGTTTTTCTTTCAAAAGTGGAGTCCTCCTGGGTCTTCTTCCATGGAGCCCACTTTCGCTCAAAAAGCGACGGATGGTGTGATCAGAAACTGACGTACCTTCACCTTGGAGTTCAGCTTGTATCTCTTTGGCAGTTATCCTTGGTTCTTTTTTTACCATTCGCACTATCCTTCTGTTCAATCTGGGGTCGATTTTCCTCTTGCGGCCACGCCCAGGGAGGTTGGCTACAGTTCCATGGACCTTAAACTTCTTAATAATATTTGCAACTGTTGTCACAGGAACATCAAGCTGCTTGGAGATGGTCTTGTAGCCTTTACCTTTACCATGCTTGTCTATTATTTTCTTTCTGATCTCAGACAACTCTCTCCTTTGCTTTCTCTGGTCCATGTTCAGTGTGGTGCACACAATGATACCAAACAGCACAGTGACATATATATATATATATATATATATATATATATATATATATATATATATATATATATATATATATATATTTGCTGAATATTATTTTATTTTTTTCGCTGAATTTTTTTTTTTTTTAATCTCTATGAGCTGTTCACCTCCCCAGAGTGGTGAACTGGGCGGTGGAACCTCCTCTCAAGGGAAGGTCCTCACCCGTCAGAATGGCGACTCCACCCTCAGGTGGTGCAGTGCATTTGGGATCGCTTCAGGGAAGCCCGTGGATCTCTTTGCCTTGGCAGAGATGACTCAGTAGAATCTGTTTTTTGAACCTTTGCCAGCTGCTGCGGGGCCATCCCTGGGAGATCCCACTGCTCATGGATCTCCTCAGTCAGGCGCAAGGCACCCTCTGGCACCCAGAACCGGGCAGACTCCAGCTGTGGGTCTGGCCTCTCAACGGGACCATCTGTCCATCTTAGGGCTCTCAGATGCGGTCGTTAGTACACGGCAGAACGCTAGGGCTTCCTCCACAAGAGCACTATATGCTTACAAGTGGAAGTATTTTCAAAAATGGTGTATGGCCAGAGGTCATCTACTGCCCCATAGCAATTATTTTACAGCTTCTACAACCTCTGCTAGAGGTGGGCAGGTCCCCCTCCACGCTGAAAGTGTCCCTGGCAGCTATATCTGCATGCCACGTCCCTATAGACTCAGTATCCCCGGGAGCCCATATTCTGGTGACCTGTTTTCTAAAGGGTGCTCAGCAGCTGCATCCCCCATCCTACCCGAGTGGAGTCTAGACGTTATTGGAGGCCCTCACTAAGGCCCTGTTTGAGCCTATACATTCCATACAGTTAAAATATCTCTCTATGAAGACAGCTTTTTATTGGCCATCACCTCCGCTAAGTGGGTCAGTGAGCTGCAGACTTTGTCTGTGCACAGTTCCTGTATAATTGGGATTATGGAAACAGGCTATCGTTGCGCACGAACCCTGCATTCCTACCTAAGGTGATTACGGCTTTCCACTTGAACCAATCAGTGGAACTAGAGGCCTTCCATCCCCCTCCCTTTGATTCGGAGGAGGATAGGAAACTGAATTCCCTCTGCCCTCAGTCTGACCAGCTCTTCATTTGTTATGGTGAAAGGACCCTGGGTCGATTGTGGATTGTGGACACAGTATCGACTGCATATAACGGGCCTATCCCCACCTGGGAGAGTGGCCCGCACTCTATCAGAGGTGTAGCTACGACTTAATGTGATAGATCCCTCTACGCCTTCATTAGGCACAAGGGTCCTTGAGGTTGTACCCACACACCACCAACACTAGTTGGCGGTAGCGAGGCGTCCCTCATATGCTGTCTGCTCGCACTCCCTCACGATGGCTTTGGTATACTTTTCCCAAAAGTATTGGTTGGTGGTCGTCTTCGAATTGAAAGGGAACGATAGGTGACGGATGTAACCCCGGTTCCCTGAAAGAGAAGACGACCACCAAACCTTGTGAGGTCGCATCACTCACATTCGCGGGTTCGATGCAAAAGAGGAAGTGACTACCAATTCCCTTGGCAGGCGGGACCAAGGATGTCACTCCATGGAGGGCCTATCGGCAGCTCTGACATAAAATGCTCAGTGAATACCTACTTATGGCAGGCATATCCCAAAAGTATTGTTTGTTGGTTGTCTTCTCTTTCTAGATATATGTGTTGGGGTTGGATTCCCCAGGTAATTTGAGACTACCATACTCCTTTGGTCAAACTCCAGGAATGATGGTCTTAAATAATTTCACACCCTGAATCTCACAACGTTCCACTGTATCCATGCCACCGAGGATAATAATCAATTAAACAAATACATAGATTCCAGCAGAAAGGACCATAGTCCAACCTCCAGTGTGCTGTAAGTTGGGAACATATGAGGTGTTGAGCTGATTAACCTCACTGTCCAAGGAGCTCAGTTTCCACAGCCCAATGCTGCAGTTCTTCAGTGCATGCTCATGCATGCTCAGATGGGTTCTTGTTGAGTACGGTGCTTGCAATCAGAAACCTGTGTGGAGAATTGGAAGTAACTTGTGATGCTTATGTGTCAAAATAAATTAGGTCATTTTGGATTGCTATTCAGTTTCTTATAATAATTTTTGAGTTTACAGAAACATATAACTCAATAAAAAATATTGATGATAAATAGTTAAGTCTTCTTTATAGTTTGGTAAAAACTGATTTCATTTTGGTTAATGAACTCTATGTAGTCTAGATATTACAATACTAAGCAACCCTAAGATAACAACATTAAGGAGGCTGTGTGGTCCAGTGGTTAAAGAAAAGGGCTTGTAATCAGGAGGTCCTTGGTTCAAATCCCACCTCAGCCATTGACATAGTGTGACCCTGAGCAAGTCACTTAACCCCCTTGTGCTCCGTCTTTCGGGTGAGACGTAGTTGTAAGTGACTCTGCAGCTGATGCATAGTTCACACACCCTAGTCTCTGTAAGTCACCTTGGATAAAGGCGTCTGCTAAATAAACAAATAATAACATTAAACCAACTTCAGTTACAGCGCATTGGTTTGCATCTGCAACTGGATTTCATAGATGACATTTAGATACTGCAGAGGTTTCAAAAAAGGGATTGTCTATACCATCTTCATTTCTGAATGTCTTACCTGTTTAATATCCTATTATTTGTTCTCTATCATTCCCTATTGTTGTTTTTGCTTCCATTATTATTTACCATGCCTGCAATGTCAACAAATATGACCTTCTTCGACCACTTCTAAAATATGACAGTTTGAAGTGAGTTGGTTTAAGAAATGACTCATGCCCTTCCAGAGTCTGTGAAGTTCATTGCGGTATTAGCTTTATATATTGTAGTACTGGATCATTTTAAATTATCGTCTGATGGGCATCAATCAGTCTGGCACCTGCGGAAACATTTAACTTAAGGGTTTGTTTTATATGCAGGAAAACAGATCCATTTACTGCATCCCCTTTTCCCAGTGCCAGGCCGTCCTTGTAGAGTTTAGAATCACTGTCTGTTTATCAGACTGCTTGCTTTTCATACTGCATCTGGGAAACTGTTGGCCTCCATGTGGCACTTTGACCCCTGCTGATGCCATCGATACTTATGAGATCTTGGCCATCAGTAGTAATACTGCTGCTAATTGTCAGATGAAACCTTAGATTGCTGCATATTTAACCGCAGCAGCCTTTACTGCAGGTGCCATCTATCAGCTTCTTAAGACTTGTTGACACTACAAAGTGGATTTTTCATTTACTCTGTGATTGAGAGGACCAACTGGGTGCTCAGAATTCAATTCAGATACCCCAGCTGGTCAAAACATTAGAGAGGGTACAGTAAGTAAAATAAGAAATTATCTTATTTGTAATGTATGCAAATGTATGTGGTCTCGTGTCATGTGATCCATTAGACCTATAAAAGATGTGTTACAGTTGAGTGCAACTGTTTAGCAGCACTAATAAGTAAGCAGAAGGATCTAAGTTAATTCACAAGGTTGCTTGTGCAACTATTCTGTCCCTTAAAGCAGTGGCTGCATTGACCAATGTGTCTATCAAGACTGTCTCCCAAATCACAGAAGCCTTTTACACTGGACAAGCCAAACAACTTGTGTTTCCAAATCAACAATGCACACATTGTGGGCAAATTAAGGATCATCTTTAATTGTGGTTGCATTGATAATTGTCGTCAGACCATGCCGTAAGCAGCAGAGCCTTTAATTGAGGTTAATCTAGTGTTTTGATATGCTGTTGGTCCAAGATGGTTCACTTTATGTTATACCTTCTGTATATTTTTAAGGAAAATCTAGCCATTTTATTTCCCGGGAAGGCCAAATTCAGTGTACCTGAATGCTGCTGCTGAAAAAGTCCACCCCACAATGCTGAATGTCTACCCTCACAATCAGTGCACATTTCAAGATGATAATAAATCAACCATGCACAGGGTTGGTACTGGTAATGACAGGTTTGAGATGCATGAGACAAACTTAAATTCCATGACCAGAAGGACTTATGAAGAATAACAATATAAGCCAGGAGTAGAAGACATTTGAAATGGAGACACCGTTTTACAGTGAGGCGGTTATTTTCAAAGGAATGTCATGCTGCTTACCATTGAGCAAGTGCGTTTTGAGTAATCTTTCTATTTTCAAAGGACAGATGATTTTCTGTGTAAATATATGCTACATTCTGATCACATGATCACCTGATCACATGACCAAAAATATATCCAACTATTGCCCCAGTGACGCTGCTTATGGTCAGTAGTTTTATTTTTACAAGCTCCCTCAAAATCACGCTGAGTGTCCTTCCTCTCTTACACACAGCAAAGCAAAATGGTGGACAACAGAAAATGAATGACAGAATATACTGCAAAACAAAGATGCTGCAAAAAGTAAAATCAGCATAAAGACTTTGCTTTCAGTGTTATCTGACTTCCTAAAAGAAATTCAACAATGTAAATAAATACAAACATTTATTAAATATTCTTCTACCTAAAACTGAGCTAAGAAAAAATAGTCCCATATACAGTTAATTAAAAAAAAGTAAAACCAAAAATGCAGTAATTAAAAAAAGCAATGCATAGATGTTGAATTGAACATTGCCGTTGAAAAAAGCAATGCATAGATGTTGAATTGAACACTGTCATTGAAAAAAGCAATGTATAGATGTTGAATTGAACATTGCCGTTGAAAAAAGAAATGTATAGATGTTGAATTGAACACTGTCATTGAAAAAAGCAATGTATAGATGTTGAATTGAACACTGTCATTGAAAAAAGCAATGCATAGATGTTGAATTGAACAGTGCCATTCAAAAAAAGCAATGTATAGATGTTGAATTGAACACTGTCATTGAAAAAAAGCAATGCATAGATGTTGAATTGAACACTGTCATTGAAAAAAGCAATGTATAGATGTTGAATTGAACACTGCCATTGAAAAAAAGCAATGTATAGATGTTGAATTGAACACTGCCATTGAAAAAAAGCAATGTATAGATGTTGAATTGAACACTGCCATTGAAAAAAAGCAATGTATAGATGTTGAATTGAACACTGTCATTGAAAAAAGCAATGTATAGATGTTGAATTGAACACTGTCATTGAAAAAAGCAATGTATAGATGTTGAATTGAACATTGTCATTGAAAAAAGCAATGTATAGATGTTGAATTGAACAGTGCCATTCAAAAACAGCAATGCATAGATGTTGAATTGAACATTGTCATTGAAAGTGCAGTTTTTCTGTCTTTGATTCGTTATACTTCTTGTAATTCTTGGTTTGTTCATCACATTTTAAAGTAAAATATTACTGCCCATTTTCATCATGACACAGCATAAATGAGTCTGTGACAGTATCAGGTGACAGTGGTGTTTTGTTGTTGTTGTTTTTTTAATCATCCTTTGTTATCCAGGGTAGTGACAGGAGGTATCCATACCAGATTAGCTCTACCGCTTCACAGTGGCGAGAAAGACGTTTGCATTATGAATACCCGGTCACTTATCAAACTAACTTTGTGGTTTATGGCTGAACAATGTGGAGATCTACTGGGTCTGTGTTAAGAAACCATTTAGGAGGCTGTGTGGTCCAGTGGTTAAAGAAAAGGGCTTGTAACCAGGAGGTCCCCGGTTTAAATCCCACCTCAGCCACTGACTCATTGTGTGACCCTGATCAAGTCACTTAACCCCCTTGTGCTCCGTCTTTCAGGTGAGACGTAGTTGTAAGTGACTCTGCAGCTGATGCATAGTTCACACACCTTAGTCTCTGTAAGTCGCCTTGGATAAAGGCGTCTGCTAAATAAACTAATAATAATAATATAACAATGCAGGGCACAGCAGAAGAGATGATACCATCAAGATGCTTTTTGTAAATACACAGATCACACAGCTGTGCAAGTGATGCAACCGACCGAAGGAGGAGTTCAGACGGCAACAAAACACCCCTTTAACCACAAGAGGCACTTTTAAGAGCCACCCAAGCCTTTTTTTAAAAAAGCTGAAAGTTTAAGATATTTTTTTTAAACTCTGCATTTTCACAATGGGATAGGGACACGCTGCAGTTCTGAGAGAAGGGGCAAAACAATCCCAATGGCAAGTGTTGAATTCATTTGAATGCTTACTTTTTTTTTCACTACTTAAATTAGAGTCAATGGTGTAATAGGGCAGCAGTGTGGAGTAGTGGTTAGGGCTCTGGACTCTTGACCGGAGGATTGTGGGTTCAATTCCCAGTGGGGACACTGCTGCTGTACCCTTGAGCAAGGTACTTTACCTAGATTGCTCCAGTAAAAACCCAACTGTATAAATGGGTAATTGTATGTAAAAATAATGTGATATCTTGTAACAATTGTAAGTCGCCCTGGATAAGGGCGTCTGCTAATACATAAATAATAATAATAATATAACACCCCCATGTGACGCGTTTTGACCAATCAGGATAGAGCATTTAAAAGACCTATTGATCTGATGGCCCCCAAACAGGGCGAAACATGTCTGTGAATGTAGAAACCTTTTGACGACTTTCATGTGATTTGATTGGCTCTTGTGGTATCAATGAGGGATTTTTTAAAATCCATTCCCATATTAAATACCACAATAAATGACTTTTCTTTTCACAATAAATTGACAGTAATGTACAATTTACAAAATAAAATGTCTTTGTGTGAAACTGATATTTACAAGCATTTCCAATATGCACAATAAGATTTTTCTTTCATCTTTTTCTTGCTCTGTAGCTGAGCAGGTGTGAAAGCAATTTTAAATTCAGAATAACTATTATCATGATATGAACGACTATGTTAAAACAAAAGAGCAGAATTGACAGAGAAACTTTGGAACAGCATTATTTTTCCTTGCATGACAAAAACTCCAGAAAATAACATTCTTGGACAGGGTGCTTGTACAACAAGTGCATAGGCACTTGAATGGAATAAAATCACTTTAACACCAGCAGCAAAGAAATGAGCAGGAATGTTTCTTTTGTCTGTGCCAAATAACACTATAAATCTCTAATGCTACACTTTTATAGATTTAAAGAGACAGTACACTCCTTTAACATCAATGGTCGAGTTTACAATGACTGTGGGAATGGGTGCATGGGTGTGTGTGTGAGTTTGGTGGCTGGTGGCCATCTTGGTGAAGGAGGCTGGAACCAAGATGGCCACCCTTTGCACAGCCACATGATATTTGAATGGAAAAGTGTGGAATGTGGCTAGGTGGTGATTGGATGATTGATTCAAACAATTAATCAAATACAATGACACCAACCTGCTATGTTGTAAACGGAAAATGATATCATATCGTTCGCAAACAGTGTCCCAGATTTTCTGTTGTAAATGAGCCAACATCTGAAATTTCAAGCTATTTACAAAAATGAACTGCCGTACTACTAGCAGCAGAAAGGCCCCTTTTTGGGCAACCACATTAGAGATGCAATGGGCTAGTTTTCTCACTGCTTTAAGTTGCAGCGTCCCACATTTATTCATATACTGATAATAACATTTACAATGAAAAACTTATAGAGCTGATATATATATATATATATATATATATATATATATATATATATATATATATATATATATATATACAGTACTTAATATATTTATATATATTAACATGGGTTTATAAATTTAAAAAAACGTATGGGGCACTGCACGTTTTTCCTTAGAAACCAGAAGGTCTTGAAATGAAGCAAAAAAAGAAGCAGTTTTGGTAAATACATTTATAATTAACATTGATGATAAATGTGTGGGTGCGCGTTAGTTTCCGTTTCCATATCCTTGAAATGACTAATTTTCACAGACATGAAGAATATTTACACCACATTATACATACAATTTAGTTCACAAATAAGTGTTGAAACAAACACACATACAGTACACACTCTTGCAAAAGTCTCTATAATTTATTTTATCAGTAATGGACTTTTTCTGTCTTTGATATAAACCAAATTACTTATCAATAAGTATATCAATGTATATTTACATTGATATATGTAAATATATCAATGTAAATTATAGTGCTTTATAAAGATCTTTATAAAGCACTATAATGCAAGTTTATTGGCATGTTAATGCTTTAAAAATACAGCCTATATTTTTTTAATAAAAGGGGTCAACGTCTCTTTAAACAGCTGCCCATAGACTTATTTATGAAAGCTTGAATGGAGCTAAAACACAGCTAAATGGAGCTCAAACTAAATCAAGTTGTTTTTTTTTGGTTCGCTTTGGAAATGTGTTGCTGTAACATGTCAAAAACTTCCATATGACTTCCTGGTGGTGCTCTGAATGCCAGTTACCAACAAAACAAACTGTAGTTGCAATAGCTGGCCATAATACACAGTGTTTCTGCACATGCTGGAAAAAACCAGTAAAAATGCTTTAGCAACCAACCCCAGTGTCATTTCCACACAATGTAGTATGATTTACAGGGGATGCATGAATATTATTTATGAGGCCATGTGTTAATTGGTGTTAATACCCATCGTTGATTGCTCCTAATGACTGGTAGCGTTTCAGGGATTTTATAAATAGTATAGTGTATACAGTTCCTTGTGTGTAATAGAAAGTATATGGAAATAAAAGAGACATAATACTATAAAATACTATAAAAGAAAAAAATTAAGGATTAAGATAAAATAATATAAATAGAAGAATGTAGATGAATGGAAAATAAATCAGGTTTTTTAAAACATCTGTATTGTTCCCAGTATTGTGTCATGCCCCCCCCCCCCCCCCCCCGATGGAACTCATATGTCAACCATCAAACAAATGGTTTTAAAAATAACAGCTGTGAATTACTATTTAACATGGCTTTTTCTTTAAAAAAAACAAACCCATAAAAACAAAATAAAACAGAAAACTGTAAAATTGTTATACAGACCCATATTTAAAAAAAAAAAACAACAACAAAAAACAAAGCAGCTTGCCTTGAAGCAAAAGCGTGTTTGATTTTCTCTATTTTAGTACAAAGACAATGTTTCAAATGTTATGGCGGTTATCTCTTTTATGCAAATGACTTTAAGTTTGTGCAGATCAGACAAAATTATTGTTTTTAAAAGGGTAATTGTGCAATGTAATATGAGCAGCATTTCTATCTTCTGCTACAAATTGTTAATTTTGAAAATCTGGGCTGATTTTTTTTTTTAATGTTTCTTTTACAAAATAAACACTTAATTTTAATTATATTCATGTACAGACACAAACGGAAATCTACAAATCTGTCATTTAAAACAGTAAATATGTGTTATATGGTTAGAATGGTCACCTAAAATAAAGTGTTAATGAACTTAGACCTTTAAACTGCCAATATATTTCATATATAAATAAATAAAACAAACGTTGATTCCATTTCATATTTGGTCGCATCATAATTTGCTTGTCTTTATTTTATAATAGAAGTGCTTTTTTGTAGTTTGTAACAGACATTTTTTTAAAAGGTCTGTTAGTTTAACGTAGATGTTGTAAACATTTAGCTTCATGGCCAGTTAAATGTTCTTCCAATGATCTGGTAAAACTTCTGATTAAAAGGGTGAAAAAACTTGCGCAGTTTGGTAACAACAGAGGGATCCACGTCTGGGTGTATTCGCCCTTTGCTACCTGCCAGGCACTTGTTAAAGACAATGTTAAATCGCAAGCAGTAAAACCCTCTGGTGGCATTGAAGTACAAGTTAAACTGACTAATCCTTGGAGGGAGATTTAAGAATTGTTCCACAAGCTGAAGCTCTGGCAAGGGATCCGTTATGAGCCGGTCTCCATCCACGATATGAAACTGTTCGACGGGAAAGTATTTGAGCCACTTCTCTAAATGTTTTGTGTAAATGCTGGTGCGCACGGCCTTGTACTTCGTGTTGACCTCACAGGTGTTGGGGTCGATTGCTAACTTCTCAAATTTGTAGTAGGTCTTATTCTTCCTTTCCTTACCTTCCAGCACTTGAGTGTAATCAGAAACGGCTCTGGTCGTGGGCTCCCTCACGATAAGTAGCAGTTTGATGGACGAGTTCATTTTAAAGATTCGTTCTGGGACTTCCTCAGTGATGAAGTAGGCAGGGCTTTTCTCTATGGTGATTTGATGCGGGTGAGAAAAGGGCATCTTCCCTCTATACCATTCGATGCCCTTGGCGTAGTTGGGGTCGTTATCAAAGAAGTGGACCTCCTGGGAGGCTTTGACCATGGCTGGGTGCAGGTTCAGCATCTCCAGCAGGGCTCTGGTGCCCCCTTTCCGCACTCCAATGATGATCGCTTGTGGGAGCTGCTGGACCAGGTTGTGAAGTCGAATCTGTTCTGTCGTGGCGTTGCCTTTCCTAAGCTCGTGCAGCAGGCCACGCTTGAACTGTAGGGTGCGCAGGGGGATTTGCTCAGGGAGGTTGGAGCCTGATCGACCTTCTATGGGGCAAATAGGCTGGGGCCTGTCAAGCAAAAGGAAATAAATAAGTGAAAGAACTGGAAAGCATGCTTCTTCAGTCATTGTTAGAGAGCTTGGACTCAGATTCCAAATTTATTTCACCATCCCTCTGTCTCTCTCTTTGAAAACTGATAGAACTGAGCTGTGTTTTTACACAATTCTACCTGATTAACTTTTGAGTTACCCATAACTACAGTATTAAACACTCAATATTTGCTGAATTTATGATTACTAAAAGAAACAAATATTCAATGAGAAATGTTTTGACTGGAAGCCGTCTTCAAGAAACATTGTCGAGGCATTTGTCATTCAATATTAGTTTCTTTTGGTATCCATTTTTTTTTAGCTAAACAGAGGTTATCTTGAGGGTGCAGGGTGTTTTTTGGCAAGATGACTGTTGCATGTCCTTGAGACAAATTACTAAATATGCATTTAGTTCTCATCAAGCTGAAAGTCAAGGTCTATAGATCGGCTGTGAACCATCAGGACTGAGGTTGAGCAACTCATTATCACCATGTGTAGACACAATGTTTAAGAATAGGAATTAATTGAGGCTATTTTATTCCCACAAAAGTATACCAGGGAGTGCCAAGGGAAGGTTCTTGGAGCAGGACCTCCTTTATAGCGGGAGCAGCGCCCGGCCGCTGTGTTGGTCAGCTTTTGTTATTTTAGCTGTGTTTTCTCCACTGTGTTCTGTTTTGTATTTTTGCATTTATTATTTCTGTTACACTTTGTTTGTGTACTTTGGCCGCGTGCTACACCACTGTTGGTATAACCACGTGGTTTCAACAACCCCATCCCAGGTCTTATCACTGCTGGTACCCTAGCGGCGGTACCTAGTAATTACATCAATAAATAACTGTAAATTGTAAATAAAACCAGGATGTCTGGGCCATCATTTCGACTGCAATTTCTCCACCTTTCTCTCTCTGTCTTTTGCAGCAGATTCCCACACCCCTGTTACAAATGCTTTATAATTGATATGCCCTTAAATGTAGTATTTCTTTATGATACAATTTAGATGCCCAAGAACAGAAATATCTAGTTAAAACATTTCCTTACAGTAGTGCAGTATTTCTATAACAGCTGTTGCTTTCAGAATTCAATGTGGATGCTTTGATGCGCATTCAATTCAGTTTCTATTTGAGGTGCAGTGATGCCTTCAGAACAGAGACCATTCCTCAAGGTCTGTGACTCATCCAGGTTCTCGCTCTACACTGGTGGGTTTGGAAGAGTGAAAACCAGGCCCAGACCCAACAGCACTTCAGATGTATTTTGCACCTGTACTGTATTGGAATCGCTTCCATGTTAAACAGACTGTAAAGGAGAGGTCATTTACAAACATGTCAATCTGAATAAAAGATTTGTACTGACCTATCCAAGCTCCCAACTCTGGTAGCTAGATACAGGAGACTTCCAATAGCAAGGCTGCCTAGCACAAAGAGCTTCTGTCTCAGCAACACCTGCTGTTTGAATAGCATGGCCCTCCATCAATCTTCAGGACTGCGTCTTCAGCCTGCAGGGAGCAGAGCACATAAACCACTGATCACCAAGTGGGAAAGACAGGCTAATGTTTATTAACAGACAGTCAATCAATTCCTACAAGTGATTAAGCCACACTTGCAAAATCTTTTAAGGCACTCTCTTGCTATTAACCAAGATGCTTTTAGTAAGCTCGGTGATTTAATGTAATGAAATATATGGCAACTAGTCCCACACGAGTCCTGTTGATATAAATGTAGTTTTCCCCCCTATTGCTATAAATCTACAGTGTAATATACTGTTTCTGTTTTACATCAACCTAATACACAGTGAACATAATATGATCCACGTCTCTGCAAACAAACAAAACAGATTGTTCTAGTAGAGCCTGTAGAATTAACCAAATACAGTAACCCTTGGTGCTTTTAGAAGATCTTTCTGTTTTATTTAGGGTCAGGTGTTTGAGCTGCTAAAGTTGGTAACACCGCAAGATTCCCCAATTAACCTGTGGGGTTAATATTTAAATGGCAGAGATATATTCCAGCTCTACAATGCAATCAAAGGGGTTATTGTTATTTAAGGGTAAAACCATGTGATGAGATGACACATTGGCAATACTGTAGCTATAAACACTAGGAGTGTGCTGATACTCGTCTTCCCCTTTAAGAAGTATTTATTGGCAGGTATTAAATAAATCAATTAATTACTGCCATATGGCAGCATGACAGGAAAATGTCAGCAACCCGGATCAGAGGAAAATGTGGAAGGTAATTGCCATTGAGTGGTGCTCAATTGTAAATGTGAGGGAAGGACAGATTTTCTTGCTTTGAAACCAACACATTAATAAATGGATTAATTTAATACCAGATGAAAAGAGTAAAAGATAAAACCTGAAATACAGATTCCCTCATCATATGCAAGTTAAAAATAGGCCTATAGTGTATAGTTAGAATGAATAATTCTATATATCACAAAATCAAAGCTTAAGTCTGTATAATGTATATGCCAAAATGTATATGCCAAAATGCACACTCATCTAGAGCTGCAAATGAAGTATTTTGATTTGTGGTGAGTCTACGCAAACAAAGGAGGTGATGTCTTGGAAATGTTACATTTTTATTCCATTTGCATTGACATATTCAATAGTGTGATGAAATGTGTTTTAACTACTGTAGCTAAAGAGATACAAAAAAAACCCATAAATACCACTCCAGCACTTTATTCCATTAAGGCACAGATTTATTTGATTAATTGGAAGGATGTGCCACGATACATATTATTGGTATGTTTTTCTGATCTGTTTTATTGTGATCGTTTGAACGTCATGAATTACATTAAAGCATCATGAACATTTCATTCAACTGCGTGTACCCTCTATAACCAGCAGGGGGCGTTAGATCACTATTTATCCACAGTGTGATCCCCCTTGCCAATGAATGACATGCATGATTAAATGTATATATGAACCAGGATAGGATAAAGGGCTATTTGAAGTTTTTTTTTCTTCTTTCTGCTAGTATGCAAAGAGAACACTAGGGCATTCCTGCTCTCATTAGTGTCACATTATAAACAAACATGCAAAAGAATAACTTATTTCTTAAGTTAAAATTAGTGTGTTTAGTGGAGAAAAGTCACTTTTTGTTTTTGTTGTTTAAAAATGTCAGTTCTGATTCTTGCTTAACCAGTCAGAGGCCTCAGCTCACCCAACCATTTTACCAAGGACCCTATTCTCAAAGCAATTTACTGCTATGTTCTGAGACGAGAAAAACACCTGTTTATTTAACAAAACAAGGAACAACCAGCTTAATATAAGGTCTCTTAAATGAGCGCTAAACAGTGCTATGCAAATATTTAAAATACACTACACAGCAGATACACTTCTTCACACAACCTATTTATCGTGACACAAGTTGTTTATTTTTCATACAGTAAAATGTACATGGATTATTGTTTAAAAATTACAGACCAGAGTAATTGTGAAAATTAAATACACCAGCATTTTTTTCCAATAATATTTCCCTGCATACAAACAAGAACACCTTCTCAATACACTCTGTTCTACAAAGCCTCATGCAGGCTCATTTAAAATGTGTATAAATCACATTTTTCAACGTATGCAGTTATCAAACAGAAGCAATGTTGTCTTAAGAAATGCAATACTAATGCAATTACTACTTTATCACTTAGAATTCACAGAAATAAACATTTTCTCCCTAGGCCTGTACCTTATTTTGTGGACTGTCGGTTTGAATTGAAATGATTTTCATTATTTTGTAGTGCCTGTGACAGGTCAGGGATTTATAGACCTCACAACCCGAAGTGTCTATCAATTTATAGACCATCACAGGCCAGCTTAGCAGCTAATAAGACATCTGAAATACTACAACCGCTTTGTACTTCTAACTTACTGCAGCTCTCAAACCGCTGCTTTCCCTTATTCCTTCCAATCGTGAGGGTTCTAGACAACAGCTTTCCATAAACGTTGATATAATATGCATGTAATAAGGTGTGCTGTTGTCATACAGTTTACTGAATCACTGTGTACTGAAGCCTGCAATAAACGGAGCAGGCATTGTTCTAGGAGGGATGGGAGACTGAGAGGGAAGGTGTTGGTTTGGGATTTTGTTAGGCTCATCGGTATTTCTACACTTCAGGTTTAGTAACTCAGCAAACAGACTGCAATATGGGTGAGTAAGCCCTTGGGAGTGATGTACTATATAAGCAACTCAACACTACTGAGAAAACACATTTTGTATTGCTTTTCAGGAATGTGCTGTTTACTATATATATATATATATATATATATATATATATATATATATATATATATATATATATATATGGTTTTCTATGTGACCTAACAATATAATAATGTCATATCAAACAGACGTTTCTTTAAACTGTTTTCTTTAAACTCACAAACCAGCTCTAATATGGACCTCTTTGCAGTTTGATTGTTATTGTCTTTAGTAATGTTTGTGATGCTTAGTGAAGCAGATCAATAACTCGCCCCTGGGGAGAAGCACTGGCAGTATCAATATATAGATAAGGATGGCTGTATTTATATCAGCCAAGATCTGATCATTAAAAAAGGCTCAATAGGGTTCAATACCTCAGCTAATGAAGGTGTCAGTACTTGATTACACAGACCTGTATGTCTTTAATTAGAGTACCATTTCACCTCTAATGATGAAGGTCTGAACAGTGTAAGCCATCAGCGCTCAAGAATGATTGCACACTAGTGTTCCTTAAAAACACTTTCCTATGAAGTGCAGTGTTGAGACTGGAAGTGTAAATTCCTTGTGACTAGGTATATACATTACTATATTTCAAACCAGTTTTGACAGCTTATTTCAAAGTAATTCAAAAAATAATACCATCCGTATTTGTCTCGGGACTCCATTCTGCTTTTGGGGACTTGATGTATTTACGATATGTTGTAATTGCTTCGTGCATTTTTAAATGTTACACAGTATATCGAATCTGCCAGAAAACTGGTTACAAACACACAAGCACATCATTGTTTTTTCTATCTATTCAGATGATGACATAAGTCACACCAGACATGTAAACAAACATTTGCATTTAGGTAAAGACAGATATATAGAAAAGTCATAATAACTCAAATAGTGAAACAACAGAACCCAGAGCTTCTTAGAATGATTGAAAACAAAAAGACAAGACAAGGTGAACAGACTAACAAAATGACATTTAAAATGAACACGTGCGTTTGCCCTGAAACAATGAGACATTCTGACAAAGCTTTAACATGATACAGTTAGATAACGATAGCATGATATTAAGAAACTGCTGTTAAAAAAAAAACAAAAACAT
Organism: Acipenser ruthenus; assembly: GCF_902713425.1. Lineage (NCBI taxonomy): Eukaryota > Metazoa > Chordata > Actinopteri > Acipenseriformes > Acipenseridae > Acipenser > Acipenser ruthenus. The sequence continues at coordinate 77,279,135 of NC_081194.1, forward strand.
ATCAATATCAAACTGTTAACATAATCAAAATAGACTTAAATGAGTTTAAAGCTTAGTGAATGTCAGGAGTCTAGAGCAGACAGCCAGGTCCCAAGTTATACAGTGGCTTTGACTGCACACTGAAGATTCTCACTGAATGTCATTAAATTCTTGGCAGTCTGCATGGCAGAAATCTAAATTTTGAGGCAAAATGAATAAAAAATATTGAACCCTGTTGTTCTGCAGTGGTAATAATTAGCTAAAATTTAGCACTTGTGGGAGGTTTTGCTTATTAAACTGTTATCACTATTTTTGCAGACAGCACCATTATCCTATCAGGGCTACCATTAGGCATTAGGGTTAAATTGGCAGTACTGTAAATGCCCTCGTCATTCCTACAAAATGTATACATTTTGGAGAACCACTGCACATCCAAATACTGGCTGGCTCATTAAAATAATTTTCATATAAGCAATATATAAACTAATAAGCTAAGTTTGTTCTTCTTATTTGCAGATTTGTCATGCTTTCAGTTCACATGGCTGCACCCTTTGTTGAAGAAAAAGCTAAAAATAAATGACCTTGACCAAGTCGGAACTTAAAAAAGAAAACTGTTCTTTAATTAATGAGTCTATCAAACAGATGCTTTGTTCTTGTTCTACTCCGTTGTTGCTAATTATTCCCTGTCAGTCTTTCTCTTTCTTTATTCAGTAAACATTACTCTTAAAACAATACTACATGAATACTTCCCCACTTCTTCGGATTACCCTTAACAGTAAAACCATAATATCAAGAATGTACAGAGACGTGTGACTTGTCCATATTGCAGCTGAAACTTTAGCATCACTCAAGAACAAGCAGATGCCACTCTGACAGAAATACTGTACATGGTCTGGTACGATGAGTATGAGTATCCATGTTTTCTATGTTTTTAGTTTTCAGCATAAGTTACTATAAAGAGCTTTTGGTACTGTAGAATGGTACCAGTGGGAACATATCAATGCTCTCACAATGATATTAACCAATACATAATGGCAAGCCACAGTCTCATGGAACCATATCAGTACCAGTGTACTACCTATTCAGAGCCACTGTGAATTACTTTTCCTAATGCACTGCGTTGCACTGGTAATTCTGTTGTTTGCTGCAAGGCAATTATATTGACAGTTTATAACGATATCCCACTGGTATTTTTCAAAAGGGATTACTGATTATTCTCTAGCTTATTAGAATGTTTGCACACTTAACATAAAAAAAAAAAAAAAACTTTGTATGTTTTTTTGCATTTATTATTTTGGATCTCAATCTATTTAACCTATAAAAGAACCAATTACTGAGTTATGTGCTTCTATTGAATGTACACAGACCCCTAGAATTCTGAATTGCTTTTATCTCCTGCATAATTCAGGTTTTATAGTGTGCTTTAGAACAATCGTGTTAACATGTTTGTCACTTAGGGGAAATGTACAAAGCCTTTATCTCCAAAGTGTAATTAGCACCATTGCCTTTTTCCAGAGAAATATGGTAATGTTACACAAAACTACTTAAAGAGGCCTTGAAATTAATTCAGCATTTCTAGTTTCTACGCGTGTGCTACAAAAGGTTTTGTGAATTTCCCCCTATGTTTCTTTTTCAACACAGTTACAATTTTAAAAAAATGCAATGGGTTTGTTCTGAACACTGACTTTGAAGAATCAGTCCTGTCAGAGAAAAAAATAACTTGTCTTGTTATCCAAAACCACATCATCTGAGTGCCCTGAGCAAAAAAAAAAAGTGTCTGAATAATTCAGCACTATTCAGTTTATTATTATTGATCTGCACTGTTTTACTTGGGTCTCTGCTTTGAGCCAATTACTCATATGAGTTCTTCACTTTAGCCCGTCTGTCTTGTGATATTATACATACATTATTTATTGCATCTTCTGCTCTGCCATTGTGTTGGACTGTCCTCTGGTACCAGCATGTCTGTAGCAGAGCCTTATTCATTTGTGCATTAGTGGACCTCATGCTTTAGAGAAATCACTTTAAATTGAATTTTTCCTTCATGTAGCAATACCATTAAATGGATTGATGTTTTATAGTACTTAACACTGAATCAGACTTCGATTAGAATGTTATGTACAGTCTTTTATTTAGTATAGCCTCTACTCTTTATTCAAACCACTGTAAAGGGGGTCTTTATAATAAAACTTGTACATGCAATATGATAATGGGTTTAATACCTTGTATTATTATTATTATTATTATTATTATTATTTTTAATGGCTAAATTTAAATTATTATAAATAGTGGTATGACCATTTCAATGTATTTTAATGGTGTTTGTAATAAAAACAGCCACTATCACTTCTCTGTATAGCGGTAAGTGCTTTTTTTTCACAGTCAGAAAACTGTTCCCAGTTCACAGTATGGTAACGTGATAATTTGATTATTTTGATAGTGTTTACATGCATTCCAATCCAACACTTCTAATCTGCTTGAATCCAACTACAGAAGGTAGCTAAATTGGCTTTGGTTATACTCAAGGGATAGCAGCATAATCCTTTCTTCCCCTACCTGAAGTTGGTTCCTAGCCTACTCACTAATGAAAGGAAATTGCGTTGTCTTCTTTACAGTCAACAGCTTTCCAGAAACAGTCCAGCCTTTCTATAGTATTTTTTATTACTTCAGTCAGAATGCAACCTGTATAGTGTCAGTCACTTTATACCAAAGGTTCCAAGAAAAATAAAAAATAAGGTCAGGTCCTGAAGCTTTTATTACTATTTTCACATATACTGTCTTTTATAAACACAATTTAAAACATGCCCTCTCCTATATAAAACATACCCAGTAATGGAATTGTTTTGTTATTGAATTTTTTTTTTCTTTACGAACATCTAAACAAAAATACTCCTACAGCAAAAGAAACCTGCATGCACACAGTATATATTTATAAATGATAATATTGTATTCCTTATTGATAGCCTTGCCATAGCAATATAAAGCATCCTGACTCTCTGACTCTCTCCAAACACAGAATACTGTATTTATTGTATGGATTTACCTTCCAATAATTCATTTGCCAGAGAGGTAAATTGGTAGGTTAGGTTGAGGTGGACTAAGACGGAGCAGAGGATCTAGAATCCAGTCACTTATTCACCAGCCACAAACACGCATTGTTTTTTAAAAACTTGACTTATTGGTCACATGTTTCTGGAAATTCCCAGGCAGGCTACAATTGGCTGTAGCTGTCCTGGCATTCATTCTCTAGCTACTGCATGCAGTATAATCACAAATGACTATTGAGATGCCGGGAACCAATGAAGTACAAGAAGCTTGATAACATGTGAACTCAAGCTGTGCAGAAAATTGCTATGTGTGTCTTTACGTATTAAATTCAAATATCATGCATAATTCCTATTTTTTCAATGTGTAAAACACCCAGTATGCAGCTTATCTGGAGCGCTGGTAATTTGATAAGTGGTATTTAAGACGTAGATGTAATTACATAAGCAAAAGGTGTAGTAACATGGTAAAGGATATCAAAATGTTTTACAGTATGTGAAATAACTTATTGTGTTCTGAAGATACATGTAAAAATCTAAGTGTGACAGAGATGTATTGAAAAAATATAGATACATAGATATATAACATACCCTGAGATACTGGGGAACAAAAATAACAACTCTATTGTGGATGAATCAAACATTTATTTCTAGTAACTGTTTTTATTATGTGCTCATATTGGGCAGAATTATAATTTTGCTACAGAAGTAGAAGAAAAACTAGAGGAAGAAAAATAGTTGTTCTTCTAATTTCACATTGACACCAGCAGAATCAATGTTCTTTGTTACATCACAATGCTGTACACACTTTATACTTGGCAGTGAAACAGGCCATATTTTATTATGGAATGACACAGGTCTGTCTCAGTATAATCAGCCATATGCATTGCAGAGTCATTGCTCACTATCATTTTCCAGACTTGACTAATCAAGAGTCTGACTGTCTGGAACCTCTACCAGCTAGACATAAATACTAGATATAAAACGCATCTTAACATTTGTTTTCTTAGTGTGTTTTTTATTTTTTTTAGTATAATGACTATTTCTGCTGTATTCTTCAAAGTACATGTGCCAAACAAACCATTGCATTTTATGCAGTGAGAAGTTAAATCATATACAGGAAATATTAGTGTGCATAATCAGCTAAAACAACAAAAACAGCCGATAGCCGATTGTGTCATTTTACTTTATATTGGTGCTGATTCCGATATGCTACTGATTATCGGTACACCCCTAATATATATGCTATTTGTGTTGTGCTTGGAAATTATGGCCTGTGATTGGTTAAAACCTCATCATAGGTGCAAAAATAGATTTAACTATTTCCCACACATCCTTACACCACCAGGCAATAGTTTCAATCTGTCGTGTGATTGGTTCACAACACTGTCAGTCCCGCCCCTTTTCAAAGGAACGCCCTCCACCTCCTAAACAACAAGATAAAATGGCTGAATGAAAAAACTGCTGAACGGCGATTCTGCGACCTAACAGAAAATGAATTATAAAACATACTACAAAAGTAAAAAAAAAAAATTGCAATATAAACTTCAAAAACATTTATTTTTGTTATTTAGTTATTTACTTACGCTATATCATCTATATTTAAACAAAATACTGTAAAGCCATAAATATTTGCAACCAAAATATTTGGTGAATCACACCCATAAAACCTATTTTGTCCCAGAAATGTTGGCGACCTGTTGCACTGGTAGTTGTATGTTTATTTTATTATAGATTCTCATTTTTTGAAGTAGTGTTTTATAGGTGGTAAGTTAGAAAATAAATCCTTTTATGTTTAATTGTTCATTTAAATACAGCGTTTCGGCTGTGCAGATGTTTGACATGAAGTGCTTGAATAAAACTTTTGAGTTGTATCCGATAGCTTGTCTTTCATTTTTATATTGAGGTTGTTTAAAATGTAACCATCATAATGACTGCCTGCTGCGGTTTAAGTATGAGTATAACCGTGGTGGTTCTAGTGTTAAATCTTTGTTTCATTATTAAAACTCTTCCATACCTAGGGTTGCCACCCGTTCTGGTTTTGCCTGGATTGTTCTCTTTTTGAGGTAGCTGTCCTGGGAAATCTGTAAGACTTCCCGGGACATTAAATGTCAAAGTATATGATTTATTGATTTATTTATTTATTTTTGTACGAAATGATTCTGGTGTCCCGGTTTTTTGTAAGTCAGAGGTGGGAACCCTATCCATACCCTGGTACTGAGTCTGTCTCCTCCCTCCTCTGACGTCACCCGCAATATATATACACACACACCACATATATATATATATATATATATATATATATATATATATATATATATATATATATATATATATATATATATATCACAGGTGTTGGTGTCCAATATAAATCTGCTCTATATCGAGGGCTGCGCTATAGCGAGAGACCCACAGAAAAACAAATAGGCTAACAAATACTGTACAACCACTCCCTCGTTTTATCGGGGGCGTCAGGGTCCAGTATAAATCCTCTGCGCAACCTGCTTTTTCTCATTTTTCTTATAAAAAACAGCACACCGTTTTAATTCGTACTGCAGAGGGTAATTGCTTCTCATCAACTTCAGTCTCCAATTAATTTCATGAGTCTTCCTCTCCTTTCTCAAATGCACAAACCCGCTGCATTGAAATAATCCATTCCCAACATAGGAGGCTTGTTGCTAGGGAGCTGACGTCACTGCCTTGTGACTTTTGCTATTGCATTGCTGCCACAAGTGAACACCTCGTTGGCTAAAATAAAAACCGCTTCAGCAAGTAGATATTTAATTTGCTTTGTGTTATTGTGCAATATGTGTGTATATGATAACAGTACGATATTAATGCTTTGTTTTTAATTGTTTTGTATATTGTTGTTTGTGATGTGCAGTATGAAATAAAACAAGCAGTAATTCAGTAAGTGAGTGTGTATAATTGCAGCTAAGGCACACACAGTCAGACAGTAAAAATGGGGAGCCAACTCCAGGCCTGCGATATATCCGAATCTGCAGTATAGTGAGGGGCGATATAACGAGGGGGGTGAGTGTGTGTGTGTGTGTGTGTGTGTGTGTGTGTGTGTGTGTGTGTGTGTGTGTGTGTGTGTGTGTATAGATAGATAGATAGATAGATAGATAGATAGATAGATAGATAGATAGATAGATAGATAGATAGATAGATACTGTATATTATCATTTAAAAAATAATCTTCATAAATGACCCCCATGCAAGACCTAAACGTGATTGTATTGATGAAATACCCTTAATTTAAAGTAATTATTTTCGAACAGTACATTTTCTAACTGCACACTGTAATAGTGCATAGGCTCATTAACTATTATGAGATCTGCTGTGGTCCCTTAAATATAGCACAAGGCCTCGGAAGTCATACCATGCGGTTGTCATGTGACTATAAACAGTGTGTCTATCTCACACTACTTACAAGATGTCATCAAACTGCAACAAAAAAAGGAGTAAACAATTTAATATAAACGCCCCCTTTATAAATACAAAGACCTTATGTAGAAAAACACATTGCTTGGAAATGAACAGTGAATAGCTGCCTATATTACAATGTCTTGACAAATAAAGAGAGGTAAAAGACATGTATGCATGCAAATAATACATCATTAAAACTGAATCAACAAAAAGTCATGCTAGAACCTAGAATATGTAAAACTACCTTCTATGATTTACCATGAAAATCCTATTTTCCATTGAAATGCATACATGCAGTGAATAGGTTGTTTTGAGCAGTCATGGGTTGCCTCCATTGCAGGGTTGATTTATTTTTAGTCTGTTAATAGGCTTTCTGTCAGTTTCGATGGTAGGAAAATTGTGCTGTATATGGTTGGAAAAACAATCACCATAACCCATATCAGAGAGATCACAACCAATTGTTTGAGCGCAGCACACTTATCATGCTAAATAACCCATTTTCCAAAGAATTGTATGAAAGCCTGGAAGACCCCCAGAAGTCCACATAGCATTTAGACACACTAGGATACCAATAAAACCAATGTCAAGCTACTGTTTCCAAACCATTTCCCTACAACGAGGCTCTTGATATCACTGCATCCCTATGATGGCAGCTTTTAACAACCCCTAATTAACAGCTCCTCTTGGCTTTGGAAAACAGCCCCTGGTAATGGCTTCTGCCATAATGACACTGCTGACAGCAAAAATTAGCCCTTTCTGTTAAAGTGATTTTTAAGGAAACGTTTTCAAGATGTTTTTTGCTAAACCTGTCCTTTTAAAAAAAAAAAAAAAAGCAAAAAAAAAAATATATATATTTTTAACTATATTACAACTAGACCACTTTGGCTCCCAGTACAACAAGAGTTAAAGTGTCACTGAGTAAACAATGCTGCTAAATAATTAAATGGAAAGCCACATTTTCCAGGAGGACATGCTCATTACCTGTATGGGTGCCTAATTGCACAAGAGCCTCTCCCCAGCTCTCTTCATCGACTCTCCAATTCCAACAGGGATTGGCAGCGTTTAACAATGGAGCAACGAGAGCTCCCATATCCAATTAAAGTTTTCTTTGAGGATTAATAAGTCGTATTCCATCAGCCGTGCAAACCCCCCTCCACCCCTGCCCCCAGGCACTAACCTCCACGTTGTCGCTCTAATCTTACAACACGCTTCCCAGAGATCAGAGCTGATCAGAGTTAATTGTTCCATTAGTGCTAATGAGCAGGCAGTCGTAGGTCTGACAAGCAGCACTATTCCCTTGTGATACCTCAAATCCTTTTTATATTTACATGTAATTAATCCATACTATCATGCAATATCTGATTTTTTCTTCTTCACCTTTAAAGACTGAGGATGAACATTTTCAGTAGTACTTTTTGTAGCTGCACATGTATTTTCACGTGTACTTTTCTTAGTTTGAGCTACATGTCAATGTTTATTCAAGAATGCAATATTCCTGGCCAGTTTCTCCCCCAAGTTTATTGTCTACTCCATGGAATCAAGAGGAAACACCTGCTGGAGAGTCATCACTGGAGCAGCTGTGGTACCCCAACAGCTGGGCTTGTTAGCGTGTGCCCTTGGCTCAGCGGTTGTGCTGATGTCTTAACCAGCGCGAGAGAAGGGTTTGGTTTTTAACCCCCCTCCTCCCTTTGGGGCAGCCATCACCCCCATCGCAGCTGAGCTCTGGAAACCTGCCACATTCTCATCATGAGTTAAAGAGCACTGCTGGGATACACTGTCTGAAAATCAGAGCACAGGTCAACTAAACCATGGAAGATTTGTTCACCGAGACAACATGTTGACTTCTGTATGTAAACAGTAACAGTAAACTATATTTTTTAATATCCATGTTCTTTCTTAAAATCCTTCAGAAATGCTGTTTTTGTATGGGTTTTTTTTTTCAATTGTATCCCTCTGTGACAGGATGGCTCGCAGTGGTGAGGTGTGGTGACGTCACGGACCAGGAAGTAACTGAAACCAAAACAATGGATGGGTGGGTGAAGCTGAATGCAACTGCATTCAGCGTATTTAATAAATAAACAAACAAAAGATTTAAACAAAAACAGAAAACAGAAACCAAAGGGCACGAGGGCCAAACAAATAAACAGACAAACAAGTAAGTGTCATGCTGGCTAATCCAGCACGTTTTAGCAATTGTATTGTCTCCTTGCTCTCTCCTCTCTCCGCTCTCTGTACTCTCCTCTGTACACTCAACCCCCGCAAAACGGACAGCTGCAGCTTCTTATACTCTGGCCGAGGGGTTAACTAGTTGTTAATTATCTTATTACCTTGGCCAGAGTCTGCACGCGTTTGGTAAGGATGCATGACTGTCAGCTACTTAAATAATCATTAGCTGATCAGTCATGCATCCTCACTGGGTTTTTAAATATAAATAATAAAAAGCAATAAGACGCTGCGCTTTTATCCGCGCCGCAAACAAAAATACAAATAATAATACATAGGGGCGGGACACTCCGCCACACATGCCCCCCCTTGTGCGCAGCACACATGGCCGGCCACCTCCCCCCTTATTCCCTAAAGTCCCGGCTAGCAGTCCCGGCGCAGGAACAGGGGCAGCAACGGGCCAAAGGTGGCGGCCACGGTGGGATGTCCTCCTCTCACCCAAACAGCCGTAGCGTTCCGATGGCCCATGAACAGGCTGACTCCTCTGGCCAAAAAAATTTTGGGGGTGGTCTCCAGACCTGCCCCCCCTTCTTCATGGCCGGCAGCTCCCCTCCGTGGGGCTCCGGCCACCCTTTCTCCTGCAGCGAAATTGCTGCGGGGGGAGCTGGTCTTCTGACCTCCCCCCTGTCTTCGTGGCTGGCAGCTGCCCTTTATGGGGCTCCAGCCACAGTATTTCCTGCCGCGAAAGTGCGGCTGGGGGAGCTGATCTCCTGACCTCCCCCCCCTTTTCCGTGGCCGGCAGCTCCCCTTCATGGGGCTCCAGCCACAGTATTTCCTGCCGCATGGCAGGACTGGTAGCAACCCCAGGCAAAACAGGACCCTCGGGAGGCGATGGCAGCAGCTGCAGACCCTTGGCAGGCAACGGCAGCAGCAGCGGACCCTCGGGAGGCGACGGCAGCAGCAGCGGACCCTCGGGAGCCGACGGCAGCAGCAGCGGACCCTCGGGAGGCAACGGCAGCAGCAGCAGACCCTCGGGAGGCGACGGCAGCAGCAGCGGACCCTCGGGAGGCGAACTCGGGAGGGGAGCTCCTGGCCATGGAGGCGGCAGCGGGAGCTCCACTTCTCCCTTGTTCCCTGTAACTGGTGGCTCTCAGGCGATGCGGAGCAACAGGCAGCTCCAGGCGATGCGAAACAGGCCTTCTTGGGCGAAGCGAGGCAGGCATCCTTGGGCGAAGCGAGGCAGGTATCCTTGGGCAAAGCGAGGCAGGCATCCTTGGGCAAAGCGAGGCAGGCATCCTTGGGCGAAGCGAGGCAGGCATCCTTGGGCGAAGCGAGGCAGACATCCTTGGGCGGTGCAAAGCAGGCATCCTTGGGCGGTGCGAGGCAGGGCAGGAGCAGTCCTTCCCATGATGGTGGATGTGGAACCAACAGGCACTCACCCTCTGCTGGTGGAGGTGGCGGAGGCAGAGGCAGCTCCTGCTGCTCTGCTCCTGGTGGTGGAGGCAGAGGCAGCAGGCATTCTTTCTCTGCTGCTGGAGGCCTGGGCGCTGGATGCACGGGCTCCCCCCCTCCGGGCGCTGGATGCATGGGCTCCCCCCCTCCGGGCGCTGGATGCACGGGCTCCCCCCCTCCGGGCGCTGGATGCACAGGCTCCCCCCCTCCGGGCGCTGGATGCACGGGCTCCCCCCCTCCGGGCGCTGGATGCACGGGCTCCCCCCCTCCGGGCGCTGGATGCACGGGCTCCCCCCTCCGGGCGCTGGATGCACGGGCTCCCCCCCTCCGGGCGCTGGATGCACGGGCTCCCCCTCTCCGGGCGCTGGATGCACGGGCTCCCCCCCTCCGGGCGCTGGATGCACGGGCTCCCCCCCTCCGGGCGCTGGATGCACGGGCTCCCCCCCTCCGGGCGCTGGATGCACGGGCTCCCCCCTCCGGGCGCTGGATGCACGGGCTCCCCCCCTCCGGGCGCTGGATGCACGGGCTCCCCCCCTCCGGGCGCTGGATGCACGGGCTCCACCCCTCCGGGCGCTGGATGCACGGGCTCCCCCCCTCCGGGCGCTGGATGCACGGGCTCCCCCCCTCCGGGCGCTGGATGCTCGCGCTCCCCCCCTCTGGGCGCTCGATGCTCGCACTCCCCCTTCTGGGCGCTGGATGCTTGCGCTCCCCCCTTCTGGGCGCTGGATGCTTGCGCTCCCCCCTTCTGGGCACTGGATGCTCGCACTCCCCCCTTCTGGGTGCTGGATGCTCGCACTCCCCCTCTTTGTATTGCATGGGGCATATGGCCAACGTGTGCCCATATGCCCCACAGCCAGGGCACAACTCCGCCACGAGGTTCACAATATAAACCTACCAGCCATTATCATCCTCCTGCTGTTGCTGCGGTTGCTGTTGCTGTTGCAGCTTACCTCTCTCCCTTCTCTTCCTGCTCCTTCCCCCTGCCTTCCTCTCCTGGGCCGGTTTCTCCTCCTCGTCCTGGAAGGGGCAGATTGCTACGGTATGCCCGTACACCCCTCAAGCAAGGCACCAGCCTTGGTCTTCCAGACCACTGAGGAGGTCCTCCAGTTCCCCGCAGCCGTTTCTCCAGCCTTCCATTTTATTTATATTATTTTATTTATTTTTTTTAATTTTTTTCCCAAAAACACAAAAAAACACTTTTTGAAAAAAACAAAAAAAAAACGTCCTTTTCCTGGTCCGGCTCCTGGAGGAGTTGTTTGTCCCACGCAGGACACCATATGTGACAGGATGGCTCGCAGTGGTGAGGTGTGGTGACGTCACGGACCAGGAAGTAACTGAAACCAAAACAATGGATGGGCGGGTGAAGCTGAATGCATCTGCATTCAGCGTATTTAATAAATAAACAAACAAAAGATTTAAACAAAACAGAAAACAGAAACCAAAGGGCATGAGGGCCAAACAAATAAACAGACAAACAAGTAAGTGTCGTGCTGGCTAATCCAGCACGTTTTAGCAATTGTATTGTCTCCTTGCTCTCTCCTCTCTCCGCTCGCCGTACTCTCCTCTGTACACTCAACCCCCGCAGAACGGACAGTTGCAGCTTCTTATACTCTGGCCGAGGGGTTAACTAGTTGTTAATTATCTTATTACCCCTCGGCCAGAGTCTGCACACGTTTGGTAAGGATGCATAAATAATCAGTAGCTGATCAGTCATGCATCCTCACGGGGTTTTTAAATATAAATAATAAAAAGCAATAACAAAAGACGCGGCGCTTTTATCCGCGCCGCAAACAAAAATACAAATAATAATACATAGGGGCGGGACACTCCGCCACACCCTCTTTTATAATTGTTGAATCCCCAATTTGGATGTCTTCCTCCTCGTTGGTAGCGACCTATCCATCCGGAGGACTGAAGATCAACAAACAAGCTCAGTTCCCTGTCAAGTCAATCACCTCCTTTCACCTGCTGAACCTAAGCAATGGATGTTACCAAGGGAGTGCCATGGACAATGCAGCACTATGCTGATATACAACCAAGATCTGCAACAAAAGCTCAAGTCATTGTTGTCAAAAGTCAATACAACAGACAGACATAAGCCTATTATTACCTGACAAATATAATAAAATTAAAAAAAAAACAGCAGGCACATTGCAGGGTGAGTGATACAGAAAACACACAGAAAAAAAGCTAAGAAAATGTTGTTATCCCATTCTCCACAGGGGCAAACTATTCACAACTACAGAAACCTACAACTCACCACATTTTACTCCAGGATGTCAGTGTTGAACCTGTGGCACCAGAGCACAGAGAGTTAACAGGGCATACTTATGTGTGTTTAACATTGCATCAAGCACTGTATGTGCTTAAACTTTTAAAGCTGAGTGTAATTCTCCTTGGGTAGTATATCATCTTGGACTTTTGACATATTTTTATGCTTGGCTGGAGCCTGGATAGATACCAGAAGAGAAAAAGTATATTTCCTTGTATTATGTTTAGAGAAAAGCTGTTTGAAATGTTCCATTTTGAAAGCCTGAATTAAAAATGTACCAGATTTCTATAGATCCCTATTGCTAATGCACCCCAACAGAATACAGCATTACATTCTATTTATGCAGATTTGAGTAATAAGGTTGTTTTAAATCTATGCTGCTTGCAGGGAAATTAAAGTGGCTTTGTCAAATATCACATACAAACAAATTTCACCCGCATTAACCCAACTTGAAATTCATAATTCGTCTGTCACAGGTACAACCCGCTTACCAATCAGCAGGGCTGAAGATCAAGTGGGAAGCTCAATGATTGTTTCGAAGCTACTGAATCTTTGACATTTCTGCCCGGACCCGTAGAGCACCTGACTAGTAGGGACTGCTGAAGAGAGTGGACCAAGACCAGGCCCAATCCATAACAAAAGGATCAGCAACTCAGCACGGCCAGGATTTGAAGCAACAAGCTCCTGCTTGTGTAGCTCACCGTGCACTCACACAGTAGAGCCTTTACTGGAAATATAAACAAAAAAGCCATTCTTATTTAGTAGGATCTTGCCTCCAATATTTGAGGAACTTGTGGATAATATATGACATTGCACAGCAACTTGAAAAAGGTGACTTTGAAATGTACAATTTCTAAAATGGATTAACCTCAAATCAAAAGAGAAAAGGATTAATAAATAAATGTTGCTTTTTCGACAAAAGCAGGAGGCAAAAATAAGTAATATCACGCCATCAGCAATATTGGATTTTGCTTGCAGTGCAATTGGAGCTGCTTTGCATGTAGGTACGTACTGTATACACTTTAAAAATCGAAAGCATTTGAATATTTCCTGAGAATATGGATAACGGAGCACTGCCAGACTGCAGAGCTCAGCTGTTAGTATTAATCTGATTAAACCTGCAGAGAAACTCACTCTCCATGCTGTAAAACAGCTTTCACTGCTCTAATTGTTTTAGACTGTCTGCATACAGGGAGAAGACTGCAGAATATCTGTAGCATTTGTAGTGTGTGGATTTATTTTGATTTCAAGTGACAGGCTTTATGCTCTGCCTAGCATAAGGAATCCTGACTGTTTCAATGTTATCCTCCACCTCCATAGAGGCCATTTGTTGAGTTTGGTGCACTACAGCCCGTTGGCAATCAATGCAACTCAGCAGGCATCCCATATTAACATTGCCTTCCACCCCAAAACCAAAAAGGTCATTTGATGTCTGGACATGTGTAGCTTTGTAGAAAGGGGTCTTATTTCCCTCACTGACGTGCAGTAATATGGCTAAGAATTTCCCTTGGGCCATTTATGCCCCCTCCAGCCACCACAACACCCCCCCCCCCTCCTTCCCCCCAAATAAAATCAATACAGGCTCTTGACACTTTTTCATTTACTTTAGAGTATGACTTTCAATCTAAGTACTAATCAATAGTCTGCCTTCAATGTTTTGTCAGCTTGCTCTTTGAAAAACAAACTTTCAAACCCTGAGATCTTATCCACTGAGGCCCTAACCTGAGATCTGTCTTGGGTGGTTATGGAAGAAACTGGACTGTGCATTAAAAACTCAAAAGTAAGACACCGGCATGGCAGTGTGTTCATTGCAGTTTACCGCCAATTGACTTCCTGTTAGGTTGAACAGCTCCGCTTTGCGGAGTCAATGTTTTGTAAGGGGAAAAAATCAATGGGGAAAAAAAACAGATAATAATCTCAATAACAGACTGTGTCTTGAGATTTGCTGGTAACTTATCTCTTCATGCTTTGATCATGCCACATGGGGTTACTGCTAATTTGATTTAAAGTTTAAGAATTAGCATTGGGTCAGGGCACAAGTCCTATACAGTAGCATTATTAGTCATTAGAAGAGCAGTAAAGGTAGTGGTTAGGGCTCTGGACTCTTGACCGGAGGGTTGTTGGTTCAATCCCAGGTGGGGGATACTGCTGCTGTACCCTTGAGCACGGTACTTTACCTAAACTGTATAAATGGGTAATTGTATGTAAAAATAATGTAATATCTTGTAACAATTGTAAGTTGCCCTGGATAAGGGCATCTGCTAAGAAATTAATAATAATATTTGATGTTGCATTTGTATGTGGTTTTAAAAGGAAATAGTGAATCTGCAAATACAGGCCAACCTTCTTTCCATAAACCTGCCTTAAAAGAGTATTATTTTAAACAATCCAAATCAAAACAGTATCATATATTTCCATAGACCCAGGGCAATCATTATCATCACTATTGAAAAATCCACTTGAGGAAATGGATGGGATTTTATTTTATTCTCACAACCAGATATGGTCCACTACAGGGATAAAAAGGATGCAGCTTTTAGATAATTAATGATTTATCCTAGGGACAAGTGCCATCAGTATAAACCATGTGTTTGATCCCATTGCATTAAAAAAGGTAGTGCATATATTTAAACATTTTCCGCAGAAGTGCTCTGCATAGCGGTCAGTGTCACTGGTAGGACAGAGTGAACTGTGAAGCTCAACAGCAGCATAAGCAGCAGTAGTGCTAGTATAAGTATGTGCTTTATATCATTTGACAGACCTGATCATTGCATTCATTGTCAGAAAACGCTGTGGATACAGTTCGAATAAGTTTGACTGTTGTTTAAATATTCCAAGGGAGATGGAAGAGGGGATAGAAATCTGCAGATAGATTGCAAAATGAAAAAGGAAGTTAATTTACCATACCCACTTCCGATGATGTCTTACGAGTACAGATACGAGCAGAAGTAAAAGCAATAGGTCCTGTTCACGCCCCTAGTCAACATCACAGCAATGTATACAGATATGTGAAGTATATGAAAGAACCAGTAATGGTGTCTGTGCTGCTTGTGTTACTAAGAAATCAACAGTACCAGACCCAGCCTCATGGCTTTGACAGTTACACACCCGCAGTTATATACCAGAGGCCTCCTAAACTGATTAGATGAGACAATCCATGAGATTTACAAAATGTATTATTTATGTTATTCTATTTTGTAAGGACTATGGGGCATGAAGACATTATAAAGGATTATGTTACCTTGCCCCATGCATTTCTATAAAAGGACAGTCTGTGGTGCATGCCATTTCCTTGAGAAACTTTTATAATATCATAAGTGAATTTTAGAATAGCTCAGATACACATGCTATGTATCTCACTATTTTTTTTTTTTTTTTTTTAATCTATTGTCTTATATTACTTTCTAATTTGTGCATAACACAATGCAATAGAAGGATATTATGACTTTAGCTGACAGGTCTGCCCATTAAAAAGGTCATTAACCCCAAAAATGTCTGAAATATAACACCTGTGAATCATTTACTGGACACATTAGAGAACAAAATGTAGCTAATATCATGCTTTTAATGTGTTTGTTTACACTTTCTTTGTCTAAGCATGGCTGTGTTTTAAATAAAACTGTGCACAAAACCGTGAAATGTGTGTTGATATGCACTGTTGCACAATGTTAAACATGAATGTGGATGTTTTGACAGTAAAAGCCAGTGGTCCCACTGTGAGAAAAGGACTCCCTCCCAGAGAGAAAACCTACATTCGCAAAATAGGTCGACAGCATTTTCACCTGCACTGAAACGGCATGTTGTATTTGGTTTAGCTCATATTACATTGATTATAAGTACTGATACCATCTATATAGACAATTTGTGGTTGTTCAGACATTCCTGGGCTATTCTTTTTCTGAGACAGAAGTCTCTGCAGACATAATTACTGTCAGGAACTCATATGCCAGTCTCTCAGTGGTCATCCTAGCTATTAATGCTTCTCTGGAAAAGACCATTTTTAGTTAGTCTTAAACAAGGGTGGAAAGTAACAAAGCAGAAATACGTTGTTACACTACTTAAGTATGTGTTTTTAGGATCTGTACTTTACTTAAGTACTTTATTTTTGGGATACTTGTACTTTTACTCAAGTACGTTTGTTTAGAAAATATTGTACTTTTTACTCCACTACATTTCCCAGAAGCATCTTGTTATTCTTTCAGCACACGGACTCTTGTGCTGGACAGGATTCTGATTGGGTAAAGCAGAGCTGCATGAGCAAAGTGTCTTCTTGCTTTGATGACACAGTACAGGGACGCCAAGTCAGCAGCTGTTTGCTTGTTGTTGTTTGTTTGTTTTTTTCCCACAAATACGCTGGATTACATTTTTTGAGACTTATCTAATCGCCATGGCCCTTGACATGGTGGAAGACGCTCAGAAGCAGGCGATCCTCACACACTGCCTAGAAATGGAGGGTCAAAGGATCTTTGCAACACTCGGCACGGTAGTCACTTAAGCTGAAGCTACGGCGGCTCACTTTGGATCTACTCACAGCATCCTCCTTAAGCAGTTCCAGTTTAGACAGCGCTCGCAACAGCCGGGTGAGTCTGTTTCACAGTATATTTCCTTGTTACATGAACTCGCAGCCTCATGTGAATTTGGTACTTTGTATGAAGAAATGATCCGTGACTAATTGACTGGAAAGACCTCTAGTGCTCAGCTAAGAGAACGGTTACTATTAGAATCAGACAATCTGACTCTGACTAAAGCGCTTCAGATTGGTCAGCATTTTGAGGCTGCTGTTAAAGGAGTACAACTGTTATCTGCTGCAGTCAAAACTGAAACTATAATCGAACAACCTGTGCACAAAGTGCAGCAGCAGCAGCTCACACAGCCTAAGAGATGTGGGAATTGTGGGTCAACCCGACATGAGTCCAGAGCGCCTGACTGCCTCGCCCGTGATCAACAGTGCAGAAAATGGCATCCGCGCTCACCTAGCACAAGGCTGTAAGTTCGTCACAGCTCCGCTGAAGACACTCCTACTCTACAGAGCCACTAAACATACCACCAACAGGGGCGTCTCCTGCATTTCTTATGTTGGGCCGTGAGCTACAGCTGCCACTAGATCGGCTTCACCCTCCCAGTTCTCCTCCTACACCTCCTCTGACCAGGACTACAGTGACAAAATGTCAACTGGCAATGAAATAAAGGTTTTACAAAGTGCACAGAGTGAAACCTCCACTGCTACAGGACCTGGGTTGGGTTAGAATAAAGAAGCCTCGCCGCACCAACAAACTGCAACCCTGGTGGTCTTCACCGATGTGCATCACCTCCTTCTGCTTCTGAGGAGGGACCAGCCCTAACTCTCAGTAGTTTCCCTACCAGTGACCATAACAGAGAAGAACCACGTGAGGCGGCGTTTCCCTCTCCAGCCAGGCCCCACATACAGCGTCCGAGTAGGCTGCGCCACAGACCTACCCATTATCAGGACTTTGACACTTCCTTTCACACTTGAACTGGGGAAGGGGGGTGGGAGTGGGAGTGTTATGTCTGTGTTTTGATGTTTAGTGCTGACTGCATTCTAGCCAGCCACAGTTTAATCTGTTTTGGTTTCACAGCAGTTGCTGTTGAGCTGCTGCTTTACGGCTGTTGTATTGCACTGTATGTTTGAACACTGAGTCTAACTGCCGTGAGTGGAGTGAATGAGTGAGTCAGGGCGAGTGTAATAAATACGTTGTTGTTGAAAGAAGCATCGTCTGTGCGTGTTTATGTACATAACACCCTGCCTCCACCCTGTTACATCAGCTCAGTAGTTTTTCTTTGCCCCTGAATCTGTATACCAGTGGCTGCCGTGTCTCCTGATACAGAATTGAGAAATGCTGGAAACACTATATGACACATTTAACTTACATAATGTGTGACACACCATAATAACACTTCAGCTTCATAGTTAATTAGAAATTGAGAGGTAAAAAGCTGCAGTTGAACACTGGTGGCTTCTAAACCAAATGTTCATGATCTTAATGGCTTCCATGTTGTTAGGTCTATCTGCTATGTACATAAAAGCCGAATTCATTCTTTCATTCACTCACCCTTTCATTAAAAAAAGACCTTGACATTTTTATTTCATTTTTAAGGACATCCTGGAAATGTAACAGCATCTGAATCAAACATAATTTGAAGAATACAATTTAAAAAAAAAATGCAATTTAACAAATTTTCTAAAAATGTAATTTATTGAAAGCATTTTTTTCAATAAATTGACATACTGGATGAAGGATGCCAGACAGACTGTTCTACAGAGCTATAAGACTCAGAAATGGGAAAAAAGCAATTACAATGAAAAGCAAAGCAGCAGTGTATGATTAAATATGTATACTGTGTGCTCTCCTCAGCAATGCTTCAAACCCAGTATATACTTTAGAACCACTCAATTATACCAGCCTATATATTTCACTATGTATACATGCAAACTGACTTTTTTAGTCTGATATTTGTAGACCTGTTCTAAACAACATGTTACTACCAATGCAAAAGCAGCACATACTAAAGGCACACACAATCACGCGTATGCAGGTATTTATTTGCTATGACAATCACCACCTTTTAAAATATGTTTTTCAGTGTTCTTTATGGTGACAAGGCACAATATACAGAATGCCATTTCATCTGTCATTCAGCCCTTTGATATAAAACTAATGAAAATGCGTAATGAAAAAGCAATCAAATCCCAGCTGGGTAAATAATTTCTCTGGTCAAGAAATATAGTGCCTCAGCAAACCATTATTATTCCTTGGCAGTCACTTTTTCTCTATACAGTGTCCTGGCATTTATAGTAGGACATACATAGAGCCGTTCAGTGGAACAAGAAATAGAAGATTTATTATAAAAAGACAACTTTTATTGATCAGATTTGTTCATGTTAGACAGCATTAAACATAATGTTACATCATGTGTCTATGGATTCATTTGATTAAACTGGTTGGCCCGAATTCATTTTTTTTTACACAGGAGGGGTCTCCTAAATGAAACCCCTCATTCAAAGATGCAATCTGTCAGTTATCTTCTGGGAAGTTGCCTAAAGTGGTCATTCTAAATATTCAAAGACACCCCTGGGATTCAATGGCGCTCTCTGTGAGTTCAGTCTTGTCAACCCTTTGAAAAAATAAATAAATGTCAACACTGAGTAATGTATGGGGAAAACATTCCATTCCAACTCAACCCATTGTCTTCCTATTGGCATTTATAAATAGTACCAAACAAAAAATAAAATAAACTAATGACTATTTTGGACAGTCTGCAAGCTTGCCAGATTCAGGTGACTCTTGGCCAACTTTTTGTTTCATTTTGCGTAGACTATAACATCGATAGCCTTTCCAAACCAAACCATGTCAATGAAACACAAAATCTTTTGAGATTATATATATATACAGTACTGTGCAAAAGTTTTAGGCAGGTGTGTATATCAAGAGAAATACAAAAGTGGAGACACAAGGCATTTATAGTTGTTATCAGCTTGCAGGTAACATTATGTGTCTCTTACTACATTGTAATTACTTGTGTAATTACTGTGTTATTGTAGTGTAATTACAGTGCAGTTTGAGACACAATGCAATCTTGCATGCTTAGCTTATAAATTTCAAAAAGCACACACTGAACATTAATTTGCTTTTGTGCAAGACAAATAATGAGGGGCAAATGGGATTTAATAAATAGTATCAGATCAGCTCTTATCGATATATCAGACTATAATGTAATTGGATACAAAAACTAGCAAGGGGCTCTGAACAGAATGAGGACTCTTATGAATGTCATATAACAAGCCTTAAAATGAGTTACAATTAGAAGAAGAAAAGTGAACCCTGTGTTTTTAAGTTTAATGCACTGGTATATAATTCATTTGGTTTTTCCTTTCATTCACCTTTTGCCCACAGATAATTTATTTATCTGATCGGGTTACAATTTTTATTCATGTGGAAAAATCCTATTTAGGCTTTTAGTGCATTAGAGAGGGAGAAAAACATGTATTCCTGATTTAATCACAGATCACAATCCAATTGCTTGTAATAAATAATCAAACTCTCTAATAAAAACATAAAAATGATTGTGCCCTAAAGAATGAGTTAGCGGCAACATTCACACTAACGTTTGAAGCTCTGAAGGATACCCTGAGGCTGTGATGAGTTCAAGTCATGAAGCAGATGGGGAACAGCACTTTCAAACACCAGGATTGGAGTAAAACAAACCACAGATCCATGAGGCTTTATCAGAAAAGGGTTCAACTGCATTATCACTTCAGTTGTGCATTTTGCAAGGACTTCGATATAATGTATGATAAAAGTGGAGCCGCGTATGTCCTGTAAATGGATGAAACAGTAACACAAACAAGAATACAGACACTCTTGCCGCCTTCCCTTTGTTTACAACCTGTATTAACGGATATGCTGTAAAAATGGAGGCTGTGTGGTCCAGTGGTTAAAGAAAAGGACTTGTAACCAGAAGGTCCCACCTCAGCCACTGACTCATTGTGTGACCCTGAGCAAGTCACTTAACCTCCTTGTGCTCCGTCTTTCGGGTGAGACGTAATTGTAAGTGACTCTGCAGCTGATGCATAGTTCACACACCCTAGTCTCTGTAAGTCGCCTTGGATAAAGGCGTCTGCTAAATAAACAAATAATAAATAATAATACTGAATACTATACAATTTAACACACTAAAACTGCTACTATTAAATGATTGAATGATACCCGCAGATAGTGATGTCTGATCTGAATTACAGAAGCAGATGGGACTGGCTGTGGGTGGCACATTATCTGCACTCGCTGGTCGATAATTGTCAGATAGTGCATCTCAAGTTACCTACTCTATCTACAATAGTTTTTCGCAAGCGTGATTAACATAATAGAGTGTTGGCTTGTTTACAAATGTGCAATAATTGAATGATTTGTTCTGGAGAGCATTGTTCTAATAGGTTACCATAAGATCAAATATCTGTTAAGTCACCAGTTCAGATCCAGCCACTGATGGAAAGTGGTGGTGGGTGATGGTTGGGTATGGAAACTGAACTGCAATACAAGATCGTTTTACATGCCAGGTCCTAAAGGGATCTATGGATTGCCTAAATGAGGGTTGGATTTTATTAAGCCTAGTCTTGTGACTATACCAACTCATCTCCACCATTGATAACTGACCAGGGATCCATAGCAATTAAACATGTATCAATGTGGGATTTATGGGGGAAGGTGAGAAAGACCACCTTCATGAAAGCACCAGCTGGCAACTATTTTTTATAACACTTACTGGTTTGTACAGTTGAAGAATGTGGTGGATGCATGTGCCTCTTCTGGAGTGTCAGAGAAGGATAAGGAAGACAAACACTGTGGCTCTCTACTTATTAGTATTAATTATTGATATAAGCACATTAGCAAAGCAAAAATCCAGGAATTTTACTGGAAGAAATGTTGCAACTGAAGCATAGACAGATTAAATCAGAAAGCCTTGTTCCAAGGGATGAAAAAAGTAGCTATATATAAGGTTCATGAATAATGGATTTCATGTGTCGCTGGCAGCTTCCCTTTCAGCTCCTCAATAAAGGGTATCTTTTTCTAATATACTGTATGAGCTATTAATATTACTACACCTTAATAGTAACAATTATCTGTATTTCTGTAATTAAAAATGTTAACATACAACTGAAACACCATTTAAATCACCCAACAATCTTTTTTTTATCTCTGTCACTAAGAATTACAGAAAAAATAGCAAATATACTGTGGTATTTAGTCAAGAGAACAGAACAAAGAAAACTCTGAGGCAAGCAGTAGCAGTAACACTATTCAAAAGCCATCTGAGAAATCAGCACGCAGGTCTTACAGCATGTAATATACATGCAGCAGCAGCACCTACTTATTAAACTAAATATCTCCTTATAAAACTGACTAGCGAGTATGCAATGTTTAAATTAGACACAACAGATACATCTCACCACTACCCTCCGATTTCAGAAACATATTTAAAACAAAATTAAAATCTCTCCTGCTCTCTTCTGACACAACCATTGGACTTTTAAACAAGGTCGGGTTTGGCATAGAATTCTATTGTGCTCACTGTGGACGGGAAGACTGCGGCACTGCGCAAACTGACACGGAAGTCGTTTAGTCCACATATCATCTAGTGCTGGTTTACAATCCAGGGAAATTATGCTGGTTACCGGCCATCGATGTGAAAACAGCCTCTGAAATTATTGGTCAGCTTCTCTTGAAGACCGCAAAACCTGAGTAGGATCATTTCCTACACCAAAAAAATAAATAAATAAAAACACTCGGAAGCTCCTCTCTTGATGTCAAGTGCCAGTGCAGTGTTTAGCTGTTCCGTGAATCCTCCCTCAGATGCAGGAAATCAGTCTGCTTTCAATTCCCAAATGCCATTTTATCTTGAAAATGTTACTATAAATGAGAATGTTCAATGTAATGTTTATGGTAAATAAAAAAGTACAAAATACATGTATTCAGGGACTATTTTTTTCAGTGGAAGGATACATAATACATTTCTCAAAAATGGGATTCCTTTCAGTTCAATCTTTTTTTAAATGAGGAGTTTTTTTAACATGATGAAAAAATTAAGTTATTAATCAGATACTGTAGTAGAGATTTCATTCCAAATAGGAGAATTCTGTATAGATTTCTATAGTCCACTTAAAGGTTCTATAAGAAAGTTGAAAAAAAAGTAAAATGTCAAACGATGATCAGTTATTGCAGTAAAGTAGCTACTGGTATGTTCTGGTTTTATTACTCCACTTAACCCCTGTTGAATGCCCATGAACCCTCTTTTTAAAGGGCACCTGGTCTGGGCCTCCAGTGTGTTGTCTGCTGCACTGCAGCTCAGTGATCAAACCCCTTGTGCCACTCATCCGTTTTAATTCAACTCAAATGTAATTACATCCTGCTGTTAAAGTATAGATATTTTCCCTCTTCATTGTAAAGCTCTTGAGATCTACTTCGGCAGGAATAAAATAACGAGCATCATTTAATTTTTGCCCTTTCTGTAACAGATTTTTTTTTTATCAATACAGTTGTACAAATTAATTTAATTTCTTGTAAAGTAATTAGTATTTGTGAATATTAACAATGTCACACACACACACACATATATATATAATACATGAATGAAGGCTATATTTGCATCCTGAGCCATTTGACAAAAAAGGCATAATACGACAGTAGTGACGTCAAAAAGTGATAATTCCTCTAGAGGAAAATATACTTGAGCTTTGACCCATTCAACTCCTCAAGACCATCACTTTAAATTCAAACACAAAATGTCTCGGTTTTTAATCACTCGACAACACCCACAGTACAGAAATGTTCATTGATGAGCAACAAAATAAGAATACTTTAAAAAAAAAAAATGATGTACTGCTGAACCTCGTCTTCTTTAATATTCGGCCTTGTAATTTATGATGTCACAGAAACCCTAGATGGAATTATTTTCCTGTAACTCACTGAAGCCCATCTATTATATATATATATATATATATATATATACACACACACACACACACACACACACACACACACACACACACACACACACACACACACACACACACACACATATATATATACACATCGTGAATCTAGTCAGATTACAACAATGTTGTGTATGCTGGTACCGTGTAAGACACTGATACAGTGTCGTGAGCAAACCTAAAATGCCCTGGTCACTGCCTCTGACTTTTTATGCCTCGATATTTGCTAAAAAATAACCAGTTTCATTTCAGTGTTGTTTTAATTGTAATGTATGTTTTCAGCTTTCATTACTGTATTATAATTAGATGAGAATCCTGTTGAAGCAAACACATTTTCAACTAAATCATGGCTTTCATTAATGTAATACCAGAATATAATTATGTAACAATAAATATCAATTCTACAAAATTGTGCTTAACATAAAAGCAGATGTTGTTTCAAAATATCATGATACTATAAATATATAAGTTAATATGCTGTATATTCCGCTTCCAAAATAAACAGTACACTTCCATTACTGGACTGTATAGCAAGACTGAAGGGAGGTCAAGCTTCCTTTCACTGTCCTACTTTCCAACAGTGAATCTGCCTGCAAACAACATCTGCTTTTATGTTAAGCACAATTTTGTAGAATTGATTTTTATTGTTACATAATTATATTCTGGTATTACATTAATGAAAGTTTGCTTAGCAATGATTTAGTTGAAAATGTGTTTGCTTCAACAGGATTCTCATCTAATTATAATACAGTAATGAAAGCTGAAAACATACATTACAATGTAAGAAGCCACACTGTAACAATAAAAACTATACTGATCTATTAAATTGGTAATGCTTTATATAAATGTGACCACATTCTGCGTTGCACTGTCATAATTCCTCATCTTCAAATGCACCCTGTACCCAGCATACTGTATTTTTACATGATTTTAAGTATTCATAAACTAAAGCATTCCTGTTATGAATAGTTAAAAGCATACTAAGTCTATTGGAATAGTATTTCTGGAGGATCATGCATGTGGCTCTGAAATGTTATGACAGTTTAATACAGTTTTATCAGGTGCCCTGCACACTTTATAATGATCTGATGATTCTTTTTGCCTTGTGTACCAAGGTTATGAAAAACAACTTATCTAAGTGCACATGTCTTGTCTATTTATGTTGGAAAAAGCATTTTAATCACTGTAATTAAAGTAGACATTTAAAATTGTGGGAAATATATCAGCTTCAAAGAAAGCATTTCTGGAATCTTTTTACAAACAGACCCCCATATTTTATGTTACCGTTCAACAATATAAAACAGGAGAAGGAGAAAAAGAAATTTTGCAGTGTCATTCTGAAACAACGACTAGGGTTCTGGAATAAAGGGCTGAAATAAAAGGCTTAAAGGACAAGTGTTTTTTCACCTCACTGCGATGTGACCCTGTGGCTATCTCCGGCAGTTTATCATTTGGTACAGCTAAGACTTGGCTATGCTAGAAACTTACAACCCAGTTGACCTGTTCCCATTTCTCTCATGACTTACACGTTATGACTGTCTTTCGAAGTCATCTTAAATTATGGTGTGTCAAATTGTATTTGCTGAGCAACATTTTAAAGCTGCATTACCTGTTCATGTGCCCAGGTCAGGTGGTATAAGTCCCTGCAATGCGTTTTGTGGGATCATAGTGTCAGAAGTTTAATTCTATTTCTTCCTTCAAACCTTTACCCGTGAGCTTCAAAAACAGTGTATTTGTAAACTTGAATCAATTTTTTAATATTGGATATGTCTGGAACATGTGCTCCTTTACAGGCAGAGACTAGCTATTGACTCCAGCTTGCCTGCAGCTGGGCAGCAGGGCCTCATCAAAGTGTTTTAAGGGAAGAGAGTCGATCCAGAAATAAAGTGGCTCTGAATCACTGCACTGGTATGAAATATCACCATGCCTGAAGTTAGTATCAAATGCCAGGACTTTTCTTTTGCAAAAGTCATTCAATGTCACATTCAGGTCTACACCCTCCTGTTGGCTCTTGTAATGCTAATCGGGAAATATGCAAATTTCAGCATTACAAGAGCCAATCAAATCGCGTGAAAGCAAAAAGCTGGCGGGGCTCATTTGCATACAAACTCCAGATTTAGCCTGCCAGTTAAATATTTAGCTAAATGTTAAATCTTGTTAAGAGATTTAAGATTTAGTTAAATATTTAGCTAAATGTCAAATCTTGTCAAGAGATTTGATTTAAATATTTAGCTAAATGTTAAATCTAGTTAAGAGATTTAAGATTTAAGATTTTCTAGGGCAGCAGTGTGGAGTAGTGGTTAGGACTCTTGACCAGAGGGTCATGGGTTCAATCCCAGGTGGGGGTACTTTACCTAGATTGCTCCAGTAAAAACCCAACTGTATAAATGGGGAATTGTATGTACAAATCATGTGATATCTTGTAATAATTGTTAGTAGCCCTGGATAAGGGCATCTGCTAAGAAATAAATAATAATAACAATTTAGCTAAATATTAAATCTTGTTAAGAGATTTAATATTTAGTTAAATATTTAGCTAAATGTACAATTCTTCGATCTACTGATGTTGAGGTTTAAAAAGTTTTAAACTGAGATGAGGCAAAACATACATGATGATAATTGGCCAGTTAAAAGCTGACAATTCCCTTTGAATCGAAATAACATCTTAAGAGCGTCTCCATGTTCAAATAAAATGTCAGTTCTGTTTTTTTTTTTTTTTTTTTTGAAACCCTACATAGATCCACGGGCAGGAGATGTCAGGCCGTCATCGATGACAATGGTCGGCAGGCATACCCGTTACTGATTTCTGTTGACCTTGAACTTTGTTTGACCTTTGAAAGTGACTTTATTGAATGTCTTAATGATTTCTGTAAAGGTCAAGGTTCTTTGGAACTGTCTATTGTACTATGCAAACTGCCATACTAATGCTATAAAAAAATACATTCAAAACACCTATACGTTTCTTTTTTTTAAGAGTATATATATATATATATATATATATATATATATATATATATATATATATAATGTATTATAGTTTTATTACTGTTTTTATGGTTTTTGCTTGATGTTTTGAACTGTTGTTTTCTGTTATGCACCTTCAGATGGCTCTGCCATGAAAAACACTATAAAAATAAGTTTGATTTTATTTTATTTAATGGAGAAAATGCATTTAGCAGCCAAATTAGGGTAAAATGTTAAGATATGAAAAGTGTTGTCAATCAGAATACAATAATAAGATTCTGCTGCTGCCACCCCCTGCATGTTTTTCTACCTTCCCAATTTTTTGGCCACCAGCTGCCACTGGTCTGTAGGTATGTGTGGCAGGGCTGAGGCCTGCCCCTGTAAAATAATATATTTGTATTGGGTTTATAAATCAAATGAGTGCTGTGTAACAGTTTTAGAAAATTATCTGTGCAGGAGAAGCCAGCTCAGTACAATTGTTTTTGTTTTGACAGGTGCCAGGTGATAAACAGCTGTATTGAAACTACAAGGCTGTAATTATCTCACTGTCCTTGATCCAGGCTTCTTTCATTGCCTGTTTACATAGACAAGGTCAATGATGTTTTTTCAGCTTTTTTCTACAATCTGCTTCTGAGTGTCTCCCTCTCTCTCTGACACACACAAACCCAAATTTCTGTCCCAATTTTAATTGATGTAGACATAACAATACGTACAATTAAAACAATGGGATGGAATATCTTTCTTTTTTTAGAAAAACTAGTAGAATGCTAGTAGAAAAATCAAAACTCTTATCACAAGAATAAATTGCTTCTGTAAAACTTCTTTGACAAAACAAAATGTAGGACCCAGACAAAATGGTACTTCACAATCAGCGGTGTTTGGATGAGCTTTACACCTCTGAAAACCTCAGCATCTCCAATACACAAAGAACCAATGATTTTTTTTCCTGAGTCCAGGCTTTACATCCCAGATCTATTAAACTTCCCCAAGCTGTCTTCAAGCACAGCAGGTGTTCTGTGTTGTAACAATAAATTAAGTATATAAACTAAAGTTTGGGAGGAGGGACCTATCAAAAACTTATAAATACCCATGTAACTCATCCCTCGATTGCGTTTGATTCATTCGCATCCCTCCATCTCCCCCATCTACCCCCAGTAGCTTCTCTAGGTACAATCTGTCATGGAGGTCTCCAGCCTCGTCCAGACGGCCTGATGGTTTGCCCTGAACTACTGAAAGGAGATTCCTGTGGGGCAATATTCTAACCAGCCAACAAATAACATGCTTGCTTCCCCAGGCCTTGTTTTCATCATCTTGCTCATATCATTTCAGGTGCTGAAACCATGTAATTCTGAGACTGCATATTGAATCCATGCCCATATGTTCTTCTAAGACTGCATATTGAATCCATGCCCATATTGAGGAAACATTTACAGGGTTACTCGAGTATACTTTGCATTACGTGTTTTGCTTTTACATCTGCATGTAAATGAAGCACAGTGTTCATATTAAAAGTTGCTTAAATGAAATCTGCGACCTATAGCCTCTATTATAAAGCTGTCAGAGTTAGGAGACGTTAAGGACAATCCCCATGATCTCAATCTAATCTTAATTTAAAAATATAAGTCTACCTACACTTACCTTTAGTGTAAACTCACTGCAGTGCATAACCACCCCCCCCCCCCCCCCCACACACACACACACACTCCCCCACCTCCCCCGAAGGATCATCACATCTCATCCTAATTTCTAATATGCAACTTTACTAATATTTTACAGAACACTGTTGTTTTGTTTTTTAAAACAAGCTTGTAAAGCACCAATTTTGCTGACACATCACACGAAATATGACTACCAAATGAAATAAACAGGGACATTTCTCACTCTCCCTCAGGGAAGGAGAAACTGGAAAGACGATGAATGCCTTCTGGTGAGAATTAGTGCATAACCACCACAGCTATATCACCAGTCTGCATTACAGTCGGTACACTCGGCACATTACTCTAGCAGGCGGAATCTGTGAAAGGTAAAGAGACAAAGGCACATACTTCCCCCAAGGACAGGTAAGAAACAGGGTTATTTGCTGCTCAGAGGGATAATAGCTCACTCTGGCAGCATGTTAGATCACCTGGCCTTTACCATTGTACACTAGGTAGGCTTATTGCAGACTATGCAATATACAACACAATATTTAACTATTAATAATAATTAACACCTTGTTGAATTATAAACAGTGGAAAGACCTAATGACTGACTGCCGTTTTGGGAGAGCTCTTCTGAAATTCTTTAAAAATCTATTTACATACTGTGGTAAAGTGCTACAAAATCAATATGTCAGTCTAAGAATGACTAGGTCATTTTTCCCTGCAGTGTTACATTGTGACCAGTAGAGGTCTCTAGTTCTCACCAAGTCAGAGCAGTGGGGTTGGATTGAATAATTAAAGTCATGATTAATGAAGTGATGGTAACTGGTTAACCAATTACGAACACCTGGATAAAAAGGCTTTGACTGATAGCCTCATGTGGGTTGTGTAGGAGAGCTTTGGAAACAAAAGAAGAACAAAAATAAGATCAAGGCCGGGTCGAGGGTGTGGAGAAAGGCCTGACCGAAGGTGGTGCGGTGTAGGGGAGACAAGCACTACACTCTAATACGGGGAAACATATTTGTTTGGTTACAGGGAAACAGATTAGCCGTCCTGACTTTAGAGAGGGAAAAGGAACCAGTATAGATAGTACTCTGAAACAGGGTTAGGTTATTTTTTGTTTCTTTGTTTGTATGTTTTGCTTTCCTGTATTTGTGAAAATAACCTTACGCAGTGGAAATAATTAAACACCTGTGGGTTTGAAGTTCAACTTCACGACTCCAGTCATTTATTATACCAGATATAGCTATAAGACATATTTTTCTTTTGGTAATGCCATGATTTATATCCAAAGTTCAGGTTTACAGGAAGCACCACAGTTGACTTCCTGGTGATTAGAGTGACCCAAGAATTGTCTTTACCACTGTTTAAAATCACTTCTGTTAAAGTCCCCCTGCACTTCTCATAGATTCAGGAGTGAAAATAAAACTCAAGTGTAATACTGGGGAATTCAAAACTGGTTGCAGGAAAGTATTCATATTCACGATCCTGCAGGTATCCATTGTTACAGGGTTTGGGGCAGAAAACCAGGCGAATTTCCTACCTTCCAGTTTCCAGGTTATGTCCAGACATTGTCTGTCAGGGGGAGGGGTAAACCTGAGTCCATATTTACCAAATTGTCTTTCACTCCATCACAGGCTTGACAGTACATTTAAAAAATGCATACTTTATATACCTCCAGAGTTCGACTGTAAGAAACCATTAGACCAGCAGAGCTTATGTGACATCATTCTGTCAAACACTTTCTCTATCTAATAACCACATCATGTCAGCAAAAGCTATTGCCTCTGCCTTGGCGGCATACTTGAAAAGTACTATTTATATCCAATAATTATTTAAAGCCGAACTGCACAATTAAAATGTACAAAGATCCATAGTATTAACTAGTGAATGCTATACATAAAGGCTGAAGTTTATTCTCTAATACTTTAAAACATTTTGTTCCCTATAAAGGATTGCAATTTTAAACAAACTGCTATGTCTGCTATGTTTTCATTCTAAATCTAATTATATTCTCTTAGCACCACAGCACTGTGACAAATTAATGTGCTTGAATGGTAATTATTTTAATTTGAAATTATTTCTCTGGGGAAACAAAAACACTGAGGTGGCTCATCTGTTAGTAAATGTTTGCAAAGTAACGTCTCTTTGCAGCGAGCAAGCATCTGAAATATCAATAATGTACATTTGGCAGATGTACAGAGGAATATTGAGCTTTTCTAGCGTATAAAAGTTCCACTGGGGTTATTTATTGAACTTCAAACAGAAACCTATTTTGAAACTGAATTAATATGTACCTCGAATATAATACCTACATTTGGGGCTGTCCTTACAAAGGTACCACGAAATGTTCCTGTCAGGAAAGCTGAGGAAGTCAGCACCCTCCGGTAACATTTTTTTAAAGTAACAAAAACGCTAATTCACTGCCAAACATGAACTACTTAGATGTGTAATGACTGTGATATAGGATACTGACCTTAAGGTTTAGGGTTTCGGTGTAGAGAGAGGATTATTCATTGTTTTAGTAACAATAATATGATAGCCAATCAGAGTGCAATGTCCTGACAGGAGACTTTTGTGTTACCTTTGTAAGGACAGCCCCAAATGCAGGTATTAAATTCGAGGTACATTGTGATGCAAGCGATGCCGGACTGAAATTGTTGAGAAAACAGAAAATAATTCACAGACTCCCCAGTTCCTATTATTATGTATTGATCCGTCACTTTAAACGAGTCATAATTCATTACAGTCCACTGATGTAAAGGTGCACTGTTCTATCACAGGAATGCCAGAAGATCAATCCTAAAATGGCAAAATATTACAGTCGATGGAACTATATATGCTTACGCTTCATTTCCTTAGTGTTCTGCAGCACATGCTAAAATCCTCCCTGTACAGCACATACGTGATGGATTGTATACACAGCTGTAGACAGAATATAGAAAGTATATTACTACAAATGTAGTCCATTCCCTTCCTTATGCCCTGTCCAAATGTCAAAAAACATATAACAATAATGGTTACAAAGTAACAGGCAAAGGAACACAGAATTTTACAAATGAAGACAGAATTGTCAGACTAAACAATAACGTTATCCTACAAAGCCCTATCTGAAGACATACCCGAAGAAAAATAATGTCATATCATATTTTTGCTGTGTAGTGTTTGCCACTTGTACAAGGTGCGAGCACCATTTAAAAGTGAAAGGGGTATGTGGCAGAGATGCATGGCTCTTTGATAGAATCAGCTTAATTTCTTTGAAGTTTCTCCACTGATGATGGGAATGAGAATGCAAAGATGGGAGCCGAGAATCACGTTCGAGAGAATAAAGTCTCGTGGCACTTAAAATATCCAGCACTACTTTTATTTATTTATTTATTTTAACCAGAACTACTCAGAATGCGGCTCATAGTGCTTTCGTCACTGACACCCACTTCCTTATAGATTGTTGTAGCGTTTCAGGCATTCTAAATTGGGTGAAAAATACAGTAGCTTGGTGTCTTGAAATATCTCTGCAGGATTTTCCCGCACTGAAAGTTGCAGATACGCGGGAGCAACTTGGAAAATGTGCATTTCCCGCGCTGAAATTCAAGCCCTGTTTTATTACAGGAAAACTGTTACGTTTAAAAGTGAGACAATTTATTGCAAAGCTGTGACCAGATTGAATAACTTAGGCACATGCATGAAGCTACAAGCCCTTATCAATAGATGTATTGCGGGGAACCCCTCGGCTCTGCTTGCCTGAGTAAAGCAGTATTCGACATTCAAAGTTGGTTTGCTGGTCGGCCATGTCTCCTATTCAAGACCCTTGGCTATGTATAAACTGTTATATTTTACTAACAAGAAGCATGAGTGAATTGAGGCATCCAAAGTGGGACTTGGATGGTTAGACGCTGTTTCCAATTCAAGGTTCCTTCGCTGTGTATAATCTTTTATATTAACTAACGGAAGATACTTTATGGTACAAGAAAACAAAGTTAATGGTCTTATTCTCATTGCCTATCTATACAATTAATGAGAGCTTAATTGCTTTAAATTAGGATGCAAGCATGTCTTATCTGTAGAGATACTGGTATGAGCAGTCTCTTGATACTGGTGTAAGCAGTTTCTTAAAGTCCAGCCAAGGTATGATTTCATGCAATGAATTGGGGAAAGTGCTAACTGTTGAGTTTTCTATTAATTAAAAAAGACAAAACTCTGGCTGGATGGCAAGGCTTCTCGAGTTCTTATCTATTGTCAAGGACTACTGAAGCGAGGGAAAATTTTAGTTAGAGAGAGAAGCCAAGTCTGTTGACCACACAATTATAAATGAAAAGAGACAAGTTTATTAAAACACACTGAAAAGTATGATTTTACTGTTGAGAAGGAAATATATTTTAGACCAATGTGGTAATAATAATTCAACAGAGCTGGTGTTATATAATTTAATAAAAATCTCTCTCTCGCTTTCGCTCTCTCTCTCTCTCTCTCTCTCTCTCTCTCTCTCTCTCTCTCTCTCTCTCTATATATATATATATATATATATACTTGTATTTTCATAAGTAATAAGAACTTTGTGGTACCAAGAAATATGTTATCAGTCTGAAGATTACCTCACATATTTTAGAGATTAGAAAAGTAGAGAACACAAGGTAATATACAATTAATTTTAAAGGAGTTACTGGGACTTTTAAAATATATTATTCACTTAATAGACCAAATGTTTAGATTTAACTAAGTCTTCTGATGCACGAAGAGGAGGATACGTTCTATAAAAGTCGAGGCAAGACCCCAGTCAAGTATCATTCAGCTTGCTAACACAAGCTGTTTGATCCATTCTCTGAAGATCTCTGAAAAAGCTGGTTGCTGTTTGGTCGTAATTCAGAAGCCTCTGCCTTCGAAGATAGCTCTTATCTTTACTTATATTCTACACTACACTTCCATATATTAGGAGGTAAGCATAATCTTGAATGTGTAACTCCCTTATATTGAAGCACTGCTATGGCGTTGGGAATTATATTTTAGCTTTAGAGTGTGACATATTGGCTGCTTTAGGATTTAGCGGTGGGCGCTTTAGCGTTTTGTATGTCTGGCCTTAGGGCGAAACATGTGATAACCATAATTGTATTGAAGTGTTAACGCTGTTAAATTTGTAATGGCACTGGATCTCCCAGATTGCCTGTTAGCTGGGATCCGACATGGTCTGTAACCACTCATCCATTTTTAACATTTAATAAACCAAAGGAGTACGAATACTGCTCTGATTCGTTAAAAATTCAAACCTGAATGGGTCTGTGTGATTTTCTTGACTACTTAAAAGTTGTCTGGATATATTGTAAGCCAGTGCATGAACAATCCACTTACAGCACTCCAAAACATCTCTGTGTCCTCCTTCAATGTCTCCCCTGAGTTTAAGAGTGTGCTCAGAGCATAAAAGAAGTACGTGGAATCTGACACTGTGAATTAATGAACAGAGGAAGTGCTATTCTTTCAGTTTTAGGAATTCTCATTTATCAGTATCATACAGTAAATGGTTGTGTAAAAAAAAAAAAAAAAGCATAACTTCAGGACTGCCACAAAGAAAATCTTATTAACACCTGAAATAATATAGAGAAACACAACACATTAAAAACAAATGACAGGAAGTAAACCTTTATTGCAATTCAATTGTGGCAACAATACTGTATTATTTCTGTCACTTGTTCCTGGTATGGCATATTATTTTAGTAACTGTAGTTATTATTTTGATGCTCACTAAAAATAATACTACACTACAGTGTAGCAATAAAATATGCCAGACACAGCGGTAAATAAAGCTGAATGGTTCTGTAGTAAAACAGGTTTCTGCAAAAATACCATCATAAATTACTGTGGTTTTGCTGTTTTGTTTATTTTCTGGCTATAACAGAAAACGGGGAACCAGATTACTATGCATTCCATCACAATTCATGAACTGTAAGAGTAACATTCAATGAAACATATTGGTGAGGTCCTACACAATACACATTAAAACAGCAGGGTGTATTTGTGAGATCTAAATGCCAGCAGATCTAAACACTTCCATCCTTTAAATCATGATTTTAATACTGGATTCTGCTGAGTCCAATTCTGACATTGTGACATGCTCAGGCATATATACAGATGTTAATTAACATGATATGCAGCTATGGCCAAAAGTTTTGCATCAACCTATAGAAGAAACTCATTTTGCTTCATAAAGTCGAATGAAACCTGCTGAATAATGTTACATTAACATATTGAATTACATACCGCTTTGTAGTTTTCCATATACTTAACGAAAAAATGACAAAAATTGAAAAATATGACATTTCGAAATCTAACATGAAATACTGTACTACTATTATAGCTTTGATGTTGAATAAAATATCTAAATTATGTTCATATGTTTGTTTGTTTTTTAAACTATGTCTCAATCCTAAAATTCTAGGTGATGCAAAACGTTTGGCCATGGCCGTAGACAGGAAAACATACAAATCAGCAGCAAAGCATTTGGGTATTTTCAAATTAAACACTGCTTCTGAATTTCCTGCTAGCATAGAGCTAATTAAAAACAAAGTCAAAACAAAGCAGTAATACCAATTAAGAAGGACAAAAACAGGATTAAAAGGCACAAATTATGTATTGCTGGAGACTGCAATGCAAAGTCAAGTATTTAAATAAAGACTTAATGGACCTTACTGTAAGTCCCTCAGCTACACCGTAATTAATTTATCCAAGCAGCAATAAGCAATGTCTTAGCACATTATCTGGTTAGTACACACCCCTAATGTATTTCATCACAATCCAACCTAGCTTGAAAAACCATAAAGGGATGTTTGTTAAAATAATGAATTTGCAAACAAGTAAGGTGCAGTGCAGTACTATCCACTCTTTTGATTTCCCGTCAACAAGATTAAACCAGGGAAACACACAATAAGAATTTTACTCCAGCCAAATCTAATGTAGGTGAATTGGGCTCTATTTAGATTTAGCCAAAGAAATAAAGCTGTGATAAATCTCAAAAAGGTCATACCTAATGTTAATGAAGATACACAGAATGGCTGTCGGTATTTACTAAATTAATTATTTTTTATTTTAATTTTATGATGAACCTGAAAAGGGCCAAGGCAGATTCATATTAATTGAAAGTTAAATTTCCATTTGTAAAATGCCCCTGATTGCATCAGCATTTGGAATTCATCTGTTTTACTGACATGTTTTTATGCTGCAGTCTTAGGTTTAACACCAGCTTCGAGTGCCATTTGAATTGGATGCACATTAGGTTGAAGAGGCTCAATTTGGCTGGCCCTGGGACTGACAGAATCTTAATTCAAGCCCAGCTGATCTGTGTCTGCTGCCGATGGAAATGTGAAAATATCATGTTTCCATTTGCCTCTGGGATAATGAGTTTTTAAATTAGAGATTATCTCGCCAATTAGTTTGACTTGGCATCACCAAAATGGTAAAATGTGAATGACCAATCTGGGAAATTAGCTCAAAACATTGGGTCTGTGGTCCTCTATCACCCGGCCTTGATGACCTCTGACCGACGTTGGAGGTCACACCTCAAACGAGGACGGCTCCTATTGGTCCAGAAGGCGAGATCCTGGGCTAAACAGTCAATCCCATGCTACACTTTACATCTTACAACGCTGAGCTTCGATCTTTGAATTTCTCATCCAGTTTTGATACCACTATGTAACACAATTTTTGTTCCTGGTAGTAAGTGTTATTTCCTAATTGCTTATGCCTCAAAAGTATAAAAAATGGCTATTATTCCCCACAAACTTTGCTTTTGTGACCAGGACAGTGATATTTTGAAATGTACCTATTTCCAATGAGAAAACAGGCGAATTTGTGTCTTTTCGTTCACATAAAGTCAGAAAAAAACAACATATGAATCCAAATTAACATGTATTTATACTAAAGTAATACAAAAATGACTACAAAAGATTTAGAAGTGAGTAGTTTTTCGAGATTTACGATTATACTGTAAATCACTTTCACGAATCAGCCCCCAAATGTAGTCTCCCATCATGTTCTCGTTATACTGTCCTTGGTAGCGGCGTTCAAAGTCCAGTATATCCTGGTGGAAGCGCTCGTCTTGCTCCTCCGAGTACGCTCCCATGTTCTCCTTGAGTTTATCAAGATGAGCATCAAGGATATGGACTTTGAGGGACATCCTACAGCCCATTGTGCCGTAGTTCTTCACCAGAGTCTCAACCAGCTCCACATAGTTTTCGGCCTTGTGATTGCCCAGGAACCACTGCGACAAAGCTGTTCCAAGCTGCTTTCTCCTTACTAGTGAGCTTCTTGGGGAATTCATTGCACTCCAGGATCTTCTTTATCTGTGGTCCGATGAAGACACCGGCTTTGACCTTTGCCTCAGACAGCTTAGGGAAGAAGTCTTGAAGGTACTTGAAGGCAGCCGACTCCTTATCTAGAGCTCTAACAAATTGTTTCATAAGGCCCAATTTGATGTGCAGTGGTGGCATCAGCACCTTCCAGGGGTCCACCAGTGGCTCCCACTTGACGTTGTTCCTCCCCACAGAGAACTCGGTCCGCTGTGGCCAGTCCCGCCTGCGGTAGTGCGCCTTGGTGTCCCTGCTGTCCCAAAGGCAAAGATAGCAGGGAAACTTGGTAAAACCGCCTTGGAGACCCATCAGGAATGCCACCATTTTGAAGTCTCCTATGACCTTGATGCCATCTCAGAAAAATGCAGATATGTATCCACTTAGGCAGCTGGAACTAAACTGAACTGGTGGGCTTAAGGCCCCTGTATTTATACTACTATTTATATTACTGGAAAGTTCTAGAAAGTTCTAGAAGTTACTCCAAGTTTACTCAGCACTGAATCTATCTGGAATGTTCTGGAAAATTAGGTAAGTTTCAAAATATCACTGTCCTGGTCACAAAAGCAAAGTTTGTGGGGAATAATAGCCATTTTTTATACTTTTGAGGCATAAGCAATTAGGAAATAACACTTACTACCCAGGAACAAAAAAAAAAAAAAAAATTGTTACACGGTGTACTTTGTCATCTTCAGTTGGAATCTATTTCATCTATTATACATTAACTTGTATATCCAGTGTGCACAAAGTTTTTCATACTGTGGAAAGATTTTTGAATATTCAGTTACTGTATGGAACTGGAAAGATGATAACAGTATTACAGGCAATTGTGGCCCCCTTTAAAATAATCTGGATACCATTTACTTCAGTGACTCAACATTATAGTTCAATCTTTTTAAAAGCTGACACAGAAACTAATGATGTCATAAACCAATACATCACTATGTTCAAAGGAAACTGCTAGACTAAATTGCAACAACCTTTCAAAAACTAGCAGCTTTTAACAGTATTCATTTCTACTCCTGATAATTGCAAAGGACACCTGGGTGGCCAGGCAGTATTTTTTTTATGGAATTGTCCTGTCAGGAACGTAGATTGTCTTTCAAGGCAGAGCGATCGTTACATGCTAAATGACAGTGAATCTTGGAAATGGGACTGCTTAGAACAGTATTTGCCATAAATTACCAAACAGAACTCTCTTCAAGGTCAGCCATAAACGAATGACAGGTTTCAAACTGCCTGTACTGAGGCTGGAGGCTTACCATAGGACTCACATTAAACAGGCACTAGCTGTGAAGGGTGCTTCTGTGAAACCTAGCTAGCTGACTGGATACATTACTTTTTTTAAAACAACATTTTCATTTATCATTTTTATTGAACAATTAATGATACACTATATGTACAAAACAAGGACACATTAAATCTAGAATAAATGCAATTTATAAACACAAAATGTCATCAATTTAAAGATCAATAATTGAATACTTGGCTAGTTTCTTATATATAATAGACTTCTACAAGCAATTAATTTTAATGTTAACAATACAAATGGAATGGTAAAACATATCCAAAACAATATTTCATGTAATAATTTAAAGAAGTTAAAAAATGGATATTTATTAGGCAGTAGATACATGTGTTACAACATGTGCAGCATTGGTCCATTCTTCCTGTAAATCCAGTTCACCTTCCATTTTGAATGTAGATTTCTCCAAACTGAGATTATCTAATATTGCCTTAATCCGGAGAGCAAATAAAGGAGGATCTGTCTCTTTCCAATTTACCATGATCATTTTGGCAGCCACTCAAAAAGATAAGATTCATTTTAATTGAATTCTGGTCAATTTAAAATCAGTAAAGTTACCAATTAGGATAATTTTGTGGGATAATTGTAACAGAAAGTTTATTATTATTTATATGATCTTAGCCATTTCTTTCCAAAAAGATTTGACCTTGGGGCAAGTGACAAACATGTGTGTGAGGTTACCTTCTGCTCCATTACATCTCCAGCAAGTATCTTTTTTTTAATTTAATGTCTTCTGGGTGTGAAATAAATTCTATGTATTAGTTTGAATTGGATTGAACATAATTTTGCATTTGGTGAACACTTCCTAAAATTCCTACAGTTGTGAGTCCAGACTCCATTATTAATTGTATAATGAAGTTCAGAACTCCATTATCTTATTGTTCATTTAACAGCTTTATTTGAGTAGGACTGTCTGATTAATTTGTAAAGTAAAGTTAAATTTAAAAGCTTGGGAAAGAATTAGGTTTTCAAGAAGAGTGTATTTTAAATTTTAAATACACTTCTTTGTTTGGGAGTTTGAGTAGAGAGCATTTATAAGTTTGGTGTACACTGGATACATTACTGTAACTTTGGAGCTGGTAGCCATGAGATATTCAATTTGTGTGCTTTTCCTTGATTGCTCCAGTAAACACCCAACTGTATAAATGGTTAATTGTATGTAAAAATAATGTGTAAAAAATAATGTAATTGCATGTAAAAATAATGTGATATCTTGTAACAATTGTAAGTCGCCCTGGATAAGGATGACTCCTAAGAAAAAATAATAATAATATTATTTTTCAAAGAGGCACACAGGCACACACGCACACACACACTCGAACACACACACGCACACAGATTTGATTCCCTGCAGATACAGACTATGAACTATACAGTACCTTCTGTCTCAGAGGCTATCGAAAGAGCTTCTAACACTCATATTAAGATTCCACCACATCCACACACATTCATACTTGCAGCACCTGGTGAACCACTTTATCTATTTCAAAATGAAGACATTCTGAGTGACACTAAACTCTGGAGGACCAGATCAATATCAGTGTACGATGTGACTGATAATGCCTCCCAGGCACTGGACCAATGTCACTCAGCTAATTACTGGTAAATGCCCTAAATGTTCTCTTATCATCCTAAAAAAATACTTAAAACTGACCCCTGTCCATGAGATGAGGTTAAACACTCTGTAAACACACATGCAGACAAGCCTGGCTCATAAGATGCTCACCTGCAGTATGCGTTGTTCCCAGGTTTGCTCAGATTCCTCCTTGTTATACACGTTTTTAAAAAAATACTCTAAAATCAAATGAAATACTGTCTTACATTTTCTATTTAAAGATAAGGTCGATTTTTGCAGCACTTAACATTACATATAAGAGGATATCATTTAAGTGTATAGATTATCAGCATAGCTACCATTACATATCTAATAAAGCCATGTATCAATGCACAACAAAAACAACAAGTGAAAATGACATAAACAATCAAACTTATGTAAAATAGCAGTAATTACCTATTTCTTTATAAAAAAAAATACCATTGGACCAATTGCAGTGGAGGCAGATCTTATAAAGGAGGTGTGTGTAACTATTTATTAGTATTTAAATCCATTGTGTATCTATTGGTCTTCAGGCTCATGGCGCAGTGGGCTTCAGCAAAGTTAATGGTCGTGACCCTCTACAGGCTTTCAAAATGACAATTTTTGCAAAATGCTGTTACCTTCAAAGCAAAACAATTTAACTGTTTTATAGTACAGTGTTTAATGCTGCAGTAAGTAGCCATAGACAAATATAGCTTCTCATTGTACTAAGAGGAACAACTGCATTAACTGAGACTGCAGACTGTGAACACAACCACAATGGGATTGAGAGTGTTCCAGTTTGTCTGTGGCAGATGCAAATGTTTTTAATGTAATGCTCATTACAGATAAGGGAGTTGTTTCTGCCCACATAATTATGCTGTTTTAGCTGCAAAGTCTACTTGCACGAGTCAGAAGTGCCCATATTATGACAGTGTCAGGGCACATAAACCTCTAATGGGATTCTTGTTTTAGATGTTTATGACTATGTGTACTGCATAGAAAGCTTCAGCGGGGATTGCTACTTGGGTCACATTAGGAGTCCCAGCCTTTCCCAGACTCAACTGAACACGAAAATGGGCTGATATGCATGATACTGTACCAAGCACCAAGTTTGTACGTGTCCCTTGTCTCCAACTCAATACCTAATTGAAATGAGACCGTGGTGACAGGGAATGTAAATGCAGTTGATGCTTCTCAATGATGTTTCTGTAATACATCTCTCTCTCTGAATTTTCAAAATAGATTCAAGATTTTGTTAGGTCAACTACTTTAACAGTTCTGACACAACAGGCTGCAAATGGCATTTAACAGCGTATCATGAAGCCAAGCAGTTTTGTGGTATGCTAGAAACAGTCAGACCAAAAGAATGTGTAAAAGAATGGTCAAGTTTT
Organism: Acipenser ruthenus; assembly: GCF_902713425.1. Taxonomy (NCBI): domain Eukaryota; kingdom Metazoa; phylum Chordata; class Actinopteri; order Acipenseriformes; family Acipenseridae; genus Acipenser; species Acipenser ruthenus. Next base: position 77,320,190 of record NC_081194.1, read on the forward strand.
CTTGGATATCAGCCAAGCTTCACTGTCACATTGGAAGCACCGGAGAAAGCTTCCTTTGAGAACAAGAAAAAGATAAAAAATAGCGGATATGTCAATACAAAATGAGACACATTTGCCACACTAGCAGTAGGATAATTCAAAACAAACAGAGCTCTGGCTAATTGTATGGTACACATATACAGTTTCCCTATTTATGTGAATAACCTACATCCACTCTTGTCTGATAAAACAGTTACAAGGTTACCTAACCCTGTCGGAATTATTAGATATATCACTAAAGGCTCCAAAAGCATTAGTAAATATATCTATATCAGGGGTGCAATTTTGGCCCTATGGCGCTAGATTCTATATACCTTATATAGCCAGCAACAGTAAATTCTGGACTATTCACATGACCTACACACACTCATCCACATACACAAGAGAGAAGGTTTGTGATGTGTGGGAAGTTGTGAGGCTGGCTTGTTTAGGGTGGGGTTTGATAATTTAGCATCAGTAGGCAAAACAGTTTAGCACCAATTTTCGAAACGATTTGCACCTCTGTATATCGAGTTAACCAAAAAACAACAAAAACATTATTGCACTGCAGATGCTACAGTGAAAGGCAGCTGTATAATGTAACTGTTCATGTTGGAACGTCATGAAATCCCAACTGGTGGAGATAAGATCAACCCATGATACTATTTATTTAAAAGCTTGTCAAAAAGAATCCTTACAAAAATGTGTCTTTTTATGTGGTGTTTTTGGTGAAATCAGGGCAGTTATTGTATTTTGCTTCATAATATTTTATTTAAAGTGCATAATACATAAAGTACAAACAGAAATAATGGAAAAACACCACAGTGTTAGATTTAAGGTTCAATATAATACAAATTACACAGAAACTGTAAGGCTCTGCAATGTTCTCCCTTGTTCTTGTGTATTTTGCTGCCATCAAGAGACAACAACTACTGTAAGTGCAAGATTCCATTATAATGTTCGAGAGAATTAAAAAAAATATGTTTAAAACAATGCTAGTATTTAAAATGTTTTGTTCACATATATTTCATGTTTTACAGTGTGTGTCTTGCAGCTCTCGGCCGTATGAAAATTCTGGTATGTGGCTTGTAGTGTCAGGAAGTTTGGCCACCCCTGGTATATACTGAAGCTTTAAAGCTTTGTCTAATGGGGACCATGTAAGATTGTCTTCTCTATACATTAGCAGGTCAATAATCAAACTGCATGTGACTCCATCACTGTCACCACATTTTCCGTAGCATAATAAAAACATCAGAGCTTTCAATTAAATTTAAAAATTAAAAATGATGATCATCTGGATTGAGCACCAATATGTATTTATTTATGGTACACTTATTTATTTAGAAGTGTTACATTTTGGACAAACCTGCCATTCATTAAAATAAACAGCTCACTGACTGCCATTTAAAAGAACACTGTTTAGCAAATCTGTTGGTTACCAGATAATACATTTGAAACAATGGCCTATAAAAGACATGCCATTGATTATATTAATTGACACTAAAAGTAATTTAGCATTTTTCTTCTGTTACAACATACTGTGCCTCTTATACTGAATGAACGATAGCCACAACCGCTTCACTAGCATGAGCTTCACACTCATTAATAAGCAAGCTGAATAATGAAGACAAAAGAATAATCAGTAAAAATTGATTTTGCTTAATATTTAATTCACTGGGATCAAATCTTTAATAAAATGTGTGTTTTAAATAATAAATGTGTAATTCCTCCTGTTCAAAGCATTAACTTGCCAAAGTAATTTATGAGGTAATCTAAAAATCAGTGCCCCTTGCCCCATGAGATATTCAATTTGTGTGCTTTTCCTTGATGACATTAAGCATGACATAACAACGCAAGTTAATTCCGTATCTGAAACATCTTTCCATCTTGTTGAACTGCAAAGACCTCAGGGGGAAACCCAACAACCCTAGCCTCTTTAATCTCATGGCTGTTTTCCATCCATTGTCTTGAATTATTCCTTAAAATGTCTAGCCTCTGTAGGCACTACCCATGATTTTCAGATACAGGGTTCGCCTTAAGTAATTTATATATTAGATTTATCAAAGTGTACACCTCATCAGCAACAGCATAGTCACACTATTAAAAATGATTCAGCCAATCAGCTTCTAGCTCTAGTGAGTTTCTATCAGATGTCACAGCAGCGACTGTGAATCAAATTTAAAATCAATCCGCGCAGGTGCCAGATTTTTCATTTTAACTTGCCATAACGAAAGCTCAGTTCACATCCATTGGACAGCAAATACTAAACAAAGACACAATTGGCCAAATGTATTTAATAATCCATCAAAACTAGCCAATCAATACCTTGCAACAAGTCCTGGACCCGCCACTGCCGCACCAGCCAATCCACAGCCTGTGAGCTCGACTGGAGCTCAGCATCATTCAACAACAAACTGAGACACGGACAGTTCAGTAATACTGCTCAATTCAGATATCTGTCACTGTCCCGATAAACTATGAACAACTCTCACAAGTAAAAAGCTATTTGTTTAAAAATCGCTTAATTAGTAATATGTTCCCCTTTTTCCTCCACCAGATAAACCCCTTTGGTAATTTTCCGTTTAATAATTGACAAACATGTCTAACTTCATGCCTAGCAATTACACATAAATGCTGTGTGGTCCAGTGGTTAAAGAAAAGGGCTTGTAACCAGGAAGTCCCCAGTTCAAATCCCACCTCAACCACTGACTCATTGTGTGACCTTGAGCAATTCATTTAACCTCCTTGTGCTCTGTCTTTTGGGTGAGGCGTAATTGTAAGTGACTCTGCAGCTGATGCATAGTTCACACACCCTAGTCTCTGTAAGTCGCCTTGGATAAAGGCGTCTGCTAAATAAACAAATAATAATAATAATGAGGGTAAACTACACAAGATCACATAAAGGAAATACCATTGTATCTCACTGCAGTTTAGCCAGCTAATTTCCATATTCTTTCAGTTCTTGTTTTTCTGGTAGTGAGAGAAGAGAACTTGCTTAAAATCCCCACAGAAGTGTCTTGACATTTGGTTAATAAACCATGAAGAACTCATTAATAAGTAATGTTCTGCTGTGTTGACAAATAATGCAGAATGTAGCAACTAAACCCAGGAGCAAATCAAATGATATACTCACCCATGCAACTTGTTAATGACTGCCAAGGTCTTTGTGGCATGGTGCAATATATCACAAATAGAAAGAACAGCACGTTACAGACTGTCAACTGTCATTTGTTTTCTGATGCCTAGAAATGTTGTTGCACCTTTGTTGGACATTTAATCGCAACAAATCTGCATCAAGTTTAAAGCTAATAATAAACCTTATACCAATATAACGTGATCACTAAATTCTGCATGCTATAAAACTATGCATGTTTAAATAGGTAATCCTGTTTCCACCATTAAACCAATGAGTGCTAGCAAGAGAGGGTATTGCAACAAACAAATATCTTAAAAGCATGTTAAAAAAAATAAAAAAATCACTAAGGTAAACATGTTATGCTGCAGGTCAAGGTCACAAATGCATCGGGGTTTATACTGTATAATCTTGCACATATGAAGTCTGTATCTGAAATGGTTTCAATGATGTTTGCTGTTGAGAGCGGCTGGATTTGGCATTACTTCTCAGGTACTGGTAATATCACAGATATAACTGGACTGCTTATTGTTTTGCAAAGGGTTATGAGCTTGCACAGAATTCCTACAGGAGTTTGGCATAAAACGTCACAGCATTATCAATCTGTGGCTTTTCATTGAACTCAGAACAAATCCTAAAATTGATTTACTGTGAAAGCCCATAAAATAAACTTTAAAAGGAGAACTAACTGTATGAACCACCATTGAAATGTAATAAAATCCAGGCAGGTCACACTTGAAAATGACCTTTACAGGTAAAGCCAACAGAGATCATTTAAATGCTGACCATGTGTTATATTAGCCCTGTCTGATTGGATTATATCAATGCTTTAGGTTATAAAACATCCTGGCCAACTTTGGAACTCATATACGTTGGGCTTTGCTTTGATGAAATCTCAGTGTGTGCCCTCTTTAATAATAATAATATTACACAATGTGATTGCAGTGTTATTGGTTCTTATTTTATGAAAGCTATTGTAACACTGGTGACCAGCTCATAACCCTGGTGATGACCTCTGCATAATGTTAAAATAGCTGACATCTGTTGTGCCCTTTCCTTAAAAACTGTAATAAAAAGGTCTAAATATGGTTGACAGTGCTTATATCCCTCTTACAAATGTAAAAACTATGCATTGGTTTGTACAGCACTAAACTAAATAAACTGTAGTATGATGAGCATAGTATTTACTACATCATTTACTATAGTATCCCTCACAAAAATACCCTACAGGATGATCTCACAGCAAAGTTGTAACCTTTTTTTTATGTATGAACATATCTCGAACATTATTTTGATCATCATTCATTCATTGTTCCTTCTCATTAGGGCTACAGTATGGTATCAGTTGTTCCGCTCCACATAAGAAAGTCTCTATTGAAATATAAAGTATACCACCTTTTTACAATGTGGTACCATTATTGTGATCATTTGTATCACTTAAATTGTGAAATAGTATATTGTCAGAATATGCAAATTTGAAAGCTGTTACAATCACCAGCTGAATGAGGCAGTATCACCATCTTGCAGTACTTAAAGCCCAGAAGTATAATTCTGCTGTAACATTCATAATTATATAACCACCTTGCAATACTGTAGTTTGCTGCATTTTACCACAGAAAGTTGTATTATTTTTATTGTACAATAGGGCAGCATTTTTATACTCTACAAGATGTCTTTCATAAATACTTTATTACCACTTTAAAGACATGTCCAAATATATTAATAAGGAATTATATTGAGCAATAATTTGGGATTCAACATTTTATTGACGTACTAAAACACACCAGATCTGCAGTTTTAAAACTGGAAATGAGGAATTTTGGGGTCACTTTTGATTCAAATTTACCATTTGTCTCATATTAAAAACATTATAATAAGTATCTTTTTTATCATTTGAGGAATATAGCCAAACTTAGACCCGTTCTCTCTGTACCTACTCTGAAAAGCTAATGCATGCCTTTGTTTCATCCAGAATAGATTATTGTGATGCTCTGTTTACTGGTATTCCTAAAGGTGTGGCGTCTCGTTTACAGCTAGTTTTAAACACTGCTGCCAGAATTCTATCTAAAACCAAAAAAAATGAGCATATATTACCCCTAGCTTAGCTTCTTTGCACTGGCTCCCTGTGCATTTTAGAATTGACTATGAGATGTTGCTTTTAACTTATAAATCCCTAAATGGATTGGCACCAAGTTATTTACAGGAATTGTTGACCTCTTACAATCCAAGTCGTACTCTAAGATTGCAGGATGTGGGGCTGTTGGTTGTTCTAAGAGTGAATAAAGTTGCTGCGGGAGGGAGGGCCTTCTCTTGTAAAGCCCCAGTGTTGTGGAATGCGCCACCATCTTCAGTCAAAAAAGCAGGCTATTTTAAAAACAGCATTGACAAACTATTTTTATAAAATGGCTTTTTTTGCCATAATTTTATCACTGACTATATATAGTTTTAGACTGTCATTTTAACTGTTTTATAGCAATTATCTTTGCCTTTTAAATTTTGTGTTATACTGTATTGTAGAGTGTTGTAAAGCGCCTGGAGGTCCTTGTGATGAAAGGCGTTAGATAAATGTAAATAAATAAACTGTATTTGTAGATGGTATAGGCCTATTAAAATGTATTTGTAGATGGTATATGCCTATTGAAATGTATGTGTAGATGGTATATGCCTATTAAAATGTATTTGTAGATGGTATAGGCCTATTAAAATGTATTTGTAGATGGTATATGCCTATTGAAATGTATGTGTAGATGGTATATGCCTATTAAAATGTATTATAGATGGTATTTGCCTATTAAAATGTATTGTAGATGGTATATGCCTATTAAAATGTATTTGTAGATGGTATATGCCTATTAAAATGCATTTGTAGATGGTATATGCCTATTAAAATCTATTGTATGCCTATTCAAATGTATTTGTAGATAGTATAGGCCTATTAAAATGTATTTGTAGATGGTATAGGCCTATTAAAATGTATTATAGATGGTATTTGCCTATTAAAATGTATTTGTAGATGGTATAGGCCTATTAAAATGTATTATAGATGGTATTTGCCTATTAAAATGTATTATAGATGGTATTTGCCTATTAAAATGTATTTGTAGATGGTATTTGCCTATTAAAATGTATTGTAGATGGTATAGGCCTATTAAAATGTATTTGTAGATGGTATATGCCTATTAAAATGCATTTGTAGATGGTATATGCCTATTAAAATCTATTGTATGCCTATTCAAATGTATTTGTAGATAGTATAGGCCTATTAAAATGTATTTGTAGATGGTATAGGCCTATTAAAATGTATTATAGATGGTATTTGCCTATTAAAATGTATTGTAGATGGTATATGCCTATTAAAATGTATTATAGATGGTATTTGTCTATTAAAATGTATTGTAGATGGTATATGCCTATTAAAATGTATTGTAGATGGTATATATAGGGGCAGCAGTGTGGAGTAGTGGTTAGGGCTCTGGACTCTTGACTGGAGGGTTGTGGGTTCAATCCCCAGTGGGGGACACTGCTGCTGTACCCTTGAGCAAGGTACTTTACCTAGATTGCTCCAGTAAAAACACAACTGTATAAATGGGTAATTATGTGTAAAAAATAATGTAATTGTATGTAAAAAATAATGTGATATCTTGTAACAATTGTAAGTCGCTCTGGATAAGGGCATCTGCTAAGAAATGAATAATAATAATAATATATGTGCATATTAAAATAGAGGTGATGGTCTCCTGTAATGTGATTGTTCTAAAATCAGTGTCAGAAACTACAACTTGGTAAATATATTTTCCAAACAAAAGTATATTTGGTATTGAATTAATTGAGAGCACAAATAGGAAAATTACATTTCTAACTATTCTAAATGCTTTTTTAGATTAGAGGCAGCTACTGAAATTGTGTATCACTACCAGCAAATCTTGATTTGTAAATATTCTGAAATGCTGTCAGAGACACAATGTACTTAAAGAAGCCACAGTGGGCTTCCAAACGAACAATGAACAAACAAATTCCTATCAGGATTTGCAAGCTTGGGTGAGCAAGCATGACAAAGCTCCTCAAAGACTGGAGACTTTGGATTAAATTAATTGAAACAGACAAACAAAAAAAAAAAGCCTATGCTTTTTGCAAAGGACCATTTGCAGTAAAAATGTGTTTCCTTTTATAACAAAAAAATAAATTCTCTGCACAAGTTGAAAGTGAAAGCAAGACATACATTATGGTGTAGATTAGTATAGATTTTAATCAAGAGAAAGAAGTGTTTGCCTAATTTATCTTGCTCTTTCTTATTGCATTACAACATGTTATCTTCCACCAACAGCAGGTGGAATGCTATCAGAGACTGTATCTGTGACTGCTTTATTCTGACTTCAGCTTTTGTTTTTTTGAACAATTATTTGTATTTATGTTCCAATTTTTCTCCCAATTTTGGAATGTCCAATTATTATTCAACCCGGCTCGCCTAATTGTGCCCCTGGTGGGTTCATTATACCTGCAGGTTGATAGGTGTTTGTGCCATTGTGACATGAACCTGCATGGATGATCAATTAATTGTTAAATGAAGATTCATTAGGGACTCAATATTTATATTGGTCCTGGTGACGGGGTACACCCCACCCCTGTGTGCATTTGTATTATTTTGTATTTGTGTTGTACTGTTATTTAAAACGTATTGTTTAGTTATTATTTATTGATGTTTTGTTTGGTAGGGAAGGAGTTAAAAACCTTTCCTGCTAGAAATACTAGTGTATAATGTGGCTGTTTTTACACTGACTAAATGATTGCCAGTTTTGAGGACAGCCACAACAATATAGAAATCAGCAGCTTTGGCTGATCGAGGAGAGTGTGTTCAGAGGCGGAACGAGACATGAGTGAAAGAAAGAGAAACTAAAAGCTTAAACATAACAATTGCTACGCATGCTGATCATACACCAGCACGATACTTGTTTTGTTTCGTTCCGTGTCTGTTTTGTTTATCTATTTGTTTTGGTCCCGTGCCGTTTATTGTGTGTTTTGTTTTGTACAAACCTTGTTTATTTGTAAGTAAAACGCGCTGCAGCGCTTTCATACCCTGGTGCTGGCTCTGTGTGTCTATTCTCTTCCAGGTCTAACATCACCACAAAACCAGCTGATCACAGTCCTATAATAGAGCTCACTAGAGCTCATAGTCCAAGATGACATATATATTTACTTAATGGAGCAAAGTATTTAAAATTTAAGAAACAGTCTGGACTTTTAAAAGAGAACAGAAAAATGATCGAAGAAATCTTAGAAATCTGCTTTATACAACACAAGACATTGGTTCTCTGACACATTTCTAGACAGGCTTTTCATTTTACTCAAATCAATACGACTCCAGCACCTGTACGGAGGAGCTCCCTGAGGTTAAACAACTCATACACTTCATAAAGTATTTTTCTTGCTCTATCAATTCATATTTTGCTGCTGTTCAACTTGTGACAATACGCACTGTCAATCTGAAGAAAAGCAATAAGACAATATGTACAGGTAGGTCTTTTATTTCTTCCTTTTACTGTAAGAAGAATGTTCAATCAACAAACACAGTAACTGTGTTGTTTCTTGTATGGCTACATTCAATAACAATCTAAAACTTTACTTTTGTAAATATGTATTAAATTAGGCCTTATATACATACCGTCAACACATTTTTGGAAAATGCTGTGGTGTGTTTGTGGGGTGGGGGGTGTCATCCTATGTATGTAAAGTTTAATTCAATAACGCCATTAGTCACGGAAACAACACCAGTCATGAAGTTGTACCACAATACTGAATCGATGCCTTTTCAGTCTCAAAGCTGAAGCGCTGCATGGAAACTGAAAGCATTCTTTAACCTAGTATGGTACCAGATGGTGAAATACAGCAAATGAAAGTGCATGACAGGTAAGATTATCTATAACCCCCTTAATGAAAGGAGGAATATTGGAGATAGTATCTATGCTGATTATGCAAGCTGTGCTCTGTGCAAGATATTCAAATACAGGCATAAAGGGTATATACTGCTCACAACAAATGCCTCTAGAGTTAGAATATACAATAGCAAATACATATATTGTTTAGCTTATTTGAGTCAAGATTCATCTATTTGAAGGTGAGATACAATTTTAAGCAGTCTTTGAAGGTAACCATAACCATTTTTTACAGAATGTAGCATTTCTCTATTATTATTATTTATTTCTTAGCAGACGCCCTTATCCAGGGCGACATACAATTGTTAGAAGATATCACTTTTTTTTTTTTTTTTTTACATACAATTACCCATTTATACAGCTGGGTTTTTACTGGAGCAAACTAGGTAAAGTACCTTGCTCAAGGGTACAGCAGAAGTATCCCCCACCTGGGAGTGAACCCACAACCCTCTGGTCAAGAGTCCAAAGCCCTAACCACTACTCCACACTGCTGCCCCGAGGTACTGACATTTACACCTTTCACTAGTAAACACCTAAGGAAAACAGGTTGTGTAAGGTACTGTAGGTAGGTATTTTGCTTCAGCTTTATGGCAGTGTGGCAGGGCGATTGCCCTGCACAGGTGGAAATTAGTGTTGGTATAATTTGTATGTGGAAATGGGTTTATTGTGTGTCTTTTTGGAGTTGATTTGTGTGATTAAATTATTGTTTACAGACAGGCATTCGATTGAGACTTGCTGCCTGCTAGGCTTGGTTGAGAGGAAAGGCAGCAAGTGATTGGCTGTGCTGGTCCTGAATCAGCAAGTGGGCAGGTCTTGACTGAGTGCCCGTCAGTTTAAAAACATCCGCTGAAGATCACTTTGGGCGACTGCAATACCATGCTATAGAGGGGAGCTGCGTACACTCAGGAGGAGAGAGTCCACTCTGCAGGAACTACAGCTACGCAACCCTGAAACTGCAAGTGATGCTTGTGAAGGCAATGCCCAGCCAAAGCCATATGAAGCAGCAGGAGTCGCTTATAAGTAGGTTAGTTCAGGGGATAGTGATCCCAAGTAATGTATAGCGAGGGTTACGTAGTGTAGCCGATTCCTGGAGCTGGACGTTATAAGGCTAGCGCTTGCCCTCTGTGGCACCTTTTATTAGTAGTTTTTGTACTGTGTTTTATTTTGCCTTTTGTACAGCTTGCTGTATGTGTCATCTGTGCATAACCATTGCTGGTAACAGCACATGACCCCTTTGTTTACTTTCTTTTGTATTAATCAATCCTGCGCGCCTCTACTGGCATTTCAACTCCAACTCCCATGTCGCTCTGTATTGCTTAAGCAGCGGCTACCCACACACATGACACGAGCACCATGTCACAGGCAGATTAACCCTTTCTATTACCTTGCAGCTCTACATCTCTATGCCCAAAAATATAAATTCAGCATGGAAAAATATAAATTCAGCATGGAAAGAGTGAGGTACAGAGCAAACATTTCAGTCGCAGGCCCTGATCCTGAAAGCCCAACCGGATTGTAACAGTCATAATGTGTGGGAAGTGAGGGGTTTAGGCACAGGCGGCATGCATACGAGGCTTGGGGAGGCTAAGCCTCCCCAAAATAAATTGCCCAAACCCTCACAAGAAATTATTCTGACCAATTTTTTTTTTTCCCAGCAAGCGCACAAAGCAGGTCTAATGAACATATTTCTCCTTTTCTTACTGCGCAACCGCCAGACCACTAGGGCAGCTGGGATATCAAATCAACACTGTAGTACAGTTTCCCCGCGTCCTTTAATGCAGGGAGCCTAGCAGCTTGCTTCGACACACTCGGCGCTGACGCGTACATCCTACATGAAGTCAGGAAACTGTGGGAATGGATGCACTGAAAGAGCTGCTGCCTGTGTCCAAGCTCAGTGCCGGCATAGAGCTGGGCAACGGTGGCAAACTAGACTCAGAGGCAACCTCTAAGCTAGGTTCTGTCATGGTCAATGACACTGGTTACCCTTCTTCCTCCATCTCAGTGTGGAAGGAGCCATCCCAGGAGGCCACTAACGTTTTCTGTGTCCTCCTCCGCCATTAATGGCTGCAGTTCAGGCTCGGCTTGGGCTCCCGTGGGAGGCTCAGTGGCCAGAGCTGGTGCAGGAACTTGCTGCCTACACAGAAGCTCAAGGACCTGTGTCATCTGCTCCTTCAAGTGAATAATGTCCCTCGCTTGTTTTGAACGCTTCACCCTTCTCTTCTGGGGGAAGGGGGAGTGGCTGTGAGGTCTAAGCGCAGGAGCCTGAGCACAGGGAATCTCCTGTGAGGGGCTCTATGAGAACTGAAGGAGCAGGGGTGGGGCCCCGAGTGCTGCTGACAGCTCGGCCATGGGAGACTCAGCATCTAACCCCATGGCCCTGTTAAGCATATGGGGACGTATTTTGGGCTGAAGAGCCGCACACAGGTCGCAAAAATCCTCTCTGTCCATAGCTCCTGGGCATGTTGGACTCCCAAGCACTGCAAGCAGAGCAAATGCTTGTCCTGGAGTGGCAGGTTCACACCGCAGTGGATCCAGTGGATGCTCAATATGGTGCTTGTTAATGTTGTGCGTGCACCGGAGCAATGCTCGCCAAGTGCACTGAGCAGTATGCATCCCAAGCGCAGCAAGCACTGGAGTGCTGTGCGCAATTGGCTCTGTGCGCAGGACTAGCTCGCTGGAGCTGTGAGCACTGACGGTACCGGGCACCAAGTGCACCGGGAACCCTAGCATAACACTGTGCACACGGGTGTATTAAACACCTGGTGTACTCACAAGTGAGCAAAGCTCTGTGGGCACCAGGTGCACCTAGCATTATGTGCATGGAAGCACCGGGGCACTACGCACCTAGTCAGCTGCACACCGAGTGCACTAAGCACCAGGTTGTCCCAGTCACTGAAGCACCGAGCACCATGCGCACCACGTGCACCGACCACCAGTTGTACTGAGCACTGTGCGTATCATGCACCGTGCGCACCGAGTACTGTGAGCACTACGTGCATCATGTACCGTGCGGCACCGTACATTCGTGCACTAGCGCTGTAGCGGTGGGCACCGAGCACCATGTGCACTCTGTAGGCAGAGGTTTGGAGCGTAGATGGAGAGCCACTGGACTGTCAGTTCACTATCAAATATGGAAGGATCACCAGCTAACATACAGAGATGCACTTTCATCAGCAAAATCTCAGTACTATTCTAAACAGACTGAAAACCTAAAATATATTTTCTCTGTATTGGATAGGCTGCTTCAGCCTCAATGTAATTCTCTTCCCCACTTTGAGCCATCTTTTGAACACTGTAACATGTTTTAATTTATTTCAAAATAAGGTAACAAATATTAGACATCAGTTTTCTGCATCTCCATTAGATGTTATCTCATTAAGATCTGACCAGGTCTTCTTGGGAGCTCCTATAATGGGTTTCCAGGAGGTTTCTGTGTCACTATTCTTATTTCAAAATTGAAGCTCTCTACATCTTTTCAAGATCCTGTTCCTTCTTCAATAATTTATTCAAGTTATTACTACTATTATTAACTCCTCTCTGAATTCTGGGGTGGTTCCTGCACTTTTAAGACCAAGTAGTACTTAAACTGTTACTCAAGAAGCCCACTCTTGAGTCTAGTCAGCTGAGCAATTACAGGCCCATTTCTAATTTGCCTTTTCTGGCCAATGTTTTAGAACATGTGGTTGTTTCTCAATCACAACATCATCTAGCTCAATATAACCTCTTTGAGCCCTTTCAGTCTGGTTTCCGTAAACAGTATAGTTTAGAAACAGCTCTTGTCAGGGTTGTAAATGATCTACGAATGGCTGCTGTTATTCCATTCTAGTTTTACTTGATCTTAGTGCAGCATTTGACACGGTTGACCACAATATTTTACTATGAAGGTTAGAGGAGGCAGTTGGAATTTCAGGCATTGCTCTCGATTGGTTTAGATCATATTTGTCCAATAGATGTCACTCAGTTACTCTTCGTACTTTCACATCTGATTCTGAATTATTTCTGGCGTGCCACAGGGCTCTGTGTTGGGCCCTCTACTATTTAATATTCACATGCTGCTTTAGGTCAGCTTTTCATACGTTTTGGTGTAAACTTTCATTTTTATGCCAATGACACCCAGGTTTATTTTTCTTTTAAAACAAATTTTGACATAGCAGTTTCTCTTCTGTTGGACTGTATTGCTGATATAAAAAGTTGGATGCATGATAATTTCCTTCAGTTAAATTCTGACAAATCTGAAATTGTGCTACTGGGATCTGTGAATCATTTGCACAGAGTTACTTCCCCTCACTGTCATTAGATGGTTCTGATATTGAAGTCAGTTCTAGTATTAGGAACTTGGGTGTTATTATGGATTCCTCCTTAACCTTTGAACTTCATGTACGCAGTATTGTTAGGACAGCCTTTTTTCACCTCTGCAATATTGCCTGTTTATGTCCTTTTTTATCATCAGTAGGTGCAGAAAGGTTAGTTCATGCACTCATCAGCTCAAGATTGGATTACTGCAACGCTTTGGTCTGTGGCCTTCCTAATAATACTCTTAGAAGGCTCCAATATGTCCAGAATGCTGCTGCTTATATCCTAACAAGATAAAAATCTCGTGATCATATTTCACCTGTACTATGTCAACTCCACTGGTTGCCTGGTAACTTTAGGATTGATTTTAAAATTGCAATGCTAATCTATAAAGCACAGCTCCTTCATATATTGCTGACCTGCTTACTCCCTGTGTCCCTGCTCACAACCTGCGTTCCTCTGAGGCTGGTCTGTTGGTTGTCCCCAACTCCAGGCTGCGCACTCAGGGTGACGGGGCTTTTTCTGTTTATGCACCCAGACTTTGGAACTCCTTGCCAAATTATATTAAAAGTTCAGACTCTCTGGAGTTTTTTCAAACTTCTTTAAAAGACCTATTATTTAAAATAGGCTTTTAATTGTATTCAACTGTACTTTTAACTGGCTTTTATCTGTACTTAATTGTACTTATTCTTTGTTTGTTTGTTTGTTTAAATCTTGTAAAGTGGGATACTTGCTATGAAAGGCGCTATATAAATAAAATGTTGTTGTTGTTGTTGTATGTGCACCGTGTACTATGCAGCACCGTGTGCTCGTACATTGCGTACCGAACATCGCGCGTACCAAGTACTGAGAGCTGTAGGCCTGGGCATCGTGTGCCGTATGCAATGATCACCTTGCGCACCGAAATACCGAAGTACCAAAGGCTATGCATGCACCGTGGTACCGAAGCACCGGTGGGCAGTTATGCAACTGTGCCTACCCTAACCTCGCGGTCACACACCTGGTCAGCGCGTAGCATGCACCAGGGGGACACAAGGGCCGAAGCCGCAGTGAGTGACTTGAAGCAGACAGCAAATAAACCACGGTAGAATAGATAGATATGGGAGAGCACACTGTTTGTTTACAAGGCCCGACTCACAGAGGTGGGCGGGCCTACGCAGCTGCCGAGGTCTACTCGACAGCGAGGATGCGGCAAGGTCTAGCCCTGTGGAGGAGAGCACGGCTGGAAAAGTCACTCAACAGCAGGGATGCGGCAAGGCCTAGCCCCGAGGAAGAACTGTGTACTCTCAAGAAAGAAATAGACAACCACTCGTGGGTAACTGCACAGGCAGTCGCTCACACACGACAGACAGATAACAAAGAGCAGCCTACCACGCAAGCAAGGAGGCCACTGAAAGACAGGAAGGCGAAAGGCTTGGTCTTTTCAAAGTCGTTGATTCCGGGAAAGCGGCGAGCCAGCTTTCAGCACGAATGCAAGGGAAATACAATCGACTTGATTCGACTCGAGAAGCTCTTTTTTATCAACACGCTCAGCTCAACACAGAGGTCTTACCGTACCATCTTGAGAAGGAAAAAGAGAAATGGCTTCCTCAGGATGACAGTTTTAAGTATGGAATAGCCTCCCCAAATGAAAGATTCACGTGCAGCCTATGGGTTTAGGGCTTGAGATCAGAAAGTGGCTTTAATTTTTTATGGGTGAAAAAAGACATCATATTTTAAACAAGCTTATGAGTTTAACATACCAGCCACTCCAATAGCTTTAGGCAGAATCCGAGCTGACTAGGATTCAATTCCAAGCTTTAGGCAATGAGAATCATGACTGCACACAGCAGGAGGGCCACTAGGCTAGACATTTCCCTCTGATTAGAAGGTAAGCCAGGTGATTATCACAAACTGTTCCACACCAACCACATGGACAATTGCAAATATGACGTGTTTAGACTGAAGCTATGTGTTCTTTTTAGCAGGGATCTCTGGGGGATGAAGGGAGTCATTTCAAATAAATAAACATGCAGTAGAAAACTTCAGAGGTTTTTAATCTCCATTTATGCTCCAAAATGTAGGTAAAATATTCATCTCATCCTATTTCTTGTGTTCCCAATATTTATTTAACACAGTAATTTGTATATTTATCACCAAGACTATGACCTTGTTCCCAGGTTGTACAGAGTGAAACTTAATGTTTCAACTAATGCCTTTGTCGATGTTGTGAGATATTGCACGTACTGTATTTGCTTCTTTGTGCACCGAGTAGCAGAAAGGTCTGCTTTCTGCTGAAGTAGAGTGGAAATGATAAACTTTGAGGAAACAGTCACACAGGAATTATGTTTTCTTTCCCTCCTCCTCCCCCTCCTCTGATCTCTCTATCTCTGTTCCTCTGGAATCTACCACACTCTCTCCCTCTTCCTCCGCTAAGAACCTCAGAGTCACCCTGGACCCCTGCCTCTCTTATTCCCAGTACATCTCCGCTCTGGCACGCACTTGCCGATTCTTCCTGAGCAACATCCGAAGAATCCGACCCTTCCTCACCAACTACGCTACCCAGCTCCTGGTCCAGGCCCTGGTACTCTCCCGCCTAGACTACTGCAACTCCCTCCTGGCTGGCCTCCCTGCGTCCGCCACCCGTCCGCTCCAGCTCATCCAGAACTCTGCTGCCTGCCTGGTGTTCTCTCTGCCTCGCTTCGCCCATGCTACTCCACTACTCCGCTCATTCCACTGGCTCCCGATCACCGCTCGCATCCAGTTCAAGACTCTTGTACTAGCCTACAGATGCCTTGACCAGACTGCACCCAGTTACCTCCAGACCCTGATCTCTCCCTACACCCCCACTCGACCTCTCTGCTCCGCCTGCACTAGAAGACTGGCTCTACCTCCGCTACGCTCCCCTGCCTCCAGAGCCCGCTCCTTCTCCACCCTTGCTCCGCAGTGGTGGAATGACCTTCCTACAGATGTCATGACTGCCCAGTCCCTGACCACATTCCGGTGCCTCCTTAAGACTCTTCAAACAGCACCTGTAGAACTCCTCTGTTTGTATCCTGGGACACTATCACCCTTCATTTAAATGTGCTTTATTTTGCTCTTATTTGCCCCCTTTTTACTGCATTTAATCCTGTACTTCAGAATACTGTAATCTGCCAAGTGTTTAACCTGTAGTACTTTGTATTTAATCATATCCTGATGTAACTATCACTATTTAATCATATCCTGATGTAACTATCACTATTATCTGCTGTATTATTGAATTGTGGTTTGCCACTTTGCTTGAACAAAAGTTATTGTATTTCTTGCTCTTATTGTATTACTTGTATTGTAACACTTGAAATGTATTTGCTTACGATTGTAAATCGCCCTGGATATTATTATTATTAATAATAATAATAATAATAATAATAATAATAATAATAATAATAATAATAATAATAATAATAACTATGAAACTGTATATGATTATGGGACCGGGGCTTTAAAACTGTAATGGGGTCACATCTCTACACCATGTGGTTGCAGGTTCATTAAATGTTTCAAAGGTTTACTATCAATTACATGTTAATCTATAGTGGGATCTGTGGCTGAATGTAACACTTGGCCTAGTAATGAGTCTCTGTCTGTCCACAGTTCTGTTCACCAGATTCTGTGACTGTATCTTGTGCTACCGGGTGCTGTGATGATTACTAATTGTTGATTCTGCTGCACAGCTGTGTGAATGCTGATGTGGAGAGGTCATGGAGTCATAGGTCTATAATAACCCACAAATGCATTTTTTGACCCCAAGGTCTTCACCCGCTCACTTGCTTCACCACTAGTTTTTATGGTCTTGGTATTTTATCTTTCGCATTCAGCAAGAACTGGAATAAAAGAGTCATGATTTTATTGCTACATTGTAGATTTTAGCGTTTTGAAATTAATTATTGATCAGGAAAAGCAAAATCTGACAAAGTGTATTAATCTTTCTTATACTAATTAATACATATCAAATAATACATATCCCTTTGAATTCAATTTTAAGAAAACACACCAATACTGTATGTTTTGAACTGGTAAACCTGTTTCAATAGATATCCCTGCTGTTAAATAAGAACAAATGAAAAGTATGGGTGCATCAAGTAAATGAGCTCTATTTGTTACATTGGATAAGCCTTTGATAAGCTACTAGCAAGCCCCAGACCTTTTGATGACTTTTCTGTGTATTACAATCCTATCAATCCTATCACCAAAAACAATATTGGGCTTGTTATTAGTCTGGAGTTGATGAGTTGAATAAATGTTTAGGATCCCTACTATGGGATGCAGGTATCACAAGCCACTCCTTCAGGTTGATTGGATTTATTTAAAATGATTTAACTGCCCATCACCCAACCGCACCACCAAATCAACACTTATTTACTGGCTCAGCGATCGCTCACCCTGGTCAATACCAATGAGACAATACAAATGCAAATAGAGCTAATGGCAATTGGTTATGGCTGAGTACTGAGATCTATGGAAAACACAACTTTCTCGAAGTTACAAACAACAAAAGTACATTTTAATTACTGAACATTTGTCTCCATTCTGTTTTAAATTTTAACCTTACGTGGACAAAATGCAGAAATGCAGTGTTGACTGATGAAATACTGCTGAGCTACACTGAGCACACTAAACAAGACCTGCACAGCAGGTAAGTGCTGAATAGCAAATACTATAAATAATGGTATCATATCCTTTGTTTTAGCTAGATAATTGAGACCACTGAGATTTTGAACATTCAGTGAGGAATATGTGACAAAACACTGTTAAGAGCACTGAAAGCCCCTGCACGAGGAAGCTCTGGGGGCAATGTTGTTGGTAAACCTTATTATTGAATCCACAAGGGAATAACAGGGGCATTGCAGTTTGACTTCCAGTCCTATTGCAATTAATGGCATAGCCAAATGACTATTGAGTCATCAACCTGAAAAGACAAGGTGAAGCGATATACAGTAATTGGCGTAATGAGTAGGTGGTGCAGTAGACACTGCCATGCTATCCTCAACACTGCACTGATATGCACTCATCTTTATTGCTCACGGAGAGAAACATTTTGATCCCAAGGGGCATGGAGGCAGTCTATCTACCAGAATCTTAATGCACCTGAGCTCCATTAGAAGCATGACTGCAGGTGCAAGGTGCTCCTAAATAATGCTTAAATAAACAGATTTATATATATATATAATTACTAAAAGCAATAACTTACTAAAAATACAGCACTGTAGCATTAAGCTTACATGTTAGCAGGGCTTTTCAAAGCCGAAGTGACAGTTTGTGCTTTCAGGATAATTTTAATATTTAAAAAAATATGACATGATGTCAAGGCTGTTTAGAAAGAAGTAAAAAAAAAAAAACGTAATAATTTACTAAATAATTATACTCCTTTTTATTTGTTAATGCAGGGAGATTTTTTTTTCTGGGTGGGGTGGGGGAGATTATTACAAGAGTTGTAAATACATTTGAGATTTTGGGAGTGTAAAGGGCTGAAATAAAATAAACCTTATTTAACTCTTTCAGTACCAAGGGGTTCATTTTATCAACCTATACCCCGTCAGGATAAGGCACTGCTGGGTATATTTAGAACATTTGACAGCTCTGGGGAGTTGCTCTGGATTACATCATTAAATTATATGAGGTTATCCCGACATTACAGAACTTATTTGCAAGGATTCATTGCAATATTACAAACATATGCATGCAGGAAGTGGGTTCTTTATGGGCACACATTATCTTTATAATGCTATGCTGCAATACAGGTCTGCAGTTTTAGATGGAGACATATTTAATACATATCTACTGGGTTGAAATAGTTATTCCAGTTGGATTGTATTTTAACATTGTTAACCATGATTCTGAGTTTACACACACTGAACCTTTAGATGTACATATTTTTATTTTATTTTATTATTTATCAGAGATTTGTACATTGCTGTTGTTCTTCTTGGAAGCTATTCCACCAAAACAGATGTTGTCACTTGTGGAAAGGAAACAATATGAAAAGGGTTTCTTATTTTGGCTGCTATAATTTGTCAACCCCCCACCCCCCAAGGGCTCTGATGCATTCCTTATTGCATGTCTTAAGGCTATATAACAGGTGACGTGCACATGGAAACAGTGTAATGCACTACCCAGATGTGAAAGTATGAAATCTAACCAGCTACCAAAATATCTTACTGCTCCCTGAAGGCAAAATAATTCATAAAAAACAAATTAAGCTTTTTCATTGTCATATCTCCATCAGTCCTGTTTGAATACACATTGTTACAGGACTTTCAAATGGTTATTTATGAAGTCAGTGGTTGACTTTAAAATACCCCACAATATCTCAGCTCTACACTTATAAAACATACATGACAATAATACATCTGCATTGCAGGACATTTGCCACAGGGCTTTTCAACAATATCTTATTATTTATTCCTTAAGGAAATTATTCTTTTCCTACGCTTCATCGGGTTCTTGGAATAGTTTATCCACTGTAGGCATATATATATATATATATATATATATATATTGGGTCATTTAACAGTGATCAGGGAGCTGCTCCTTACATGCTTGCCTTGTATAACATCTCCTTTTTCATACTGCTTGTACAGTATTGATTTGTAGAGCTGTTGTGTAACTGTTTAACCCAAGAATAACACAATGTTTTTGTTTCTGCTTCGTCTTAGATTCAGATTTACGCACGTAAGTATCATAAATATAAAATAAAGATTTAAATATTTGAATTGAGTTTTATTTTTCACAATCATTCCTGATGATCGGCATCTAATGGGTTTTCTTGAAGAAATGAAATATTTTAAATGAATGAAAATACAGGGTCCTCTGCTTGAGTGCTGACAATGGCGATGGTTCAGTTAATCCTAAAAACAATCTGAACCTACTGGCTTTAAATATGTGTTGCCTATGGTGCTACTTATACAAGTCTGTCTATACCCTTTCAACTCTAACCTAACTCCATAAAACTATGCCATGTGTGATCAAATGCACAATCGTAAGGGTGAAAAGGAAAACCACAGCAGTGTCAGTACAAAAAGTGGGTGCATTTCAAACCCTTCTTTATTTGCACTTGTCATGTGAATTGCTCAATCCCCTGTGCCATGTTGCCTGTTGTGCCTGGCTGGCTGGCTGCTGCCTCTCGCCTGGGCTCACAGCACACACACGGGCAGGTGTGGAAGGGGCTTCTCTGGAGACACAGCCCACTCTTTTCACAGGCCGAGCTGTCACTGGAAGAATCAAGCTGATTCTGTCACAAGCCCCCAGTGGGACTGCAAAGACAAATCAAATACAACATGCAACTGTCAATGAGCTGCATCCTGTTGATTAGAGTCCCTCTCTATATAACAGCTATGGGTCCTAATAATATGGCAGATTGGTATTAAAGTACACTAACATTGTTACGATAGATGCAATATGCACTGGGTTTGCATGTACACAGTTATCTGTTTGATGATTTTGCTTAAGGTATTTTTTTCAGTAATTGACAGGATTTGATTTGAATCGCATGTGGAAGAAGAAAAGGACCCGGTGATTGCTCGTAAGAAGCTGCTCAGAGTCACTTCTATCATCTCCATCTCTCCTCAAAGGTGCTTGGTGCAAATTAAAGTGTTGGCATTGATCTTGGTTCAGAAAGGTTCTAAGCTACTACCCCTGCACCACTGTTGGGTATTTGCTATTTTTGTGTTTTAAAATTGCCCTAATATTGTATGAGGCAGAATGTCTTGTATCTTTTTTTTTTCTAATTACAAACTAAAAAAATAAATAAATCCCAGAGGGCAGCGGTATAAAGAATCAGTTTAACAACAATAATAAATTTCAATAGTGAATGTATTTCCGGTGAATTTATTGCTCAGGATTGAAGTATATTACTGAATTTAAAATGAAGGCAAACACACACTGAGCTAATAAGAACAAGAAACTGGAACATGCAGGACAGACACCACTTACAAGGGAGAGTATTAATATTAGTCAGAAATGTAATGGTAGTTTTGTGAAAAGGCCAGCATACTGTACGTCAGTCGTCCTTTGGTACACAAAAGTTGTAAGTAGCCAACATTTATGAGGCAACTTTTGGAACAGTCAAGGCAATTCTAATGGAACACTGCAGTACTGTACATATTGTACTGTGTGTCCCTTCATCAGGTGAATGGGTGTTTATTTAGTATACAGTACATTTAAATCAGAATTTGATGATGTAGAAAAACATTACAATATTTTTAATTATAGAACTAAATATAAGTGTGAACATACAAATATTATAAAATATTTTTGAATTTCAATTGGCTTTGCTAAAACTAGTCCCACTGCTAGGGAAATATATGTAAGGAATTAAGCAACATTGCCATTTATATACCCCACAAAGCCCTTTGATATGGCAGAGCCAACCATTTCAAACCTGATTCGCTTTTAAACTGCTTTTTCAGATCAGTATTTTTAGTTGCTTTATGTTTTATGCTTTCTGACACATGAAGGATCCCAAAGATTCTTATACTGCAAGATAGAATCTTAGAAATGGAATACTTATGGGTTTAAACACCAGAACTAATGCATAAAATATTTATTTGAACAGAAGATGCAACAGTCATCTCTTAAAGCTCAATGGATGGGTGGAACAAGAGATAAAACACAGTTCCCGACCTAAGAATAAGCATGTTTTACAGCATGTTTATGTTACAGCAAGACAAGACTACAGAATTAAGACCATAGTGCTTGGTAATTCATTTAGCATTGTGTTTACAGTTGTAGGCTCTAGTTGCTATAGCGATAGTCCCTACACCTCCTATAAACCATAAATTAATGGTAGTTAATAGCAGAGTGAAATGAAACCCATAGTTCTTCCATTAAATCCTGTCAATGCTGGCATCAAGTGATCTGGTGCAGTACTGGCATGCAGCACTGTCCTGCACGAGCCCTGGGGAATTGTAGAGTAATCACACAATATCAGCTTCTGCACTGAACCGGATCCAAAAACAAAAAAAAACTGCAATAGATCTGATTAGGGGCCTGTCAAGGTGGAATTAATTAATATTCCAAACCTCTGCTTCAAGATTATTTTAAACTTACCAAAACACAATTCATAGCACCTAAGTTCTGATACACTCAAAAACCTTCTGATACTCTTAATAACTAAAAGAATATCCTCTCCAAGTTTCATCACAGCTGGGTAAGTGCTGGATATACAGTATGTAAAACGCTAGTGTGGCATTTAGGAATGTCTGTATGTATGGGCACCTACACCAGAAAGGGATAATTAAACTTCATTAGATTAGTCTAAAGAAAAACTTAAAGCAAAATATGAATGTGTTTCCTCATCCACATGACAATAACATGCCTTCAGGTTGCAATCAAAATACCTTTTGCCTTGAAAAAGAGGAATTCATGACACTTTTGTTTTCATACACAGTTCTAACCATGATCACATTTACTCAGGTGCTTTAGTTTGTCTTTCTTTTTGGAGAGGCAGAGTGGGGTTAATACCCTTGTCTGTCACTAAGTTATATCTGCCATTACTGTGCTTAAAAGTAAAGCAAAATGATTTAAATGAATCAGCTTGATGTCCACAACATAATTAGAAATTATTTTTGGATTTAGTACAATGGCATGGAATCTAGTGCATCAGTAGTGTGCCGACAGTATATCTCGTTTATGGCTGATTTCAGCGGCAGTGATGGAAAATGCTATGAACAGTGTGTGCCAGTTTTGAAAATCCTGGAGCATATCAATTGCTGATTCAATGTTTTTATTTATTTTTTTATGTATATAAATTACTTGTAAAATAGACTTGTATTTCATGTTTAAATGTGGCATTGACTACAAACAATTCTATGACAGGTAGAGACTATGACAGTAAAACATACCGTATAGTCACCAGATTTTTTTGGCAGAAATGTGCCACTGGGGTCACTATTCAGAGTCTTGGAAAACCATCCTTGGCCTAATTTTGTGGGTTTTATAGGGTTACATTTGTTTGTTTTTACATTACTCTTCCTTTTGCACAGCCCCTTGTGCCTTCTTCATGGATGACAACAGCAGCATCAAAATATTCTGCAGTGCAGTGCAAATCATCATTCTATGCCCAGAAACTCTCCTCGTAGTTTATCTGCAAAGCAAATTTAAAGTGTTCTAAAAAAAAATGAACAGTCACAGGAGTGTGTAGGGGGAGATCCCCCCACCAAAGCTATGAAGGCAAGTTCATTATTTATGCATTTCAAAATCAATTACTCAAGGAAACGGTGCATTTGATCTCTGGATAAAACTGAGGCCTCTAGCAAGTAACTCAGCCAAGCCAATAATAGAGCTCCCCAAAACATCATATGTAACTGTCTGAACAAATATATACATATATAAAGACTATGCAATGCTGTAGCATTGCATAATTGACAGATAGCACAGTAAATAAATGAATAACTACTAGTACATGCTTACCTAATTCCAAGTCCATTATCACCCAGACTCTGCTATTTAATCAATGAAGTCTGAAAGTTATGAGGGATAATGTAGAGTAGTGCAACAATGGATTTTTCTACACCAGTGCAGATGGGAATCAAATGTATCCATTGCTTTTTAGTCCAGGCCAAATAGCATAACATTTGGGCTGTAGTATCTCCATAACAACAACTTGGCTTCTCTGTGGTCAAGTAGCAAAGCCAGCCTGGTGCATAACAGTGTATTGGATAACCAATAACCCCCTACTATTTCACGATACAATAAGGCACAAATTCTAAACACCACTATTCCTTTTGCTTCATTTTTTGCTCTAGTAAAACAAAACTGGTGTTCTTGTAAAACTAGTTGTAGACGACCCATAAGAAGAATTTAGGAAGCCAATGGTGTGCTTGTGTTGTTTGTTTCTTTCTGTGTAACTTTAGCAGTTTTCATTTTTCCTTCACACACAATTGTGCATTTTGGTGCAAATACCTTGATAGATCTGGCCCTTAATGTACTTCAGTGTTTATGGACCATTTCATAATTTGTTGCCCTAAATATTTCATACATTTTGAATGTGTCATTAAGGTAGTGGAATAAAAAGGAAGCAACATTCAGACAGATAAAACAATTAGAATCAGACTAGCTGCCAAACTGATAAACATCTCTACTTGAAATGCAGTGTGAAAAATTGGTATTAATAACAGTCCAACTACAGTTGGCTGCACTGTAACTACATTAACTGGAATAACTGCAATCAAATTGTATTTTCAATGCCAGTTAAACTGTGGTTTGAATCAGTTTCCTGCACTTTATAAGCCGTTGTAATACATATGGGTAATCACATGAAAAGCAGTCAGAGATGGTTTGATTTATTGTGATACTGGACTCAGTGTCATTTCCTGTGCAATTGCATTCATCTTTAACCTGGTAATAGAGCCGGAAGCTGTCTTGTTAGGAAAATGGATCACTGAATTAATACCATGTCACCTACATGAAATTCCATGGCTGGTTACCAATGCTGTCTAGATTTGATACAGGACAGAAGAAGACTATGACAAACGCAATACAGAGCATTCAGCACTGTAGTCATATACTGGTTGCTGTTTTTTTACTGTGCTATTTTAAAAGTACTATACTGTACAGATAAACAACAGATGATTCCCACAAAAGTAATGGCGCAGAGCCTACATGTTGGTCTAGACACTTTTCTTGATCAAATGGAATTCCAAATGATACAATGAAGTTTTTGAAGCCTGAACATACAATTTTGATCAATAGGAAAAGTCTGCCAAGGGATTCAGAATGGAGTATGCCTTTTATTCTATACACATGAATTCAACTTGTGATTACAACGGTACAGTACAGCATCTGAGACCCTTTTACTCCCTTCATCAATTATGCTGCTTTATTTATTGTTTACAGAAGATAGCATGGGACTTAAAGGGCAACTTGTTATGGGCATGTCAGTTACATGTCTTACATCTGGTACACCAGACTATAACCATCAACCTGTCTCCCTGCAACACTGCCTGCGCTAATATCACAATGAACAAAAAAGTGATATTTCTTACATCTGTTAGGGGCAGGGTGTTTCAGGAGGGCTGGTAAATGGTTACACTGAGAATACACATGCTTCTGAGAGTTCCATTGAGTTTCCTCCAGGATCTGATGACTGAAACAGAAAAGGATTACTGGTAGTTATGATAGCTCTAATGTATGGTACCAATGCCACATTGCTGTTTAAAGAAGTGCTATCCATTTTCTTTCATCTTATTCATTTTATTAACATTATTACTCTCATCCCTTTTATTCTGCCTAGAATATTTTGGTTCTATTTTTAAAGACAAGCTGCATCCTGATAAGTTTGCTACTGGTCAAATTGCTGCTAAATGATTGGAGTGAGTGCACTTAACAGTTACATTTATACCTACAGTGCTGTATTAGAAAGATCTGCATATTCCATGTTCAGAAAGCAAAAAAATAAATAAATAAAAAATATTCAAGATGAGAAATGAAGAAAACTGATTTTTTTTAAGTCGCTCCTTAACACTCCTTTATGAAGTTGCTGTCAGACAGCTGAGATCTGGGAATCAGCCTCTGAGAGTGTACTGTGCTTTGCAGCTCATTCGTTTCATCATTGTTCTGAAGGTCACTGCAGGCTGGCTTGCTTTGGGAACGCACAGCCCTTGCAATCTAACCCTGCAGTGTCATTAAGATAAATGCAACAATACATGAGTGTGCATTGCTATTAGCAATGACTACATTTCTAATCATAACAACTTAAATCAGGTCATCAACAAATCTTCAGTCTGGAAACAATGTACAGATTACCAGGTGTGCATTGCATTCTACTTCTAAACTACTTTTTTATTTAATTTATTTTTGTGAAGTACAATATATAGATAATATAGGAAGTAAACATCGGCAAAATAAAGACAGGCAACTTCCATCTTCATCAAGATGAGAGCATTTAATATGTTATGTAATTAATAAATAAATCCTTTAGTAATTTGATAAATGTATTTGCTAAATAATATATATGGGGCTAATTTACAAAAAATAAATAAAAACCAAACTATTTCCTCATTGTTAATAGATGTGGCAGAACTATTTTTTCTCAAATTCCTTATCCCTCTTCATGACATTGACCACTTTGATTGAAAAAGCATTCGCATGATATGGAAACTGGCATGCATAATGTATTGTGATGAATAACCAGGAAACCACAGCGGCTTAACAAATATACATTTTAAACCTTTACAGAGAACATGCACATCACCACATCACTGTAAGAAAATAATAAAAAAATATAATAAAATAACAGTTTCTACAACTGGTCAATTGCTTCTCAATCTCCCTGGTGAGAAATTCCTTCCTGTTCCTTATGTTAGTAAAGGAAAACCTGAGATTCAGAGATCGGACACAAACACAATGCCAAATGATCCACAGAACCATGTTAAACAGCATGGATTCATATCATAGCTGCGTTTCATTCTATTGATTCTCTCATCTAGGATTCTAATAAATGCCATGCATCATATGAACGCTTCTACATTACCAGTACTGGTCTTGTATTAGTCTTCATAATGTCAACAGAATCAATCTCATTGGAAAATTCTTCAGGGGTATTTGGTGCTGCGTGACTTGGGAAAGTGGCACTACAGTAAATATCAGCCTGCACTGTTGCATTCAAATCTGGGCATTCACTTATTTGCAAACATATAGCAACGACATATTATAAAGTATGGTAAATACTATTTTAAAAATGATGATGGCAATAATTCAAATATTAAAAGTACACCTGAACTACCTAGCAAAATACGACCTCTAAATGTATGAAATATAAAATATACTCAGAGTTGTCAACTGTCCATGATTCATTTATACGGTGAACTTTTAGTTACAATTATTTAACAAAATGTAACAATGACAACATAACGTAGCAACACCTATATGTCCCCAGTAAAACTGTACAAAACCCTTAACATCCCAGAGCATTCTCATCTAAAACAGCAAATGGTTAACTGGTTGCCAGTTCCAACGGTCACTTTTTATACCAAGGTATTTTGTCTGCAAAGATAGAGCGCATTTCCTTCGAGATGATTAGTATCACAAGTCCAGTTTTCTTCAGTAGCATTCACATAACTCCCAGTCAATGAAGAGCATCGAGTATTTACACAAAGGGATAACATGCATTGACTGCTATATAGGTAGACAGGGTTTCATGCACCAGGCGTATCTTGCGAATGAAAGTCAACGCTCTGATAGTTTCAGAACCGGGACAGCGAATTCTTTATCCGCTTTTCTTGACACAGACCAACAGATCAGCCTGAATACATTGATCCATCTGTCATACTGTAACCGTTTTTTTGTCAAAGTAGGTTTCCCCTTCAAAAAAGAAAATCTCTTTATCAGCTTTAGAAAGTCCTGCAATTATTCAATATTTTCTCTTGAACGGCGACTACAGGCTCCAAACGACATCCCCCAAAAGAATGTTGTAACAAATTGTGCTCTTACCTGTTAGGCATCCTCCACAGGAGAAAGCTCTCCTCTTGCAGGCTCTATGCACAATAACAGGAGGGAGGTAGTTGAGTTCAGAATGCGTTTCCAAATATCCCTATAGAGACTGGCACCAGGTGCTTCACACACACACACGCACACACGCACGCACGCACGCACACACACACACACAAGCAAACGCAGAAGCACTCAGACGCGCTGTAAAAGCAGTCTCCTTTTTCCGGCTACCTCTGACTAGAATGTTCATTATAGTTTATCACCTTATAAATGGGTTCGCAGGCCAGGTAACTCTTTTTAGTCAATGCAGCGGTCGTATCACATGTATGTACAAGAGCGAGAGAATAAAATAGAGGCTATAGCTGATATCTCTGTCCCAGACGAATAATGCTTTCCCCTAAACATTAAAACCTCTAACACTAACAATCTTAGAACTAGCTGCACTCCCGCTGAGCGGAGCACAGAGTGTCTCAGATCTTACAGCAGAGATAACTGCGTAGGGGCCGCTAGCTGCAGACTTTCTGCAGTGCAGTGCGCGCCTGCTGCTCCGGTTAATCTGTGTTGTTTCTAGAGTAGAGGGAAAGGGAGAGAGGGGTGGCAAACGTTATATAGTGTACTTAACCACATCCTCAGGCACCGACGAGAAACAAAGACGTTTTTTTCTGTTTGCTTTACAGGGCGTTCTTGAAAATTAACAAATTGAAGAATAATTAATCAACCACCATTCTGAGACGTAATTAACACTTGTCTTAGGAAAAGGTAGAGCAGAATACACTTCTAAACAACGTTACAGCTATGGCCACCACCTAATAGAATTAACTAATTTTGCATCATAAAGTCGAATGAAACCTGATGAAAAATGTTAAGTCAATTTATTGATTTACATACCGCTACAGCTGGCTGCACTAAAGTGACATTTTACCACTATTATGCCTTCCTGTAGACTTTTGCAAAATCCGTTTGTAGTTTTTTTGAGTGCACGGTGTTAAATAAAATATCTAAATTATGTTCGTGTAGTTTTTATTTTAAATTATGACTCAATCCTAAAATTATAAGTGATGCAAAACTTTTGGCCATATCGCTACTATATTCATTAATCAGGATTTATGCAAACTAATACGTTACTTTTGGATTATAGCTATTGCCGATTGTGTAGCGATAACAAACAAATGTCATCATTTAAGCAAACATTGTTTAAATATATAGTATACATTCTGTAATCATGTCAAACATGTATAATGGATGTTTATCATATGCAAAATTAATGTTTACGTAATGTTTGTGCATATAGAGTATATTTATTGTTGCATCATTTTCATACACATGCGGAATATTGTAACGACCCGAGAGTCTGCTTTACGATAACGGGAAATTAATCTCAGGTCACAAATGTGACAGGAAGGCAATGCTACACCCTGCCTCACTGCACAAAGGACCGGATTGCCACGTGAAAATCCCAAGAATGCGGTTTTGTAAATTGGCTGCCAAGCCCTTAAACTGAGTATAAAAGTTTACTGTTCATTCAGTCAACCGGGAGGACGTGAGGATTGCTGTCTGGGCAAGATCGTGTGGAACACGATGCTGAAATCGATGCAGAGCTGTCCAGGTGCTGAGAGCAGGTGCCGTCTCCCACAGAGAAAAGACCGTGAGCTGGAAGGACAAGATCGATTGATTGATTGATTGATTGATTGATTGATTGATTTACCTTTGTGGATATTTTATTTTTGAACTTGCTCTTGTTTTTTTCTGTTTGTTGGAAAAGGAAACAATAAAGCTCCAAGAGTTATTGATACTTACCTTGGTCAACTCAGTTACTCCCACAACACGCTGTGATAGGTGGTGGCAGCATTGAGATTTGAAGTTGCCCCAAGAAACCCATGGGCAACGGCCAAGAAGATCTTTTTTGCACAAAACTGGAGTTGAATCGAGAAACAATGTCTGTCGGGGAGCGTGTGTGGCAGGCAGTTTTGGAACTGCAACAACAGCAGTCAGGCTCTGGCCCTGATAAAATCCTCCTAAAATGAGGATTGAGATGTCCTAAAGCAGCTCCTATAACAAGGGTCATGGACAAAGGTCAAGATACCAAAGATGACCATGGACAATGACCTGGAGGGCGTTCCTTACCATCTTTGAGTGGGCAATCTGCCTTGTACCCCTGCTAACCAGGGAGTCTCAAGCAGCATGTCAGGCACTGAGCTATGAGGAGGCCCTAAATTACTGGAAGGTCAAGGACTGAATAGGCCTCTCCAACGCCTGGTCTTCCAAGAAGGTCACCATCCCCGGTCATACTCCCAGAAGGGCAGAGATGCCTGTCGGTGTTGGTTACATCCTGAGGAATGGAGTACAGAGCAGGTGGCTGAGCAGGTGGCCCTGAAACAATTCATCCAGGGTCTACCAAAACCAACAGCCATCGGGATCCAATGTCACTGGCCTCTTACCCTTGCTGACACCAGTTGCCTGGCTGAAGACCACCTGGAAGCATCGGTCTCAGAGCATTGGAACCTAATGAGGGCCAAGGTTCGTCTGGAAGATCCACCAGCCACTCCAAAGGCATCATTCCCCTTCCTACTGTCCTGTTCTCTGAGGCAAGCAGTCAGGCCGGCTGGGAGGGGAGTCCAGGATGCAACAACCCACAAAACTGGCTCCTGATTTCTCTTGCTCCGTCCACCAGAAACTTCGGTCTCCTGTAAAAGCTCCTGGGGTCTGTGGACAACCAGAACACTGGCAGGCAGACTGCCCTGTGATGTAGGTGGAGTTTGCGGGATCCAGTATGCTGCCACTGTAATTTTAGGATTGGCAACAGTTTTGGTCCTTGTTGACACCAATTGAGGCCGGTCCCGGGGATGAGGTTAGCAGGAATAAAACAATTAGTGAGCTGTTTCCTATCTCGGAGCCTTTATTGTTTGAAACACACTTGAGACCTAGGAAAAGCAAGCACGAGAAGAGGCTTGCTAAGATTGAGGGTAAGCGAGTGGGCACACACGATTGGCAGGAACTGGGGAGGAAGGGGGCCAGTTGTTTGGGGCTCCTCTCTGATGATGATGGCTCCACCGGTGGGGGTGCTCCTCAGCCCTAGGGCTGGAGGGGGTTATGGTCGAGCCAATATTCGGATAGAATGGTTCAGATCTGCAACCTTGTCCTAGCTGTACAACCAATTGGTGGTTGTGGGCGGCCGTACAGTCGATGGACAACATGCAAGGACATATCCCCAATTTCACCTTATAGGTGATCTCCTTTATCAAGTGGATAAAATTTCCAAAACAGAGGAAGTCAGGGAACAATTGTTGGTGCCACAACCATTCAGGTTCCAACTATTTGAATTAGCTCATGCAATCCCCATGGCAGCGCATCTAGGACCGGACAAAACTTGAGCGGTTGGTGGCCCAATTCTACTGGCCAGGCATCTGGGGAGAGGTCCCTCACTGGTGTGAGTGATGCCCTGGGTGTCAACTGGCAAGTAGCAGGGTCTTCCCAAAGTCTCCACTGGTGCCATTGCCACAAGTATAGGCTCCTTTCAAGCACATCGGGTTGGACTTGATGTGGCTTGATTTATTTTATTTACCTCTGTGGACAATTTATTTTTGAACAGCACTCTTGTTTTTTTTTCTGTTTGTTGGAAAAGGAAACTATAAAGCCCCAAGTGTTATTGATACTTACCTTGGTCAACTCGGTTACTCACACACAGCACTGTGACAACAGGGTTCTGCAATGTTCTTTGGCCCAGAGCCAAGTTAGTTGCTACTGCAGGTGTTCAGTGATGCCAGAAGTGAGAGAATTTCCAATCAATAGCTCAGCTTGCAGAATGGAGGGGGCCCCATTGCAAGGAAAAAGAGATAGACACTTTGCAAAATGAGGGATGGGAGGTGGGGCAGATCATGCATGCTTGGGATTGGTGGGTGATGTGCTGTGGGATGTGGATTGTACGAGGGCATATAAGAGACTGAGGGCATTGGCGCGAAGGAGATCAGGGAGTAAAGCACTAGGGAATATTCTGTTCAATTTGATGGCACTTAGTTTGGCATAGCACACAGCCTACAGTGTGATTTACTTTTGTTTCTACAGTCTGTGTAACACCACGTTGGTCAGCCTTTCTGTACTGCTTGCTTGAAAGCAGCATGCTTTATTTGCTCAGTATAGAATCCCTGCCTGCAATAAACCATTGAATATGAGAACCTGCAATACCTGTGTGAGCCTGCTTCATTTCACACCCACCCACCACTAAAATATATTTACATGCAAATTGTGTGGCGAATACATGTTTTTTTTGTAGTATACACAACACATGTAAAGTTCACTACATAAAAACAGTTACCAAAAAAATTACAGTTACAAATGTAAACACTGTAAGCTGCCAAATGTAATACATATAATCCTCTCTCTTTCCCATCACATCCTGCACTTGAATCAGAAAAAAATAAGATCTCCATTAATTACGTGTGTTGGTTGCTGACAGGAATGTGTCTGCTTGTTCAAAATCCAGACCTAATTACAGATGCTTCATGTTGGCATATTAATATGGTTTTGTTTTCACATCCTGAATAATGCACATGCAGTTTAGAAAGAATGCCAATAATGTACTGCCCTACAAAAGATTATTGGGGGGGGGGGGGGGATGTGTGCTCCTGAGCCTTCACAGCTGCCATATGGTCTGAAAATATACCTATATCTTTGAAGTATTCAGGGATCCAGATAACAGATTACATTTATCATGCATGAGACATCTTCAGTGACTTGT
Organism: Acipenser ruthenus; assembly: GCF_902713425.1. Taxonomy (NCBI): domain Eukaryota; kingdom Metazoa; phylum Chordata; class Actinopteri; order Acipenseriformes; family Acipenseridae; genus Acipenser; species Acipenser ruthenus. Next base: position 77,352,750 of record NC_081194.1, read on the forward strand.
TCTCAAACACAAGATGTTATATTTGCAGTAAAATGGTCCATTGTCAGTGATTAGTAAATACTACATAATGTATTAACTTTATTCTGAAACTATACAATAGATTCTCACCATTGGCATGTAGGGCATTTTCACAATTTGTACTCATCGCTGTTCTTTATCTTAGTGTCATTTCAATGTAGCAATGCATAGCAAGGGAAAAGTTACATGCTCTAGTTACAGCTGTAATCTGATAAATTCTTCAATCTTGGATTTGAATAAAAATGCAGTTATGTGCCACTTCTGCTCTGAAACTGTACAGTGTCCTGTTATCCTAGGGGGTTCAACCTGTCATATAATAGATAATAATTCCTTTACCTGAATGTTGCATTTCCACAGGCATCCAGTTACAGTTACGGTATGTTCCCTGAATAAAATACATCTTAGATCACATTTATTTTGTTCCTAATCATAAATTTTAGAAAACCAGTAGATAAGTGCATCAAAATAAAACTGGATTAGTGACTGGATTACAACGACCAGTACTCATCTGTTTATATGCCGGGATTCAAACTATTGGCACCAAAATACAGATGCTGAACATACCTGGTACCACTATAATGCCAGTTCAGGTTTTTATGCATATTTAATGTGAAATATGTTTTTTAAAATTTTCTAATGCATCTATTTTTTTTTGGTTTGTTTACTGCACAGCAAGGTGAAAGTGGTTATGGAAATTAATAAACATTGAAAAAAGCAGTATAAAATGGTAAAAAGGAATGCAAAAATCAATGTCCTTAAAAATATCCAAGTCATGTAAAAGTGCTACAATAAGGTCTGCATGTAATTATTATTATTATTTATTTCTTAGCAGACGCCCTTATCCAGGGCGACTTATAACTGTTACAAGATATCAACTGTATAAATTACCCATTTATACAGTTGGGTTTTTACTGGAGCAATCTAGGTAAAGTACCTTGCTCAAGGGTACAACAGCAGTGTCCCCGACCAGGGATTGAACCCACACCACTACTCCACAGTGTCACGATACACAAGCCATGATACTTATAAAAAACTCATCTCTGCTTGACGGACTATATAGATCTGAAATATTTTGAGTATCATGATACGAATCGTATCATGGCTTGTGTATCGTGACACTGTACATATCGTATTGTGACCTTGGTGTATCGTCTCATCCCTACTGACGAGGTATATTTATTTCTTAGCAGACGCCCTTATCCAGGGCAACTTACAATTGTTACAAGATATCACATTATTTTATTTTTTTTGTTTACATACAATTACATTATTTTTTTTACATATTATTTTTACATACAATTACCCATTTATACAGTTGGATTTTTACTGGAGCAATCTAGGTAAAGTACCTTGCTCAAGGGTACAGCAGCAGTGTCCCGCAGCTGGGATTGAACCCACGACCCTCCAGTCAAGAGTCCAGTGCCCTAACCACTACGCCACACTGCTACCGCTGTGATAAATACAGCGAACAAGGGCTGGAGATGCAGTTCTGAGTGTCATGTTGATATGCAGTGCCTTTTAAACCTGTTTTACTGTGAATAAAATTACTTTTAAGCAGCACATGTAAAATAAACAGCTTGTGTGAAAATAAATTAGACCTGAAGCACCTGACAGGCACTGAATAAATGGACTGCAAAGGGTGAAGTGGTTAATTAGAGTTTTGATCACAATGTCAGTGCAACAAACACTAACAAATATGTTCAAATGTAAAGCACAGGATGGTGGAGAAAGCGGGCCCTCTAAAAACACAAGCTACAGAAATTCTAGCAACAGCTAAGAAAGACATTCTGTTAAACCTCAATGCAAAATGTGAAGAAGCAGCATTGCTCATGTGTTCAAGACGGCTTACTACATCGCGAAAATGAATCGTCCATTTACTGACCATGAGAGCCTGATTGACCTGCAACAAATGAATGGGGTTGAGATGGGGCGATTGCTTCAAAGCAAAACTGTCTGCAGTGATATCATAGAGCATGTCTCCTCAGAAACGAAGAAAAAAAATTGTATTGCAGATAATTGACAACAAATCCAAAATCACCATACTAGTTGACAAATCTACCACGAAAACGAAAATCGACGCTCATATTTTTTTTTAAAAGCCAGCGTAGACAATGTTATGAATCCTGTAGCATTTCCTTTGGATTTGATTGAGTTAGAAACCATAAAGGGGGACATAATAAAATGTTCGCTGCTCTATGTATTCACTATGGAATTACTGACCAAGGTCAGTTTTTGCAGTGATGGTGCAAATGTCATGTTCGGAGTCAAAGCTGGGGTAGGAGAACTCCTACAAAAAGAATTCCCCAAACCATAGGCTTGAACTGGCCGTTGATCAAGCTCTGGATGTTACTGGGGATACAAATGATTTCAGGGCAGTTTTAGACAGCTTGTACTTGCTGTACAGTCAGTCACCAAAAAACGCCCATGAGCTCAGTGCACATGCCAACGAGTTGCATGTTGTACTTAAAAGATTCAAAGTTTTCAATGTACAATGGGTAGCATCAACATGGAGGGCTGTCTATGCAGTCTGGCAGACTTACCCAGCATTAGCTAAACATTTTGAGGAGCTCAAGAATTTGTCTGAACTCTTACAAGAACAAGAACTGATGATCCCAAAAGCAGACAACCTAATTAAAATGTATGTGCAGAGAATCGAGAGCCTACACAGACTCCTTGGATTGCACACTGAACAGTACTTATTTTTTAGCTATTTTCGAGTTTTATGTCAATCTTTTTTTTTCGGGGCTTTCGTTTGTGATATACTATGAAATGAGTGTTTTCGGTTACTTTCCAAAATGCTTGAGCGTTTTTTGGTTTTTTTTTGTGTGTCAAAATATGTATAGTAGTAACTCTACAGTACTTGCACACTTAAGTTGTACCTTCTTTCCATTGCTGTCTTCCACAACGAAATCCCTATGGTCACGGGCACATTCTTCTGGGGTTTTTGTGTGTAGGCATTTTTGTACATTTCGCCACAATTCTGTTTTAAATTCTCTGTATCTTAACTGTAATACAGTTTGAAATCCCACTAACAAGCCTCCATCCTGATTGTAATCTCATTTTAAATCTCGCAAGCGGAGTCTCCAATAGAAATGTAGGAATGTGCTGTCATTCAGTAGTTGGGGTGGGTTTAAAGTATTGAGAAGGAATCAATGATAGATGCAAGTCAGGAAGGCGGGACACTGCCCAGCAGCGCTGGGAAATGTATTTATTATTATTTTTGTAGTAGGTTTTATTTTTTAATGGGAAAAGGGTAAAGTCAATGTGAATTGATTAACCATTTCCACAGTTTTCCCATTGTTTTCCAGTGTTTATTGGCTAGCCACCGATTTCATTTTTTGTGGGGTGTTTTATTGGGTTTTATTGGTTAAAACCGAAAGTCATGCTATGCCAGCGCACTGAAGGAGCAGTGAAAAGGATATTCATTATTTGTGGATATACATATAGGGACTACAGTATAAGGAAGAACATGCCTCTATTTGATGTAACAATTACATATTTTATTTATTATTTCAGCTTCAAAACTGAATGAGTTGCCTTTCACTGTTAAATATATCCAGATATAAAAAGGTTGTTATAGATAAATACTAGTCGATGGTGTCATCAAAATGCTCACTGAGTTGCACCACTCACATCACCACATCATAAAGAGGGCATTATACCCTCTATCATCTTCATCGGCTTCTGCTATCTGCACTGCATGCACTGCATGCAAATGGGGTGAGACCAGTATTGGCACACAACGCATATACCAAAAAGGAGAGCAGGCTGCATTTATTACTTATCATATTGTAAGAGATAATGCAATGCAGGCTGTGTTGAAATTGGAAGAGTACACATTAGTGATTAAATAATAATTCCTAACAAGCAAGTTATGTTTTATATATATATATAGTAAATGAACCTTGCCGCTCATATTCGTTTTGCCCTTTTAAATACAGACCCAGGCATAATGTTGATGATTTTAGTGCATATACACACTTTTATTATTTACAATAATAAAATAAAACAGAAACAAAAACCTAGCACACACAAAAACGCTAACCCTAAACTAACAAACTGGACAGTTAAAAACACCCAACATACATACATGTCATATCAGATATTTATAAAAAATGACCTTTATTTGAAATAGAAAATAATATAGATATAACCCTTTTTTTAAATAACCAGACCCACTGTATTCTTACATAACTTCATAAAAAATTGAATCGGATCTCTTTCTGCCCTGATCCAGTATCACTGATTAACCTAAGGCAATTTGAATTCTGGTCCCGAGGCTGTTAAAGGAAACTATCGTATGGGCCCTGTTATTATTAAATCAAGTTTGCTGTTTACTAAACATTTCTCAACTGTTTTCTAAAGCACTGTTTAACCTAAGGTACTGTTTATGAACACTCTTTAAAACCATTCCTTAAAAAACATCCCTTTTTGTGAATATAGTCCTTTAATTGTCTATCAGTAGAGACCTTCTCCCGCAACACATTTTAAAGTGTACACTTGGAAAATAACTAGTACATGTCACAAATGACCAAAGTTTTAATTGTTTTTATTCACTGGTGGTTTTACTGTATACTGCTTTAGTTGCACTATTTATTGTATTTTTTACACTGTGTGTTTTATTTATTTTGATACCCAAAGGGAGACCCCAATAAGGGATTAAATGTATATGTTTTAGTACCCAAAGGGACACCCCCAATAAGGAGTTTTATATATGTGTTTTTACCCTTTTAATTATTTTATCACGGACATGGTCACAAGTGATTGGGACCTTGTGAACGTGTGGTTTGCAGTGCTCGGGTGTACAGGTGCTCCAAACAAGGACAGATACAAAGTTCACAGTTCAAGCTTTTTATTTGCTTTCCTGTTTCTGGTCGGCTGACTGGGTTAAATAATAAAGCTGGCTCTACCCAACTATGGGTATTGCCAGTGCCAAAACCAAGGGGTTGCAGTCCCGAAATAATAATACAAAATATAGACACACAACACAGACACAGACACGTCTCCAGACAGTGCGTGCTCTAAGTTCAGGTGCGGTGCTGGAAACAGTGGTGCTTATAAGTGTACAGGTGCCGTGCAGTCCGGGTTTGTTGCTGGCATAAAGCTGCAGCTCCCAGATTCGTATTTAGCCATCTGGCAAAGATAAACACATTGTTAGTACCCAAAACAAGACTTTCACTCACGTCTTAACAGTCTTCGTTTCCTCCCATTAACCACAACAAATGAACCGATTATGGCGTCACATCCCCCTAAAGTACCCTCAGCCCCGCCCCCTCCGATAGCTAGTTCAATCATGACTGAAACTTCGCTCACCGTACTAGGGCGGTGACTCCTGGTACCGTGACTCCGCCCCCTTCCTGAATGGCCGGCTTCCAACTGCCCCTGAAATGAACTGCCCAACCATTCAGTACGAGGCACACAGTTCCTGTTGTACAGTGCTCTCACAGGTCGAGAGAGAGATTGTTGATTCAGATTCATTCGCTCTCTGTCACAGACCTTAATTGTAGTCAAGTGCAAGTCATCAGCACCCCTTGATTGGTTCCTCTGTATAACTGGGAATAAAAGGACAGGAAGACAGGACCGAGGGGGAACACATTGGCACCGGAGCGTGGCCATTTTGGACATGGAAGGAAAAGAAGCAACACTGGAGCCTAAACAATAAATACATTGAAGAGAAGAAGAAGGAAACAAAATGGCACAACTAAATGCAGTGAAGACTCATCTGTGTGGTCCAGTGGTTAAAGAAACAGGCTTGTAACCAGGAGGTCCCAGGTTCAAATCCCACGTCAGCCACTGACTCATTGTGTGACCCTGAGCAAGTCACTTAACCTCCTTGTGCTCCGTCTTTCGGGTGAGATGTAGTTGTAAGTGACTCTGCAGCTGTTGCATAGTTCACACACCCTAGTCTCTGTAAGTCACCTTGGATAAAGGCGTCTGCTATATAAACTAATAACAATAATTAAGAGAATGTAAATCCAGTGTCTGATGGCAAAACAAACAGTAAACAATAAATGATGCTAAGTAATACAGTGGCGTGTATTACTTAGATTGTAATCCCCGGGTCCCATAATAATAGTCCCATTCTTTATACACCCACATGAAACACAAAACACATACACAACTCTGTTAGTGAGTGAATTAGTGCTCGTGGTGCAAATACAGTTTATTTGTGATACAACTGCAGTGCTGTTCCAGGTTTGTGCTGGACCTTGGCGACAGCTCCGGAACATGTTAGCCGTCTACTAATAACAAGACACAATTAGAGACAAACAAGCAAACACTCATGATACATTTACACAAATCCTCAGGTCCTTCCAGGTTCTTTTCTCTAACCAAAACAAAGGAAAAGATTACATCGCTTCGTCCCCTACTTAGACCGTCACTCATGACCCCTTGGTAAACGATTGCAGCCGCTCCTCCAGTATGCGGCTGCCACATAATTTCCATTCTGGGTCGATGAGTTAATGCACCGAAGATCTGCCCCCTTTCTAAATGACCGACTTCCTTTTAACCCTAGGAATGACATGTCAGGCCAAACAGTCCAGGGTACTCTGTTCCCATTACTTAGCACCCTCACAGGTCAGGGGGGAGATTTACCACCAAGAATCATTGGTTTTCTGTCACAGGGACATTTTGAAATCCTCCGGTGGGACTGAACTATATTGTTTACTTACCTGAATACTTACTGCTTGGATATTATATTATAGCATCCCTGGGGAAACCATTGTTATTTTAGGAGGTATGTGTTCTTATTGACATTTCTTTGGAGAAACCATTTTATTTACATGTCAGTGGTTCTTGTGTGCTCCTGAGGTGGTCCTGTGGTCAGTCTGAGATCCAAACAACCTGGGGGGTATAGAAGAGAAGGTTATTACAAAAAATATACTTACCTGTCACACAAACATAACCCCTGACATATATATTTGGGTTTATTAAAAAATAGACACATTTAAAAGGCAGATGATACTTAATAACTAAAGGTTCTATTTCGAATCCAGCCAGCATGATGAATCAGTTGATAAGCGACCCTCATTTTTAATGTTGTTTTTTTTTATTTAAGACATGTCTGTTTTTGTATTCTGCACCATTGGTTTCAGAAGCACATTACTGTTTTAAATGTAAATTAAACAATGACAGGAACATCAATATTCAAAGGACACCAAGTGCCTGCTGACAAAATAAGTAATGTAAAAATAAATAATTTACCTTCGTATCCTGTTTATTTTCTAGATTTAATCTCTGTCCCTTTCTCCAGGCAACAGAAACATCTTGCTAGCAGTGAATCATAATGATTTCAATTGATATGTGAGTACAACCAAGAACTTTGCAGTTTACATAAAGACCATTGGTTATTTTACAAGCAGAGGACTTTTCCAATATGCAATAGCATTAGTTATTTATTCATCTGCATTGCGCCACATGAAGAACAAGACTTTCACGGATTTGTATTGACTGTATTTCTTTGAACAGATCTTGCTGAAAGGAAACAGTTGCTAGTGCTGCATAGTCTTTTTAATATATTTTATAGCTGTGTATTACCACCTAAGAATTAATTTCATCATATTTATTTTATATGTAGCACATTAAGAAATCAACAAGCATCATTAAAACAGAATGCTTTATTATAATAAATGGCCAGCAAGCATCAATGAATAATTGAAATTCTAGGTGAACGTTGGGGAAGTTTTAGTGGAACATGGCATCTGAGTGACCAGCATACAAGACATGTTGTGTTCTGTGGAGAGATATTCTGCCATTGACTTCAGCTTGTCATCAGGATGGACCATACAAACTTGACAGGAATGCCATAGGATGGCTGGAGATGCTTCAATAGAATTATTTTAGTTTCAGAACAACAGACCCCAATGGAGTAACATGAAAACACTGTTAATAAAACTAGCCACCAGTTGCAGAATCTGCTGGATAAGATCACCAGAATCACCTGCAGCTACTTCAAGTCCCACCTGAAGAAAGCCTCAGGTTAAGCAAATCAAATCATCAGTTCAGTTAAGGGTCTAGTTAAGTAATTGAGAGCTCAGTTGGAATGAAAACCAGCAGACACAGGGATCCCCAGGGAAACCCTGGTCCAATGGACATCCAAATAAAACAATTCTGTTCTTGGTCCAGACAACAGACAGATTTCATAAATAGTTTCATTATTTTATAAAATAGCATATATACCAGTACACATATCAATTCACATGTGTGCTGTTCTAAGCAGACTATATTTCCAAACACACAAAAAAAGGACATACAAGAATCCCATACTTTTAGTACATACTTGATGTTAACTAATGTTGCATAAAACAAGATGAGGACACATGAAGAGTGCCAATTTGTACAATTGAATTTTGTGTGCAATCATGTTGACAGCTTTTCATTCTGCACTCGTGGAAGCCAAGGCTGACTGGCTCCTCGCTTCAGTGATTTCCAATTTTGAAAAGCACCCCTAATTTGTATTTATCTGGACTATAACAGTGCAATTATGAAGATAACAATGTGGACAAGGATTGAACCACAGACATCTCTGGTAACTAAATTTTAGGACAAATGGTAACAAGTGTACTATTTCAACACACATTTAAGTATTTTATTTACATTTAGACCACAAGAAGTTTGTGTTAGATTGTGAGAAACAAAAACAACATTAAATTTCTTATCATTTCTGAACGGTGGCGCATGTGTCTTTTTATGTTTTTTTATATAAACAGTTCAGAGTCTCGTAAAAAGATGTCTATACTGTAATGGTCTCAGGGCCTTTTTTTCTTTTTGATCTTAAATATTAGTTTATTAGCTAGTTTAATCCTATTAGTCGGTCTGTCAGGAAAAAAAGAAAGTCAATGTCCAGACAGTGATATATTTACAAATAACTGTCACGGTTTAATTTGACAAAACAATCCCCTCCAACAGCAATGGTATTGGGGATTAACGGTGGGCTTACAGTCCCAAACAAAAAGGTTGTACAAATAATAAACAATACAGTATTTCCACAAATGCATGGGTTGAAGGGATGTGCAAGGGAAGGTGCTCCAGGTGAAGGTACAGCTTGCAGTGGTGTAGCAGTGTAGGTGTTCCTGGTGAAAGTGCTGGCTTGATAGTCTCAGCTCCCTGTGGAAAAGTGTGTAAGTGCAGAAGAAATATACAGACAACGATATCCAGGTGCAATGGTGTTTATTGATTGTATTTTGTCCAGAGCCTGACAGCAAACAACAGTAAACAATAATGATGTAAAGTGATACAGCAGCGTGTATCACTTATCTGTAATCCCCGGCTTTGACCGGTAACTAAAATTCCCATCCTTTATACACCCACACGTAACACAAAACACATACACAAGTTCTTAATGAGTGAATTAGTGCTTGTGGTGCAAATACAGTTCTCCGTGAAACAAGGGAAGTCCTGGTGTCCGGTTTGGTGCTGTTCTTCGGCTACAGCTCTGGATCATGTTAGTAGTCTAAATAACAAACAAACAGTTTTTACGTAAGACAGTACAAACAAACACAACACTCACATTTTCACCTGTTCTCCTTTTAGGTTTTCTCTAACCATTTACAAACGAACAAATCACTTTACTACGTCCCCTTTTTATACCCTCACTCATGACCCCTTGGTTAACGAGCGCATCCGCTCCTCCAATCCACGGATGCCACTCCGTTTCCTGTCCGGGTCATTGAGTTTGTGTACCGTAGCTCCGCCCCCTTTCTAGATGGCCGACTTACACTTAACCCTGGGAATAATTTAGTCCAGGGTACTCTATTCCCTTTACACAGTGCCCTCGCAGGTTGGGAGGGAGATCTAACACCAAGAATCATTCGATTTCTGTCACACCCCCGAACATACATCTGCTGCGAACCTATTCACTTGTATCAGCGCCAAGCTCCATACCTCTCATTTCAGTATCTATAACGTGGTCCGGAACTCTGCTGCGAGCCTATTCACTTGTATCAGCTCCAAGCTCCATACATCTCATTTCCTCACTATTGAAACTTCAACATTGAGGCCCTTCTCACAGTATCTGTTTGACCTGCTGTCTCCCTGTTCCTGCCTGTCAGCTCTTGTCTTGGGAAACCAACCTCTTTTGTAATTCCTCTGCACAACTACAATGCAGCTTCTTTCCCTCTTGAATCATCTTGCTGTCGTTCCCTGACAGCATTCAAATCCCGGTTAAAGGCTAATTTGTTCATGCTTGACACTAATAAAGCTACTGTATGGTGAATTTTTCTATATTCCTATAAACCACAGACGGAAGTCTGCACATTTTCAGTTGTCTGATGACAGCTTTATCAAATTCCGTAACCAAAATCAATAATAGGCCTCTAGATTTCAAGTTCATAAAGACAGTGAGAAATTCCTAACGCTAAACCTGCCCAAAACTTCATTACACTTGACTAGAAATTAACATCATGTCCATTTCTGTGCATTCAAAACAAACAACAGGGAAGGGGAATGAGAAATACTAAATTCTGATGCACTGGGATGTGTTTTACCAATGCATTACAAGGCAAAACTGTGATTAAAACAATTCTATAACACAATAATGGCTAATTAAACTTAGTTAATTTATTGAAAATATTTAAAATATATTCTGACATGCTAACACCTGAACTAGTGTTCAAGGATGAGTTTATAGTTTATTAAACATGTTTGATGGTTTTGTACTCAGAGGCGTTAAAGGTTGACTTAATACATTGCGAAATACATTCAGTTAATCTTTAATTGACCAAAAAAAAAAAAGTTCTGGGGCAGCCCAGTCCCAAGAGGATTTGATGCAGTACATCATATTTCTTCCACTTCAAAGTGGACAATTGTGGTGGAAAAAATACTTCAGATAGCTTTTACAGCACGCTGCTCAAAACCCTCCTGTCTAATTCTATAATTGAATTCTGTGTCTGAAAAGTTTTTTAGACTTTTTTTTGGGGCATATTGTACATAAGTATAACCTTTTGTAAGGAAAAAACTGATTTGAGGGCCAATGCAGTTCAAGCTTCATCTGGGCTTTTTCCAAATTACAATAATACCAATGTATCCATTTAAACAGTGATGACAAACAGCAGCAAAATAAATAAGAAAAAGACACAGTTATATTCAATTATTCTGGAAACCCTTCTGTAAATTAGAAAATAATCGACTTAATTCTTTAAACATGCAATCAAACATGTCATGCCAGTGATGTAGGAAAATGAGAAATATTGATATTAATAAAGTGTATGGGCAGGTAAGTGGTGGGTGTTAAATGAAGATAACACAGATAACTGGGTTAAGTTACTATAGGTTAAATGAGAGAGTGCCTTGTCACATATTGGGGGGTGTCCCTCATCCTACACTTCAAAACTTTTTCAGAATTCCAGGACATCCACAACTTGGGTGAATGAGAAATGGATGTGTTCAATTGACTGTGCATGTATTTTAGTGTCAGATCTACTTGGCTGCAGGTCCCTGAGTGGCTCACCTGGTAAAAGCACAGTCACGCGGTGTGCAGCTCCGGTTTGAGTCCTGGCTGTGCGAAGTCGTCGGTCTTCGCTAGTGATTCCGAAGGGAGCATCACATTGACTCTGGCACTCCCATGGGTTAGGAAGGGGAAAATCAACAGGGAGTGCCTTTCCTCAAGGCATTAGAGTGAACCCTGCTGGCCAGGCACGCAGTGAGCTCAAAAGTGGCACCTGCAGAGCTGGCCTTTGTCTCTCAAGTTCCTGGGTGAAAAAGAGGAAGCTGGCTCAGTTGTAGGATCGGAGGATGCCCACTGAACCTTCAGGTCTCCTGAGCTGTGTGGGGGGATTATTGAACATTCCAAATTAGGGAGAAAATCAGGGGTAAAATAATTGGGCACACTGGATGAGGACCTCAGTACTGCCAAGTCCAGATGGACTGAATGAGCAATGATTGTGGATGAAAGCAGTACAGTATAGTTATGGCAAGATAAAAGCATCTGCATAGTGCCATATGTGGCACTGAAGTATATAAGAACTGGTCATGTGTGTTTTTTCAAGTGTTTTTTAGCAAAAATACACTTCAACTGCAGTCCTAGCAGAATATAATTGCTGCAGAGGAACAGACTGAAAAGCATCTCACTAGAAGCATCAGAAACCACACTTTAGTATCATAATCCTTTGATCTTTATGTTTTATTCAAAGTGCTAATTCTGATTATTGAAAAAATATGAGTATCAAACACAAGACAAAAACTAGACAAGGCATGGTACAGTTAGTGATCAGCACTTACTAATCTTCACATTGATATAGAGTAGTTTTCTTGTTATCGTTCTTGTTGTTTGATTTCCTATTCTGTATTAATCAAGTTTTTTCATCACATTCTGACAACTTCATAGGTTCTGTACTAAGGCCAGCTAAAATGGTATGAGCCTCTGGTAGAATGGGACCATAGTGGTAACTTATTTCGACATGTCACTGGTATTACAATATAAACCAACACAATGGTAATCCATTGCACAATAATGGTCACATTTCAGTACTAGTGTGCTATCATATCAGAACCATTGTTCACATTTGTTAAAAATCCATTCTCTGGCCATTTCTGGTAATGAGTTGTCTGTTTTTTTTCTACTCACATACCTTTATTTCCTGTCAATGCCACCTGCAGTGAATAATGACAAATTCACTACTTTTGCTATACTGCAGCTGAAAGCTTTTATTTTTAAAAGACAACTGAAGTATTGACCAATCTTCTGTGCTCCAAGCGAAACTGCTGTTTGAAAACAGTATATTTAATTATCGCATACAGTAAACCACAGGGAACATAATAAACCCTGTTTTCCTTGACGAAAATCACAATTGGATTCAATTCACTGTAATACAAATGTTTCTTACCAACCCAAATATGGCACCACATTAGATTACACATTTTTATTTAACCTTTATATAACCAGGAAAGTCATGTTGAGATAAAAAAAAAAAAAATCTCTTTTACTTTAATGACTCAGATGTGATTATATGTTTTTATCTCATGAGATAAACCTTACTTTACAAATGTGAATACAACATATCTTAAAATCAATATATTTATGTTTATATTTGATGTGTTTTTGCATCTAAATCATGTGAGTTAACATCACTACTGATTATCGTTCTTTTGAAGAGATATGAAATCTCAGCGGACTTGCCCTATATATGAATAAATACATCTCTAAGGTTTCTGAAGACATAGCCTCTTGCAGTATCCAGACAGCTGGCTACACAGTCTATGGTTTCCAATGATAATGCTCATGCAAGTTTTAAAGGGGCATGTCTTGTACACTATCAGATATTTCCTTAACTCTTTATTCACTTTCTTTCAATTCATATATTAAAGAGCAAGTATACTCACATGTTTTTTTAAGGCTAGATCAGCCAAAGTGGCACAATCTAGTGTACGACAGGGCATTCCCAGCAAAACTAAAGGGATTTGTTTAAAAACTGGCAGATCACTAGATGGCACTGTCTTTTATTTCTACAAAGACACTTTGGGTGAACTAGTACAGGTTACTGTATATCTATGGCATGCTACAACTAAAGTGCAGTTCGTGAACACAGGTGAAAGCACTCACACAGACTTAGGTTAATTGCAATTCTAACCACTCAGAATGATTACAAACACCATACAAAGAAAAAAAAATAAAAGAGAATTCAATTTGGAGCTAGTTGCTCTTTATTTCTGTACCTGGGTATCCTTCTCAGCATTTAGGACCGTCAAACAAGTCCATGACCCACTGACATCTTGGTAGTGCATAATATCACTGACCACAATAAACTGATACATGCATCGGCCATTATATACAACTTTCATGTTACCTTGACCAGCATTGCTGCTGGATCTCCATCCGAATGAGACCCAGTGGAAGGAACTTGACCAGCAATTCTGGTCAATGCAAACCCCATCTGGAAGATAATCAGGAGACCTTATACTTGTAGCTGGTGATGGCCATCTATTTACACATCTATTTCATTTCATGCAGCACTGTCAAGCAATGCTGCACTTCATTTCTGTGAATCTCTTAACATGATACAAAGTAGTGGAATAATTTTATATAATTCATGAGCAATATACAAGAAAGGATTTTATCAAGCATTTAAAAATTCTCTTCATGCCACTTACATTTTAAAGTATTTAATAACAGAAACAATGTCACATATCTCTTGTAAAATGAACAGTAAATGCATTTCTTTAGAGGCTTAGTTAAGCTATTTTTGATGTTTGGTTTAGAAGTTTATAGGTGTGCCCATCTTTCTGGAACAGGTGCTCTCTGTCAATCTGTCCTTTAAACTCTGTATCTTCCAAACAAAAGTGAATGGAGGTCAATGTCACATAGGTAAACTAGGATGGTGGTAATCATTTGACCTTTGACCTCCTGGTCAAGCCTCTGTTTTCAATGTTCTGGCAACAGGAGTAGAACCATCTTGTGTGAATGAACCATTTGCAAATCAATAGAAACCATGGTTGCACCTGACTCAAATTATACAAATGTTTATCCATACTGGATCATCATCATGTTGAAAACAGAGGATTGGCCTGGTATTATGTGCAATGATCTGGAGAAAGGTCACAAGTTTACCACAAACCATGTGACAATGATCTCAATGACCTACTTACGGAACTTGAAGTATGGAAAGCATAGTTTTAGTATTCTGCCATGTTTCACATGGCTGCAGTTAATTTATTTATTAGCAGACGTACTTATCCAAGGCGTCTTACAATTGTTACAAAATATCGCAGTACAAACTATCACATTACAGAATATCACATTACAGATAAGAGTAGTTGTAAAGTATAATAAAATCAGTAGTACATGTAAATAATTACACGTAAGAGCAGGTTCGACTAAGAGCAGTTAACATATTAGAAATATTTGCTTATACAAGTAAAGTCCATTATGAGCATGTAGTAAGTACAATGAATGGATCAGAATGATTTCATGTAAGAGCAATTACAAAAAACATGAATACGGATACCTATAAGAGTAAAGTCAAATACAAGATACAGGAAGTAGTTATAATTAAGAGCAGTAGTAGAATACGGCAAGGTATGGAGCAGTTCAGTGCAAGTTCAAGCTGATGCAAGCACTGGTACAGTTGGGTGCCATATAGTCCAGTATAGTCGAGAGTTGTGAGGTTGACAGATGCTGTCTGAACAGGTGTGTCTTGAGGAGGCGCCGGAAGGTAGTCAGGTACTGAGTAGTCCTGATATCCATGGGTAGGTTGTTCCACCACTGAGGGGCAAGGGTGGAGAAGGAGCAGGCTCTGGCAGCGGGGGAGCGGAGGGGGGGTACAGTTATTCTACCAGTGGTGGAAGAGCGGAGGGGGTGAAAGAGGGTGTAGGGAGAAATGATAGTCTGGAGATAGGGAGCAGAAAGGTCAAGACAGCGATAGGCGAGTAGAAGAATTTTGAATTGGATGCGAGCAGCGATAGGGAGCCAGTGGAGGGAGCAGAGCAGTGGTGTAGCGTGGGATAAACGAGGAAGGGAAAAGACAAAGCGAGCAGCAGAGTTTTGGATGAGCTGGAGTGGACAGATGGCAGAGGCAGGGAGGCCGGCCAGGAGGGAGTTACAGTACTCAAGGCGGGACAGTACCAGGGCCTGAACTTAAATCTGTGTGAAGTAGTCAGTGAGGAAGGGCCAAATTCTGTGTATGTTGCTGAGGAAGAAGCGACAGGAGCGTGCCAGAGTAGAGATGTGCTGAGAGTAAGAATTGGAGGGGTCAAGGGTGACACAGAGGTTCTTGGTGGATGAAGAGGGAGACAGGGTTGTGGATTCAAGAGGAATAGAGATAGAGAGATCAGCAGTGGGGGAGGAAGAGGGGCAGGAGAACTAGAGGTCTGACTTGGAGAAGTTGAGTTTGAGATGATGCGAGTGCATCCAGGAGGAGATGGAAGAGGAGCAGGTCGAGATACGGGAGGAAACGTCGGGGTCGGAGGGGGGAAAGGAAGATCTGGGCATCATCAGCATAGAAATGATACGAGAAGCCATGGGAAGAGATGAGGGGACCCAGGGAGCGGGTGTAGAGAGAAAACAGGAGGGGTCCCAGGACTGAGCCTTGGGGGACAACTGTCGAAAGAGAACAAGAGGCAGAGGGTGAGCCACGCCAGGACACCCGGCACGTGCGATCTGCAAGGCAGGAGGAGAACCAGCCAAGAGTAGTACCGGGGAAGGGGAGAGAAAGGCGGCATGGGCAGAGTTAGTGACAGAGAGAAGAGCAGTTTCAGTGGAGTGTGCTGGGTGAAAACCGGATTGGAGGGGGTCGAGCAGAGAATGTATTTGTATTTGCTTGCGATTGTAAGTCGCCCTGGATAAGGGCGTCTGCTAAGAAATAAATAATAATAATAATGTGTTGACAGGAAAGCAGACAGCTGGCGGTGTACTGCTCACTCAAGGGTTTTAGAGTGGAACAGGAGAAGGGAGACAGGACAGTAGTTCTGGAGGGATGAGGGATCCAGGGAGGGCTTTTATTAAGATGGGGGTGATGCAGGCCTGTTTGAAGGCAGAGAGGAAACAGCCAGAGAGGTGTTGAGAAGAGAGGAGATGAAAGGGAGTAGAGCAGGGGCAGCAGCCTGGAAGAGGCGTGTGGGGAAGGGGTCCAGAGCACACATAGTGGATTTATGGGTCTGGAGCAGGGAGCAAAGATCAGAGTCTGAGAGGGACAAGAGGGAGGAGAAGGAGGGTAGAATAGTAGGGGTTGCAGAGGGTGATGGGGAGTGAGTGAGCAGAGGAAATGAGGTGGGTGGGGAAGGAGGCAAGGTAGAGAAGATTTTGCAGATGTCTCTGATTTTGGAGGAGAAGAAGGAGGCAAAGGCATGAGCAGAGATGGAGGGTGGAAGAGAAAAGTTTACGGGGATTGTTAGTGGAAGACTGAATGATAGAGTGGAAGTAGGAGCATTTGGCAGAGGTGAAGGTAGAAGAGAAGGAAGCGAGGAGCAAGTGATAGAGATCCAAGGCAGCAGTGAGAAGTTTGTTATGAGTCGAGCGGAGCACAGAGGAGAGCCAGGGCTGGAGCAGGGAGAGGCGGACAGGTTGAGAGGTGAGAGGGCAAAGGGAGTCTAGGCAGGAGGTGAGGGACGAGAAAAGGGTGGAGGTAGCCGAGTCAACAGACAGTTGGGAGAAGGAGTTGATAGAGGGGAGGTGCAAGAGAGCAGCAGAGGAGGGGGAGAGGGAACGGAATGGAGGGGGAGAGGGAATGGAACGGAGGGGGAGAGGGAATGGAACAGAGATTTCGACGGAAGGTGAGAGGGGGGCGGCAGAGCAGGAAGCGTTGGGAGCAACAGAGAGAAGGAGATAAAGTGGTGATCAGAGATATCGAGAAGAATGACCAAGAGGGCGGGGGAAGCAGTCCCTGACGAAGACGTGGTCCAGTTGACGACTCGCTGTGTCAGTGGTGGTGGGGCAGGGGGGAACGAAGAGAGGCAGAAGGCGAAGGAGTGAAGGGGAAGAAATCCAGCAGAGTGGAGTTAGGGTTGGAGAGGTGGATATTGAAGTCACCTAATAGAACAACAGGGGTGGAGGGAGAGGGGAGGGAGGAGAGGAGGAAATCAAGCTCATCACAATGAGGAGGAGGCGACAAGGGGAAACTCAAAGGTGCTAACAGAGAGAAAGAGGAGGGGGACAGAAAAGAACAGGGAGGGAGAGAGCAGAAGTCCTGTTCCCCCACACCATCCAGAGGGGCAAGGAGAGTGGGACAGGACATAGAGAGAAGAAAGGGTGGCCGGAGTGGTAGTGTTATCAGGGGAACTAGGAAGTCAAGAGAGAGGCAAAGGCAGAGATGAAGTCAGCTTTGTTGGAAGCCGAGCAACAATTCTAGATGGTGCCTGAGAGGAGTGGGGGGGTGGAGGGGGGGGGGGGGGTGAGCAGAGGAAAGGGGTAGAGGCAGGGAGAAGAGATCAGAGGAGTTAGATTTGCAGCAGTAGGGAGAGACCAGAGGACAGGAACAAGAGGAAAGAATTACAGGGATATTAATGTTAGTCATGGTAGGGAGCAGTAGAGGAAAGGAAGTAGAAATGGCTATGGCAGAGGGTGCTGTCGAGAAGGAGAAAAAACAGACAGGTATAGGAGAACTGAAAGCATTAAATAAAAAGAAAAGAAAGAAATGTATGCAAACCTGGTCTGGAGTTGGAGCCTTCAATTCAAAGCTTGGATAGAAAATTTTGCAGCTGGTCCACGTTGGCCTGTCCTCATGTGGACTACCACACTGTAGACTACCAGCCCTTTGGTAATAAGGCCCTTGAGGACTACCACAGTGTAGACTACCGGCCCTTTGGTGATAAGGCCCTTCGGTGAGCTGGCACTGAGTGCTGGAGCACTAGGTTAGCATCAGTGCTTATATAATGCCCTACAAGTTGAGAGCTGGCTTGACAGTCAGATGCGTCCTGTGCGAGTTGGTCGGTTGTTACACCAACACAACTCGCTGATGTTACAACCTTAACTGGTAATCAGTCACTTAAAAAATTTAAGGGAATTCCAGGGTAGGTGAGGCCCAGAAACTCAGCCTGCAAGGAGCCACCCTCCTGAAGCATAGACCCTTGATCAAGGCCGGGTCAGAGGCCTCACGGCTGGGTGAGTGGACCCATTAACACCAGAAACAGGAGGGGGAAAGAAACTTAAAACAAAGCTTCTAAAAGGTTTGGATAAATCAATGAGGGAAGAAGAGGGTGTGTCCTCTCACCTCGAGAAAAGCAGCAAGCCTTTAAAACATATGTTTTATTTGGTAAAAAGTTATTTTTAGGCCAGAATTAGGTGATGTTGTCCCTAGCAGGTAAGATGAGTTTAAAAGCTTTGTACTATATATATACAAACACACATTTTTTAAGTATAGTACCACCGTGTGAGGAAGTTGAAAAAAAACAAACAAACAGATAACACTTTTATCTCTGCTTGCTTGACATGTAATTCCTGCACAGTCGGAGCTGAAAAGATAGCTTCAATTAAAAAGCAGAGCTGAATTCCCTCTTTCCCCTGCCAGCTCTCTATCTCCACTGGCTAGTCACGCTTCACAGATTCCCTGACTCGAGTGTTTTCACTGTACAGCGTTTGGATCGGTGAAGAAATATATTTGCAGAGAAGATGAGAAATAAAACTGATCTCCTCATCCCCTCAGCAGTGCGCCTAACATGGTTTGCCAATGGCATTGACAATGACTTTAAGGAAAAGACAAATAAAAACACACACACACACACACATCTCTCTCTTAATGGAGCCTCAAGCTCTCTTTTTATAGCATGTGGCTGTTCCCAATTATTCTATTTGGGAACAGTCACATTCTCACATGTTTTTGGCAGGGACAGGAATTAACTAAGCCCATCCCTGCCAACCACCACCAAAACACATAAACACCACACTATTTACAGGCAGGGCTCTTGTTCTGTCACTATATATATATATGCTGCTGGATGAAGGCCTCCCCAATCTAGTCTCTCCTCGGTCCAGCGATGGTCTGTTGTTCTTGCTACATGTCCGGGCCACTGCCATTTCAGTTTTTTCACTCTTATAATAACATTGCATACTTTTGTTTGCACTCTAATCCATTCCTTCCTTTTCTTGTCTCTTCTTGTTATTCCCAGCATGCATCTTTCCATGCTCTGTTGAGTCGTTTGTAATTATTGAGACATTTTTGCACTGAGGGTAAAACTTTCATAAAACATTACATTTGTACTTGCCAAAGTAATTGTAATTTGAAGACAATGTTGATTCTCCTTTCCTTTTTCTGGGTAGCCCAGAGCTCCAGTGGCCATGACGTGGTGGTAGCCAGCCACTCAAACTTGACCAGGTATGCTTCCGGGTCATCCTCAACTGTCATATTTTGTGCCCGCGCCTTTGGGGACGTCATCACGTCATGCATTGGGCATCATAGAAATACCGACCCTCTCAATTAGAGCCGTGTACCTCTCCTCTCTCCTTTTCTCCCATCTGCTATCCAGAGTCTCCAACAGCACCGCCAGTGTAGTGCGATCCATCCCATGTTCTGACACCACATGTGGCAAAGTGGTTTGCAGTGCGCAGGTGTAGAGGTGATGCAGTGTTCAAGAGAATGACAAACAACAAAGTTACTGGTGAAATAATGGGTTTAATTGTAATCCAAAGTCACTTGACAACAGTAAATAATAATTAGAACTGGGTTTCATTTTTACATCTGGAGTTGAAGTGGTTAACCATAACAAAAAGGAACAGATCACCAGCCACGACCCCTTTTGTACCGTCAGTCACGCCCCCTTGGTTAGTGAGTGCAACCGTTTCTCCTCCAATCTGCGTTTGCCACATCGCTTCCCTTCCGGGTTGATGACTTGGTGTGCCATAGCTTTGTAGCTGTATGCCTTGCAGGATATTGTAAGCATCCTGTTCACACACCATATAAACGAACCGAGTTCAGTTGAAAACTGCTTTGTGAACACAAACGGACTCGGTCCTGAAAAAAAAATGGATAAAGACCAAAAAAGACGAACCGAATGGTTCATCTGGTAAAAGCACTACAGAGCGTCGTGCAGAGTGAGTCATACAACCAGAGATCACAAGTTGGAATCCTGGTTGTGCAAGGCAGCCGGTCTTCGCTGGAGACTCCTGGGGGCACCGCATTGGCTTTGGCGCTCCTGGATTGGGGAGGTGGGGTCTGGCTTTGAATGTTTCTTCTCACCGCTCTGCGGCGATCCATACAGGCCGTGAGCTTGGGGGGGCGGAGATTTGCTGGGCTGGTCTGTATCCTCCAGAGGCCGGTAGCCTGCAGATATCCACTCTCGAGTTCCTGGGTGTAAAAAGACGCCAATTGGCTCGCGGGATTGGAGGACGCCCACTGAGCCTCGGGTTCCTGAGCTGTGTGGGAAATCACCGCGGAGAAGGAGAAAAATAATAATAATTGGTCATTGCAAATTGGGAGAAAATCGGGGTTAAAAATTAAATAAATAAATAAATAAATAAATAAAAAAGAAAAGGACCAACAAATGAATAAGTGTGAACAGCAAGCACACTGATACATTGTTTCAAACTAAACAAACCAGACCGAGTTCGTTTAAAATGGACCCAATGTGAATGCAGCCTTAGTGTGTAGTTCAAAGTTATAAATGGAACTACTGTTTGACCTGGATTATAAAAGCAATAAGGCCCTATCGGGGGTTGGAGGCACTCGGCTTTACCACGTGCAGCACACGCCACGAGCCGTCAGTATGTTGTTTGTATATGGACACCCTGTCAGGCCTTATTGCATACATATAGTACTACATCTTTGAACATAAATATGAATTTCCCATTGAACTGTTTATAAAACCTGCATCCATCTACAGCATTTAAATGATAAATGATCTGTTAAACATTCTGACTAATCACACTGGTAAAGTAATAAATGTGGTATGTTAACTTTAAATCCCAGATAAGGTAAAGATTAAATTGTTATTATCCCATTTATATCACTTATCATCCTACTGGGGCTTTCAGTCCAGTAGTTTTAATAGCATGCATGCATGAAGATGCTCTTTTTAACTGAAATAGTTTTTTTCCTCCATAAAATTGGCAGGCAATCAGTGCCTAATTGCCTTTTTGATGCCTTACTATGAAATCTATTTGAAGGCAAATACACTTCAAGGTATCTGCCTAAACTTCTTCATTGGTTACAAAAAATGCAGCTAATGTTTGCAGGGTAATGATTTCCAATTTTCACTTGTCTCATACACTGTTATTAGCGAGATCAGCATGGCAGAGAACATTAATTCCCATTTCACTTCGGGAGAACACTACCATGATCCAGACAGCCTAGGAGTAGTGGGAATTGTTTAGTGCATTTCTAGAGAACCTGAGGAATAAAATCAATTTGTTCTTATTACTGTGCAATGGAGGTGCAAAAAGATCAACAGAATGTGTAATACAGGGAAGTATGAAATTACCTCATGCGTGGGCTCAAGTGATACAAACTCTTAGTGTCTGTGCATTTAGACTAGAGCATATCATTTCCCTCTGAAAGTGCCTGCCCTTTTGACCTGAGTAATGTATCAAAAGCATTGGGAAAGGGAAACAGTATTTATCATCTTTTGAAAAGGAGAAATAAAATAATAAAAATGCAATATTCTCTTTAAATAAATTCAATTACACAGACAGCCATTTCTAAAGAGCAAGATGGTGAAATATACTACTTGTCATGTAATCACTCTGTCAGAGCACTTACTTGTTTTGTACAAATATTGTCTCCCTCATGTTAACAAAAACATGCTGTGCTGCTTTTGTTTTTTAACCTAAAATAATGAATGCAAATACATGTAATGGCTTTCTATACTGCAAAAGTACCATTTACTTTTTGACATTGTTTTTATGATGTTTATATGCTGAGTTAGGTGAAAAATTCATACCTGTATGTCTTATCAGTGTGGAAAGTCCACCAAATATCCTGGGATCAATTTTTTAATGTACCTATTTTATTCATGCGCTACATTGACACTGAGTGCCTCTTGCTGTAGGTGTAGTATGGCAGTCGTGTAGCGTGACAGTATAGACTTCAGAGAAGGGTGCTGTTTGTGAACGTGCAGCTGAAACTACTTACACATGGAATGCAAACAAACTAAAAAGCCAACAAGTTTGGGTTTCTGATGAGGCATTGTGCACAGAAGGCTAAACTATGGAATGCTGCAAACAGTAACTTACTGTAGGAATCATTTTGAGCTTGAGTGTGGGGCACTGCAGATTTAATTGTTAAATTATAATATTTCCTTGTTGAATTATTGGACGAGGTGTGACAGGCTCCTTTGAATACCATGGCTACCAGTCAGGTTAACTGCTATGTGGCTGATGGGAAGGTATCAATATGAGTTTGTTTAACTGTTACTTCATTACAGGAGAGGGAGGTGGGGATTTTAATCACAATGCAAAGTTGAATCATATCCCTAGGTTGAGAGCAATGATTTTGTCACCGTGCCATCTAGAGAATAGCTTTGAGACAATCGTGATATCTCTGTTGAGTATGTTTTATTATTCAACGTTTAATTTTTAGCTATATGGTACTGTATTTGAGATTGTTGTTATATGATAATATTAGGCTATTGGCCTTGCAGTGATTCTCAGGGCCAAATTAAAGCCTTTGGAAAAACAGATACAGTTTTTGATATAAAACATGCATCCGTTGGTTCTTATAGAAACTATATACTATATACTACTTATGCTCTTCGATCGTACATTATCAATAATCAATGGTGGTGGCAGCAAATTCACTCTATAGACTCTCAATACAGTAAGGGTCAAAACTGTTTTGTTACACTACAATGTGTTTGCTGTTGTTTACTATACCATAGTGCAGCATACCTAAATAAACTATTATTTGTTTATTTTTAGCAAACGCCTTTATCCAAGGC